>NC_138319.1:26047500-26762500 GCF_965601325.2 Salmo salar | reverse complement strand
ACCGTCACTGCATATCATTCATGCTCCTCCGGCACTCCCTACTTCACGTCCAACACCATGCAGTATGGCTGATTGTAAAAAAGGCTGATTTCACAGAGAATAATCCACTTCCTTATTTGAATGGAGCATTTACAGCATAATGTGGTAATGAGTGTTTAGTAAGCTCTTCATAAGAGATGATTTCCGAGTTGATCACAGATTAACAGCGAGCATTGCTGAGCACGCTTTAATGCAGGAGGGTTTAACAGCCTGGAGCACAGCTTCATTTCTCTCCATTACATCCAATCTAATGTTTGGATTCACTCAGAGAAGATGCACTATTCAAGCACATAGCTGAACCTGTGAAGGAAGCAACACTCCTGCCTTCGCATAAATAACAGCTTTGTGTTCTCACTGTATCTAATGCATTTTATTGTTGAAAACAATATGTCTTCTCATTAGAAATATAAAGACAATGCCTTGGTTTGGAAAACTTTATTCTATATTCTTCTCTATTCTGAAACCATATGTTGCACTAAGGCATGGGGACATACATTAACTTCAGTGAGTGCTAGAATTCCAACATTTCCTTGGACACCAAAAATGGTTTATTAGACAGAGGGCATAGAAATAGAATCAGAATACATCTAGATATGCAAGAATAAATAGCATGTTTATGGCACACGGACACTGAGCAGCACTGAGCTCCCTATGCACATCATTGTCTTTTGCTGTCCGTGACGTGGCAATGTGCAGCAGTTTGAGGACAACAGCCAGCGTAGTGAGAGCGTGAGCCCCCTCGTCAGGCTTCATCACTGTGCAACAGACTGACATACTGTACGCCAGCCGGCCTGTGGTGGTGCTCACAGATAAGGCTTGGGGCATGGCGAGAAAACGCACCGCGGTCAGATCATCGCCACGGTCAACCTGTCAACTGACCAACAAGAACACAGACTGACCAATGGCACAACCAGCAATAAATATGTACAGTGCATTCGGAAAGTATTCAGACCCTTTGATTTTTTCCCACATTCTGTTACGTTACAGCCTTATTCTAAAATGTATTAAATACTTTATTTTCCTCATCAATCTACCCACAATATCCCATAATGATAAAGCAAAAACAAGGTTTTCAGAACTAAAATGTCAAATTTACAAAAGTATTCAGATAGTTTACTCAGTACTATGTTGAAGCACATTTGGCAGCAATTACAGCCTCGAGTCTTCTTGGGAAGGACGCTACAAGCTTGGCACACCTGTTTTTGGGGAGTTTCTCCTATTCCTCTCTGCAGATCCTCTCAAGCTCTGTCAGATTGGATGGGGAGCATTGCTACACAGCTATTTTCAGGTCTCTCCAGAGATGTTCGATCGGGTTCAAGTCCGGGCTCTGGCTGAGACACTCAAGGACATTCAGAGACTTGTCCCCAAGCCACTCCTGAGTTGTCTTGGCTGTGTGCTTAGGGTCGTTGTCCTGTTGGAAGGTGAACCTTCTCCCCAGTCCGAGGTCCTGGAGCAGGTTTTCATCAAAGATCTTTCTGTACTTCGCTCCGTTCATCTTTGCCTCAATCCTGATTAGTCTCCCAGTCCCTGGAGCTGAAAAACATCCCCACAGCATCATGCTGCCACCACCATGCTTCACCGTAGGGACGGTGCCAGGTTTCCTCCAGACGTGACACTTGGCATTCAGGCCAAAGAGTTCAATATTGTTTTCATCAGACCAGAGAATATTGTTTCTCATGGTCTGAGAGTCTTGTGCCTTTTACTGAGGAGTGGCTTCCGTCTGGCCACTCTTCCATAAAAACCTGATTGTTGGAGTGCTGCAAAGATGGTTGTCCTTTTGGAAGATTCTCCATCTCCACAGAGGAACCATCGGGTTCCTGGTCACCTCCCTGACCAAGGCACTTCTCCCCCGATGGCTCAGTTTGGCCGGGCTGCCAGCACTAGGAAGAGTCTTGATGGAGGCTGCTGTGTTCTCGCGGACTTTCAATGCTGCAGAAATGTTTTGGTACGCTTCACCAGATCTATGCCTCAACACAATCTACAGACAATTCCTTTGACCTCATGGCTTGGTTTTTGCTCTGACGTGCACTGTCAACTGTGGGACCTTATATAGACAGGTGTGTGCTTTTCCAAATCATGTCCAATCAATTGAATTTACCACAGGTGGACTCATCTGTAGAAACATCTCAAGGATGATCAATGGAAACAGGATGCACCTGAGCTCAATTTTGAGTATCATAGCAAAGGGTCTGAATACCTATGTAATTAAGGTATTTCAGTTTTGTATATTTAATACATTTGCAAATCGAATCTAAAAACCTGTTTTCGCTTTGTCATTATGGATTATTGTGTGTAGATTGCTGAGAAAAATACCAATATAAGAATAAGGCTGTAATGTAACAAAAAGTAGAAAAAGTCAAGGGGTCTGGATACTTTCCAAAGGCACTGTAGTTGTCAAAGACTCCAGCCACCGTAGTCATAGACTGTTCTCTCTGCTACCGCAAGGCAAGCGGTACCAGAGCGCTACCGGAGCAGTACAAAGACTCCAGCCACCGTAGTCATAGACTGTTCTCTCTGCTACCGCAAGGCAAGCGGTACCGGAGCGATACCGGAGCGATACAAAGACTCCAGCCACCGTAGTCATAGACTGTTCTCTCTGCTACCGCAAGGCAAGCGATACCGGAGCAGTACAAAGACTCCAGCCACCGTAGTCATAGACTGTTCTCTCTGCTACCGCAAGGCAAGCGGTACCAGAGCGCTACCGGAGCAATACCGGAGCGATACCCCCGCTACTTCGACTAACCGGTGCCCCTGCACATTGACTCTGTACCGGTACCCCCCTGTATATAGCCTCGGTATTGTTATTTTACTGCTGCTCTTTAATTATTTGGTACTTTTATTTCTTACTTTTTTTAGGTATTTTCTTAAAACTGCATTGTTAGTTAAGGGCTTGTCAGTAAGCATTTCACCTGTTGCATTCGGCGCATGTGACAAATAAAATGTTATTTGATTTGATTTAATTCACTCGAGCTCATAAAGTAAAATATAAATACCTAAAAGCAAATGTATTTTCAAAGAAATACTGTGTGATGATGTCTCTAACAATATGTCCCATCTTAACCCTACATTACATGAGCATCCTGTGACGACTTCCGCCGAAGTCGGTCCCTCTCCTTGTTCGGGCGACGTTCGGTGGTCGACGTCACCGGCCTTCTAGCCATCGCCGATCCACTTTTCATTTTCCATTTGTTTTGTCTTTGTCTTACACACCTGGTTTCAATTCCCCAATTACTTGTTCATTATTTAACCCTCTGTTCCCCCATGTTTGTTTGTGAGTAATTGTTTGTCTTGTATACGGTCCGTTATTGTGGGCTCGGTTTATTGTTATATTTGTAATTACTTGTCACGTCCTGACAATAGAAAGCTTTTATTTTCTATGGTAGAGTAGGTCAGGACGTGACAGGGGGTTTTGTCTAGTTTATTTATTTCTATGTTGGATCTAGTTTATTTTTTCTATGTTGGGTTTTGTCTAGTTTTTGTATTTCTATGTGGGGTTCTAGTTTCTGTATTTCTATGTTGTTGTTTTTTGGGATGATCTCCAATTAGAGGCAGCTGGTCATCATTGTCTCTAATTGGGGATCATATTTAAGTTGTTGTTTTTCCCACTGGGTTTTGTGGGAGATTGTTTTGAGTTAGTGTATGTTGCACCTCTTCGTCACGGTTTGTTGTTTTGTTTATTTATGTCTTGCATAGTTTCACTGTTATAATAAAATGTGGAACGATATACACGCTGCGCCTTGGTCCACTCCTTCAGACGACCGTGAAATTACTTGAGTAAATACGTTGATTACTCATATCTGCTGTCCTGCGCCTGACTCTCCACACCAGCTACACACAGGCCGATTACACATCCAACTCATTACAACAGTAGTACAGTGAAAACGTCTAGACTAGCCCTTTGCAGAAGACCAAGCAGTACAGATGTTGGATCTTAATTTGATCACTCTTTTGTGCAACATAGGAAATGCAGATGAGTTCCGTGGTTTACACAAATTCACTGAAAACCCACACTAACACACGGTTACAGTATATTAACATTATTGCACGTTTCATGTAGCCTACTTTTGGCCAGCTAATTGCCTAACCACAGATCAAGCAACATAATGGACTACATTTTCAAATCCTGTTGCTGCAGGATTAGTTAGCTGTGACAATATAGGTCAAATTAAGATCATTTATCTGTAGGTTACAATTCCAACAAACGCTCCTTCTCTCCAAACAGAAAAATAATCGCTCCTGAAAGAAGGTCAGCTGGGCCTGCAGGGCGTGTTCTGTACTGTACTATACTGAGCAGCCAGCCCTTCACCTGAACCAGACCCAAGTCACAGAGCAGTGGGGTATCAGTGTTTAGAGCCAGAAGCGTCCGGCCCTCTCCTCACGGCCCTGTCACAGACTGAAGGTGTCTACCCAGGAAACAGCAGTTACGTTAACCTCAGTGGGCTCCCACCAAACCCAGCCTGCGGCATGCCAGACCAGGCCCACATACTGCAGATTTATACACACTACTGTGGTCTGTACTTTGTCATGACTGTTTTAATACAGTGTGGGTTTAGTTTGCCTGTGGCCTAGTGGTTAGAGCATTGGACTAGTAACTGGAAGGTTGTAAGTTCAAATCCCTGAGCTGACAAGGTACAAATCTGTTGTTCTGCCCCTGAACAAGACAGTTAACCCACTGTTCCTAGGCCGTCATTGAAAATAAGAATTTGTTCTTAACTGACTTGCCTAGTTAAATAAAGGTAAAAAAATGATCAAATGAAAATCAACTTTTATTTGTCACATGAACAGGTGTAGAATAACAGTGACATGCTTACTTATGGGTCATTTTCCAACAATGCGGAGTTAAAGATAAAGCGGGGGGGGGGGGGGGGGGGATAGTGACACGAGCAATAATACACAGTGAATAACAATGAACAATAATGAGTCAAAATAACATGTCATCTTGTGCCCTCTTCACAGCTGTGTGGGTGTGTGAGCCATGGAACGTTCCACCCGCTCCACTACAGCCCCATCAATGTGGATGAGGTCGTGCTTGCCCCTCCGTTTCCTGTAGTCCGTGATCAGCTCCTTTGTCTTGCGGACGTTAAGGGGTAGGTTGTTGACCTCCCTACAGGCTGCCTCGTCGTCGATAATCAGTCCCACCACTGTCGTGTTGTCTGCATACTTGATGGAGTCGTGCTCCACCAGTGTCACGCCCGATCTGTTTCACCTGTCTTTGTGCTTGTCTCCACCCCCTACCAGTTGTCTCCCATCTCCCCCCATTATTACCTGTGTATTTAGACCTGCGTTTTCTGTTTGTCTGTTGCCAGTTCGTCTTGTACCGTCAAGTCCTACCAGCGTGTTCCCGTATTTCTTGTGCTCTAGGTTTAGTTTTTCCTAGTCTTCCCAGTTCTGAACTTTCAGCCTGTCCTGATCCTGCCTGCTGTCCTGATCCTGCCTGCTGTCCTGATCCTGCCTGCTGTCCTGATCCTGCCTGCTGTCCTGTACCTGCCTGCTGTCCTGATCCTGCCTGCTGTCCTGATCCTGCCTGCTGTCCTGATCCTGCCTGCTGTCCTGATCCTGTCTGCTGTCCTGATCCTGCCTGCTGTCCTGATTCTGCCTGCTGTCCTGATCCTACATGCTGTCCTGATCCTGCCTGCTGTCCTGATCCTGCCTGCTGTCCTGTACCTGTCTGCTGTCCTGTACCTGCCTGCTGTCCTGATCCTGCCTGCTGTCCTGATCCTGCCTGCTGTCCTGATCCTGCCTGCTGTCCTGATCCTGCCTGCTGTCCTGTACCTGCCTGCTGTCCTGTACCTGCCTGCTGTCCTGATCCTGCCTGCTGTCCTGATCCTGCCTGCTGTCCTGATCCTGCCTGCTGTCCTGTACCTGCCTGCTGTCCTGTACCTGCCTGCTGTCCTGATCCTGCCTGCTGTCCTGATCCTGCCTGCTGTCCTGTACCTGCCTGCTGTCCTGATCCTGCCTGCTGTCCTGATCCTGCCTGCTGTCCTGTACCTGCCTGCTGTCCTGTACCTGCCTGCTGTCCTGTACCTGCCTGCTGTCCTGATCCTGTCTGCTGTCCTGATCCTGCCTGCTGTCCTGATCCTGCCTGCTGTCCTGATCCTGCCTGCTGTCCTGATCCTGTCTGCTGTCCTGATCCTGTCTGCTGTCCTGTACCTGCCTGACTCTGATTTGGATTTCAACTCTTTGCCTGCCTTGACTTACCTTTTGCCTGCCCTTTGTACTGTAATAACCTCTGATACTCGTACTATCCACCTCCTGTGTCTGTATCTGGGTCTTAGCCTGAGCCTTGATAATATGATGAGGGTGAAACAAAGTTGAATCTGAATTTAAATACATTTATACTGACACTATACTGACCAACAGTCACTTTTAAGGGTAAAACTAAAAGGAAGACCATAAATAAGATGACATTTGAAAAGGTTACTGGTCTGCTAATGCTAAATGTAACCCTAAAGTTCCCTAACATGGAATATTCCTCTCCAAATTCATGGGGAGTTATCAATTGCACCATGTTTGCTATATTCCTTATAATCCATTGAACATGTGTGATGGGAGGGATTGGGAGACAAAACCTGCAGCTAATTGAAGAGGGTCTGTGGCAGCCGTGATGGAAGCCACAGAAGAGAGGCCAGCAGGGCCACAGCACACTAGAGCTGAGTTACTTAGGAGGAGCTTTCCCCTGTTTGCTATGGAATTAGCTTGTAGAGCACACACACTTACACACACACACACACACAGACGTGGGCTGTTTTGCGTGCGCGCACACACACTCACACTCACACATTCACACACTTGCAGCCTTTTCCACCCTTCCGCACCAATCTGTTCCCAAGCTGTTCCCACATTTTGGTGAATTTCCCAGGCTAATTCCCTGGCACGAGGTGGGCACTGGGGCTGATTATTTTAGTGTGAACCCAAGATGTCTGTCCAAGACCCACCAAGTGTTCACGTTCAGAGACGAGAGACCCTCCTGCCTTTGTCTCCAGCTCCTCAAAGGGAACAGGATCCTGTAAATGGTTCAAGGCCTTTGATATTGGGAAATAACCAACACTGGATGGACACTGACTAAATCAAGCCTGATCAAATCATGATGCTAATTTAGATAGTTCTCTTATTATGCAGCAATACATGAAGGGATGTGTGTCAGTTCCAACATTTTGTACATTCCCTCAACTTTACCAAACACACACACACACACACACACACACACACACACACACACACACACACACACACACACACACACACACACACACACACACACACACACACACACACACACCCTCATCACTCTGAGTACGACGGGGTTACGTATTTCAGTCGGCGCCAGAGCATCCACATCGATCTTTTCTAAAGAGCAACCAGCAATGAATCCAAACCTCATTAAACTATGTGAATTCTAAATCTATTCTGGCACTCAATACGCTGCAGATTTCTCTCCCCGTTCTCGGTCATAAATTACAGTTCTGGTGCACCGTGCAAATATTACCAAGCTGTAAGACAGCTGTGGCCCATTAAAATGTGTTATGCTTGCTCATTTCCTCCAGCACATGGTCATCGGGCCAAATCTACAGCCAGTAATTAGCGCAGATGAAATGTTTAATTGTGCCTTAATTTTGATAAAATTTATCTGTCACCCATCCTATAATCAGGCATTATGCTCACAAATCAATGTCTGCAGAGTGAAGCAGGGAGACATCCACCATCCTGACAGACATGTGGGCATGTCACAGCTCTGCTCTCCCTGGCTGATGGCTGGGGCCCAGCTCAGAGGAAGAAGAGGGGGCCAAGCAAGGCAGACTTATACTGCAGTTGGGTACTGCTCACTTACTGACTTGCTGCATCTGTAATTGTGCAACTTGCATGATGTCAGATTTGCATGGGTTTGCAGTATGCATGCTGTGGCTGAACTGAACATGAAGGCTAAGTGAAGGGTGGCAAACCATTGTAATAGGAACAGAAAATCCAAGAGCGGTCAAACACCTGGCCCTGCCAAGGCACTCAGGAACTCCTGGCTCATACTGATGACATCACACTCCAGGAGGCACCGGAGAGAAGCACTTAATAGACCACGAGAGCCAGAATGAGCTGTTTTTGAGGGGATGGGTAACAACACATTATTACTGGCTGGAAGCCGAGGAAAACAATTACGGAATAAATTATCGGTAGCTCAACCAAGTACACATTCTGTTTCAGTCTGTGCATGATGTGCTTTTATGCATGCTCGCTAACCCACAAATTTAATTCATCTTATCAGCTAATTCCATGTTTGAAATATCCCACATGTTTAGTTGAAGGAATAATATTATGTCAATTTCTATTTATTATTAAATGAGTAGTTTGAGTCAGATGAACTCGTGGAAAACGTTTTTATGTCTCTGTATCCAATATGAAGGAAGTTAGAGGTTGTTTCTCGAGCCAATGCTAACTAGCGTCAGCGCCAGCACAGCTGTACCTGAAGATTTCCAGTCTTTGCGCTACGCTAGTTAGCATTGGCTCGCGAAACTACCTCTAACTTTCTTCATACTCAACGCAGAGACATAAAAATTGTATCCATGTGTTCATCTGACTTTGGGGAAGTAGATAAAACCCCAAAACTACCAAAAACTACTAAAAAGAAAGGTATTTCTTGAGAATAACAAAAATCTATCTTCATGTCCACCTAAACAGACAGCATCTAAATATGTATTATCATACTATCCAGGGTGAGTGACAATAGTCACTCTGTACATCCATGGCCATTTTGACGCACACCGTCCCTGAGAGGGACCATCCCCTATGGGTGATTATCTGAGTGCTGCCAGTTATTCACCAACATGCGCCACCACATAAAACACATCATTACAAAGACTAGATAAACCACATCATTACAAAGACTAGATAAAACACATCATTACAAAGGCTGGGGACAAGAAATCAGATGTGGGGCAAAGCTCCAAAAGGAGAGGCCTTTCTAATCACAATGGCCAACTGTCACCCTCTCTGCCATCGCTGTCCGCTAGCACATTACTCAGCTACGCAGAAGGGATTCCTGCTGCAGCACCATTTTGAATTGTATCTGCAGTAGGTGTAGGACATCCTACTTAACATGTGGCACCCATGATAATTAAGGCGGGGTTTATGATCCTTCTGCCGTGTGGCGAGCACTGCCAGAGAGACAGACTCAGGCTTAAGCTCTGGCTCTCTGTGTGTGTGTGTGTGTGTGTGTGTGTGTGTGTGTGTGTGTGTGTGTGTGTGTGTGTGTGTGTGTGTGTGTGTGTGTGTGTGTGTGTGTGTGTGTGTGTGTGTGTGTGTGTGTGTGTGTGTGTGTGTGTGTGTGTGTGTGTGTGTGTGTGTGTGTGTGTGTGTGTGTGTGTGTGTGTGTGTGTGTGTGTGTGTGTGTGTGTGTGTGTGTGTGTGTGTGTGTGTGTGTGTGTGTGTGTGTGTGTGTGTGTGTGTGTGTGTGTGTGTGTGTGTGTGTGTGTGTGTGTGTGTGTGTGTGTGTGTGTGTGTGTGTGTGTGTGTGTGTGTGTGTGTGTGTGTGTGTGTGTGTGTGTGTGTGTGTGTGTGTGTGTGTGTGTGTGTGTGTGTGTGTGTGTGTGTGTGTGTGTGTGTGTGTGTGTGTGTGTGTGTGTGTGTGTGTGTGTGTGTGTGTGTGTGTGTGTGTGTGTGTGTGTGTGTGTGTGTGTGTGTGTGTGTGTGTGTGTGTGTGTGTGTGTGTGTGTGTGTGTGTGTGTGTGTGGTGTGTGTGTGTGTGTGTGTGTGTGTGTGTGTGTGTGTGTGTGTGTGTGTGTGTGTGTGTGTGTGTGTGTGTGTGTGTGTGTGTGTGTGTGTGTGTGTGTGTGTGTGTGTGTGTGTGTGTGTGTGTGTGTGTGTGTGTGTGTGGTGTGTGTGTGTGTGTGTGTGTGTGTGTGTGTGTGTGTGTGTGTGTGTGTGTGTTTGATGAACGAAGCAGACTACAGTCCAGACACCCGCATGACTCTGACACGTCGCACTTCAACAACTGTTCCGGTCTGTCCTGTTCTGAAGTAGTATGGAATCAGGAGAGCTGTCAATAACGCCCCTCTTCATATCTCCTCAAAGATATGCAACAACCTAAAGATGCACTCCAGGATCTTAAGCACAATAAATTCATAACATGTAGCACAAATTGCAAAAAAACATGATACAAAATAAATCATTCGAAATGGATGACGTAGGACACAAATGGATGACGTAGGACACAAATGAATGATGTAGTATACAAATGGATGACGTAGGACACAAATGGATGACGTAGGACACAAATGGATGATGTAGTATACAAATGGATGACGTAGGACACAAATGGATGACGTAGGACACAAATGGATGATGTAGTACACAAATGGATGACGTAGGACACAAATGGATGACATAGGACACAAATGGATGACGTAGGACACAAATGGATGATGTAGTATACAAATGGATGACGTAGGACACAAATGGATGACGTAGGACACAAATGGATGACGTAGGACACAAATGGATGATGTAGTACACAAATGGATGACGTAGGACACAAATGGATGACGTAGGACACAAATGAATGATGTAGTATACAAATGGATGACGTAGGACACAAATGGATGACGTAGAACACAAATGGATGACGTAGGACACAAATGGATGATGTAGTACACAAAATTAGGGACCCGTTTTGGCTTGTGAGCACCAGTTTCAAAACTACTGGCTGAAATTATACTACATTTTGAGAGTGCATCTTTAACTTTTCAGATATATTTCTGCCTGTATGAGCTATATTTCTAAACCCCACAAAGTCGGTAATCAGGAATAAGAGAATTCAAAATCAAATTTCACTCTCATTTCATCTTCATTTGTCCACAAAACCCAACATGGCTGCCACAATACAAGCCCAGTTAGTCTCAATTGCAATCATGATCCAGTGCATATTTAACAGTGGGGTGTCTTTCTGCAGATCACAAGATCAGAGATGTCATCATCATGGGTTTATACATCTAGGTTGACTGAGCATTGACAAGCAGGCCTGTCAAAGCCTTTGTGTTGCCCCACACTGAGCCTGTGTCAATGGGCCACCACAACAGGGGAGGAGACTTCAATAAAACCCAGTGAATCGCCCTCCCATCCTCGATTCTCTTTTTTGGTTCTTTGATTAAAGGACATTTGTGATTTGCATTTTAAAACGAGATTATCAAAAATAATTATCCTCCCCCTTCTGTATGTTTCTCACAACAAATGAATTGGATTACAGGCCTTGGTGAGCACCACCTTGTCCTGGCCTTGTTGCGGCTGACAATATTTGAAGTTTCCTGCGGTAACTTCATTACGCTTATTTTGTCCAGAATTAGTGGAGCGTGCTGAAAATTGCTAATGACAGATGTTTCTCCACACTGTCACACTCCTTGTATCATTTGATTTGGAAAGCAACATACGGTGCTTTCTGCTCCATCAGTATGTCACAGACTGCCTGCACACAGATGGCCATAACTCAGTTCAGTGAAAACCATTACTTTCCAATGAAGTGCTGGATATGGGCCAAATTGGGTTTTGGCATGGCCTCAGCTGCACCCATGATGCATTGCAGCCCTGATGCTGCAGGTAGATGGGGAGGAGGGAGGGATGGGGAGGGAGGGAGGGAGGGGAGGAGGAGAAGGAGAAGGAGGGACAAAGCCCTCTGCTATAGGATGGAATCTGGGTTAACCATCTAGGGTACAGTATACCATACACTGTGGGGGGCAGTAGACCAGTCAATGCCATGTGGCAGGCAAACAAACAATACCCCAGGGAACTCCTGTGTGTATATTATGGATAGCTCTGAAGGTGACAGTATACCGGGTGCATTTAGAGAAAGGGAGCTTTGGAACAAAGAAAAATGTGAAATAGGTTTAAAACAAATAATTGCCACAAGTATGGATATTTATCAATACCATGGGCATGCTTCCTATACGTACCAAATTCAGCCTTCATGGTATTGAATAACGAGCCTTCCAGATAAAGAGAGGTTGTGGGTGTCTTACATGAGTAGAACACAGAACAAGCAGAGATCTGATCGTAACTAAGAGACAGACAGGCAGACAGGCAGACAGACAGACAGACGCGAGTGACAGCAGTACATCAGACTGCTCAGCTGACTACAGCACATAGCACTGTGTCAACCACACCTCCTTCTGTAAAGATAGACCAGCAATGGGATTTATTCCTGGGTTTCTCTAAAGCAGTCTGCTTATCTCACTGTGTCTGTTCACTGGCATAGTATTTTATACACAAATGCCAATTTTATATTATACTGTATTAATCTAGAAGATCATGTATTGTTGCTCTAAAACTCATCTAAAATTCATTTAGCCATTTGTTGGATTCATTTATTGACAGCAATTGTGATTGTAATTAATGGTGTACTTATTCAGGCTTTCTGGGGGTCAAAAACACCCGCGCTTAAGGGACTTTTATAATTAATGATGAATCATGGGAAGAGTTGAAAGATTTGATTGTGTCTGTGCATTGTTTTTCTAGCCTCCAGTAATATCTGGTATTTTTCTCCCCAGTACAGGACTGTGAGGTTACAAAGCTGACAAAAACAGAAGTGAATTGAGTTAACGAAGGGCTGGCCAACTAAATGTGTCAACTCAGCTGTATGAATGTGTCCCTTTCCTCCCTTAGGTTGTGGGTCCTGCTGCAGAGGCCTGCTCTCTCAATCAGTCTAATAAACAGGATTCTACTCAGCCCCTTGACAGCTCAGACTGCCCACACAAACAGGCAGACATCCTACTACACTCTACTGTCTGTACTGGATGGACGTTTATGTAAAGCTGATTTTGGGGTGCGACACTGTTTAGAACTAATTCTTTTCTGGAAATGGCGTCCGAGTCAAAGTAGGATTGGACTCATATTGTCATTTATAGTCTGTATGCGAACAAAAAACAAAAGTACTTAAACAGAAGTTAAAAAGGAAGTTGTGTTATGCTAAGAAGCGGCAATAAATAAAGCCTAGAAGCTCAGAGATGTACAGTACATTTAGTACAGTCTAAGAATAAGACATGAATGAATCATGTAAAGTGTACAACACATTTGTCGAGGAAAAACAGCCCACATCATAACTGTTGTTGTTTTGTATTCTGTCTGTGTAATAATCACAGATCTCCTTAATCCAGTCTAACAGTTTACAGACAGTACAAACAGACGTATCCAATTTAAGAGATGCAGTGATGTAGACTAGAGTTGATCATGTGGTGTTCTCTTGTTCTATCGAACATCATTGTCCTGGAACCATAAGCACTTCCATAAGAGCATACCGTGATGACTAAACACAGAACAGTACTAGAACAACTCCTTATTTATTAAGCTGTTTACTGTCTGTCCCTTATTTGGACCGACCATCCGTATTGTAATCCTTGTTAGTGTGGAGTGTTCCAGTGACTCCGTGGAGTAAGTCAGAGTAAATGTGTCTACGAGCCGTGAAGACAAGTGAAAGAATGCGTTTTGGTTGTGTTTTCATGGATGCCTAAGCATTGAGAACAATCTTCATGGAGCAGAACATGGCTTTAAATGGGCTGTTGTTCATTCAGGGATAATGTATAGAAACACTTAGAATAGAGCCAATGCATCTAAAGAAACAGTCTTTCAAGAGAAAAAAGTGATTTTGTCTCTATTAAAATAAAGGTGTTTTAGGAAACTGATAGTGACCGTTTTTAAGGACAAGGATAAACGTAAAAATCAACCTCAAATGACCATAATGAAGATATTTCTTCTGTCTTAGGGTGTTGTCCTGGCCTTTGTTCAAGTCGGCTCCGCCCAAAACTGACAATAGTGTTAATAAGATTCGATGAGGTTAGTTGGAACAAATTCCTATTTAACTGCATTAAAGCTTAGTGAGATGACTTGGCCCTGTGATCCATCCTTTCAATCAGCACTAATGAGTCTGTAGCCCTTTCCTGCAGTCGATGACCAAAAGCTCCCTCTTCGGCCTCATGGGTGGAATATCATGAACATTTTTCATTAATTTCATCATTCATAAAGATTTTTTTTTTATGACGAATATCCAGTGTTTCTATGTCAAACGTTTTTGTTATACGTCAGTCTTCTGTGATGTATATCAAGTGTAATATTGGGATGGAAACTCAAACTTGAATACATTTCAAATCTATATCTGACATGGTACAGGTGTCTTCTTTTGTTTAAGCCCATAACCATGTGTGTGAGGTGTAAACTTTTGTTTTAAAGTAGATTTGTTTAAGACTACCAAGAAACACTCTGTGTGACCCTGATTTAGCCCACTGCAATGAAAGGTTATCCAGTCTCTCCCTCTCTCCGCTTCAGTCTTCCTCTCTCCGCTCTAGTCTCTCCCTCTCTCCGCTCCAGTCTCTCCCTCTCTCCGCACCAGTCTCTCCCTCTCTCCGCTCCAGTCTCTCCCTCTCTCTGCTCCAGTCTCTCTGCTCCAGTCTCTCCCCTCTCCGCTTCAGTCTCTCCCTCTCTCCGCTCGTCTCTCCGCTCCAGTCTCTCCGCTCCAGTCTCTCCCTCTCTCCGCTCCAGTCTCTCTGTATTCATGCACATCCCCATCCCCTGAGAGAGCCCAGACAAGCTGAGGCAGTGATCAGGTTTTCATGCGTAGCTGAACCATCTCCATCTCTCTCTCCAATCATTCCAGCCAGCACGCTCGGAGGATCTCCCCTGATTCTCATTCCACCACCAGGATCCTCTCCTCCACCATTTATCTCTGTAATGTCCTCAGCCTTTAAGTGGATAATGTGGTTATTACTGCATTCTTTGGCTTCATTTTTTCTCTCATCCGCTTATCCCCTACTCACATTCACACTCTCTCTCCCTCCTTTACTTTCTCCCTCCCTTCCTCCCCTCTCTCTTTCTGAAACTGTTGAACTGGTAAGTTCAATGCAGAGGCAAGTATTCACAGTGGAAAGGTAATCTAGCAGCCTGTTGAGCCATGACAAATAGGGACAGCTGCCCTAATTGAATCATTTGAGCTAAGACAGCTCAACTTGGTTATCCCCACTGCAGACCACACTGATATTAGTGCAGCGGGAATCATTAGCCATGAAATCATGTCTGCTCCCTCTGACTGCATCCTTTATGATGTGACAGCCAGCCTGAGCCTGGCCTTTCTCTCTCTCTCTCTTCCTCTCTCTTGCCCTCTCTCCCTCTCTCTCTCTCTCCCTCTCTCTCTCTATATATATATATTTCGCTCTCTCTCCCCCTCTCTCTCTCCCTCCCCCCTCTCTATCTCTACCCCTCTCCCCTTCTCTCTCTCTCTCTCTCCCTCTATCTCTCTCTCCCCCTCTCTCTCTCTCTCTCTCTCCCTCTATCTCTCTCTCTCCCCCTCTCTCTCTCTCCCCCCTCTCTCCCCCTCTCTCTCCCTCTCTCCCTCTCCCCTTACTCCCTCCCTCTCTCTCTCCCTCTCTCCCCCTCTCTTTCCCTCTCTCTCCATCTCTCTCACTCTCTCTCTCTCTCTCCCTCAGTCTCTCTCCCTCTCTCCCTCTCTCTCTCCTTCTCTCTCCTGAACATTTACAATCTAAACAGATCAAGAAATGTACCGGGGGTTTTTTGGTCAATGAACTGAACGTCTATTGTCAATCTATGGGTGATTTGGCGGGATAGTCAATGTGCTATTTTGACAAAAGCCAATTCTCTGTTTTAGGGTCCTCCTGTCACACTTCACAGGCTGTAATGACACACAATTACACACTCATTCCTGAAGACCATTTGCCAGTAATGCAATCAGGGTGCGCATGATAGGTTCCTCCATAGCGTGGGGGGCCCCCTCAGTGTGGGTGGGTGAGGGGGTGCCACATGTTCTGAGACCCCTCCTGCCTTAAGGCCTGTTTTCTTTGGTTCCTCTCGGCAAGGTAACCCAGCCATGCCAATGGGCAACTATAGAGTTGGAGATGGCACAGCAGACAGAGAGACAGACAGGGAGCAGGAGGACAGAACAGCAAAGCAGCTGTGTTTTCTACAGATTAGGCTAGGCTAGGGATAGTGGCCATCTTGGGTGCTATTGTTTGTACTTGTACAGTATTTTAGGGGGTTCATTTTGTGAGAATATGATTAGACCCTCATTGTTTGGTTACCAACAATTCTGTATTGTTTATTCCTATGTGGCCAACTCTTTCTCTGTGCCAACAAGCCCCACTCCCACCTCGTTGCTGTGGAGCTGCTATATAGATTGGAGTGTAGCGGAGGGGGTTAAGGATACAATGGTGTTATGGTGTTATGTTATGACAGGATGAATGGTCCTGGTCTCACTATAATCATGATGGTGTTATGACAGGATGAATGGTTCTGGTCTCACTATAATCATGATGGTGTTATGTTATGACAGGATGAATGGTCCTGGTCTCACTATAATCATGACGGTGTTATGTTATGACAGGATGAATGGTCCTGGTCTCACTATAAATCATGATGGTGTTATGACAGGATGAATGGTCCTGGTCTCACTATAATCATGACGGTGGTAATGTTATGACAGGATGAATGGTCCTGGTCTCACTATAATCATGATGGTGTTATGACAGGAATGAATGGTCCTGGTCTCACTATAATCATGATGGTGTTCTATGACAGGATGAATGGTCCTGGTCTCACTATAATCATGATGGTGTTATGTTATGACAGGATGAATGGTTCTGGTCTCACTATAATCATGATGGTGTTATGTTATGACAGGATGAATGGTCCTGGTCCTCACTATAATCATGATGGTGTTATGTTATGACAGGGATGAATGGTCCTGGTCTCACTATAATCATGATGGTGTTATGTTATGACAGGATGAATGGTCCTGGTCCTCACTATAATCATGATGGTGTTATGACAGGATGAATGGTTCTGGTCTCACTATAATCATGACGGTGTTATGTTATGACAGGATGAATGGTCCTGGTCTCACTATAATCATGATGGTGTTATGACAGGATGAATGGTCCTGGTCTCACTATAATCATGATGGTGTTATGTTATGACAGGATGAATGGTTCTGGTCTCACTATAATCATGATGGTGTTATGACAGGATGAATGGTCCTGGTCTCACTATAATCATGATGGTGTTATGTTATGACAGGATGAATGGTTCTGGTCTCACTATAATCATGATGGTGTTATGTTATGACAGGATGAATGGTTCTGGTCTCACTATAATCATGATGGTGTTATGTTATGACAGGATGAATGGTCCTGGTCTCACTATAATCATGATGGTGTTATGACAGGATGAATGGTCCTGGTCTCACTATAATCATGATGGTGTTATGTTATGACAGGATGAATGGTCCTGGTCTCACTATAATCATGATGGTGTTATGACAGGATGAATGGTCCTGGTCTCACTATAATCATGATGGTGTTATGTTATGACAGGATGAATGGTCCTGGTCTCACTATAATCATGATGGTGTTATGACAGGATGAATGGTTCTTGGTCTCACTATAATCATGATGGTGTTATGTTATGACAGGATGAATGGTCCTGGTCTCACTATAATCATGATGGTGTTATGCACAGGATGAATGGTCCTGGTCTCACTTATAATCATGATGGTGTTATGTTATGACAGGATGACATGGTTTCTGGTCTCACTATAATCATGATGGTGTTATGTTATGACAGGATGAATGGTTCTGGTCTCACTATAATCATGATGGTGTTATGTTATGACAGGATGAATGGTCCTGGTCCTCACTATAATCATGATGGTGTTATGTTATGACAGGATGAATGGTCCTGGTCCTCACTATAATCATGATGGTGTTATGTTATGACAGGATGAATGGTCCTGGTCCTCACTATAATCATGATGGTGTTATGTTATGACAGGATGAATGGTCCTGGTCTCACTATAATCATGACGGTGTTATGTTATGACAGGATGAATGGTCCTGGTCTCCCTATAATCATGATGGTGTTATGACAGGATGAATGGTCCTGGTCTCACTATGAATCATGATGGTGTTATGTTATGACAGGATGAATGGTCTCTGGTCTCACTATAATCATGATGGTGTTATGACAGGATGAATGGTCCTGGTCTCACTATAATCATGATGGTGTTATGTTATGACAGGATGAATGGTCCTGGTCTCACTATAATCATGATGGTGTTATGTTATGACAGGATGAATGGTCCTGGTCTCACTATAATCATGATGGTGTTATGACAGGATGAATGGTCCTGGTCCTCACTATAATCATGATGGTGTTATGTTATGACAGGATGAATGGTCCTGGTCCTCACTATAATCATGATGGTGTTATGTTATGACAGGATGAATGGTTCTGCTCTCACTATAATCATGATGGTGTTATGTTATGACAGGATGAATGGTCCTGGTCCTCACTATAATCATGATGGTGTTATGACAGGATGAATGGTTCTGCTCTCACTATAATCATGATGGTGTTATGTTATGACAGGATGAATGGTTCTGGTCTCACTATAATCATGATGGTGTTATGTTATGACAGGATGAATGGTTCTGGTCTCACTATAATCATGATGGTGTTATGACAGGATGAATGGTCCTGGTCTCACTATAATCATGATGGTGTTATGTTATGACAGGATGAATGGTCCTGGTCTCACTATAATCATGATGGTGTTATGACAGGATGAATGGTCCTGGTCTCACTATAATCATGATGGTGTTATGTTATGACAGGATGAATGGTCCTGGTCCTCACTATAATCATGATGGTGTTATGTTATGACAGGATGAATGGTCCTGGTCTCACTATAATCATGATGGTGTTATGTTATGACAGGATGAATGGTCCTGGTCCTCACTATAATCATGATGGTGTTATGACAGGATGAATGGTCCTGGTCTCACTATAATCATGATGGTGTTATGTTATGACAGGATGAATGGTTCTGGTCTCACTATAATCATCTACATCCATCCCAGCTGGCTTGGCTGGTTTAATGGAGCCCATGCAGCCGGGGATACTGTGACAATGTTCAGGCCCATTTCCTTTCCACTCACATTCCACAGGAGCGCCGTGACCCCAATGAGACGGCTGCTTTATCCTGGTGGCTACCCCCCCAGAGCAGGGGAGCGAGCAGACCGCTTTCCACCCATTTGTCCAGGCTTGAAAACACAGCAGACACCGAAGCAGACACACACCCACACACACATCTTATAGACACACACTCAGTCAGCCTTTCGCTCACACCCTCAGGGCTCCAGCCCACTTTCAAGGAAAATTTGACACAAGCAATTATTGGGGGCTTGGAAATGACAGGTCTATTCCAGGTTTCAAAAGGAGCGAAGAGGAGAGGCAGGAATGACAATCGTCTGGAAAGATAGAATTACTTCCCAGCCTCAGTGTCCTGGACTACCCATGCTCTCTTTCTCTCTCTCGCTCTCTTTCTCTCTCCCGCTCTCTCTCTCTCTTTCTCTCTCTCTCTCTCTCTCTCTTTCGCTCTCTTTCTCTCTCCCGCTCTCTTTCTCTCTCCCGCTCTCTCTCTCTCTCTCTCTCTTCCTCCCTCCGGGCTTTTTGAACGAGTGTTCCCCATGCAGCCTTCTCCTGGATATTTACCCATCATTAATGGTCCTCCATCTCTCCTCTCTTTACTCCTTTAAAAAGAAGCGATGTGAGTCCAAGGCGTACCAATAGACAGTTCCTGGTCAAGCGTGACAGAAAGGAGAGCTGTAGCTATGGGTGATTATTTTACAGAGGAACGAACGGAGTCCTTAAGACAGTGAGACAAAGGGACAGTTTATGTCAGAGTTATGGGAGATGTCGCTGGGCCGTTTTAGACTTGACGTTTTGCGGTGCGTGTTGGATCTCCTACATCTCCTTCATTGAATCATGGGATATTCCATTTGACTGTTTCTCTTTTAAACTCATATTAAACTACTTGGGAGAAAATTCTGTACTTTAATTTCTATTAAAATATTAGTTGATATTTATTGTGGTTGTTGAATGTTTACTCAATGTAATCATATATACGATTTAAAAAATAAAGGCAATCTAAAAAATATTCAAAGTCCAAATATCATTCAGAAAACTGTTAGCGGAATTCTTTGCCCCATTAAAACATCTTTTACTTCAGAAGAAGACAAAAAGAGCTGGGAGAAAGAAAGTCTGCTGTGTGGCAGACCCCTTACACAACACTGGTAATGAAGCATTGGCAGAAAGTGATCATTATTTTAATTAATGATAATGGATTTAATTATTCAACATTTTGGCTAATTGATTATGATTGATTGCACATTACTAAACAAGGAGAGTGAATCAGGGAGGTAATCAGGGAGATGACAGCTACAGGTCAACACTACAGCGTGACGGAACATACAGCACACATACTAATCAGTTCTGGTGGGAGGGAGGGAGGGAGGGAGGGAGGGGAGAGGGAGGGAGGAGGGAGGGAGGGGGGAGGGAGGGGGAGAGGGAGTAACTGAGGGAGAAAGATAAGAGAGAAAAAGTAGACTATAAAATAAATGTACACAAAAAATCTATCAATCATTTCTAAAAAACAATTGTTTTGCATGTAATAACACCTTTTCTTTCATATCTGCAAGCGAGCACGTACAATTGTCTTTTGTGTGTGCGTGTGTGCGCATGTATGGGTGCGCGCGTGTGTGTGTGTGTGTGTGTGTGTGTGTGTGTGTGTGTGTGTGTGTGTGTGTGTGTGTGTGTGTGTGTGTGTGTGTGTGTGTGTGTGTGTGTGTGTGTGTGTGTGTGCGTGTGTGTGTGTGTACACTATGTAAGCTTGTGTGGTGAGACTTTTTGTGGCCATCTGAAGAGTAATCTGTACATGATAAGTACAGATGTGGCAGTGCAGCGTGGTTAAGAGAAGACCCAGAAAGACCCAGAAACTGCTCTCCATTCACCACCCAGACATTATAACAGAGGAGTCCATGACACCCACATCTCACCCACGCCTCATCACAGCCTCTCCATGTTTGTTTGTGTCGCGGGGGATAACCATCCTCAGTCCACGTCACCCCCTCCCTGCCCTGACGCAGGAGGTAATTGTGCTCTCGATCTGTTTTGGACATCAAGCCTCTCTCTCCTCTTTTCCTCCGTCCCTTCCCCCTCTCTTACGGTTGTTTGCTCCACAGAGAGAGGACACTTGTCAGAAGAATTTTGCCTCTTGCACTACCCCCTGATGCGAGCGCATGCAGACACTCACACACACACTTATCCGCTCTCCGCAGTCCCCTTCATCAGTAGCTATTGTCTAACCCAGCCCCCCAAAAAGCCCCTGACATGCAAATCTGTCCCCTTTATTTCACTTTGGAGAGACAGTGAGTGGAGTAGTGGAGTGGAGCGCCGCTGCCCTCTGCCACCTAACCAATCCCCTCCACTCTACTCCTCTCCACCTCATGGATGATGCAGTCCTCCTCAGAGTAGATTGACTGGGTTAGGTTTTAATTAATGAAATGTATGATAATGTGATTTCTTTAATAGAATGACATAGTCTAATAGTGTTGTGTGACGATGATTAATATAGTACTTTGGGACGTGGCTACAGTGCCCAAGGGCTAAACGAGGCCCTCCTCTCTCTCAGTTCCAACCCTTGATACATTTCAGACCCTGTCTTGGAACCTGATACAGTGCTAATGGTGACTGTGGCTAAGCTCAGGTATATGGACCAGAGAATGCCTAGCTATGCTTCATCAAATCCTGAACCATTACCTAACCAGGTTATATCATGTCTTAATACATTAAGCAGATGCTCTTATCCAGAGAAACTAGGTTTAGTGCCTTGCTCAAGGGCAGATCAACATATTTTTAACCTAGTCGGCTCAGGATTTGAACCAGCAACCTTTCAGTTACTGGCTCAACGCTCTTAAACGCTAGGCTATCTTTACACCACATATAACTCTCAACCTCAACTCTGGACCTCAAAACCAGTTCCACTGCATTGTTTCATTGTTCTCCTCTAATCAGGAACTGATTTAGACCTGGGACACCAGGTGGGTGCAATTAATTATCGGGTAAAACAGAAAACCAGCAGGCTCTGGACCTCGTAGGGTCAGAGTTCAATACCCCTGTCATATACGGATTTCACAATCTAGCTCTGTGATTGGCTTTAAGTTTTCACTGCATTTGGACTGACATGATTCAGTGGTTTATGTTTTCATTGTGTTTAGAATTCATGTGTGTCACATTCAGGCTACTTCACTGCCTCAGCTCTCCTCCAGGTCCAATTGTTTGAAGGTGGTGTGAAGGACGGGAGTGTGTCGTCAGGAGAAACAGGAGGTTTGAGGGAAGAGCTTATCCACAACCGTTCGTCACTCTGATATCTGGTAAATGTGATAATTAATACTGTAATTTAACTAAACCTACTCTGCGAGGTCTGTAATTAAAACTGATGTACCTACTTAGCGCACACAGGTGGGCCCAAATTAATCTACAAATAGAGCTAAATTGCCTGCACTTAGCGTTTTCGTCAACGTCAAACGTTTTCGTCAACGTTTGGGGGAAAATATCGGTAATTAATTCCGATATAACAAAATCATAAATTTGAGGTTAAATGCGGCTTCGGTGGCAGTCGCCCTGACAGGAAGGACCACATCTGATGTTCCCAGATGGGACCCAATACTCTGGTATCTTGGCTGGGAGTCTGGGAGTTTGAGATAATCACTGAGATAAAGTCCCTTTGCACTCGAGGATTGTTCAGAACTTTATCGGTCAGTTTGTGTCTGATTCTAGAGCAGAAAGAAAAACTATTTTCATTCCAGAACACCTTTGCATCTAAAAAGAAAAATGGGAGTATTTCAAGGGGCATCTGGACTGACCATGATCAATACTTATCTATTTCATTGTTCCCTAAATACAATACTATTATTTTGCTAAAATCCCAACAGTATTTTTAGTCAAAAAGCTAATCTTATTTCAGAGAATGGGTTAGGGAATATGTTTGATTCCAAATCTTTTTTTATAATTTCCTCCTTGGTTTTAGTTTTTGGTGGCATAGACAGCACACTCCAGTAGGCTGCTATTGTTTAATGATTATAGTAGATTAAACCGAAACGCAGGGAAATCAAATAAATAATCACACGTTTATGCATATTTTACATCATAGTCATGGCAAATAAGGCGAGTAATTAGTAGTTTCCATAAATTAGCAAATTGTTATTTATGTTATGTTAATGAGAGAGCTTCAGTTTTACTCATGAATAATTTATGAATGAACAAAAAGTTTAACGCAAAGAAAAAAAAAGTCACAATTTGTCTACTAATGTAGGTGGAGAAACACGTGCACACACACTGACAGACACATGCACACCCGAACAGCACACAGCTCTCCATCAGTTACCATACTATGTAAGTATTTCCATAGGATGGTGAGGACTTGGGTGGCTGTGGGTTATTGATGATTGTGTGAGCTAGAGAGCTGAGATCCAGGCCCCTCTGTGTCCAGTACTAGCTATAGAGACAGAACGTTCAAGGCCCCTCTGTGAGGCAGAGGCAGAGAGAGGCAGGTCAGTCACCGTAGAGACAGTTGATAGTTGCTACTCTCACAACAGTTTATTTGAGTGGCGAGGAGTCGAATTCCTCACCCCCACTCATGGTGGCAAATTCACCATACATTTTTGTATTCAGGATTCACTCAAACATCGTTTTAAGCTTTGTTTTACTATTGACTGTTACAGCTGATTTTGGAATTGTATATCAATTTGCTCTCCTTAAATATGAGTCATCTGATTTATTAGTTTCCGTCTCTGAATTGCTTAATCACACTTTTCACAGCCAGCTCCTGATATCAGAGCATAAAAACTACAATCTGTCTCCTGAATTATCCTAGTGCTCAGCTGGCACACATGCGCACTAGGCCCGAGTTCGTGTTCTCCAGTTTTCCCTGGCTAAACTAGCTGGCTAGTTTTCGTCCTCATTGCCAAACTTCATAAATACTGCACCCTCAACTTCAAATTTGCTAGTTATACAATCATGTAACTAAGAAATTAGCTGGAAAGAAACTTTTAAATTATGTATTGTTTTATTGTTTTGTTAAATGCTCTTGACTGGTTCAAGATATCTGTCGTAAGACGACGGTGGCAAAAAAATATCAACTCAGATCCAAGTTCAGTTTTGAGATTCACCGGCATCATTGGCATAGGGTTAGATGGGCGTTTCTGACTGGTCTTGGAACTGTGACAACAGGCAGCGTCTCCCCACTAAGCTCGATGGGATATGTAGTGATTTTGCCAACACAGCCAGATACAGTGTCTTCAGAAAGTATTCATACCCCTTGACTCATTCCACATTTTGTTGTGTTACAGCCTGAATTCAACATGGGTTAAATAAAATAAATTCTCACCCATCTACACTCAATACCATAATGACAAACATGTTTTAAGACATTTATGGAGAAATATCTTTGGCAGTGATTACAGCTGTGAGTCTTTCTGGGTAAGTCTTTAAGAGCTTTTCACACCTGGACTGTACAATATTTGCACATTATTCTTCTCTGTCAAGTTGGTTGTTGATCATTGCAAGACAGCCATTTTCAAGACTTGCTGCTGTAGATTTTCAAGCCGATTTAAGTCCAAACTGTAACTAGGCCACTCTGGAACATTCAATGTCATCATTGTAAGCAACTCCAGTGTATATTTGGTCTCTTCAGTTGCAGTTTAGTGCCTTATTGCAAATAGGATGAATGTTTTGGAAGATTTGTATTCTGTACAGGCTTCCTTCTTTTCACTGTCATTTAGGTTAGTATTGTGGAGTAACTACAATGTTGTTGATCCATCCTCAGTTTTTCTCCTATCACAGCCATCACACTCTGTAACTGTTTTAAAGTCACCATTGGCCTCATGGTGAAATCCTTGAGTGGTTTCCTTCTTCTCCAGCAACTGAGTTAGGAAGGACGCCTGTATATTTGTAGTGACTGGGTGTATTGATACACCATCCAAAGTGTAATTAATAACTTCACCATGCTCAAAGGGATATTCAATGTCGTTTTTTTTCTACCCATACCAATAGGTACCCTTCTTTGTGAGGCATTAAAAAACCTCCCTTGGTGGTTGAATCTGTGTTTGAAATTCACTTATCGACTGAGGACCTTACAGATATTTGTATGTGTGGGGTACAGAGATGAGGTAGTCATTCAAAAATCATGATAAACACTATTATTGCACACAGAGTGAGTCCATGCAAATGAATATGTGACTTGTTGAGAACATTTTTACTCCTGAACTTTTTTAGGCTTGCCATAACAAAGGGGTTGAACGCTTATTGACTCAAGACATTTCACCTTTTAATTTTTTCTTAATATGTGAACATTTCTAAAAATTCTACTGACATTATGGGGGGTTTTATGTAGGCCGGTGACACACAATCTCAATGTAATCCATTTTAAATTCAGGCTGTAACACAACAAAATGTGGAAAAAGTCAAGGGGTGTGAATACTTTCTGAAGGCACTGTACGTACACAGTCTTATACCCTTAACCTTTTTTCAACTGACTATCGTATTTGTTGATTAAATCTGACTTTATATAATGAGTAATCCAGGAATATCACGAGTTAATTGACACGAGAAAACTCGAGAAAATAGCAACTCTACGGATCGCAATGACTACAATGAATGGCAAAATTTGTTCCGGACACTAAGTGTCCACGAAGCTCCTCCTCCTCACAGCTCTATGAAGATCCTAATAAAATACCAAATACCAATACACTCTCACCTCCACAGTGGCCAGATTGGGAGCTCACTTACTGTAGGGGGTTGGAAGAAGGGGTACAGTAGGAGTCGATGTTGTAGTGTGGGTGTGGGGGCACGCCATGGATGGATGGGTAGGGTAGGGGGTCTAGTTAATGTGAGGGCGAAGGAGGGGGGGAACCAGGGGAGGCAGTGAGTCAGAAAACAAGAGCAAAACAAATCTGTGATGTGGAACTTTCCGGAGCCAGCCACTCAAGGGGGATAAATGAGGAGTAGGAAGCTGTGAAATTACGTGGCCTTTGAGTGGGGAGAATGGCCCTAGCAGAGCATGGCCCTGAAATGAGGTGATAGAAACTTCACCTGATCCACAATTAACAGTGTCACGCACAGGCAAGGGGGGGGGGGGCTGAGGGGGATGGGGGTCACAGCAGGGGAGGGAGAAATTACAATTCTCTGTGTGTCAAATTATCACCCCGCAAAAAGCACAACCATGAGAAACTGGGACCATGCAGAGGGAGGAGAACGAGTATTTATACACATCTGTTTATTACAGAGAAAGAGACAGGGGAGAGAGAGAGACACAGTGAGTGAGAGAAATGGACAGAGAACAACAGATAGGCAGACAGAAGTAGAGAGACAGAGAGACAAAGAGACAGAGAGACACAGAGATAGAGACACAGAGATAGAGACACAAAGAGACGGAGACAGAGACAAAGAGACACAGAAACAGAGATACAGAGACTCAGAGAGACACAAAGAGACAGAGAGACACTGCGATAGAGACAGAGAGACATAGATAAAGATAGAGAGACAGAGATAAAGAGACTCAGAGAGACAGAGATACAGAGATAGAGACAGAGAGACACTGAGATAGAGAGACAGAGATAAAGAGACTCAGAGAGACAGAGATAAAGAGACTCAGAGAGACAGAGATAGAGACAGAGAGACACTGAGATAGAGACAGAGATACATAGATAAAGATAGAGAGACAGAGATAAAGAGACACAGAGAGACAGAGATACAGAGATAGAGACAGAGATACAGAGATAGAGACAGAGAGACAGAGATACAGAGATAAAGAGACACAGAGAGACAGAGATACAGAGATAGAGACAGAGAGACATAGATAAAGATAGAGAGACAGAGATAAAGAGACACAGAGAGACAGAGAGACAGAGATAGAGACAGAGATAAAGAGACACAGAGAGACAGAGATACAGACAGAGATAAAGAAACACAGAGAGACAGAGATACAGAGATAGAGACAGAGAGACATAGATAAAGATAGAGAGACAGAGATACAGAGACTCAGAGAGACAGAGATACAGAGATAGAGATAGAGAGACATAGATAAAGATAGAGAGACAGAGATACAGAGATAGAGACAGAGAGACATAGATAAAGATAGAGAGACAGAGATACAGAGACTCAGAGAGACAGAGAGACATAGATAGAGACAGAGATACAGAGATAGAGATAGAGACAGAGAGACATAGATAAAGATAGAGAGACAGAGATACAGAGACTCAGAGAGACAGAGAGACAGCTGTAGAACTTTTGATGATTTGAGGGCCACACCAAACTTTTTCAACTTCCTAAGGGGGAAGAGGAGCTGTCGCGCCTTCTTCACGAATGTGCGCGTGTGAGTGGACCATTTTAAGTCCTTAGAGACTTGGACCCAGAGGAACTTGGGGAGAAGTCAAATGTCAGCGGGTTCATTGTGTTGTGGTAAGAGGGTGAGGTGGTGTAACAGGGTTCATTGTGTTGTGGTAAGAGGGTGAGGTGGTGTAACAGGGTTCATTGTGTTGTGGTAAGAGGGTGAGGTGGTGTAACAGGGTTCATTCTGTTGTGGTAAGAGGGTGAGGTGGTGTAACAGGGTTCATTGTGTTGTGGTAAGAGGGTGAGGTGGTGTAACAGGGTTCATTCTGTTGTGGTAAGAGGGTGAGGTGGTGTAACAGGGTTCATTGTGTTGTGGTAAGAGGGTGAGGTGGTGTAACAGGGTTCATTGTGTTGTGGTAAGAGGGTGAGGTGGTGTAACAGGGTTCATTGTGTTGTGGTAAGAGGGTGAGGTGGTGTAACAGGGTTCATTGTGTTGTGGTAAGAGGGTGAGGTGGTGTAACAGGGTTCATTGTGTTGTGGTAAGAGGGTGAGGTGGTGTAACAGGGTTCATTGTGTTGTGGTAAGAGGGTGAGGTGGTGTAACAGGGTTCATTGTGTTGTGGTAAGAGGGTGAGGTGGTGTAACAGGGTTCATTGTGTTGTGGTAAGAGGGTGAGGTGGTGTAACAGGGTTCATTGTGTTGTGGTAAGAGGGTGAGGTGGTGTAACAGGGTTCATTGTGTTGTGGTAAGAGGGTGAGGTGGTGTAACAGGAGTCTCACATGAAGGAACACCAGGCCCATCTTTGTGTGCCTTTGTTGTCTGTTCTAGCAGCAGGCTTTATCTGTATGTAATTCTCCCTCTGATGAAATGTGTTGAATTGGGATCGGAGGACCCGTCCTGACATGATTATGAGAGATTCCTCTGAAGCCATCTGTCACCGTTATGAAAAGGGGGCGAGGGAGGACTAACAGAGAGAGATGGATGGGGGAGGGAGGGATGGATGGGTGGAGAGAGGTAGCGAGGGAGGGAGAGACCAGGAGAGAGGAAGGGATGGAAAGAAAGAGAGGGGGAGAGAGAGAGAGGGAAGGAGAGACAGGGAAAGAAGAGTGTAGACCTTCTGTTCAACATTACACAGGCCCTCAGCATACAGTGTTACTTTACATCTAGGTCTGGAGGTGGGAGAGACTACCATTCAATCAACACTGATAACCAGGTGGCTGGCTAAGACTTCTACAACTGTGTAAATTAACACGTGAATTCATCCATAAAACCACATTTAATGTGTATATAAAATAATAGGTAATGAGTCTCATTTAAAAAATGATGCTTTCCTGCCTATAGAAAAACACTGTCTTGACTACATTAACCTACACTGTACAGTATTAGGTTATTTCTGTCTGTAATACAGCCATTTTGTGGGGGAAAAATAATTCTGATTGGCTGGGCCTGGCTGCCAAATGGGTGGGCCTATGTCTGCACTCCTGCCCAGTCATGTGAAATCCATAGATTCGGGCCTAATTCATTTATTTCCTTATATGAACTGTAACCCAGTAAAACCTTTGAAATTGTTGCATGACGCATTTATATTTTTGTTCAGTATAAATACTACTTTGACCTGATTAGGGCCTTACACAATCAAATGAGGTCAGAGGTCAGTTTCCCATGTCCAATGCCATCCCTTTTGGTACCTTGTAGAGTCCATGCCCCCCAAAATTGAAGCTGTTCAGAGGGCAAAAGGGGGTGCAATTCAATACTAGGAAGGTGTTCCTAATGTTTTGTACACTCAGTGTATATGCCATATCTTCCAGGTAGCAGTGGCTCTGGGCTGGTAAAAATGTCATCTATACTTCATGTTCACACACCAGTTGGAGGAGAGGACACACCAGTTGGAGGAGAGGACACACCAGATGGACCCATTGCTCATCGCGACGTCCACTAGCTGTTGGAGAGAAGGCGGACGGAGGCCGCAGCCAACATGCCTTGAGTTGTGTAACAGGCTTCAGTGCCACATGGAAAATGTACACGTTTTCTTTGCTGTCCTATATCAGCCATGTACTGCAGCTTCAAATAGATTCTGTGATTGATATGCTCAATGTAATGGATTGATTCACAATCTGAAGTTCAATGGTAAAAAAAACAAGTAAAATGTACTTTTGGGGTTATTTTCATGGCAGATTGGCATTGTTCATATCACACATATGTAGAGCACTGGAAGTAAAGTGCATGAAATTACATCAACTTCATCTTTAAGTTTAGGAGAAAGAGAAGCTTAAGTACAACTGGTCAACAATGAATACTAGTTTATCGCATAAACTCAGTTGTCAAACAATCTCCTATAACGAACACAGCCAACCCTCAGCTCCTCAATCCTCCCCATATTTACCCACCTGTTACAAAGACAAATCCAGAGAGGAAAGTAGTTGTAAAAATGATCCTGCTGTGATACAACAAGGTTAGCCCAACTACCCCTCTCACTTTTCCTGTGTTATAACAAAGTGCCTATTTCATTCCCTGCCATTCATTCTCAGCATTACTTCACATTACAGGTCAATGTTATGGTGCTTAATTATGTGCCGGCTGCTTGGCTCTCCTAATAACCTGTCATTGGGGGGAATTCGAATGTCACACCATATTGTTGAGCCCTAATGGTGGACGGCAGATCCTCTGATGAGCGGTTTTGGGACAATTACAGCAGATATTCAAATCACAGGTGGGGTGTGGAGAGACCCACCACACACTGGAATATACAGACACACATTGAAGCATGGACACACACACACCCTTGAAGTATCTTGACCCCATAATCCAGCACTCTTGACACTGATAAAACAGCCGCCTCCCTCCTCCGCCTGCTAAAGACTTTTAACTGCAGCCTGATCGCTTTTATTATCCTCCTAATCCAGATATCCGCCATTTCATCAGGCCAGGAAGATTATGCATATCATGAATTATTTTGACACTGGGACCTTTTAATTTTCGACGGCAACATTTCATCCCACCAATCAGTGCCTGGAGTGGTTGTCGCCGGGCGGACGTGGCGGTGTCAGAGGACAAGGCTCCCCTGGCTGCTCCAAATCATCTGAGGGTCATAATGAACTACGGCCACAATTATGAGCTACAGCCTCTCTCTCTCTCACTCGGTGTGTGTGTGTGTGTGTGTCATGCATCTCATCAGGACCATTTCACAGGGAGGGAAGGAGGACTACTTACACACAGGCAGTAGATATATACGCAATCATAATAATCATAATACCCACAATACATCCTCCATAGGCGGAGGGAGGGGCCCACACAGCATTCGAAATAACAAAGGTACATAGTGATGGTCTTCTTCTCTGTGGCTTTTTCTGGCTGACAAGTACACTTATTTATTCGCTCCAGTGTGGCCCATCCTGGCCAAACTAAAAGTGCCATGACTCCATTGCTCCTGGAGTAACTGTAAAGATAAGCGTTGAATGTTTAGGATGATAATGACATCAATGGCCTCTCAGTGCTCTGCTCCTCCGGTGTCTTTCCACTCTTTATTCCCCATAGAGACTGAACCCTGCATGAGAAAATTGGATCTCCAACCCAGTCAGCCTGTGACCTTCCCTCATCCAGGCTGTTGACCCCCCCCCACCTAAAGAGAGGCATTACATCTCGTTATACAACAACAGCGCTTAAGATAAAGAAAAATGTCTCAATTAAATCTCCACCGGGGCCCTCAGCCCAAGAGTTATGGCGCCTCTGTAACGCTGATTGCTACACTCACACATCCTGAAAAGTTATTTGACATAAATTACAGGAGTCACATCATTTCACGCCGTGCACAGCGCGGGAGGATTTACAGCTGATCTCACTGACTGGATGCTGAACCTGGAATCAAATCGTCAAAGCGGCTCCGCAGAAACACCGTTCTTCCCTATCCATCTCCTCACATCCTCATCCCCGGCAAGCATAGATTAAAAACGCATATAGCGCTGCTGCTAGTGATATGGACGACACGTATGCACAAATATGCAAGAGGGCTGATATCGCAGACGAACAAGGAGTGTTTAGAAGGGCACTGGTGCAGTTTGATCAGACAAGATGTGGGTGGAAGTGGAAAGGGAATCTTATTTGAAATATCCAAGAAATTAAAACCTTTTTGTGGAATTAACGTTCTGAAAATAAGATAAGCAGCTAGTTCTCTCCACTATTCCAGAATCCCAGCACACACAGTTCTAGATCTGCAGGGAGGTGGAGCTGGCTCTGGTACTTCTCTCCCTGGCAAATAGTTGCTTTCTTCAGAATGTGTGGGTGTATCCGTAGGAGTTTGTGAGTGAATATTGGAAGAATATTTAGAGAATTTATGAGACTTGTTAAAAGAAAAACCCTGGTAGAAAATATAATATATTTGGTGTTCCTCAATGCTGCATTGCCTACAACCAGAGGACAGGTATTTTTAAATGATAATTATGAAACCATGTTAGTCAAGGTTGAACGCGTCGGCTACCCTGTTCAATTACTGCTTCGCTCTACTTACCTTTTACTTTTTTTGGGGGTGGTGGGTGAAACGATACATCCCAAATCTACAATACATCCCAGATCTTTTAATAGAATCATGGGCCTGACTTCAGAGAACTGCTCTACAACTCTACTGCTAAAACAGTTGCTAGTCTTAAATCAGACTGTAACTATGTTTTCAGGCATCTATTCTGTTAATGTAGAAACACAGTTGTCAGTATGTTTGTCCATGTCCTCTCCGTTGACATGAGATTGAACAATAAATGGTGAATTTTGAGTCGTTTTTCACATTTGTTGGTCACAATATGTCATTTCCATTTTTTCTCAGCTAAGAGACTCCCTCTAGTGGTGAGCACATCACATTACCCTGAGAACCAGAGTCTTCTATACACGGTCGTTTCTTCAGAATGGCTTATAGGTGGGGCCATGATAGGTGGGTTCATAATAACAGGAACTTAGTTTAAGGTCAAATTACGTACCGGTATGTATAACAACAGAAAATCAATATGTTACATTATTGCAATGTTTTACTGAAAGCATTGCATGACCTCGAACTCTCGATCCTTCCCTCACTGAGCCTTCTGTGTTCAGGACTGTTCACCTCATATAAAGTTGGGTGAAATTAAGGCCAGATCCTTCCACGTTGATCTGTATGAAAATCAACAGGGAAATACCCAGTCTCCTCTCCAGCCAGCTGATAGCTGTGAGATTCACTAACTACACCTCTCTACTTGCCTGACAAGCCCTCTGCCACATGGTGAACACAGGAGCACAGCCACCCAGAGATGTGCACCAGCAGCACTGCCTCTGGGAGGGTGGACTGGCTAGGCTGGAGAGGTGAACTGGCTAGGCTGGAGAGGTGAACTGGCTAGGCTGGAGAGATGAACTGGCTAGGCTGGGGGGACGGCAGGCGGAGGGCGGCAGGCGGAGGTGACGGCAGGCTGGGGGCTGCAGGCTGGGGGAGCAGCAGCGAGAGGTAGACTGGCTAGGCTGGGGGAGCAGCAGCGAGAGGTGGACTGGCTAGGCTGGGGGAGCAGCAGCGAGAGGTGGACTGGCTAGGCTGGGGGAGCAGCAGCGAGAGGTGGACGTGGGCAGAGGCTGGGGGGAGCAGCAGCGAGAGGTGGACTGGCTAGGCTGGGGGAGCAGCAGCGAGAGGTGGACTGGCTGGGAGGCTGGGGGAGCAGCAGCGAGAGGGAGACTGGCTAGGCTGGGGGAGCAGCAGCGAGAGGGAGACTGGCTAGGCTGGGGGAGCAGCAGCGAGAGGTAGACTGGCTAGGCTGGGGGAGCAGCAGCGAGAGGTAGACTGGCTAGGCTGGGGGAGCAGCAGCGAGAGGTAGACTGGCTAGGCTGGGTGAGCAGCAGCGAGAGGTAGACTGGCTAGGCTGGGTGAGCAGCAGCGAGAGGTAGACTGGCTAAGCTGGGGGAGCAGCAGCGAGAGGTAGACTGGCTAGGCTGGGGGAGCAGCAGCGAGAGGTAGACTGGCTAGGCTGGGGGAGCAGCAGCGAGAGGTAGACTGGCTAGGCTGGGGGAGCAGCAGCGAGAGGTAGACTGGCTAGGCTGGGGGAGCAGCAGCGAGAGGTAGACTGGCTAGGCTGGGGGAGCAGCAGCGAGAGGTAGACTGGCTAGGCTGGGGGAGCAGCAGCGAGAGGTAGACTGGCTAGGCTGGGGGAGCAGCAGCGAGAGGTAGACTGGCTAGGCTGGGGGAGAACCTATGGGAGGTGGACCAGCATGGGTAGATGGACCTGGCTGGGGGAACAGCAGGGGAAGGTGGACCAGGCTGGGGGAACGGCAGGGGGAGGTGGACCAGGCTGGGAGAACAGCAGGGGGAGGTGGACCAGGCTGGGAGAACAGCAGGGGGGAGGTGGACCAGGCTGGGAGAACAGCAGGGGGAGGTCCTATGGCAGTACATTTCTGCACTTGCAAGGAAAACAGATTTGATCATATCTCCTTCTTTCTCTCTGCTACCCTCAGCATTTTGATCTGGAAACACGAGCAGGTTTACAGCTACTATGGCCATGGTAGATGACTGTGTGCCTAGGCCAAAGTATTCTCTTCCAATGAGGATCATCATCACAACCCACACTCTGCTGACATCACAACCCACACTCTGCTGACATCACAACCCACACTCTGCTGACATCAAATCAAATTTTATTTGTCAATGCGAGGATTACAATGTGTACAGTGAAATGCTTACTTACAAGCTCCTAACCAACAATGCCGTTTTATACTGCATCACAACCCACCACATCACAACCCCCAAATACTGCATCACAACACACACTCTGCTAACAACAACACTCTGCTGACATCACAACACACACTCTGCTAACAACAACACTCTGCTGACATCACAACACACACTACTGACAACAACACTCTGCTGACATCACAACACACACTACTGACAACAACACTCTGCTGACATCACAACACACACTACTGACAACAACACTCTGCTGACATCACAACACACACTACTGACAACAACACTCTGCTGACATCACAACACACACTACTGACAACAACACTCTGCTGACATCACAACACACACTACTGACAACAACACTCTGCTGACATCACAACCCACACTCTGCTAACAACAACACTCTGCTGACATCACAACACACACTACTGACAACAACACTCTGCTGACATCACAGCCCACACTACTGACAACAACATTCTGCTGACATCACAACCCCACTCTGCTAACAACAACATTCTGCTGACATCACAACCCACTACTGACAACAACACTCTGCTGACATCACAACACACACTACTGACAACAACACTCTGCTGACATCACAACCCACACTACTGACAACAACATTCTGCTGACATCACAACACACACTACTGACAACAACACTCTGCTGACATCATAACACACACTACTGACAACAACATTCTGCTGACATCACAACCCACACTCTGCTAACAACAACACTCTGCTGACATCACAACACACACTACTGACAACACATTCTGCTGACATCACAACCCACACTACTGACAACAACACTCTGCTGACATCACAACCCACACTACTGACAACAACATTCTGCTGACATCACAACCCACACTACTGCACAACAACATCTCTGCTGACATCACAACCACACACTACTGACAACAACATCTCTGCTGACATCACAACCCACACTACTGACAACAACATCTCTGCTGACATCACAACCCACACTACTGACAACAACATTCTGCTGACATCACAACCCACACTACTGACAACAACACTCTGCTGACATCACAACACACACTACTGACAACAACACTCTGCTGACATCACAACACACACTACTGACAACAACACTCTGCTGACATCACAACACACACTACTGACAACAACATTCTGCTGACATCACAACACACGCTGCTGTACTCTACCTACATGTACATATAGCCTCACTACTGTTATAGCCTCGCTGCTGCTCTAACTATGTTCGTTTTTTTGTACTTATCTATTTTTTACTTAACACTTATTTTCCTTAAAACTGCATTGTTGGTTAAGGGCTTGTAAGTAAGCATTTCACCTTAAGGTCTACACCGGTTGTATTCGGCGCATGTGACAATAAAATTTGATTTGACAACACACGGCCGACATCACAACACATACTGCTGACATCACAACAGACGCAAACAATTGTAATTCTTTTTAATATTTGAATTGGGAGTGAACCGTTTTGAGATCTGCAATAGATTATATTACATTAGATGGCAGATAAACACTGTATATGAGAAGAAGCTACTATTCTGAGGACTTGCTACACGATTCTGTCAGCCATCCTGATGTAGTGGCTATTAAAGGATAGGGTGGGATTAAAAACTAACTGAATATCACATGGGGGATTTAAACAGAGACAAAATAACGTGTTCAAGTATCTATGATAAACAGTACAAGGGGTATAACATAATACAATTAACTCCACATGGTGCAAATCTTGACTGATTCTGTGGATGTTAGAGAAAATAGGAAGACTAAGGATTGGGATTAAATATAACACTGAGGATTTCTCAACTTCATCCTATGACTTGGTGTCGTTTTTGTTGTTGTTGGTAAGCACTACTTTTGAGGGCTGGTGCTAGATAAGAGAAACTCACTTTAGTGGATATATGTTATTAGGCTAATTCTTTGAGGTCATTTTAAATCATGCTATTCGACTAGCCATGTGAGCTGTGAGTACGGCCTCCAGCAGGAGACTATTCATTGTCTGGTCGGCACTTCCTTTACACAATGCATGTCAATCACACTCAAATCAGATGAAATCATGAAGGCAGGATTACAGGCATGAAAGGGCTCTCAAAAGAAAATTAAGTCAATCCAAAACCAGTTTTCTGCAAGAACCTACAGTATCATCATACTTTAAATGTATCGGAAATTAGTCAAAGCGTCTTGATAAAGGGTGTTATCTACATAGAAAATTATATTCCGTGCCATTTTTCAACAAAGTAAAATGGAGACAAAGTTGAACTGTCTAACAGAAGAAAAGAAAAAAGGATTTCTTCCGGAAATCAGGAGTGAGATTAACATAGTTTGGAGACCAGGAACCATTTACAAAATGTACATATCCACTCCCCGATGCTGCTTACACCTCGACGGTCTTCCTCTCAGCAGCGATGGTGTGTGTGTGTACTTTGTTTTAAGGACACTGCTGGCTAAAGGGGTAAAACAAACATTTAAAGTGGCTGGGCCACAATAGTGAAGATGTTGATGAGCTTTAGGTTGAGAGACACATTTAGGTCGAGATACTTTTCTCCACTACAATGATTTAGGCCTAGTTGACTACTCTCAGACCTTTCAGAAGGCCATATGATAATGCTATATGAAAACCGTGAAGAAGGGGAAAGAACTAAGAAGTAAATTCAGGATGTCAGTCAATACATCACAACAACGGTCCTAGGAGACTAACAGTAACCCTCGCAATGTCCCTTTTCTTTCTGCATCAACAGTCCTCTATGGGGAAGCTAGTGTCATGTGACTGACTGGACCGCAGCCGTCGCTGGGGTCTCGTTTCCTTACAACAGACATGACGTCTCACCGTGAGAGACATGACGGGCAAACAAGCTCCGGATGCAGAGAACCGAGGTTGCATTATTCACAAGGCTTCAGAGGTTTAGAGCAAAGTTAAAATGGACCACTAAATAGTAATAAATTGCAGCAAAGCATCAAAAAAGGCACACACAAAGGATTGAGGAAAGGCAACAAGCAAGATCGGCACACACAAAATAATTACAGCATGCTTTAAACAGGCTCCCCACGTGAAGGAACCAAAAGTGATTTAGAGATTGGCAAAAGACAACAAAAAAAGTGAAAAAGGCCTTTTTAAAAATGAGGAAAAGATGAGAACTCAAACTCATGCACAAAAATAACCTATTTCCACAAGCGCAGCGTCATCCAATGCAATCGCTCCAACTCAGAAGACTACGCAATGCCATGCATTCCCACAATGCAATTTGGTTTCAAAGAGATGATGGACCGTCGGGCACCAGAGTAAGCTCATTTTCTAAAGGAAAAGAAGAGAAGCTGATTCTGAAGTCCTCCGTCGATGGCTTGTGAGGTGCATAATGTGTAATGATTGAATGTGTATTTAGTGTGCAGCGCTTTACCTGTGGTACAGTAGCTAGCATGTTCTTAGCTTATTTCCTCTTATATACAAGTGAAGGTTATTCCAGGAACTTTCAATAAATGACCTGGTTTTCCAGAAATCCTGGTAGGAGGCTACCAGCTTTCCTGCTTATTCCCTCCTGATTCCGGGAATCTTCTAACCGGGATATCTGGAAAACCAGGGAATTTATTGAAAGTTCCTGGAATTTTGCAACCCTATTCAAGGTGCGCATGGCAGTCCAGTGCTCCATATAGACACTGAGCAGAGTGCTACTCTGTGTGGCTGCTGAGAGGGACTAGAGAGTAGAAGGGCTGGATGACCGGGGAAGGGGCTAGGCAGGGCTGGTGGGCTAAGGCGACCGACCGTCAGTTGGTACTTCCGGGTTGTGACGATGGCTACTGACACAGGAAGTGGTCACCAGTAGAAGGAGCGGGACAGGAAGTTGGCGGCGGTGCTGAGCCAGCCCACGCCATCTGTGATGGAGCCCACGCGGGTCACGGCCTTGTCCTGCTCCTGAGATGGGCTTTCCTCCTCAGGGAGGTAGTCTGGGACGTCCACGTTGTGTTCCACCACCACCACCTCCGCACCCTCCTGGAATGGAAGCATCAGCTGGGGAAACAGACGGAGGGAGGGAGGGAGAGGGTGGGACGTAGGAAGGGAGGGTGGGACAGACGGAGGGAGGGGGGAGAGAGAGATAGACAACAATTGTTCAGAATCCCTGCCTAGTGGCAAACTGGTTTAATTAAACAAGGCAACAGTAAACATGTCATCCCCCACAAATGATACAGCCCCCACCCCTTGGGCCAATCAGTGACAACAATTCAAACTAGACTATACTGGTAGTAACAAAATATGTCCCCGTTATAGTGCCACCATGTGGTCGATATGAATGTTCTTGCATATGTTGAGTCTTGACAGTTTTTGCAACATGTTTACCAAATTTTATTACAATATGAATATCTGTGACTGAAATATATGCATTTATGTGCCAGACCACGCCCACGTTAATGTTTATTGGTCAATAGTGTCCATGTTGTTTTAGGTCGACCTTTGTCCATAGATGCAACATATCGAGTTTCATGCAGATCAGTCATTCGGCATTTCATTTTTTTCCACAAAATTCTAAAAGGCTAGAATCCATCATGGCAGACCATATGGGTCCCTGAGGTAAATGTGTTCCTTTGTGAGGAGAGGGACCCATGTACCAAATTTCATGACTTTAGGTCAAACGAGGTGAGTGGCGTGACCTTTCAAGGCTGGCATTTGCAATCGCTTGTTATAGCGCCACCATCTTGACAATGTGTGTAATTATGTAAATGTAAGATCTCTATGGCAAGACGCATCATTCACAGAAGTTACGTCAAAATCGGGCCAGTGCTGTCTAAGATATTGCATGTGACGAATATACGGACGTAGACAGATCCACAGTCCCCTCCCCGATTTCATTGTGGGGGACAAAAACAGTGCAGACAAAACAACACCAGGCTCAGGCAATTTCAAGCTATTCTCTACTTCTCCAGTGTCATCTCTGAAACATAAATGAACCAGCTCTGCCCCCTGATGGACATAACAGGAACAGCAGGTCAGTGAGGAGCGGTGGCTTGTGTTGGAGAGGGACATTTCAGGCCATGATCGAGCACCTCAAGAAAACTCCCCCTAATCTAACTACTTCAGACGGGAGTGGGAGTTCTGTTGCTGGCTCTTCTCCTCTGATGGGGGTTGCAGTTTCCCAAAGATACATGGTGTAGTGCCACACTGCTCCCAGGGCATGCTGGGATTGGTCATGTGACCTGGCGGTGAGTAATCCCCTCAGGTTAGAGAGAGATGACCAGCTAATGGTGTCACTCCAAATAACCCAGATTCATCTGTGATCAAGCTACCATCCCAAGCACACCAGGATATAAACATATTCCCAGCACGCAGCAGCTACACAGACGTTCGGGTTTGCAAAGAGCTCTACCATGCCTACTCCCACTGGGTGTGGACATTTTGAAAAATAATAAGCCCTAGCCAAAGCTGCAACAGCACAACAATAACCCAATGACTTGCCCTGTCAGGTAAGAGGGACAGATACAGTGGAGGTTTTTAAATGACGTTTCAAAACCTACCCTTTTAGCCTGAAGATTAATACATTATTTTACAGTTATTTAGCACAGCCTTGAATCAAAAATGTCAATATTATTTTGTTTTATATTAGCTTCTGTTCACCTTCATTTTAATGTTTTACTGTAAAGTGAGTTGTAATTTCATTTGACAGTAGTATCCCTCCCTCCACTTACCTCTCCTCCATCCTCTCCCTTCACCACCTGTGCAGCCTTCATCACTTTGGTGGAGTTGATCGCCGTGCCCAGCGCCTGGGGAACACAAAGACGGATGCGCTTCATCACAGGATCACAAAGTAATGAAAAAAGGGATGTGCTTCATCCATTTCCCAGTGCCGTGGAATGACATTGTGGAGAGGGTAACTCACCTCAGCCTTGAGGTCAGAGCGGATCCTGACCACACACCTCTTCACAGCCATCTGGAAGGTGAAGCTGATCACCCCTGGGATCTTCAGCAGGGCGTCTTCACACAGACTTCTACGAGTCTGAGGGATGGAGAGAGACAGGGAAGTTGTGCAGAGGACAAGACCAATTCAGTCTTAAATAAAATGGTCACCCAGAAACCCTGTAAACCTTCACATTCTATTCAGATGAAGGGGTTTAATGTTACATACATATACAACACGGTCACAGACATGAAATGTCAAAAGAGCTCATCTTCCATTGTCTTGCGGTATGAGTGTTGGTCACTGAGGCTGTCTGTCTGGGGTAATGTGATCAGGGACAGCTCTCCTGTGGGGTGATGTTCAGGTTTCATCTCAACACCCTGCTGTTCAATGGCTGACATTTACAACACTGACCCACATTACTTGACAATGTGTGTTAAGACTGTGTGGTCACATTGACAACAGGGCGACAATATGCCCAACTCAAGGGTTCTTAGAGGTGGTGACTTATCGACTGTGTTAACCTATCACAATAACGAAGAAAGAGATTCTATTTTTTCAACAGTTTTCATCCCAAGGAGACACATTAAAAGGCAAGAAGTCATGAAGCAAGCAACCAGTTTGGAATGGAGCCTGGGCCGTTGGTCTGGCAAACTGCTCTCCTCAGGTGTGTTATGGGATTGTGTGTGTGTACAATGTGGAAAAACCACCATCCACTCACTGAGTCGTCCAGGCCGTCGATGTGCAGCACCACAGTCTTGGCCCTCTTGTTGGTGGAGCCCAGAAAGAAGTGGGCCTTGCGTCTACAGGAGGCGGCTTCAGCCTCGGCCTGCTCTGCCTGGTCATTACCAGCCGCCTGCAGAATCTCATAAATCTCAGACGCCAGCAGCTTGGTCTCTCCTGGGGAGGTGCTCCTGGGGGGGGGGGTTAGGGAGGAGAGAGGTGGGGGGGGGGAGAATAGAGGGCGGGAGAAAGAGGTTAAGTATCAAAAGTTTTAAATTAAAATAATTGTGTGGACTGTTGTCTCAGCAAACAAAGGCATACTTGCTGTGTGAGATTTTTCATTTTACACATGTTATTTCAATAACCTTGACTTTCGTCATGTCCAAGTCCTCTCTTCAAATCCAGACAAGGGCAAGATGGTACCAATGAATGCAAGTCAATAAGGAAGTGGACGCATAAACAGTAAAGATTTCATGTCTACTCTTCCCCTCTGTGCAACACGACGACGGTGGTCTCCATTACAGCTGGGTGTCCTCTCCTGTGGTCTGGGCCTGTCCAAGTCTCTCCCAGAGCCCACTGGGCTGAGTGGTTGATATTTCTAGATGTAGTCTCATTGCCAGACGCACAGTAAGAGAGCTGTCCAGCTGCATGGAGGAGGTAGAGTGGGATGGGGGGGGTGGTCCCCTAAAGAGAGCCAGTGTGACAGGCCTGTCACCACCTAACCTTTCCACTGTATAAATAGCCAGCCTCGTAGGAGGAGAAATGACCACACTACACTCATAAAACCGACCATACATTCACTAAGGTCTCCGTCCGTCTCTAAAAGGTTCAATAATAACACTGTTAATAAAAGTAGTAGTCTAATGTCATTTAAAAGCTGCAATGTGTCACTTTATTTATTTATTTTTGACCAAATTCACATAGAAATGTGTGTTATAGATCTGTCACTCATTGAACGTGAGTCTAAGAATCGGTAGATCTGTTCTGTGTGCGGTGTCTATGCTTCCCGTGATAAAGTTTTGTTTTTGCGTCTTCTACTTTGGTTTTGTAAACAAGCTTCAAAACAGCTAGAAATACAATGTGTGTGGTTCTGGAAAATATATTTCACAGTGGTTTAGATGGTAAAATGATTATATACACTATGTTTGTTTTGTCAAACTGAAATTAGGTGAACTACTACAAATTTAGCAACCAGGAAATGGCGGAGCAATTTCTACATAGTGCATCTTTAACAGAGAAATGTAGACATAAGTAAATCATCCCTGTCGAATCAGAGAGACTGATAAATCAGTAAATCAGTGTGATTTATAAAGCATACATGAGCTAAGTACATTGTCTCCTTTGTGGAGACAACAGAGCATGGCTAGAGGACAGCAGTATTCCTTGACACAGACATACGTGGTCAGTACTGCCATACTGTGACGGCTCCTGGATGCCCCTGCAGGCTAATACTATACATGTCACCAAGCCATCATTCAGCCTATATAACCAGATAGGACGTATGTTGTCTGGCATAGTTGAGCTGTGCAAACCAGCCTTCCAATTCTGGCATTCATTCCTTAAAAGGTGTCCACATACATACAGTACCAGTCAAAAGTTTGGACACACCTACTCATTCCAGGGTTTTTCTTTATTTTTACTATTTCCTACATTGTAGAATAATAGTGAAGACATCAAAACTATGAAATAACACATAAGGAATAATGTAACCGAAAAAGTGTTTACCAAAATATATTTTATATTTGAGATTCTTCAAAGTAGCCACCCTTTGCCTTGATGACAGCTTTGCACACTCTTGGCATTCTCTCAACCAGCTTCATGAGGTAGTCACATGGAATACATTTCAATGAACAGGGGGCGCCTTGTTAAAAGTTCATTTGTGCAATTTATTTCCTTATTAATGCGTTTGAGTCAATCAGTTGTGTTGTGACAAGGTAGGGGTGGTATACAGAAGATAGCCCTATTTGGTAAAAGACCAAGTCCATATTATGGCAAGAACAGCTCAAATAAGCAAAGATAAACGACACTCCATCATTACTTTAAGACATGTAGGTCAGTCAATCCAGAAGATTTCAAGAACTATTAAAGTTTCTTCAAGTGCAGTCGCAAAAACTCATCAAGCCCTATGATGAAACTGGCTCTCATGAGAAAAACCACAGAAAAGGAAGACCCAGAGTTAAGCAATGTGTCAAAAATGTCATTTCAGAATGTGTGTGTGGGGGGGGGGACATGCAACAGGCTTAAGGAACGCTATAGGCATTGTTCTTCTGTGTGAATGGACTAGACAAAGCTCCATTTACAATCTAAATCTCTGTACCAATAGTAATAATAATAATAATAATAATACAGAGCCTTGGGAGTGGTAACTTGGCTAGACTTTCCCTTCAGTCTTGTGTTCACAGTCTCTCCAGCCATTAATGACCTCCACCCAAAGTCACTGTGTGGAATGGGAGCAGAGGGAGTCGTTGTGACCGCAGGACCCTTCTTGATAGGGCCTGTTGCTAGCTGAAGTGACTGGCTGGTTAGCCCAGGGTCAGTCTCACAGAGAGTTATGCCCTGGGAGAAGATCATACAGCCTGATACCAGGCCTGCCAACCGCTGGCACACTTCTGAGTGCCAATCATAAACAGCAGTCACTTACCACACACCCTCCAGTTACTCTCACTAGGAGAGGGGAGCACACAACAACCCTATCTGGAGCACCACACACCCTCCAGTTACTCTCACTAGGAGAGGGGAGCACACAGCAATCCTATCTGGAGCACCACACACCCTCCAGTTACTCTCACTAGGAGAGGGGAGCACACAACAACCCTATCTGGAGCACCACACACCTCGGAGGTCTAGCAACCCCACTGGGTGACCAGAATGTGGAAGCCATATTGATTTAGCAAGGCACCCAAAAGGTAACAGAGGCCATTCTTTTTAACCATCTTTTTTTAGTAGTGATGGATGGGGGGGGGGACGATATTACAAATTCATACTTTGACTGAGTATCGATTAGTAAAAACAAATATTTCTTTTTGTTGCCGCTAGGTAGCGTTAGCTAACGCTAGTGGGCTGTACCTGCGCCAAAAGTCTATTTTTCATGCTATAGCTGGTTCCCCATCTTCTTTTTAAATAGTGAGCCAACATGTTGCTTTCAGCACTTGTGTCCATGACTGATTTTATTTTATTTTTTAATCATCCTCTCATATCCCTCTGCAGCAGACATATAGTGAGCACTATGTTTGGAACATCAAATTGCAATAAAAATCGCAGTATAAAATCTCAATACATACCGTATCGGCACATAAGTATGGTGATAACATCGTATCGTGAGGATCCTGGCAATTCCCAGGCCTAGTTTTCAGTAAGGGAAAATTAAATGTTTAATGTTTTATACCTAACTAAAGGGCATTTAATGGACATTAACATGTATTTATTTGAAGAGACAGATGCAGCGATGAAAGTGTAGACTTAGCTGCTTAGCCGATAACTGTCCTTGAGAAAAATACCTGGCAACCCTAACATTATTCAGAATTTAACAAAAACCAGTGGGGATACTGACTAGATCGTGGCGGCAGGTAGCCTAGTGGTTAGAGTGTTGGACTAGTAACCGGAAGGTTGCAAGATCAAATCCCCGAGCTGACAAGGTAAAAATCTGTTGTTCTGCCCCTGAACAAAGCAGTTAACCCAGTGTTCCTAGGCCGTCATTGAAAATTAACAAGTGGCAGGTTGCATTAAATCCCTAAATGTACAGAAACAGCGAATGAATTGTTTAGCGGCAGACTTTAATTCAGGATTAATCAAATTCAACCTGACATGGCAACCGTAGACAACCTTCCTGTCAAGAAAATTTGCAGACAGGCATTAAGGCAATTATTGTCCTCTGAAAACAAGAGAAATATCAGGATCAGGTTTTCAGTGAAAAGTACAGTGTGTGTTCATTCCAATACAGTGCAGTGACAGGTAGGGTACTTACTTCTGCATGACATTCTGCAGACTCAGCATCATGCCCAGCTCTCCCTTCATCTTCTCTCTGTTGGACCGACATTCTGCAAGGTAGCGCACTGCCTGGAAGGACATGGGAAGCCATTACAGCTTAAACAAACCTAGGGCTATCACTATCTCTGGTTGTGTGTGTGTGTGTGTGTTAAAACTCAGCCAGGCAAAGATGCATACACACAATCACAGCTGAGCAGCCAACCAGCCACTTAAGTGCAGTGAGAGCCAGTGATGGAAAAAGCACTCAAATGTCATACTTGAGTAAAAGTAAAGATACCTCAATAGAAAATGACTCAATTAAGAGTGAGTTATCCAGTAAAATACTACTTGAGTAAAAGTCTAAGTATTTGGTTATAAATATACTTAAGCATCAAATGAAAATGGAATTACTAAAATATACTTAAGTATCAAAAGATTAAATTATTTCTAATTCCTTATATTAAGCAAAGAAGATTGCACAATTGTTGTTTATTTACGGATAGTCAGAGGCACACTCAGACATTATTTACAAACACAGTAGGAATGACCAGGGATGTTCTCTTGATAAGTGAGTGAATTGGACCATTTTCCTATCAAAATGAATAAGTACTTTTGGGAGTCAGCAAAAATGTATGGAGTAAAAAGTATTTTATTTTCTTTAGGAATGTGGATGTAGCTGAAAAGGATAGCTGAAAAAGCAGCTTAGTAGTGCTTTAAAGTATTTTTACTTAAGTACTTTACACCACTGGTGAGAGCTAGGACTGTGTGTGTGTGTGTGTGTGTGTGTGTGTGTGTGTGTGTGTGTGTGTGTGTGTGTGTGTTGCATAACCAATGCAACAAGTACAGGCTGAGTGTACACTGTCCAGGTCACCACTAAATAAGAACTATTATATAAAGCACTCAGGTGTGTGTGTACATCCTAGGAGATGTGCCTGAGAACACTTCTTCAAACACTGACATTGTTGATCATGTAGCTACAAGAAAATACAACTGTATTTTTGTTGCAGTCTCAGATATGGGGGATGCAACCTACCACTTTTCATTTTTTTCTGTTGATATTTTTTGTTTATTTTGCAACTAGTTTTAATTAATATTATTACAGCCTGGCATCAGAGAGCCACACCAGGCACCAGACAACACCAATCCCCTGGTCCCTCTACAGGGTTCTTCTAGAACAGGGTTTCCCAAACTCGGTCCTGAGGCCTCCCCTGGGTGCACGTTTTGTTCTTTTGTCCTAGCACTACACAGCTGATTCAAATAATCAAAGCTTGATGATGAGCTGGTTACTTGAATCACCTGTGTAGTGCTAGGGCAAAAAAACTAAAATTGCATCCGGGGGTGGGGGGCAGGACCAAGTTTGGGAAACCCTGTTGTAGATGTTGCTGGGTAAATATCAATGTTTCTGCCTGGCGCCAACACAGTGGGAGGTATTGCCCTTCGCACAGTCACTCTAACCTAACCTGTCCTGACACCACCGGACAGAGGTTATGAATGACTTACCGCATGCTACATGGTACACTCAAGATTAGACTGTCCTTCTTCCCTGTTCCAATTACTTTTGATAATTGTATCATAGGAGCAGGCCACATTTCTGCATAATAGGGCCTGGAGTTTTTCCAGATCATATGTTCAGGAAAATCTCCTGACCTTATGCATAGCCAACAAAACGGTCAAATGGTGGTGGATGAGCCTTACCAATAACGCGGAGTAGACGACCTGAGGGTTGGGGTGGTCCAGAAAGAGGATGAGGCCCGGTAAGCAGCCGTTGTCCTGTACTATGGCTCGTCTGTTGAGGGGGTCAGCTGCAAGATCTCGTAGCTGGTTCACCACAGTCAGCGCATCCAGCTCCCCACTCATGGTGCCTCCTCTCTCAGTGCCGTGCACATCAAACCAGCCTCTTCACACTGTGTACATAATAGGATCAAGTCAGATGTAGCTGTACAGTACCGAACCTATTAATTACAATGACATCCATTTCAGTGAAAAGTCTTTAAATGCTTTTATTTTTGGCAAACTGCATGACCAAAACAACCTGCCAATATTAAATGGTAATGATGTATCAACCTGTTCAAATACTGTAATCAGTATGAGCAACATATTGTGATTTGTGAAAAACAATCAGTTTGACAGGTCACTTGACATGCATTACCATTATCATCCAGGTGTGTAGACCTATCGACATTTCTAACTATGTCAACTAGCTAGCTAACTACAGCGGTTAGCTAACGTTAGTTTCTTTCGTTGGATACTTGGCTGAAAAGTAAAGCGTGGGAGTCCACATTGAAACATGATAACAGAGGTTAAAGCAATGTAGTTAGCTACTGATATGGTATCAGCAGAGTGTCCTGCTATATGGCCCTGCCCATTGTGAAGATAGATGGCTGCAACAAAAGGCCCAACTAGCCTAACGTTAATGCCATGGGCCAACACAAAGTGAAAATAGTGTTCTTGATCTTTTTTTGATGAGAATGCCCGTGGTTTTATTCTGATAAACCAGGCAGCTGCACTCCTCAGTGCACATGAAACAGCGTGGCAAGCAAGACCAATCGCTAAAAGCAATAGTTAAAGTAGTTAGTTAGCAAGCTAGCCAACAACAACACATTACTAGTTATCAGGTTAAGACTGTAAGGATAATTACAGTGAAGGGCCATCCATGTTTATTATCAGAACTGCAAGAGTTGATAATTAGCTGGCTACTTCACCTTGCTTGTGTAGCATTGTTGTCTACGCAGAACATCTGAAAACACGCCCAGGACAAGCAGGCTCTGGGCTAGAAATCTAGCTAGTTATCGTTAGCATATTATTACCTTTTCTCCAAGTGATCTCCCCCGGTTTGAATTATAAAATGACCGCAAATACAATGCGGTTGAAAAGAAACTAAGCAGTTGTGAGAAGCAGAGACAGCTGTTTCCGTCACAACATCGAAATAAAACAGAAGCTTGTGAATTAACAAAATTTCGGCAAAACAGCTAGCTAGCTGGCTAACTGGTACATTTTACGTCCATATTGAATTCATCACGGTCTCAGTTTGAAGACAGCTGATTGGACAGTTCAGTCGTGACCGACAAGGCGAAGAGCCATTCATCGAAGGTTTTACGTTAACAAATTGTCACGACCTTGATTGAATGTAGCGGTATTCAAGAATGTAATATATTTGACCAAATTATTCTACAGACAATTCATTAATGTTACTTGACATTTCAGAACTGTCCACGTTATGCAATGCTTGCTACATTAACGGCGTAAAACGAATGACAAAGACGGTGGGTCCGCCTCCTTTCTGACAAATACTGCAGGTGGTCAGTTGATGGCCTGCTATTCATTATAATCAACCAATAACATAATCATAAAGTTATTGTACACGCCCAACCTAAACGATTCCTCAATGCCCATTGATTTATAAAAAAAATCTACCAACCCATTCGTCAAGAAATAAACATTTTCCCGCCCACTCACTTTGCCAAGACTAAGGGGACTTAAAAGTGGACATTTAGGGTTGTTTGAGGTGAACAGAAAGCTGTTATTGGACCTTGTCGTAAGGACACTAGTAAGTTTTTATTTGATCAAATTCGATCTAAGAACGTAGCTATGATTTAGCCTTTGCTGCTACTAAAAACCCAGTGAGCCTTTGTTTGATTCGTTAACCAACTGTACACCACTGAACACTCAACGCCTTGGTTAGGAAGCAGTTTCGCTAGCTACTGCTAGTTAGTTTAGCCGGTAGCTAACATGGCGAACTTAGCTAACTAACGTGTTATAGGTACCCAAACCATTCACTATGCTTGCTTACATATGGAAATAGAGGTTTATGGCAAGATACTTAACTACTAAAAGTTGTTTGGCATGTAATATATATTTACAGAAAAACAATAACAGTTACTCTCTTTCATCCCTCGCTACTTCAGACAGTTTAGGATTTACGTTAGCTATTTACACGCAGCAATTTGCTAACGTTAGTCAGGGAGGCTGGCAAGTTGTCTGTCTACACACAATAACTAGCTACAGTCTGCACTGGTCCATATGCAATGATGTGTAGAGTACATTATTGCATGTCAGCCGTTGCAGACAAGCAGTAGCCACACAAGAATATGAACCGTCAAATCAACATTTTCATTGATTCTCAACCAGGGGGCCTTTTGAGAGCTTTAAGCCAGGGGGCCCTAAAAAGCAGGTATAAAACTTGTCATCACTATGAATACAAAGAGAAGTCAAATTGAATGCTAGGATAAGCTAAAATGAACAAATAAAAAATAACTGGAGGAAGGCAAAAATCTATCACATGGGAAAACCTTTGACTGTAATGACAGCTTGAGTCTCTGTCTAATGATCTGTGAGGGTCAGTACTCCTAAGAATATGGAACGGACTCTAACCCTGACCTGTGTTTTCTCCACATATTGCTGCCTTGGTGTTGTTGCTCAAACTAACTACAAGTATTTCCCTGTTTTGTCTTCCTCTTGTTTCCCCAGACTACCTCAGAGAAGATGCTTTTTTGCGGACTACTCTACAACTGTCTCTCTGAAACGCATCGATAGAATGAGTCAAGAAAATACGAGGATAGAAAAGAACCTGGTATGTGCTTTAAAAAAAATAGACTGCTGTCATGGTTAGGGCTGGTGCGGTGACTGTATTACCGCCACACCAGTGGTCATGAAGGCAGTCAAATTCCACGTGAGCGTTTAGTCATGGTAGTTAGGTTTCTCCAAGCTCTGATGCTGGTCATTAGTAGCCTACTGAACTTGCTAACTGCCTGGTACTCAGCTCTCTATTGTCCCTCTAATCACTCTGGCATCAATGCAAATGTATTTGAAAATCTAATCAAACACTTCATGAGAGCTCATGTTGTGCAACATTTCTATAGGCTATACAATTGTGTGTGAGAACAGAGTGATGGCCTCTATTAAAAAGAAGAGGGTCCCATCAGCTTTCTATAGGCTAGTCCTGCTATATTTATTTCTAAAGTTTTCTAATATGCACATTGCTTATATTTACAACAGGAGTATAGCCTACCTGGCTGGCATGAAAATGAACCACAGGAAAAGCGTCCTCCATTTGTTATTTAAGTGCATAGATGACATGTATTTTTACCCCCTGACCCTGTTTCGAGACAGGTGCATGATAATGGTCCATTCTAAATCAAAACTAATTTCACACATATATATTGTTTAGTTTATGTAAAGACGAGATTAAATCAAGAATAGTCTGATGGGTGACAATATTAGCCTATCACTTATGAATTATATATTATCACTTGTAAATGATGCGGGGTATAAAAAAAACAGGCTTTTTTTCTAAAACAATTTTTTGACTTAGTCGCACACCTCATGTAGCCTAAACCCTTAGGCCTATATGTTTGATAAGGTTTGTATCACAAATAAAGTGGCCAAATAACTTATTAAAATTATGCACATTAATCCACTTTACAAAGGGTGTAGAGCCAAACTGACATACATAAACAGCGTGTGAGTTTCAAGTTTGGGGAAGATAATTTTCACCATAAAAATGCACCTTTATGGGTTTCCTGAGTGGCGGAGTGGTCTAAGGCACTGCATCGCATGCAGTGCTAGAGGCGTTACTACAGATCTGGGTTCATTTCCCTGGCTGTGCCACAACCGGCTGTGGCTGAGTCCCACAGCCACAGCCGGCCAGGTCACCTTTATTTAACCAGGTAGGCTAGTTGAGAACAAGTTCTCATTTTCAACTGCGACCTGGCCAAGATAAAGCATAGCAATTCAACACATACAACAACACAGAGTTACACATGGAATAAACAAAACATGCAGTCAATAATACAATAGGGAGAAAAGTCTATATACAGTGAGTGCAAATGAGGTAAGATAAGGCAATAAATAGGCCATGGTGGCGAAGTAATTACAATATAGCAATTAAACAGTGGAATGGTAGATGTGCAGAAGATGAATGTTCAAGTAGAGATACTGGGGTGCAAAGGAGCAAGATAAATAAAATAAATACAGTAAGGGGATGAGGTAGATAGATGGGCTGTTTACAGATGGGCTATGTACAGGTGCAGTGATCTGTGAGCTGCTCTGACAGCTGATGCTTAAAGCTATTGAGGGAGATTTCAGCTTCAGTGATTTTTGCAGTTCGTTCCAGTCATTGGCAGCAGAGAACTGGAAGGAAAGGCGACCAAAGGAGGAATTGGCTTTGGGGGTGACCAGTGAAATATACCTGCTGGAGTGCGTGCTACGAGTGGGTGCTGCTATGGTGACCAGTGAGCTGAGATAAGGTGGGGCTTTACCTAGCAGAGGCTTGTAGATAACCTGTAGCCAGTGGGTTTGGCGACGAGTATGAAGCGAGTGCCAACGAACGAGAGCGTACAGGTTGCAGTGGTGGGTAGTGTATGGGGCTTTGGTGACAAAACGGATGGCACTGTGATAGACTGCCTCCAATTTGTTGAGTAGAGTGTTGGAGGCTATTTTATAGATGACATCGCCGAAGTCGAGGATCGGTAGGATGGTCAGTTTTACGAGGGAATGTTTGGCAGCATGAGTGAAGGATGCTTTGTTGCGATATAGGAAGCCGATTCTAGATTTAATTTTGGATTGGAGATGCTTAATGTGAGTCTGGAAGGAGAGTTTACAGTCTAACCAGACACCTAGGTATTTGTAGTTGTCCACGTATTCTAAGTCAGAGCCGTCCAGAGTAGTGATGCTGGACGGGCTGGCAGGTGCAGGCAGTGATCGATTGAATAGCATGCATTTAGTTTTACTTGTATTTAAGAGCAGTTGGAGGCCACGGAAGGAGAGTTGTATGGTATTGAAGCTCGTCTGGAGGTTAGTTAACACAGTGTCCAAAGAGGGGCCAGAAGTATACAGAATGGTGTCGTCTGCGTAGAGGTGGATCAGAGAACCACCAGCAGCAAGAGCGACATCATTGATGTATACAGAGAAGAAAGTCGGCCCGAGAATTGAACCCTGTGGCACCCCCAGAGACTGCCAGAGGTCCGGACAACAGGCCCTCCGATTTGACACACTGAACTCTGTCTGAGAAGTAGTTGGTAAACCAGGCGAGGCAATCATTTGAGAAACCAAGGCTGTCGAGTCTGCCGATAAGAATGTGGTGATTGACAGAGTCGAAAGCCTTGGCCAGGTCAATGAATACGGCAGCACAGTAATGTCTCTTATCGATGGGGGTTATGATGTCGTTTAGGACCTTGAGCGTGGCTGAGATGCACCCATGACCAGCTTGGAAACCAGATTGCATAGGGGAGAAGGTACGGTGAGATTCGAAATGGTCGGTGATCTGTGTAACTTGGCTTTCAAAGACCTTAGAAAGACAGGGTAGGATGATGTAGGTCTGTAGCAGTTTGGGTCTAGAGTGTCACCCCCTTTTGAAGAGGGGGGATGACCGCGGCAGCTTTCCAATCTTTGGGAATCTCAGACGATACGAAAGAGAGGCTGAACAGGCTAGTAATAAGGGTTGCAACAATTTCGGCAGATCATTTTAGAAAGAGAGGGTCCAGATTGTCTAGCCCGGCTGATTTGTAGGGGTCCAGATTTTGCCGCTCTTTCAGAACATCAGCTATCTGGATTTGGGTGAAGGAGAAATGGTGGGGGCTTTGGTGGGTTGCTGTGGAGGGTTCTGGGCAGTTGACTGGGGTAGGGGTAGCCAGGTGGAAAGCATGGCCAGCTGTAGAGAAATGCTTGTTCAAATTCTCAATTATAGTGGATTTATCGGTGGTAACGGTGTTTCCTAGCCTCAGAGCAGTGGGCAGCTGGGAGGAGGTGCTCTTTTTCTCCATGGACTTTAGTGTCCCAGAACTTTTGAGTTTGTACTACAGGAGGCAAATTTCTGTTTGAAAAAGCTAGCCTTTGCTTTCCTAACTGCCTGTGTATATTTGTTCCTAACTTCCCTGAAAAGTTGCATATCACGGGGGCTATTCGATGCTAATGCAGAACGCCACAGGATGTTTTTGTGTTGGTGAAGGGCAGACAGGTCTGGAGTGAACCAAGGACTATATCTATTCCTAGTTCTACATTTTTTGAATGGGGCATGCTTATTTAAGATGGTGAGGAAGGCACTTTTAAAGAATAACCAGGCATCCTCTACTGACGGGATGAGGTCAATGTCATTCCAGGATACCAGGTCGATTAGAAAGGCCTCCTCACAGAAGTGTTTTAGGGAGCGTTTGACAGTGATGAGGGGTGGTCGTTTTGGTCGCAGACCCATTACGGATGCAGACAATGAGGCAGTGATCGCTGAGATCTTGATTGAAAACAGCAGAGATGTATTTGGAGGGCGAGTTAGTTAGGATGATATCTATGAGGGTGCCCGTGTTTACGGATTTGGGGTTGTACTTGGTAGGTTCATTGATCATTTGTGTGAGATTGAGGGCGTCAAACTTAGACTGTAGGATGGCCGGGGTGTTAAGCATGTCCCAGTTTAGGTCACCTAGTAGCATGAGCTCAGAAGATGGATGGGGGGCAATCAATTCACATATGGTGTCGAGGGCACAGCTGGGGGCAGAGGGTGGTCTATAGCAAGCGGCAACAGTGAGACTTGTTTCTGGAAAGGTAAATTTTTGGAAGTAGAAGCTCGAATTGTTTGTGTACAGACTTGGATAGCCTGCAGAGTTCTGTATTACTATCTTTGCAGTAGATTGCAACACCGCTCCATAGGACGGCGCACAATTGGGTTGGGGAGGGTTTGACTGGTGGGCCTTTACTTGGCATATCCTTCTCTAGCGACTCCTTGTGGCGTGCCGGTTAGGCAGGTCATGTTTCGGAGGACGCATGACTCCACCTTCGCCTCCCCCGAGCCCGTTGGGGAGTTGGAGCGATGAGACGAGAGAAACAATTTGGGAGAAAAGGGGGGGCAAATATAAAAAAACAAAATGCACCTTTTTATAATAAAAACATTACATGTATAATTACATTTGCGGTCACATTTGATAATGGTGTTTTACGCTAATGGAACATTTGCGCTTATGTGTGCGCTACCGTGTGCACATTGCTGCGCTTATAATGTGAAGAAATGGCCTAATGGTTTAACAACATTTTTAAGATTAATGTTCTGATCTGTTGCGTCAGCCACATTATATAAAAACGTTTTTTTTTAATGCTAGTGGTTGTATTAATTTGGGCTCTATTGCATCCCACAACTGTCTCAGACTATGTTTGGAATATTTTTTTATCGCACAGAATTGAGCAGGTCAACTTTTGTACTATGGGGGATAGTAGATTGACATAGGATAGTGCTTTTGCTGTTCGTTAGGCCGACTCATCTTGTTGGCTGACGAAACATAAATGTGGACAGTTCTTCCAATATCTTCAATATGCACCTAGGACGCGTGCAGTTGCGTCCCCAATGTATGTGTGTCTGTCTTTTGTAGCCTGTGAGAAAGACCCAATCACGTGATTTACATTTAAGTCATTTAGCAGACGCTCTTATGCAGAGCGACTTACAAATTGGTGCATTCACCTTGTAATATCCAGTGGAACAACCACTTTACAATAGTGCATCTAAATCTTTTAAGGGGTGGTTAGAAGGATTACTTTATCCTATCCCAGGTATTCCTTAAAGAGGTGGGGTTTCAGGTGTCTACGGAAGGTGGTGATTGACTCCGCTGTCCTGGCGTCGTGAGGGAGCTTGTTCCACCATTGGGGTGCCAGAGCAGCGAACAGTTTTGACTGGGCTGAGCGGGAACTGTGCTTCCTCAGAGGTAGGGAGGCGAGCAGGCCAGAGGTGGATGAACGGAGTGCCCTTGTTTGGGTGTAGGGCCTGATCAGAGCCTGAAGGTACGGAGGTGCCGTTCCCCTCACAGCTCCGTAGGCAAGCACCATGGTCTTGTAGCGGATGCGAGCTTCGACTGGAAGCCAGTGGAGAGAGCGGAGGAGCGGGGTGACGTGAGAGAACTTGGGAAGGTTGAACACCAGACGGGCTGCGGCGTTCTGGATGAGTTGTAGGGGTTTAATGGCACAGGCAGGGAGCCCAGCCAACAACAAGTTGCAGTAATCCAGACGGGAGATGACAAGTGCCTGGATTAGGACCTGCGCCGCTTCCTGTGTGAGGCAGGGTCGTACTCTGCGAATGTTGTAGAGCATGAACCTACAGGATCGGGTCACCGCCTTGATGTTAGTGGAGAACGACAGGGTGTTGTCCAGGGTCACGCCGAGGCTCTTAGCACTCTGGGAGGAGGACACAAGGGAGTTGTCAACCGTGATGGCGAGATCATGGAACGGGCAGTCCTTCCCCGGGAGGAAGAGCAGCTCCGTCTTGCCGAGGTTCAGCTTGAGGTGGTGATCCGTCATCCACACTGATATGTCTGCCAGACATGCAGAGATGCGATTCGCCACCTGGTTGTCAGAAGGGGGAAAGGAGAAGATTAATTGTGTGTCATCTGCATAGCAATGATATGAGAGACCATGTGAGGATATGACAGAGCCAAGTGACTTGGTGTATAGCGAGAATAGGAGAGGGCCTAGAACAGAGCCCTGGGGGACACCAGTGGTGAGAGCACGTGGTGCGGAGACAGATTCTCGCCATGCCACCTGGTAGGAGCGACCTGTCAGGTAGGACGCAATCCAAGCGTGGGCCGCGCCGGAGATGCCCAGCTCGGAGAGGGTGGAGAGGAGGATCTGATGGTTCACAGTATCAAAGGCAGCAGATAGGTCTAGAAGGATGAGAGCAGAGGAGAGAGAGTTAGCTTTAGCAGTGCGGAGAGCCTCCGTGACACAGAGAAGAGCAGTCTCAGTTGAATGCCCAGTCTTGAAACCTGACTGATTAGGATCAAGAAGGTCATTCTGAGAGAGATAGCAAGAGAGCTGGCCAAGGACGGCACGTTCAAGAGTTTTGGAGAGAAAGGAAAGAAGGGATACTGGTCTGTAGTTGTTGACTTCGGAGGGATCGAGTGTAGGTTTTTTCAGAAGGGGTGCAACTCTCGCTCTCTTGGAGACGGAAGGGACGTAGCCAGCGGTCAAGGATGAGTTGATGAGCGAGGTGAGGTAGGGGAGAAGGTCTCCGGAAATGGTCTGGAGAAGAGAGGAGGGGATAGGGTCAAGTGGGCAGGTTATTGGGCGGCCGGCCGTCACGACGCGAGATTTCATCTGGAGAGAGAGGGGAGAAAGAGGTCAAAGCACAGGGTAGGGCAGTGTGAGCAGGACCAGCGGTGTCGTTTGACTTAGCAAACGAGGATCGGATGTCGTCAACCTTCTTTTCAAAATGGTTGACGAAGTCATCCGCAGAGGGGGAGGAGGATTCAGGAGGGAGGAGAAGGTAGCAAAGAGCTTCCTAGGGTTAGAGGCAGATGCTTGGAATTTAGAGTGGTAGAAAGTGGCTTTAGCAGCAGAGACAGAAGAGGAAAATGTAGAGAGGAGGGAGTGAAAGGATGCCAGGTCCGCGGGGAGGCGAGTTTTCCTCCATTTCCGCTCGGCTGCCCGGAGCCCTGTTCTGTGAGCTCGCAGTGAGTCGTCGAGCCACGGAGCAGGAGGGGAGGACCGAGCCGGCCTGGAGGATAGGGGACAGAGGAAATCAAAGGATGCAGAGAGGGAGGAGAGGAGGGTTGAGGAGGCAGAATCAGGAGATGGGTTGGAGAAGGTTTGAGCAGAGGGAAGAGATGATAGGATGGAAGAGGAGAGAGTAGCGGGAGAGAGAGAGCGAAGGTTGGGACGGCGCAATACCATCCGAGTAGGGGCAGAGTGAGAAGTGTTGGATGAGAGCGAGAGGGAAAAGGATACAAGGTAGTGGTCGGAGACTTGGAGGGGAGTTGCAATGAGATTAGTGGAAGAACAGCATCTAGTAAAGATGAGGTCAAGCGTATTGCCTGCCTTGTGAGTAGGGGGGGAAGGTGAGAGGGTGAGGTCAAAAGAGGAGAGGAGTGGAAAGGAGGCAGAGTGGAATGAGTCAAAGGTAGACGTGGGGAGGTTAAAGTCACCCAGAACTGTGAGAGGTGAGACATCCTCAGGAAAGGAACTTATCAAGGCGTCAAGCTCATTGATGAACTCTCCAAGGGAACCTGGAGGGCGATAAATGATAAGGATGTTAAGCTTGAAAGGGCTGGTAACTGTGACAGCATGGAATTCAAATGAGGAGATAGACAGATGGGTCAGGGGAGAAAGAGAGAATGTCCACTTGGGAGAGATGAGGATTCCAGTGCCACCACCCCGCTGGCTCGATGCTCTAGGGGTATGCGAGAACACGTGGGCAGACGAGGAGAGAGCAGTAGGAGTAGCAGTGTTATCTGTGGTAATCCATGTTTCCGTCAGCGCCAGGAAGTCTAGGGACTGGAGGGTAGCATAGGCTGAGATGAACTCAGCCTTGTTGGCCGCAGACCGGCAGTTCCAGAGGCTGCCGGAGACCTGGAACTCCACGTGGGTCGTGCGCGCTGGGACCACCAGGTTAGAGTGGCAGCGGCCACGCGGTGTGGAGCGTTTGTATGGCCTGTGCAGAGGGGAGAGAACAGGGATAGACAGACACATAGTAGACAAGCTACAGAAGAGGCTACGCTAATGCAAAGGAGATTGGAATGACAAGTGGACTACACGTCTCGAATGTTCAGGAAGTTAAGCTTACGTTGCAAAAATCTTATTGACTAAAATGACGAAAATGATACAGTACTGCTGGCTGGTGGAGTAGGCTAGCTAGCAGTGGCTGCGTTGTTGACTTTGAACGTGTAGCTGGCTAGGTAACCTTGATAGTTTCAGTACTACACCTTGTCATGATACAAAGCAACTTTGTAGCTAGCTAGCTAACATAACACTAATCAAGACGTTCCTTGTAATGTATTTAGTTTCTACAATGCTGCTCGTCGGTAATAGTTGGCTGGGTTAGGAGAAATGGCGTCGCGGGGGACGGAAATAGCTGGCTAGCTAACCTCGATGGCTGGCTAGCTAACCTCGATAATTACTAAACTACACAATTATCAAGCTATGACAAAGACAACTAAGTAGCTAGCTAGCTAACACTGCACTAGTCAAATCGTTCCGTTGTAAAGTATTAGTATCTACAGCGCTGCTAGTCGGTAACGGTTGGCTAGCTAGCAGTGGGTTAATGATGACTAGGTGTGTTGACTAAGTCTGGCGTCGCGGCTGGCTAGCTCACCTCGATAATTACTCAAACTACACAATTATCTTAGATACAGAGACAGCAAAGACAACTATGTAGCTGGCTAACTAACACTAACACCACACAAGTCAAGTCGTTACGTTGTAATGTAATAGTTTCTACAGTGCTGCTAGTCGGTAGAAGTTGGCTAGCTAGCAGTGATGACTAGCTAGCTAGCAGTGTTGACTACGTTAGGAGGACGAAGATACCTAGCCTCGATAATTACTCTAATTACTCTAAACTACACAATTATCTTTGATACAAAGACGGCTATGTAGCTAGCTAGCTAAGAAGAATTGCTCAGATCAAACAAATCAAGCCGTTGTAATGTAGTGAAGTGTAATATTACCTGTGGAGCGAAGCGTAGTGCGACTGCTCGCTCCAAACCGGAGATGTGTCAAGAGACGTGATGGAGAGCCATGTGAGTGAGAGGTGATTTTGGAGCACTCAGGGAGAAGGGAGCTTAACAGCCACTGGCTGCAAAAGGCATAGATATTTTTTTGTGTGTACATTACAGCCACACAAAGGGGATGCGGCCATGAAATTCAAGCTATTATCAAGTGCTTGTCAAATTGTGAATGAGAGACTGATGTAGTGTGTACAGCCTGCGCAAAAAACAAAGCAGAGCTTATGCCTTTCAAGTGACTTTTTTCAAATCATCATTAGTTGCTTCATGCAGTCTTGCAATGTATTAAAAATCAAAACATATAGCCCAATGTTTGTAGAACAACTAAAGTTACATTAATAACTCTAAATTAAGCATATAGGAATACCTATATCTCCATTCTAGAAAATAATTCCATGGAATTCTAAGCAAATCTTGTCTACTAAAGGAACTAGTGTAGCCCACAGCCATTTGGCATAGCCAGATCAGGACCCGAACATATAAGGACAACTCAAGAGTATGTTCTTCTGAAATGGACAACATTTTCTTCATATCATGTTTCTTTAGACTTGTCTAAAAAAAATAATGGATTTATTGTGATGGTGTAGGCTATATTATATGGATTTATTACTTTTTAAAATGTAGGCTATGTGTGGAAGCCAGGAGATGCTAAATGCGTTTGTTAATTAACGCTCAAGTACCAGTTATTTGCTTGACAATCACCATCTGAGGAAATTTCGTGACCGCCACAGCCCTATCATGGTCAGACCAGATATCTGTCATCTCAACTGTCACCGATCAGACTTTTTCACGTTTTTATTTTTACAGTATACTCATAAGCAGCATGGGGCTAAAGACAAAGTTAAAGCTTCTTGAGATCAAAATAATAATATATGCCATTTAGCAGATTCTTTTATCCAAACCAACTTAGTCATGCGTGAAGTTGAAGTCGGAAGTTTACATAGACCTTAGCCAAATGCATTTAAACTCAGTTTTTCACAATTCATGACATTTAATCCTAGTAATAATTCCCTGTCTTAGGTCAGTTAGGATCTCCACTTTATTTTAAGAATGTGAAATGTCAGAATAATAGTAGAGAGAATTATTTATTTCAGCTTGTATTTCTTTCATCACATTCCCAGTGGGTCAGAAGTTTACATACACTCAATTAGTATTTGATAGCATTGCCTTTAAATTGTTTAACTGGGGTCAAATGTTTCTGGTAGCCTTCCACAAGCTTCCCACAATAAGTTGGGTGAATTTTGGCCCATTCCTCCTGACAGAGCTGGTGTAACTGAGTCAGGTTTGTAGGCCTCCTTGCTCGCGCACACTTTTTCAGTTCTGCCCACAAATGTTCTATGGGATTGAGGTCAGGGCTTTGTGATGGCCACTCCAATACCTTGACTTTGTTGTCCTTAAGCCATTTTGCCACAACTTTGGAAGTATGCTTGGGGTCATTGTCCATTTGGAAGACCCATTTGCAACCTAGCTTTAACTTCCTGACTGATGTCTTGATGTTGCTTCAATATATCCACATAATTTTACTTCCTCATGATGCCATCTATTTTGTGAAGTGCACCAGTCCCTCCTACAGCAAAGCACCCCCACAACATGATGCTGCCACCCCCGTGCTTCACGGTTGAGATGGTGTTCTTCGGCTTGCAAGCCTCTCCCTTTTTCCTCCAAACATAACAATGGTCATTATGGACAAACCGTTCTATTTTTGTTTCATCAGACCAGAGGACATTTCTCCAAAAAGTACAATCTTTGTCCCCATGTGCAGTTGTAAACCGTAGTCTGGCTTTTTTTATGGTAGTTTTGGAGCAGTGGCTTCTTCCTTGCTGAGCGGCCTTTCAGGTTATGTCGATATAGGACTTGTTTTACTGTGGATATAGATACGTTTGTACCCGTTTCCTCCAACATCTTCACAAGGTCCTTTGCTGTTGTTCTGGGATTGATTTGCACTTTTCGCACCAAAGTACGTTCATCTCTAGGAGACAGAACGCGTCTCCTTCCTGAGCGGTATGACGGCTGCGTGGTCCCATGGTGTTTATACTTGCGTACTATTGTTTGTACAGATGAACGTGGTACCTTCAGGGATTTGGAAATGGCTCCTAAGGATGAACCAGACTTGTGGAGGTCTACAATTTGTTTCTGAGGTCTTGGTTGATTTCTTTTGATTTTACCATGATATCAAACCGAGGCACTGTGTTTGAAGGTAGGCATTGAAATACATCCACAGGTACACCTCCAATTGATTCAAATTATGTCAATTGGCCTATCAGAAGTTTCTAAAGCCATGATCTTTTTCTGGATTTTTCCAACCTGTTTAAAGGCACAGTCAACTTAGTGTATGTAAACTTCTAACCCACTGGAATTGTGATACAGTGAATTATAAGGGAAATAATCTGTCTGTAAAAAGTTGTTGGAAAAATTACTTGTGTAGATGTCCTAACCGACTTGCCAAAACTATAGTTAACAAGAAATTTGTGGAGTGGTTGAAAAAAATAGTTTTAATGACGCCAACCTAAGTGTATGTGAACTTCCCACTTCAACTGTATGTTATTTGTGGATCACTAAAGTCTCCACGTTGTACATCTTGTCCTCGTGGCTCTTTCACTATACTGTCTTTAAGGCAGGATTTAATTGTGACGTACCCATTATCTTGGTTGTAGTACGTAACCATAAGCCTATGTGTTTATTTTTGGCAGGCCTTTGGCTTTTCAGGCAAGGCGTATGGGTCATCAAGGAGTATTGTGAGAAGAATAGCCACCAATCTTCCCCTTAAACCATGCCCCAGGGTCCATTTTCAGGTAAGACTGTATCTGCGACAGAGAAGGCAGGCATACTATGTCGGAAGTCTCCAATGATCTATGACATGTTATAGAACTAAAAGTGATAATATTCTTTGTAGACGGTCTGCTGCCATACTTTGACAGAGTATGATCTGTGTGTGATGTTTCAGTATCTATCACTGTTAGTCAGCACTTGCTACAGTGACTATCTGTCCTCTGCCTTTTTCTGTTCTCTCTCTCTAAGCCTTGTGCTCAAGTGTCATGTGTTCTTAGCGTTCTGGCCTGATGTATTCTGATTTAATGGTCAAGTCACTCTCATCAAGAGTCTTTTCCTGCTTGTTCATCTGTTTTGATGCTCCAACTCTAAACAGAATGGAAAACATGAACCTACTTGGGATTATTAGTAGGACTGGGACGATGCCAGTATCGCGATACTCATTAGTTTCATGGCAAAAGAAATGAAACACAAACCGGATTTAACTTCTTTAGAAAAACAGCCCTAATGTTGGAAACATCAATATGTTGTCATTCTGAGTCCTATTTATTTTCCAAGTTATAGTATACTATTTTACATTCATAAGGTTTTTAAAGGACCAAAGAGTTTTTTGTTTTTGCTATTTGCTCCAATTTGGTGAAAACATATTACGGGGCCTTTTGAATGTTTAGATTGAACATAAGTCTGTTAAATGTGCGTTAGTCGCAGGTAGTCATGTTAGTTCCCTGTTCTCAATCTTTAGATTCTGTTTTTCTGTCTTTTCAACACTGTTTTCTCTCTCCCTCTCTTTAGCTGTCCTTCCTTCCTGTGAGGAATGCATTATGTCTGCTTTAGGTCAGTTCACCTGGAAACCTGTAACAGTAACCTTGTGCTGCTGACATTTCTGGTAGCATACATGCTCTTATTACGTCCTCTTATTAGGACTGTCCGCTGAAATGTTTCCACTGTCCTTATTTCTTCTGTTTTCTTACCTTTCCTATGCTGAGTTAAGAGACCGCATAAGAATCTGCCTTGACAGGCTATTGATAGACAGCATAAGAGTCTGCCTTGACAGGCTATTGATAGACAGCATAAGAATCTGCCTTGACAGGCTATTGATAGACAGCATAAGAATCTGCCTTGACAGGCTATTGATAGACCGCATAAGAATCTGCCTTGACAGGCTATTGATAGACAGCATAAGAATCTGCCTTGACAGGCTATTGATAGACCGCATAAGAATCTGCCTTGACAGGCTATTGATAGACCGCATAAGAATCTGCCTTGACAGGCTATTGATAGACAGCATAAGAATCTGCCTTGACAGGCTATTGATAGACAGCATAAGAATCTGCCTTGACAGGCTATTGATAGACAGCATAAGAATCTGCCTTGACAGGCTATTGATAGACAGCATAAGAATCTGCCTTGACAGGCTATTGATAGACAGCATAGGGATCGGCCTTGTTGCCGTCTTGTACCCTGCATGCTCTCTGTTTCTTAGTCAACCAAAGCCAATCAAATGTCTGTCAGAATACATTTCCAAGTAGTGTGAATGCAGTTTGAGTCATAAGATGAGAATAGCACACGTGTGGCTAAACAGGACCGTGTTTTACAGTTGAGTTTTTTGTTGTTGACCCAATCCTCTGGTATGTAAGGAGAATGTTTAGGTGTATTGTTTAATATGGCTGCCCTGTGTCTCAGCTCAATCCTTACGCTGAAGACCGTAGTGTCCTGAACAGTGCTGGGAGACAGAATGGACTGGTGGCCTCTTTGGCTGATGTCGTCTGGATGGACAGGGAAGAGGAGGAAGCTGAAAATGACTGGTTTGGATTTGGGAGACCGAGGTAAGAAGAGCAGAGTGGGCCGCGGAACGACCAGACATTCTCAAGCTGTGATGCTGCCCTTAGAAAGCTACTGTTTATTGACCCACACTGTGCTCATTAGGCAGTTCCTTTGCTCATGTGTTAACTATAACATCTTCCCCTCTTCTAATATGGTGCTTGTTTACCATTGGTCCCATTCAGGTCAGAAGCACCGTCAGGGCTCATGTTCCGTTCTCACCCGCCTCAGCCCAAACAACAACCTTTACCCAGACGTAGATCATTACCCAGCCTGCACCAGGCCGAGCCAGAGCCCCAGGGTCAGACCCGCAGCAACGATGAGGCCATCCAGAAGATCAGTGCTCTGGAGACGGAGCTGGCCAAACTCAGAGCCCAGATCGCACAGATAGTACTGACCCAGGAGCAGAACGCAGAGACACCAGGTATGGAACAGAGAACCCAGGAACACACACACATGCGCGCGCACACAAAGGGTAAAGAAGAATCCTCAAAACAAACACACAAAGTTCAAACAACTCATAGTGGTCTAAGGCACTGCATCTCAGTGCTAGAGGTGTCACTACAGACCCTAGTTCGATTCCAGGCTGTTTCACAACCGGCCGTAATTGGGCGGCGCGCAATTGTCCCAGTGTCGTTGGGGTTTGGCCGTCATTGTAAATAAGAATTTGTTCTTAACTGACTTGCCTAGTTAAATAAAAATTGCTGGGTAAGATACAGTACTTCTACATGTTCCTCTAATGACCCATCTGCCTGAAGATGGAAGCTTTTCATGGCATAATTGCTATACATGTCTCACCAAGCTCTCTCCTTCACCTCAGCACCAGGTGGTCCTCCTGCCCCAGGTCGCCCTCCACCACCCTGCGCCCCTCCACCTCCACCTCCCCCTCCTCCACCCCCACTCATGGGATTCCAGCGGAGCTTCTCGGTCATTGACCTCATCCAGGAGCGCCGTGGGAAGAAGACAGACAGCCAGACACTGCTGAACCAGAGGCCCAAGCAGGCAGAGGTCCCCAACATGCTGGATGTGCTTAAAGACATCGGCAAAGTCAAGCTGCGCCCCGCTAAGAGGTGGGCACCATGTTCATCTGACTTCTACATTACAGAAGATGGGCACAACTTTGTTTTACTAACTGAAAACTTGACTAATTTCCAGCTAAAACAGATTTTCCTTACTTCCTGTGTATTGTCCAGCCGGCCAGAGGAGAGCCAAGCCAAGCCTAGTGTGGCCACAGATGCTGCGTCTCTCATCGCTAATGCCTTGAAACGCAAGTTTGCCCATCGCTATCGCCACAACAGCAATGAGGACAAGGAGTTTGACTTCCCAGCCTCTGAACTGAAACCTTTCTGTTCTGAATTCCCCAAGACCGACAAAGTGGAGGTTCCCCTGGTAAGAGCAACACTGATACTACATTAGTCTATTACATCAACCACGAATCCCCAGTTTGGGCCTTATAGTTTCAAACTACACGGTGTTTGTTCAGCAACAACAAAGATGTGTAAAACCTTAGATCTATGAATTTCTGGCTGTTGTGTGTCTGGGTTGTCATTTGCTTAACTTTCTCTGGCCTCTAGGTAAGGCAGCACCGGTTGAAAACCCCAGCCCCTGTAGTGAAACTACACCCAGACACACCCTTGGTAAGAGAAGTGCAAGCATGACTAAAATCTTAAATTTTATAAAGCGATCTGATCGAATATTTGATGCGAGTTTGGAAACTAATTTGCTCCTGTCTCTCTTTTACCTGACCTGTAGTTTGGGCAGCACATGTTGAAGTCTACTGGCCAGAGAAAGCTCCTCTGAGCACCCACAGAGATGGTCTGAGTTCTGGACCTCCAGACACCCATGGACACTCAAGTGCCTTATCAATCTGTTTGTCAGCTGTCTCTGACTAGATATGCAATCAATCTGCTCTCCATTCCTACTCACCAACAGTATTGCAGTGCCTCAGTCTTCTTCAGTATACATTTTTCAGGTGTACCATGTAAAACATTTTTTACTTTTGTTTCATTTAAATGTGCTATTTTTGTTAAATTGATGCCAGTTTCAAAGTCTTTGATCTTAAATTAGGACAGTCCAAGATTGGTTGTCAGATTTTCTTTTAATGTAGATTTCTGTACCACAACTAAATTCCAAAGTGTGTGTTCTGGATATAGGCTGTAACACTACAGAATCCATACATTCCTCTCAACTATGTGTATTAAAGGGGATTTATGGGATTGAATCTAAATGCACAGCGACAAAGGCTTACCCATTTTGCATGCCCTTTTCAAGGCAGTTGTATTTATTTTTGCCCCACTGGGTCTTTGCTGTCTACTTCTTACTTGGGGCAGAAGATGGATCACTTATTTAATTAGGCAATTTATTATTTTTGTAAATTGCATCCTAGTCGGTTTAATTTATTTCTAGTTAATACCAATTGTCAAAGCATCCATGGTTGATTTAATGAGTTGCACTGGGACTAGTTCTGTACCTCACTATGCAGAGTGGACCAAACTTACACTAATCTACAATATGGTGAGTCTTAATACTATGCTCGTTGCTGTAAAACAGGGAGACTCTACCAGTCATTTTATCCATTGCTGGGCAGGAGAATGTTTAGTTCCAATCTGTGTGTATTCCAGATCCATGACAAGCCCGTTTTCATTCTGTGAGGTAATGCTACTCCATCACCAGCTGACTGTAGCCCTCTTTTTAAACCACAGAAAATGTGTTTACCATCAGTGGAACTGGTTAAAGTGAAGACAGAGCAGGAAAAATACGCTTTGAATGGTGGGAGTATAAGGGAACATGGACAACTGTCAGTAATACTTGATGTAAATCCCTAACTCAAACAGGGATTGTGTGAAGGGAAATGTCATCCACATTTGACAAACCTAGAATCAAATTCATGAATAAAACCAATGAAAGTGTTTCTCCAATTCTCAATCACTTCAAGATACATTTCAGGTAAATAGGATCTGTTTGTACAGTGAGAGTAAGCTGTGCCCAAGCAGAGACCTTGAGTGGTTGAACGAGGGCTCTTAAATTTCTGTAACACTTCAACGATCGATTTAAGGTCAATTCCAAATGAGTCAATATGCAGCGTTTACCGTGAATGCAGTCTCCGCTAACATGGGAGCCTTGCCTTTCAGTCTACATTGTCCAGCCCTGAAGCTCCTTCGGTTTGTCCTCAGCTCCACATTAGATCAGAACTATGATGTAGAACAGTGTTGCCTGTCATGTCAGCTCTTCATTACATTTCAAGCTGCAATGTTGAGTATCTCACTCAATACAGCCCTGTTTGACACTGAAGTTCAATTGGATCATTTACATTTGTCAACTGTTTATTAATCAAAAACATAACTGCAACAGGCATGTATCAAAAGGTCAATACAGCAAAGCCTTTACAAAATGGCTTGATGAAGTCATCTTCCCCAAATGGTTGTTGCAAAAACATTGTAAACAGTTTATCAACAGTCTTACAGCAAAATTACAAATCAGCTAAAATAAAAAGCACCCGTTATTGTTCAAAACATCTGTGGCGTCTGTACAGAATCAGAAAACCACCTAAATTAGATGGAATGTTTCCATATAAAACAAGGATCGAGTTTACTCACAAGGCAAAGGAGATCAGAGAGTGCAAGCATACGATGCACTTAATGAGTAGTAGAAGCTGGTTTGGTCACTTAGCGTAGTTTGTGCATAGTTAAGGCATCGGTAGAGCAGTCCTCTAGGTTGCATGTGGCTATGATGATTAGAGACATTCAGAGAGAGAGTCCCATTCAGTAGAAGTAAACATGTTTACCAGGTAGCTAAACTACTACAGTCCAACCTATACCTCGGGATAGAGAATGGCAAAACCCTGAGCGAGTTGCATTGTGATGGAGTTTAGATGCGTGTGCTGTGACAGATCACCCATGCTCTACAGTCAGAGTCCACAATGCTTTTCATGTTGGTTCCATTCTACAATACCATTATGTCCCAAATTCTTTCAGAACAGAAGCGGTGTCCAACATTTCAGTCTTTTGAGAGTGCAAGGAGAAGAGGCATACAATGAACACCACCTGTGCTCTTTATGGCACCTGGTGATTGTCTGTCTGTCAGACGGAGGCTTTGTGCTCGACTTCAGCAGTGGGGCGATCGTTCAAACGCTAATGTTTCTTCGCATCTGTGCTTAGAAGGCATATCGCAGAACCAAAATGATTCATTTCAATTTGACAACAAAGACGTCTGTAAACAGTCTTCGTTGAGGCAGCAAAAGGACTGGGCTTGTCACTTTTTTACATGAGGAAGAAGATTCGTTATAAAAGCAACACACACCATGTAATTTCTGTGCAGTCTTTAGAGAGCCTCTTCTCAACACTCAATGCATTTCAAAGCATCCTGCAGAACTTGGTTTGAAAATGGCACTGCGACTAGAAAAGTGTATTCTTCAGTTACTGCCATTCCCTTAGATTCACTTGGCCACCAAAATAGTGTCAAATTAGTGAGGACAAATAAATAAAACAAGCTAATAAAAACAACAAATACAGCAGTAGCCAAATGAGGTATCTAGGTGTTTCTCCATGTCAAGGAAAGGAATTAAAAATTAAATAAAATCAGTGGTTTGTCAAAGACGGGACACAAAAGCAACAAACTTAAGGTTCAGGTGGGGTGGTGTTTGAAGTCCACACCCTGCCCCTCCCACCCTCTACCCAGTGTGTGGTGAGGCCAGGGGTTAAGGGTCGGGGTTGTAAGGGCAAACGTAGAGTGTCAGGACTCTTTGCTTCCCTGAGGTATTTCTTTGGAGTTGGTTGCTCCCGTGGCTGTTGCCGTGGTGTCGGCTGTGGGTTCCGCAGCCGAGGCAGACTCTGGTTCTGACTCGGTGGCGGAGGCAGGGCTGCTAGGTTCCAGCTCGTCGGGGCTCGACGGCCGCTCCTGCTGTACTAACCCACCCCAGCTGGCCTTGTTCAGCCCCAGGTGGCCCAGCATGGTCTGGGACAGACGCGTGTCAGAGAACCGACCCCACTCGGCAAACAGAGGCTCCACCACGTACGTCATGAAGCCTGGGGAAGGGAAGACAGGGAGACACAGGGTTAGAAAGGCAGGCCTAGAGCTTCTGGTTCTATCAATGGAATGTAGCTAGTATTTACCTAGAAGTCATCATAACTTACCAATCTGAATGTTTCCCATTGAGTTTCTCTGGCTATCACACAGTGGACTGACTTCAAGTTTGTGCTTCTTCTCAATGTCTCCTACAGAGGGAGAGACAACACACAGTGATCAGAAATCAACAGGATAGGTGAAGAGAGAATGAGAGATTAACAAGAGGCTACCTTGGTGAAAAAACTCTTGAGTCACTTTCTCGCTCCACTGTTTGCTCAGCTCCCAGGGTCTGCAGGGGTTGCAGATGTCCGCACACTTCAGAGCCATCTGCAAAGAGTTAGACAAAACAGCCAGTTAGACCCCACAGTTTCCAGCTGGTAAGAGCCAAAATGGCCAGTTCTACACAGTTTCCCAAGGCCCAACTCTAAGCATATGGCCCAGCTGGTAACTGACCTGGAGGATGAAGTGTCGGTGGCTGGCGTTGCTCAGGCACAGGTCATCCTGGTTCAGGTGTGTTCTGAACTTCCCCAGGTACTCATTCTGTCTGCTGATGTCCGTGGCCAGGATCAGAGAACCCAGCTGGCGCTCCATCTTCAGCCTGATGAGATCATGAGTTTAAATACATTTATACTACAACAACCAACTCATTACCTTGCTCTTTAACAACAGAGTAACATTTATTAATCAAACGCTTGGCACTGGAAAAAGAACTCGACTGACCCTTCCTCAGCAGGCAGGTGGGAGAACAGGCCAGTCTCTCTGAGCAGACCTACTGCAGACCTCCAGTGGTGGTTCTCCAGAACAGAGGAGTTCTACAGACCAGAGACAGATTTTGAGAATGCTGTCATCTTGAGCTACTTACTGCATTCAATCATGGCCGTCAACATTACATGGCCATCTAGCGATCTCCAGCCAGGTCTAAAGCTACAGGAGCTTGGATTGCTTTACGTTCTCCCCTCTAGAGTTGGCCAACATGACAGCGTGGCGTGAGCCAGAGGGTTATACTACAAAGCAGGATCAAAAAGTTGCCCTAAATATTCTGATATAACATTTGATTTTTTAGGAAAGATGGGTTTGGGCTAATTGTTTCAACAAATGATATCTAAGATGAGCTTTTTATTATTAATCTTTATGCCCCTTTTTCCCCCTCCCCAATTTTGTGGTATCCAAGTGGTAGTTACAGCCTCGTCGCTGTAACTCCCCTCCAGCCTCGTGAGAGTTGAAGATGGAGAGCCATGCGTCCTCTGAAACACGACCCTGCCGAGCCGCACTGCTTCTTGACACACTGCTCGCATAACCCGGAAGCCAGCTGCACCAATGTGTCGGTGGAAATACCGTCCAACTGACAACAGCTTGCAGGTGCCTAGCCCGCCACAATGAGTTGCTAGAGCGCAATGAGACAAGAAAATACCGGCCGGCCAAACCCTCCCCTAACCCGGACGACGCTGGGCCAATTGTGCGCCACCTCGTGGGTCTCCCAGTCATGGCCGGCTGTGACGCAGCCTGAGATCGAACCAGTATGTAGTGACGCCTCAGCACTGCGATGTAGTGTCTTAGACCGCTGTGCCACTCAGGAGGCCCAAGTTTATCTTTTGAATTAACCAGAAAAATCAATGGTTAGCCAACTCAGTGATCCTGCTTTGTAGTATAACACTCTGGTCTAATATGGCTTCTAAAGTAGCTGTGGACTGCTCCAGCTATGGGCTCTCACCCTGTAGAGCTTGGCCAGGTAGTGGTTGGTCTTGATGAGGAAGGGCTGGTTGACTCCCGGGTGGTCCAGGTCATGAGTGGCAGCTGCTAGCAGGCCCAAGAGGATGTCACAGGACGTCAGGGACTTGGCCAGCTATGGAGAGACAGGGAATGTCAGCTCACTTTTCTCTGCTTCAGGAGCAAATGACTAGGCTTTAGCTCAGTGTGATAATGTTGTCAAAAGCCCAGTTCAACACCCAGAAAGCTACTTTTGAATACTTTCTGTACAACAGAAAACTAGCACTGTCAATCCGTCTGCTACCTTGGGTTCTCGCAGGTAGCAGTACATGGCCTGTGTGACGTCAGCAGCGTGCACAGCGTTATGGTAGGGGTTGAGGCTGTGGTAGTCCTCCTGCACCATGACCAGGAAGCGCCACAGCTTCACCATGTCCAGCTGAAACAGCTCCAGCAGACCATACTGGTTCAGGAGGTGGAAGGTCATCGTCACCAGGCTGTTTCCTGCATGGAGAGGGATGTGAGATTTAGTTTAAGAGCCGGTCAGGAATAGTGTTCAGGTGTGGGTAGTTGAGCATTGCAGTGAAAATCTATGGAGAATGACTTACGAGTCCCCACATCCCAGTTCTATACAGCTAAACAAACACCAGAGGGCATCATTGTCTATAAATGTCTGATGTGTTGAAAGCAGGCCTGTGCAGTCATGTCACACTCATTCTGTGAGGATGATGACATGACAAAAATGTAGGTAAATCTCTGGGAGTAAAGATGGACATCTGTTAGAAATATACCATTCGTTAATCTGTCGAAGAGGAAAATGTCGAAATTCCAGCTCCCGACCCGTTCCAGCATACACTGCAAGAGAAAAACACACGGAAATGTGTGTTAAGCCATGCACATAAACATGAATTGTGTATGCATACGAGTGCATGATTGGCTCAGAGCGTATGGTCTGTGTGAGCATCAGACCTTGGCCTGTCCAATGTAGTCCTCATCCAGGATGTGGAGGGGGTTGAGGTGGGTTGTTCCCCAGAGCAGACGGGACGAGTGCAGGTATCTCTGGAAGCTGAGCAGTCTGCGGAGCCGCCTACCAGACACGGGCCCAGCCGAGATGAAGCCAGGACCAGGGATAAGACTAGAGGTTGATTCTGAGCAGGCTGAAAACACACAAGGGTATGTTCAGAACATTGGAGTTGTTTAAAAACAGTGGTTCTCAAACATTTTGGGTCCAGGACTCTTTTTGTTATAGCAAATTCATCAGGGACCCCCTCATAACTCAGGTGATATAAAACCAGTATACAAAGAGTGTTACTTTGACCAGTGGTATAAAGTACTTAAGTAGTACTTTAAAGTATTTTTGTGGGTATCTGGACATTACCATTTAGATTTGACAACTTTTATTTCACTACATTCCTAAAGAAAAATGTACTTTTTACTCCATACCTTTTCCCCTGACAGCCAAAAGTACTAGTTACATGATGAATGTTTAGCAGGACAGGAACCTTGTCTAATTCACAGTTATCAGGAGAACATCCCTGGTCATCCTTCCTCTGAACTGGCGGACTCACTAATCACAAATGCTTCATTTGTAAATTATGTCCGAGTGTTGAAGTATGCCCCTGGCTATTCGTAAATTGAAAAAAAAAATGAAATGGTGCCGTCTGGTTTGCTTAATATAAGGAAGTTGAGATTATTTATACTTTTACTTCTGATACTTAAGTACATTTAAAACAAAATACTTTCAAGTAGTATTTTACTGGGTGACTCACTTTTACTTGAGTCATTTTCTTTTAAGGTGTCATTACTTTTACTCAAGTATGACAATTGGTTACTTTTTCCACCACTGACTATGACTTTGGCAGTGCATGGCCAGACAAACCTTCAGGCCCTGGGAAGGATCATTTTAAAGGCCCACCTCTTAGCAGAGAGAAAAATGTGCAGTTTTCAAGCGAATGTCCTGCAATTCTACACATTTTGTCATGAGACAGAACATGTTGCAGTTTTAAAGCTTAAAATTAGTGCATTGCCCCAAAAAATATTGAAAGAATTAAGTACCTTACTGTGACTGTTTTCAATGACAAAAATGGTAAGAAATAAACATACCTTCTTAGCGAAGTACAATTTCTCAAGCAAGAATTTAGCTAGGACTGTCTGGGAGTGGTGTGAGTGGGGAGGAGAAAACTGAACACTAGCTGTTGGCAGCAGTGGAGGCTGCTGAGGGAAGGACGGCTCAAAATAATGGCTTGAACGGAGCGAATGGAATGTTTGATACCATTCCACCTATTCCCACTCCAGCCATTACCACGAGCCCATCCTCCCCAATTAAGGTGCCACCAACCTCCTGTTTAGGAACTCTTTCTAATGTACCACCTATGATGTCACCAGGCAGGCCAAAACTCTAGCCCTCCAAAACGGATGAAATTTCAAGCAGTCTTTTCAAACCGGTCTTTCACTAAAAGAGCATCATAATTTTCAGTATTATTCCAACCTCAGTGTGGAAATATAACACAGGAAAAATCAATTTTGACTAAACTGGGCCTTTAAATTGAAAAATGTATGGCGTACAGTGGATACCAATATCCCTGTGAGCCTCCCAGGCCCATGTTACCAAGGGTTAAGAACATGAATTGTGGATTAATATTATATTACACCCTCAACTATTCCATAGATATATATTTTTTAATCTGTTAGTAATGGTCATAAAATGTTTGTCGTCAAAAACACAGATACGGCCGAGGACCACTTGCAGTACAAGGTTTACAACATCGTGGATAGAAATATGATGCATAGATTCAACAGTTTCCTGTTGTACAGAAAGAAACAGTAGAGGTCTATCTAATCATTTAGTAATGTACTCTGCTTGATAATCCCCAGGCACAAGAGTCTCAGACATCTGCTCCAAATCTTAAATCAGGAATGTTGCACAACAAATGTTTGGGTGGACTTATAATTGAGACTAAGGGCTATCCAAATGTCCAAAATGTGAATGAGAACACTGATGAATTGTGCCATGTTTCCCCCCCACGTAAGAATTTCACTGCAAGGTCTACACCTGTTGTATTCGGCGCACGTGACAAAAACTTTGATACCAATAAGAACATTGATGAAACCAATAAAAATGTAATCAATATGAAAGAAAGACGTGGCCAAATGATGTATATACACACTGCATTCCTGTGAGGTCACACTGGATTCAAGACTGGTCGACTATGAACACCACTGCCTGGACACACACTTACACTGCCTACACGTAGCCTACTGCCTGGACACACACACACACACGTCACAAGTCATGCTTTGTCAGTGGACACACACACACCCACCCCATGGCTGGAAAGACATGGTACAACTCAGGAAGCATGTCAGCATTCCGAGGAGGGCAATTACTTTTAAACCAGGAAGTGAACACACAGAACGTTTGTCAGGGAGAACTCCACTGGGCTGGGAGTCACTAACGTAGCAGGACTCACATTCAGGGTTGGAGGTCAATTTAAAACATTTAGGAGATTGACATTCAGTTCATGAATAGAAAGTTGTACAGCATTTCCTCTACAAGACTTTGTGACCAAATGAAATATCACCCCACTCTGCTCAGCCACATAAGGATTATTCAGGTTGACTTATTTATACAATGATGACGACTAATCAGTGTGTGAAATAAATAAGATATTCACCAACATCTGTCAGGTGTAGCAGATCTACTGAGTTAAGACAGGTAGCGCCCGCAGGGCTGTATCATCTATCTCTTAACTGATCAGTGAGGGTAACTAGAGAAAATTCACACCACTGCTACGCACTGAGGAAATACGTTTTTTTGTTTTCGTCATGGTTCATACTCACAGTGTAGGGTCCGGAAGTCAATGCACAGGTACGGATAGGAACCTCTTCCTTCTGGTTCAAATCCTACCTGACTTCTCACGCGAACATCTCCTAGAGGGAAGCAACACACACGTCCTCAAGAGTCATGGAACATACAGTGGAGAAAGAGCGCTCCCACACACACACACACAGGTCACCAACATGCTGTACTCACACACATGCACTCTCCCTCTCTCCAAAGGGCAGCAGCATGTAGACCACTAAGATAACTAGGAACAGCTGAGCATGCAATGCCAGGCAAGGCTACAGTAACACTAGTATTAGTAGTCAGACAGGCGCAGAGCAACCTACAGTAGAGTACAGTAGACAGGTTTGTGCTTCATACTCAGAGGCGAACACTGACTATTGCTATGGTACTATGGCACTGGTCCAGGCAACCCAGTCAATACTGGTCTCCTAGATGAGTCATTCAGCAGCACAGTCTGACAGGCTAATGCAGCTCTTCAGCACTGATTTGTACATCAGATCAGTCATTCAGTACAGTCTCACTCCCACCAGCTTTACTTACTTGGGAACAGCTGTTTGAATATAACACAAGCCCCTAGCAAAATAGCAAAACTGGGCATTACCATTAAAGAATGGTCACATACAACTTTCACAGATTTCATTTAAATATACAAAAAGGTATGTATGATGTACACAAACTCACACATGCATGCAATCACACATCCAAGTCATTTGGTGTCTGTATGTGAGCTGCACGTTTAAAATGTGTGATGAGATGTGGAGAGTCACGTTTCCCATTCTGTGTGCCAGCGGGCCTTGACGTCAGGGGAATATGGGTCAGACAGTTGATTTGCAATGTGCACTGACCTATACGCTATAATGCTTTTAAACACACTGTATGACAACATAAGTTACTATCACAGGCCCTGGAAAATAGCCTACATGTCCTGAACTGGGATGCTGCAGCACCTCTTACTATGAATTTTAATATCCACCAACTCCACAAAAACACATGCTCTCAAATGAGGCTAATACCAGAGCTAACCAGGGGAACGCTAGTAGCAGCAAATTGTTGTTACGTCATTAAGTAAAATGGTCATTTAGATTGTCTTCTTGAGATGATTGAACTACTGAAGGGATCAGTAATTGGTGTTTCATTATTTGTTTATTTTTTTTAATCTAAGTACAATTCTGTGGAAGTTTATTCAAAAATAGTTACATCAAACTATTTGCAGCACAAACCATCAGTTTCCACCGGACAGGAAGTGAGGTCAGTGACCTGGCCAGTTGTAGGTTATAAACAGGGCCCCAGAGTATTTCCTGGAAAACTCCTGGCCCTATGTATATCATCTCCCATGACAACAGAACAGGCATAAGGGTCTAATCTGTCTTGGTCTGGTCTGCTAGACTGACTGCTGGGTAGGCAGGGCTAAATCCAATTCAATAAACTATTATCTCCAAATGTTGCATGGCATTGCAGACAACAGAATATATACACATAACCAACAAGACAGGACAGACTGTTACAAACAACCACGGACATACTGGACTAAACCTAGCATCCACATAGAGGACCCAGAACATTCCACAGACCTATGGGCCCAGCATGACACAGAATTAAACCTCTCCCTCAGTAAATCTGCTCAAAATTCAGAGGCTTAATTCTGTGGACCAATGGCTGGCCTGGACGGCTGGCCTGGCCGGCTGGACGGACTCAGACATGACTTAAACCTTATGTGATGGAGAGATTATCAAAGAGCTTAGACGAGTGAGTCCCTCTGCATCCATCTCTCAGTCTGCCTGAATTCCTCCATCCCTTTCTAAAATGTATTTATCCCTTTTACGTTGTTACTTAAGCCATTATATAATGTGACAAGAAAAATAACAATATTTCAACCCTTTCCTTGATGTGCAATCTAAAGGCCTGATGCCTGTTCATTCTGAATGTGGGGACAGTACTTACAGTTGCTAGTATTGAAATGCTAATTGTGCTACAACAAAATGGCTGTTTGTGCTGCTGAGTGAGTGTGGGTGGGTGGGGACAGTACTTACAGTAACTAGCATAACGCTAGCTGGTGTGTACTGTATGTGACAGGGGGCAGTACTTACCAAGCATACGAATGTACAGAGCAGTCTGATCTGAGCTGTCATACGAGATGGCCCCTCGTCTCTGAAGGAGAGGAAAGACAAAAAAAAAATACATTTATGTTTCCAAAACATTGGCAAATCAGAAGAGCACCAGAGAAATATGCAGCGATGTTATACACTTGAATAATACTGGTGGTGCTGGCCTTCGTCTACTAACGTCATCTGGGTTCAACCATCCATTTCATTCCGCTGAGGACTGTTAGGCTGCTGAACGGTTGGGTTCAACTGATAGACTTTTCACACAGGCTCACAAGGTGCGTCATCTTTGTGATGGTACACACACACACACACACACACAAAACCCATCTATTTATCAGCTAGTGTGAGAAACATGCATGCTGAATAAGCACACGCAAACACTCACACGGAGCATGTGCGAGCGCGTGTGTACACATGACATATGCACGGTGCGTGTAGTGGGATATATGGTGTGGGATATATGGTGTGGGATATATGTGTGGGATATATGTGTGGGAAGCTCTGTACTACATGTAGGGGGAACATGCTGCTCCTGACAGCCTGGGATGAGATGTCCATCTGGTAAAACCTAAGAGTTAATCACACCTCATTTCCCCAGTAATAGGCTCCTTGTTACCGTGACGATAGAGCAAAGCTGCTTGCTGATTAGGACAGCAGCGGACAACACTCCCAACAACACTCTTGGCTTACCAAGCACGCAAGACAGAAAGAGGGAGGGGGGGGGGGGGGGACAGTGGCAGCGAGACAACCACACGGAAAAAGAGAAAGTTAGGCAAACCCACTAACCAACAGACCAGGCATTCCTTCTGGCTGGTACTGAGAGGGCAAGAGTATTCATACAGCCCAGAGGGAGGGCAGGAGTATTCATACAGCCCAGAGGGAGGGCAGGAGTATTCATACAGCCCAGAGGGAGGGCAGGAGTATTCATACAGCCCAGAGGGAGGGCAGGAGTATTCATACAGCCCAGAGGGAGGGCAGGAGTATTCATACAGCCCAGAGGGAGGGCAAGAGTATTCATACAGCCCAGAGGGAGGGCAAGAGTATTCATACAGCCCAGAGGGAGGGCAGGAGTATTCATACAGCCCAGAGGGAGGGCAGGAGTATTCATACAGCCCAGAGGGAGGGCAGGAGTATTCATACAGCCCAGAGGGAGGGCAGGAGTATTCATACAGCCCAGAGGGAGGGCAAGAGTATTCATACAGCCCAGAGGGAGGGCAAGAGTATTCATACAGCCCAGAGGGAGGGCAGGAGTATTCATACAGCCCAGAGGGAGGGCAGGAGTATTCATATAGCCCAGAGGGAGGGCAGGAGTATTCATACAGCCCAGAGGGAGGGCAAGAGTATTCATACAGCCCAGAGGGAGGGCAAGAGTATTCATACAGCCCAGAGGGAGGGCAAGAGTATTCATACAGCCCAGAGGGAGGGCAAGAGTATTCATACAGCCCAGAGGGAGGGCAAGAGTATTCATACAGCCCAGAGGGAGGGCAAGAGTATTCATACAGCCCAGAGGGAGGGCAAGAGTATTCATACAGCCCAGAGGGAGGGCAAGAGTATTCATACAGCCCAGAGGGAGGGCAAGAGTATTCATACAGCCCAGAGGGAGGGCAAGAGTATTCATACAGCCCAGAGGGAGGGCAAGAGTATTCATACAGCCCAGAGGGAGGGCAAGAGTATTCATACAGCCCAGAGGGAGGGCAAGAGTATTCATACAGCCCAGAGGGAGGGCAAGAGTATTCATACAGCCCAGAGGGAGGGCAAGAGTATTCATACAGCCCAGAGGGAGGGCAAGAGTATTCATACAGCCCAGAGGGAGGGCAAGAGTATTCATACAGCCCAGAGGGAGGGCAAGAGTATTCATACAGCCAAGTCAAACATGGTTTAAAAAATGCACACAATTGTAGACCTAGGACAATACTAGAGAGCGAGAGAGAGATAGATATATATACCCCTAGTAGGTGTACACTGGTGCCTGGCCCTAATCAGAAGGTTGCAGTAACAGAGGATCTAACCAGGGGATATCCTCAACCTGCTGTCATCCACAGACAGATGCTCAGGCCTGTACACGGCCTTGGCTCACCTCCCCTTGCGCCACACACACGATCCAGAGGGGAGGGTGGTGTCTCCAGAGCTAGTTTCCCCACAGGACTCCCCCTCCCCCACCCTCCCTGGGCTGAGCTTGCCTTGGCTCTCCCAGGCTCTCCTCCCCTCCAGCCAGGGTGTCCCCAGATGGCACATCACTCAGGCCCGTGACGTCAATCGGCTCAGCCTCATTTGCATTCATGATACTTTACCCATTTTCATTCCCTCACTCCGTTTATTTCTCTCCCTTGCATCCCCTCTGAGCTCCACTCTCGAATGAAAAACAAAACGCTTTGAAGCCATATTCTCACAGTGTAGAGGCCATGAAAACATACATTTATTGATGCTTACGGGTGTCAACTGAAGGTGACAGAGTTATTAACAAAATGTCTAACAGGTTGTTATGGCCTAGTCCCATTGGGATTGATCACATCTGAACAGTCCAGAGGTCTGGTGACCAGTTTAACAACCACTGTCTCGCACACCCGTCCAACTGTAACCACTTAGAAACCCAGATAAGGATCAGGGTTTGTCGCCACAGACACCCTCTCTGGGTGTGTCCATCTCCCTCTGACCCCAAGTGTCCTCTAATTCTAAGCTCCCATGACGGCGACGGCCAATCCAAGATAATATTTGACCGGCTTGCAAACAGGCATGTGGTGCAGTATTTTACTGTCAACACGCCGCTGTGTTTACACACAGCACCGCCGCTTAGCGTGAGTAATATCCCCCCTGTGTGCGTGGGGATAAACAGACAGGCATAACCATAAGCAGAAAGACCCTAAACTACTGCATATAACCTTTTCAAATCACAGACCCCCCCCCCCCCCCCCCTTAGCTGACAGCTATTGCTGGCGTGTCTGATCTGGCCTGTACCGTCACTCATCACTTCAGTGTCAGTTACCAGCCAACGGGCAGGATTACCAGGTCCCCCTCAGGCCAGGGTCAGGCAACTTCTCCAAGATAGTCCAGTGACCTCTGACCTGAGGCATCAACCTCGGACCATGTGAAAGGAAAGGGGGATACCTAGTCAGTTGCCCAACAATGCATTCAACTAAAATGAGTCTTCCACATTTAACCCAACCCCTCTGAATCAGAGGTGTAGAGGGCTGCCTGTGAAACCAGAGGTCAGCTTAGTGTCTGTAGTTTGTTCAGTTTTACACAAGTAAATGACAAACCAACAAAAGGTGTGTCCTAAACGTACCTTTTGTCTGAGAGAAGAGTTTAAAACAAAACATTTTTAGGTGGAATGCAAGTGGAACACATCTAGACATTGAGGTGATCATGTGTAGCCTAGTTGACACTACTGTAGGTGTACTTACATCTAAACCCAACCAGACAGCTCTACACAGCTAACCCTGTGAATGATCACTGATGCCAAGTCTAGCAGCTCCAGGCCTTTAAAGTGGTGTTAAGTAGAGCCTGGTCAAAGCTCATCCACCCACACTTCCCTGTTTTAGCCCCAGGGCAGTGTCACTTAAAATGTATGCCAAACAAAAACCATTGATTTCAAAGTTGAACAAACCATACAACTCATGAACAAGTACTACTTTTAACAATTTACACTGACGATTTTACAACACATTTACTGGAAGAGCTGTGCAGATGCAACATTTGGTAACATCATTTCTGTAAAATCTTGTGTCCATGCATTCCAGAAACTCTTAAAATATCTGTTCCAAATGAAGATTCAATGATGTTTGCAGAAATAATGGTGTGTCAGCTATTACGTACACACCGACTTTGAAAAACCTCTTTTGGTTATTGAAATAGAGTAAGTGAAGTGATTTACACCCGTTAACTGAATTTAATCATGGGTCCCTGATCTGTACTACACAGAAATGCATAATTATGGATATGAATGTCATTAGCGTCATGGTGATGGATCATAAATAGGTAAACAAAAAAAGGTATAAATATGCAAGATCCTCTTCTGCATATTTGGGTATCATTCTCCACACTGGATAATTGTTTTAATGAACTCTGTCCCCAAACAAGACCAAATTTGGGTTATCCGGACCGGAAACAAATCTGAACCAATCATAGTCGTCTATGTTTCACAAGTTTGGACAACAAAGTACAGCACATTAGTGTACTCAACTTGTGTGCTCTGTACACTACTCTGAGCTGTACTGTCCAAACTTGTAAACCAAACTGTGGTTTGTGACTACTACGATTTCCCATTGTAGCCAATTCAAATGCAGAAATTCCGTTACCCATTTTCTTTAACCAGAATTTGTTTTATTCACTTAATTTATAAACAAAATTGATATCAGTAAAAACACTAACTAATTGAAAACTCTACCTTTCCTTGTCCGATTTCAAAAGGGCTTTACGGTGAAAGCATAGCATTAGACCCAATTTAATATGCTCCTATAAACTTCACTTGTGCTCATTTTACATTGAAATGACCCCCAGCGATAAAACTATGCTTCCTTGCGCTGTCAGTGGTAAAAACACTGGGTGCTAGCTGAGGACAGACTATAGACAGCATAAAAACACTGGGTGCTAGCTAGGGCTGGGTGATATCGAATTAATGTTTTAGCACGATGTTCCAAGAATCGAGGTTGTCTTTTTAGTCTCATCCCAGTCGCTCCTTCGGTGCACCTTTCCACTCGCACACCAAGCCCCTCCCCCTGGCACTCACAACGACAAAAGATCATCTTCCTCTCTGACAACAAGCAGTTTCAACTCGCTATTTGCGTTTATGGTTTGGTCCAACATATAAAAAAGGCCAGCATCCCAGAGACACCTCTTCACTGTTGACATTGAGACTGGTGTTTTGTGGGTACTATTTAATGAAGCTGCCAGTTTCTCAAACTACACACTAAAAATGTACTCGTCCTCTTGCTCAGTAGTGCACCGGGGCCTCCCACTCCTCTTTCTATTCTGGTTAGAGACAGTTTGTGCTGTTCTGTGAAGGGAGAAGTACACAGCGTTGTACGAGATCTTCAGTTTCTTACATTGACTAGCCAACATTTCTCAGAACAAGAAAAGACTGAAGAGTTTCAAAAGAAAGGTCTTTGTTTATGGCCATTTAGAGCTTGTAATCGAACCCACAAATACTGATGCTCTGATTAAAGAAGCAATAAAACTGGCCTTCTTTAGACTAGTTGAGTATCTGGAGCAACAGTTTTCAGCTGTGCTAACAATTGCAAAAGGGTTTACTAATGATCAATAAGCCTTTTAAAATAATAAACTCAGATTAGCTAACACAATGTGCCATTGGAACACAGGAGTGATGGTTGCTGATAATGGGCCTCTGTACACCTAAGTACATATTCCATTAACCTCTATGGGCTAGGTGGGACGCCCACCTACTCAACAGCCAGTGTAATCCCGTGGCGCGATATTCAAATACCTTAGAAATGCTATTACTTCAATTTCTCAAACATATGACTATTTTACACCATTTTAAAGACAAGACACTCGTTAATCTAACCACACTGTCCAATTTCAAAAAGGCTTCACAACGAAAGAAAAACATTAGATTATGTCAACATTAGATTATGTCAGCAGAGTACCCAGCCAGAAATAATCAGACACCCATTTTTCAAGCTAGCATATAATGTCACATAAACCCAAACCACAGCTAAATGCAGCACTAACCTTTGATGATCTTCATCAGATGACACCCCTAGGACATTATGTTATACAATACATGCATGTTTTGTTCAATCAAGTTCATATTTATATCAAAAACCAGCTTTTAACATTAGCATGTGACTAGCATTCCCACCGAACACTTCCGGGGAATTTACTAAATTACTCACGATAAACGTTCACAAAAAACATAACAATTATTTTAAGAATTATAGATACAGAACTCCTCTATGCACTCGCCATGTCCGATTTTAAAATAGCTTTTCGGTGAAAGCACATTTTGCAATATTCTAAGTAGATAGCCCAGCCATCACAGGCTAGCTATTTTGACACCAACCAAGTTTGGCACTCAAACTCCGATTTACTATTAGAAAAGTTTGATTACCTTTGGTGTTCTTCGTCAGAATGCACTCCCAGGACTTCTACTTCAATAACAAATGTTGGTTTGGTCCCAAATAATCCATAGTTATATCCAAATAGCGGCGTTTTGTTCGTGCGTTCAAGACACTATCTGAAGGGTAAATAAGGGTCACGCGCCCGACGCGTTTTGTGACAAAGAAAAATCTAAATATTCCATTACCGTACTTCGAAGCATGTCAACCGCTGTTTAAAATCAATTTTTATGCAATTTTTCTCGTAAAAAAGCGATAATATTCCGACCGGGAAAGCGTGTTTACGTTCAAAGAGAGAGAAAATAAAAACATCTCGTGCACGAGCCCCAGTCTGATGGTCCTCTGACAGGCCACTATCCAAACGCGCTAATGTGTTTCAGCCAGGGGCTGCCTCGATGTCATTCAGCTTTTTCCCGGGTTCTGAGAGCCTATGGGAGCCGTAGGAAGTGTCACGTTACAGCAAAGATCCTCAGTCTTCAATAAACAGAGCCAAGATGAACAAGAACTTGTCAGACAGGCCACTTCCTGTAAGGAATCTTCTCAGGTTTTTGCCTGCCATATGAGTTCTGTTATACTCACAGACACCATGCAAACAGTTTTAGAAACTTTAGGGTGTTTTCTATCCAAAGCCAATAATTATATGCATATTCTAGTTACTGGGCAGGAGTAGTAACCAGATTAAATCGGGTACGTTTTTTATCCGGCCGTGCAAATACTGCCCCCTATCCCCAACAGATTAAATATCAGCCGTTGCCAGCTACAATATTAACAATGTATGTGATCAATTTGATGTCATTTTAAATGGACAAAAAAAGTGTTTTTCTATCAAAAACAAGGACATTCCTAAGTGACCCCAAACTTTTGAACGGTAATGCATTTCACTGTACAGCCTTACCTATGGATTGTGGATCAATCACATGGGGTATCAGTCTACTCAGTGACACCGAGAACATTAGCGTCGTAGCTCTTATTGCAGGACTCTGAAACTGAATTGAGGCACATTTATTGTCAACCTATGTGTATTGAACACTATTCCTGAGGAAAAACAATACTGTGTGGATGTCGGAGTATGATAACGCAGAGGACGTTAGGAATTTTTTTTATTTGGTATTGAGTAGACTGTTAGCCCATTTCATTGACCCCCAATCCTTAGGTAATGCTGTACAGTGCATTATGAATAATAGGCTGACTGCGGAGGGGATTTCAGTCACGCGATAAGAGCTACAACGCTAATATTTGCGTAAACTCTTCACAGTTGTGTTCTGTGGGTGTCACCAAGTAGACTGATACCCCATTTCATTGCGTCACATTCCAACCTTGTTTAACATTATCTAGTCTAAATATGGCATGATTCCACCAATTGTAACCTTCTGCGTCACCTTTAAAAAAGAGGTACTTTTATTTTGAAGGCAAACCACAAATTCCACAATTGTGCCCAAACCTTATTGTGGCTAGCTTCACAACATAACCCGGTCAGGTCGACCCTCACTAGCCAGATGAAGCTAGCTGGCTGCTTATAACGTTAACCCTGTTGCCCATAGCTAAGTAGCTGGCAAGCTATTTATTGTCATGAACTGAATTTCAATAGGTGAACAACAATACTTACAAGGATTCCTAAATCATTGCTAAGAATAGTTTAACTTCTTTGGGGTGGGGGGCAGTATTTTGACGTCCGGATGAAAAGCGTGCCTGTAGTAAACTGCCTGCTACTCAGGCCCAGAAGCTAAGATAAGCATATTATTAGTAGATTTGGATAGAAAACACTCTGACGTTTCTAAAACTGTTTGAATGATGTCTGTGTATAACAGAACTCATATGGCAGGCAAAAACCTGAGAAAAAAAAAATCCAACCAGGAAGTGTGGAAATGTGAGGTTTGTAGTATTTCAAGTGATTGCCTATCTAATACAGTGTCTGTGGGGTTATTTTGCACTTCCTAAGTTTTCCACTAGATGTCAACAGTCTTTAGAACATTGTTTCATGCTTCTACTGTGAATGGGGAGAGAATATGAGCATATGGAGTCAGATGACTGAGAAAATGACATGAGCTCAATCACGCGCGCTCCCGTGAGTTAGGCGTGTTCCTTTTCATTTCTGAAGACAAAGGAATCGTCTGGTTGGAATATATTTTTATATATGATAAAAACATCCTAAAGATTGATTCTATACATCGTTTGACATGTTTCTACGAAGTGTAATAGAACTTTTTTGACTTTGAACTTACTGCGCGAGCACAGTGCATTTGGATTACTCGACTGAACGCGCGAACAAAAAGGAGGTATTTCGACATAAATATGGACTTTATCGAAACAAAAAACATTATTGTGGAACTGCATTCCGATGAAGAGCAAAGGTAAGTGAATATTTATAATGTTATTTGTGACTTCTGTTGACTCCAAAATGGCGGGTATCTGTATGGCTTGTTTTGATGTCTGAGCGCTGTACTCAGAATATTGCAATGTTTGCTTTCGCCGTAAAGCTTTTTTGAAAGACACAGCGGTTGCATTAAGGAGAAATGTATCTATAATTCTGTGCATAACACTTGTATCAAAGTCTGTGATTATTTCTGTAAATTGATGTGCTCATTCACCGGTAGTTTTGGAGGCAAAACATTTCTGAACATTTACACGCCAACGTAAAATGGGGTTTTTGGATATAAATATGAACTTTATCGAGCAAAACATACATGTATTGTGTAACATGAAATCCTATGAGTGCCATCTGATGAAGATCAAAGGTTAGTGATTCATTTAAGCTGTATTTCTGTTTTTTGTGACGCCTCTCCTTGCTTGGAAAATGGCTGTGTGGTTTTTGTCTAGGTGCTGTCCTAAGAATCTAGTGCTATGCTTTCGCCGTAAAGCCTTCCTGAATCGGACAATGTGGTTGGATTAATGAGAAGATTATCTTTAAAATGTAAAATACTTGTATGTGTGACAAATTTGAATTATGAGATTTGTTGTTTTGAATTTGGCGCTCTGCTATTTCGCAGGCTGTTGGCGAGGTGGAACGCTACCGTCCCACATACCCCAGAGAGGTTAAATGATTGCAGTTTCTACTGGTCATTTTTTCAGGTTGGTTGTATTGGTGCTAGCTAGGTACCAAGCTAAAGCTAGCTACCCCAGAAGTTGTGGTCGAACAAATAATGCTTTATTACCAACGCGGTATTGTAAACACATTGTTCGTGGTCGGTGTTTGCAGAATTGTTTTGTACAGCTTTGACAGTGCTACTCATACTAGTGGCTGTGATTGGCTTGCACGTGCAAATTCAGAACACACAACATTCTATAATAGAACAGTGTTACTTGACGTGTCAAATTAAAAGCTTATAACGTGTCAGTGTTATTTGACGTGCATCTTTTTTGACACGCAAAGACCCAAACAGCGTGCCATAGTATGTCGTGAAGCTAATAGCAGTGACGCAATTACTGTGGAACTCCGGTAGGGCAACATTGAACAATAGCGCACATGGTAACGTTAGTGTGTACCGATGCTCGACCAGTCGCGAAAGCCAACATCACCAACGACAGAGAACGTTTGATTGTCAAGGGCAATGAATTCCATTATATTGGCATTAATGGATTTCGCCTTTGAGTTGTCGCACTGATATTCTTACTCTTTCCACACAGCAGACATTGTGGGCAAGGTTAGGAATGCCGTGTTGCAGATGTAGCGCAAACGTGGCGTCATTAAGGTATGCACGTCTGCTTTGCACATCAGCATTAAACTAGACATCGGGCCGATATCAATGTTGGCATTTTTAGCTAATGTCGTCCAATTCCAATATGTTCACCGATATACCATGCATCCCTACATATCCAAACCAGAAGCCATGGATTACAGACAACATCTGCACCGAGCTAAAGCTGCCGCTTTTAAGGAGCGGGTCAAAAAAGTCTGCATACGCCCTCCAACGAACCATCAAACAGGGAAAGCGTCACAGGACCAAGATAGTCCTATTACACAAGCTCTGACGATCATTGGATGTGGCAGGGCTTGCAAACAATCATGAATTACAAAAGGGAAAACAAGCCACGAGGTGCCCAGTGGCGCGAGCCTATTAGACGAGCTAAATAACTTCTAAAAAAAGTCGATTATTCGGACAATTTTTTTTTATTTGTAATAATGACAATTACAACAATACTGAATGAACACTTATTTTAACTTAATATAATACATCAATAAAATCAATTTAGCCTCAAATAAATAATGAAACATGTTCAATTTGGTTTAAATAATGCAAAAACAAAGTGTATGAGAAGAAAGTAAAAGTGCAATATGTGCCATCTAAAAAAGCTAACATTTAAGTTCCTTGCTCAGAACATATGAAAGCTGGTGGTTCCTTTTAACATGAGTCTTCAATATTCCCAGGTAAGAAGTTTTAGGTTGTAGTTATTATAGGACTATTTCGCTCTATACAATTTGTATTTCATATACCTTTGACTATTGGATGTTCTTATAGGCACTTTAGTATTGCCAGTGTAACAGTATAGCTTCTGTCCCTCTCCTCGCCCCTACTGGGCTCGCACCAGGAACACATCGACAACAGCCACCCTCGAGGCAGCGTTACCCATGCAGAGCAAGGGGAACAACTACTCCAAGTCTCAGAACGAGTGACGTTTGAAACGCTATTAGCGCACATCCCGCTAACTAGCTAGCCATTTCACACCAGCCTAATCTCGGGAGTTGATAGGTTTGAAGTCATAAACAGCACAATGCTTGAAGCATTGCGAAGAGTTGCTGGCAAACGCACAAAAGTGCTGTTTGAATGAATGCTTACAAGCCTGCTGGTGCCTACCCATCGCTCAGTCAGACTGCTCTATCAAATCATAGACTTAATTATAACATAATAACACACAGAAATACGAGCCTTTGGTCATTAAAATGGTTGAATCCGGAAACTATCATTTCGAAAACAAAACGTTTATTCTTTCAGTGAAATACGGAACCGTTCCGCATTTTATCTAACAGATGGCATCCCTAAGTCTAAATATTGCTGTTACATTGTACAGCCTTCAATGTTATGTCATAATTAATTACGGCTTTTGTTAGGAATAAATGGACTTCACAGTTCGCAATGAGCCAGGCGGCCCAAACTGCTTCATATACCCTGACTGCTTGCACGGAACGCAAGAGAAGTGACATAACTCCCCTAGTTATAAGAAATTCATGTTAGCAGGCAATATTAACTAAATATGCAGGTTTAAAAATATATACTTGTGTATTGATTTTAAAGAAAGGCATTAATGTTTATGGTTAGGTACATTGGTGCAACGACAGTGCTTTTTTCGCAAATGCGCTTGTTAAAATCATCACCCATTGGTCGAAGTAGGCTGTGATTCAATGAGAAATTAACAGGCACCGCATCGATTACATGCAACGCAGGACACGCTAGATAAACTAGTAATATCAACCATGTGTAGTTAATTAGTGATTATGTTAAGAATGATTGTTTTTTTTAATAATAAGTTTAATGCTAGCTAGCAACTTACCTTGGCTTCTTGCTGCCCTCGCGTAACAGGTAGTCAGCCTGCCACGCAGGCTCCTCGTGGAGTGCAATATAAGGCAGGTGGTTAGAGCGTTGGACTAGTAACTGGAAGGTTGCAAAAACGAATCCCCGAGCTGACAAGGTAAAAATCTGTCGCTCTGCCCCTGAACAAGGCAGTTAACCCACCGTTCCTAGGCCGTCATTGAAAATAAGAACGTGTTCTTAACCGACTTGCCTAGTTAAAGAAAATATAAAAATAGTCTGCAAATCCGTGTCCAAAAATACCAATTATGAAAACTTGACATTCCGATTAGTCGGTCGACCTCTAGTTTTTACTTTACCTTATATAAACGGTATTTCAATGTCTGGTTTGTTAAATGTGATAAACCGTGTGTAATGTCCATTTTTTTTATTTAATCCTCTACTTGAGTTCACTCACCACATAGAACTAGCCCCGCCACTCAAAGCGCATTTGTTGTTGCTCGACCACTAAAAACTTGCATTCAGTCTGCATGGTCAATGCAACATATGCAACAATGTTGATAAGTAGAAACCACATCCTTTGTTTCTTAATACAAGTTGTGGCAAAATTGTGTTAGCTGCTAATGTTAAATTGATAGCTAGCTAATAAAAAGTACTGAGTCAGAACAAACGTAGCTAGCTATACAGCCCGATACAAGTGTTGGTGTAGGCTTAAAATCAGCATGTTTGTGCAACAGTAACTTTTAAACCAAAAGATGGTTAGGCGATGCATGAATATGTTAGCTACATGAAATAACTAAGAGAAAACATTTAATGTAGCCACAGATCATAAGGTCCCCTAGGAAACACTGACCGACACTAACTCCTCCCTGGCATTTTCATTCATTGTCCTGTCAAACACGTATTCAAAGTGCCCACTATTATAATCTAACTATAGAATTATAATCATTCTATTTCCATGATTCCAACAGTTCACCCAAGTGTTTTATGATTTGACTTGTGATTTAGATCAATTGTAACATTTCGTTAAAAATAAGGTCTAGATTGTTTGCCAATATCATGCAGCCCGATAAACAGTATAAACCAATCAGAATGGAGACAGACCCATTGCAATCACTTAGAATGTATGTATTGCCACCCTAGGGTCACACTACTCATTGTATTATTCAAATACATAAAATAACGTAATAAATTTAAAAGAAAATTGTGATATGATACTTTAGCCGATATCACCCAGCCCTACCTAGATGTACATAGTTATTTTTTGGAAACAACTATGTCAAAACAAAACAATCTTACGTTTTTCAATAAATTTGAATATTTGTAGCTACTTAAGTTAATACCTGAAGTCAACAATATGTTAGGACATAAAGCATTTTGCGTTTTTCATTATGAAGCTTACCGTAGCTCCACAGACCAGATGAGCTAGTCACGTGTTTGTAAATAGCGCAACGGAAGAAAGCAGGAGCTAGTGAGTCCATAGAGTTATATCCATCAGCAAGTCTGTTGTGCCGTGCACATGAGGTGAAGAGAAGAAACTGCTCATCCAGAAGCGGCGCTCCTAATGGCCGGGGACTTGAACACTGAGCTGTATTCAATGAACAGCATTCAACACCAGTGCCCACAAAACTCGTCACTAAGCTAAGGACCCTGGGACTAAACACCTCCCTCTGCAATTGGTTCCTGGACTTCCTGACGGGCCACCCCAGGTGGTAAGGGTAGGTAACACCACATGGTAGGCCTGATCACCGAAACAGCCTATAGGGAGAGGGTCAGAGACCTGGCAGTGTGGTGCCAGGACAACAACCTCTCCCTCAACGTGAACAAGACAAAGGAGATAATTGTGGACTACAGGAAAAGTGAGGGCCGAACACACCCCCATTCGCGTCGACAGGGCTGTAGTGGAGCGAGTCGAGAGTTTCAAGTTCCTTGGTGTCCACATCAACTATCACGGTCCAAACACACCAAGAAAGTCATGAGGGCACGACAACACCTTTTAGACTGCGTGAATCATGCCTTCATGGTCAAATTTCTGCAAAGAAACCACTACTAAAAGGACACCAATAAGAGACTTGCTTGGGCCAAGAAACACGAGCAATGAACATTAGACTGGTGGAAATCTGTCCTTTGGTCTGATGAGTCCAAATTTGAGATTATTGGTTCAAACCGCCGTGTCTGTGAGACGCAGAGTAGGTAAACGGATGATCTCCGTATGTGTGGTTCCCACCATGAAGCATGGAGGAGGAGGTGTGATGGTGCTTTGCTGGTGACACTGTCAGTGATTTATTTAGAATTCAAGGCACACTTAACCAGCATGTCTACCACAGCATTGTGCAGCGATATGCCATCCCATCTGGTTTGCGCTTGGTGGGACTATCATTTGTTTTTCAACAGGACAATGACCCAACACCCCTCCAGGCTGTATAAGGGCTATTTGACCAAGGAGAGTAATGAGTGCTGCATGACGCGACCTCAACCCAATTGAAATGGTTTGGGATGAGTCGGACTGCAGAGTGAAGGAAAAGCAACCAACAAGTGCTCAGCATATGTGGGAACTCCTTAAAGACTGTTGGAAAAGCATTCCAGGTGAAGCTGGTTGAGAGAATGCCAAGAGTGTACTAAGCTGTCAAGGCAAAGGGTGGCTACTTTGAAGAATCTCAAATATATTGATTGGTTCAACACTTTCTTTGGCTGCTACATGATTCCATGTGTTATTTCATAGTTGATGTCTTATTTCATAGTTGATGTCTTCAATGTAGAAAATAGTAAAAAATAAAGATAAAAATGAGTAGGTGCATCCAAACTTGACTGGTACTGTATATACACTTGGCAGTGTTAATAAAGGAAGGCCTCCCCCCCCCCCCCAAAAAATAAAAAAAATAAAAATAGTCAAAAACTCCAGTCACCCTAGTCATAGACTTCTCTCTGCTACCGCACAGCAAGCGTTACCGGAGCACCAAGTCTAGGTCCAAAAGGCTCCTTAACAGCTTCTACCCCCCCCAAAACATAAGACCGGTGAACAGCTAACATATTTGCAATGACCCCTCCCCCCTTTGTTTTTACACTGCTGCTACTCACCGTTTATCAACTATGCAGTCACTTTACCCCTACCTACATGTACAAATTACCTCGACTAACCTAGAACGGAATTTTTAAAAAAAACACTTCTTTTTTTTCCCTTTTCATTAATTATTTTTTTTTAAATAATAAAAAAAAATAGGAAAAAATAAATCAGGATTTTTCTATTATTATCGCACATTGACGCAGTACCGGTACCCCCTGCATATAGCCTCAATATTATTCTATTGTGTTATTTTACTAACTATAAACTATTTTCTTAACTGTATTGCAGGTTAAGGGCTTGTAAGTAAGTATTTCACATTAAGGTCTATACCCGTTGTAGTCCGTGCATGTGACAAATACAATTTGATAAACTTGTATGCATTTCCAAGAGCTCTGGATGAGTTCTGTACAGCTGCCATTCCCCACCTTCAAATCAAATTTTTTTGGTCACATACTAAGCAGATGTTATTGCAGGTGTTGTGAAACACTTGTAGTGTAGCAAAATACTTTCCCCCCATGCTCCGTGTACACCTGCTGCTCTTCATTCAGAAAAGCATGCGTCACAACTTTTGTTCGCTTTGTGCAATTTCTCGTAAAATGACATTCAGTAGCTACTAGCAATGCTTGTATAACTGTGTGCTGGATTTGCAATACATTTGTTTGTTTCTGCTCGTTAGCAAATAGCTAACAGCGTCTGTGATTTAGCTATTACTGGTAGACGGCCAAAGGGCTTTTTTATTAACTCGTCCATGTTGGTGTTTTTAGCGCCCCTTTGTGTGCAATGCCAGCAATACAGTAAATCCCAGGATGGCAGTAGAACAGAATTAAAAAATATATAATTTTTGAAAATCTGGATTTTGATTATTTTCTTTCTCTCTACATTGTTGGGAAGGGCCCGTAAGTAAACATTTCACTGTTATACGTCATAAACAGGTGTAGACTGTGACAAATAAAATGTGATAAGCATCTTATCCAGGTAGGCCACTTGATTTCAACATCTAAACAAAATGAACAGGCCATGTTGTTAAAACACTTGGAGGGGGTCTTAGGGTTGAAGGCTTATATATAGCATAGTTATAAAAAATAATAATAAATGACAAGCCCCCAATTCATTTGATTATTCCCGACTGCTTGAAATGCAGTGTATTGATCTTTAATTGTGCAACCAAGCTTATTTATAGAAAAAAAAATACAAAAACATTTTTTTTAAATCATTAAAAGTAAAAAAAAAAAAGTTTTTTAAAGAAATTATTTTTAGTCCAGATCACCCAGCCCTAGCTGAGGTCAGTCCAGCGAGACAGCACGTTAAACTACAGAGGAAGCCAGCAGTATGCCAATACATTCAGGAATATCAGCCACAAACAGTGTCTGTAAACTGAGAGCTAAAAGCAGCTGGAGTCAGCAGAGCTTCATAACGTGAAAACTTCCTCCTAAGAGTTATACCCTTGCGGTGCAATGCTGTAATACGCCATGGCACATTCCAGTAAGGCAATGCTAAAGCCATAAACCTGGACTTTACTGCAACGCAGGTTGCTGCATGTGTGTGCCAGCCACTGCTTACACAAAGCCACAGATTGAGTCTACCTACTAACACTGGTTTATGGGGACACACTCCACTCCAGCATCAGAGGTCATTAGGTGGGTTTAGAAGGGTTCACTGGCCTGTGAAGAAGAGGTGCACCGGGTATCTGGGATCAGGTCATCCTACTATAGGCCAGGTCATGGTGTTCCTGTAGAACACTTCCAGACCCATGGTGAGAGACCACTGCACAGACAGGCATAGTCAACCAGGGCTTTTTACTCTGGAAAACTGTCAGTCATTGAAAATACTTTTATAGGGAGAGGTTTAGAACGGGGTTGTAAATGTGCTCTGTGTCGAGCCATATCTAAGCATGATCAGAGATGGGGGGGGTGATTTCATAGGCAGGAAGTGGCTCAGGCATTGAAACACCTGTAGTATGTGAAGTGAATCAAGGTAGAAATTGAATTATTCAAAACCTCCATTCCACCACTAATGTTTCCAGAATGTGTTAGTGTCAGTCAACTTAGTCTATACCTGGCCAAATAACAGAGACTTGGTGAGAACTGTATGGTTTGTTAAGGTCCATTCCTTCCAACTATAAAGGAGCTCCTGAAGTTAGGTCCTACACTCCTCCAGGGATAGATAGAGATGACTGTTAATTGAGTTTAGACCCATCTCAAACCTTTCCAGTTGAATGCCTTGATCAGGTGAGTACAGCATTTCACCAAAAGCTGACAAGGAACCACAAGCAGAAGAGTCATGTGAAGACAAATCTAATGAAAAAGGGACAGCGCACAGACGATGCATTAGTCCTATAAGGTCTACACTGATTCAGAGAGACTATTCTCATGAAGGTTGTGTCAGTGTGGCACCTCGGGGGTTAAAGTCATGTGGTTGTGAAAGAATAGCAGCAAGACTCTTAACAGCTCCTTCAGCATTCTTACCACATCCTGAAACTACGTCAATCCAGCCACGCACAACACTACGTCAAAACCTTATCGCTTCAGTTAAGATCAACGCGCGTGCTCATGTGATCCCCTCCGCCTGCAGAACAACAAGTGGTGCCGTCTCGTCCTGTTGCGTAGCATGCTGGATCATATTTGCCAAATCTCCTTTTTCCTGTCGTAAATCAGCATGGGACTAACCGCCCCAACTCATCAATACTGTGTTTCTGTTTACATATTGACTTTTATATATCTCGGTTACACACAAGACAAATGTCAATTGGCTCTGTGGCCTGGCCTTATCAGTGGAGAGGTGTGTGTTTCAGTTATCAATCAATGCACCAGGCACATGGTACTGACAGCTGCACTCTTCCCTGCATTGGCCTGGCTCTCTGGATGTCAACACCAACTCAGGAGTCAGATGAGGCAATCCTGCCTGCGTGTGTGTCACACATACACTTCCTCAATGTTCAGTGGGCGACCTAGCCATTGGCCACTCTGCCGTCGAGCCCAGAAAAAAAAAACCTGGAAGCCCTACAGACAAACCAGCTGCGTCCTTTGGCCATTGTCCTCTACTAGAGCACATTTTACACCCATCCACATGCAGACGGCGAGCACAAAAACACACTTCTCTGATGTCATCTTTTCTTAAACCCTACACTTTCACCCTCTGTTTACAAGAGGAAATGTCTTCATCATAGAGCAAGAGGGCCTGAAACTCCGGCCATCTGGGATTTTGGCGGAGAGCCAAACCACTACCCTCAGGCACATGTTGAACCGGCTCCCTCAGTAATGCTAGCTCTGGCCCGTCCCCTGTCCCCGCTTACACAAACACCAGGAAGCGAGCACACTGGAACCAGAGCACAGCAGCGACCACAGAGGAAAAGACTCACCCTTATGGCCACACAGAGGGAGAGAAATGATGTTTAGAGAGGGACAGTAGTCCCTCCATGGCAAGTAGTGTGTGTGGAAAAAACCCATATAGCAAACACGTCTCCATTCCATACCCTGGTGTCCAACTACAGTGGGAAAGTCTTCACTTTTGCACCCGTTCTCATCTGCTGCACAAACCAAAACCTGATGCAAATCATTATTTAAAAAGAACCCCACTTAACACTACAAAGCCTGTGGCTCGTTGCAAGTGAGCCGTTTCTCCCAACAAAAGGGCCAAAATGATAATAATTTAAACACAGCCCACCAATTACAAATGAACTGTGGCACACTCAAGAGAAACAAGGGGCAAACACGACCCAGGAGCACAATGGCTCCTACAGTGTATTTGTACACAGTGCCCGTCTGATCTAGCGCCCTGCTGTCTACAGGTTTCACATGGGCACATAGAACCAGCGTTCCCCGTTCAAAACAACATTCCATAGTGCAACATGGCAGCCATTTGGAATATTCCATAAACTGATGATCATCGCATCAGAAAACTAACCAGGACTTTATGCAATCTAGTAATACCAATTCTATGCCAGGACATTGATAGCCTTTGACAGAGGGGCTGTATATCTGTTGTTGAGTGGAGGGTAATGGTGTGGCCATTTGAACGCAGACACAGGGATGGTTATGTGACGTGGAGCAGTGGGCTTGACAAAAGACTAATGGATATCCCACCGAAGAGGGATGCGGCACACACACACACACACACCTCACTGCCTGGTTAATGTGTTAGGTATACAATGACATGTGAACGTGGGACAAGAGTTATTCACCCCTAATTTAACATACAATTACTCTGTAGGATGGCTAACTAGCAACTACCAAACATGTGAGTCAATGTCCTCATTTGGTGATTGTGTTTTCAGTTCCCGCTCATATCATTATTGGTTTCCGTGCGACAAAGTTTGCTTAACAAAATACTGTAACTCATGAGCCTAAGCTACATTGCACAACTATGCCATGAATAGGCCTACTATACAACGTGATGAGAAATCAAGGAGTAGCCAATGTGTCTAGACTGGAACACACTAGATCGAATACAAACAAAAGTATACAGGCAGCACGTTCCTTGGCGCACAATGTAACAAGTAGACAGCTGTTGCAAGCTGCAACTAACAACTGAAGGCGTTGCAACAATTCAGACAATGTAGCTTAATAATACATTGCGTTGAAGAGTGACTGCATTTAAGCACTTGAACATTGTTACTGATCATTTTGTAGTTTCAGAGTGACATTGCAAATTGATAGGCTATCACCTGCAGGATTCCCATACCACTCATGAATCTGAAAGAAATAGTTCGTTATTAGGTAGTGCATGAGATGTCATCAAAATGATTATGTAGTGTCATTATGGAGAGCCGAGACAGTTCATTTGAAACGGATCCAGTTGAAGTAATGAGGCATTACCTGTGACAGCTGCCTTGGATCAGGAGCGCCGAAGAGAGACGAGCTGGAGCTGAAACTGATGGCACCTCTCCGGCTGAGGACATGCTTAGGAACCGGCCTGTCTAGAGGCAAAACCGGCAGCTGATAACATACTTCCATTGAACAAAGTCAGAGTTGGATCCAGATAAAAAAAACTAATAAAAATAAGTTAAAAGTGGAAATGAATTGATCAAATAGAAAGTAAAATGCAGGAAAATAAGAGGGTTGATTGCAGAGCGGTATTCCTCCTGTATTGTGTGGAGGGAATCCGTTGTAATACTTCAGCAGTGAAGAAGGCTACTTATTTTTGTTCTAGGCGACTTTAAACTTGCCAAAATCGCCGTCATTAATACATTGTCTATGTCGCTAGTCTCGTTTGTTCCCATTCTATCCGGGGATTTTATTCATGCTGCTACTTAGCACCTTTTTCTACACAGATTTGGGCCCTCAAAGGACGAGGCCTCTATATTTTCTCTATCTTCATAAAAACGTTTCCTCATTGTTTTCTCCAAAACTCGTCTCAGACGTGCTTCGTCGTGATATGGCTCCGCATTGTCTCCAAATCAAAACAAAAAGGCAAGACCACTTCAAAAAAACAGCTACCGATGTACATCACTAGTGGGTGAAGTGAAAGGAATCAGACGAGGAACATATTGGAGCACTTGCCTTTACAGTGGTTCGGTGGTATTCATTCAAGATTTTCGGTGCGACAAGAAACTATCAATATCTATCTTTTTTTTCCTCAATGCAAGCATAAATAGCACCCGTGATTCACCACACATCGGTCTCACTCAATGCAGCACTGTGTGATTTCAAAAGAAAGTGGCTGGCTCAAGGGGAAACCCGACGTCCATCTCACCTAAACCCGTCGTCCGGGTAAAGTATATTGGGGCATCAAGCAAAAATAAACTGCAACGAAAAAGAAAAAATGTGAACCAAGGTAAAATGATTTCCTTTAACTACCTAGCTACCTTTCTAAACATTAGTCTTCTCTCGAAACACCACCTGCCAGAGATGGAGCTGTTAGAGAGAGAACAAGACGCCCTTGCCCGACTTATCCAATTGCAGCATGGCTACCAGTGTCACATCTATAGTGATTGGACAACGGCGTAGATTTTGTTTGCAACAAGCCACACTATTGGCTACATGTCCAGGGCGATCCCCAATACCGATTTGAGCAGTCGTACACCGACGGCGCAGACCTCCACAAGGGTATTCCACCAGAATGGGGTTTGCCCTAGAGCGGTCCACATCATTGCCTGTGATTACCTTTCTTGCATGAGTCACCCAGTTGTACTTGAGAAGTACTACTCAACAGTTTTCAATGTGAGGCTATGGTGGAATTTAGTGGAATACTCTTCAAAAATGTTTTATGATCTGTTAATAAAAGCTTTATGGTGTCGGATAGTTCACATTAATAATACAAATAATAATAGGCTACTTACTTGAAAAGTGACTTATTGACTACCCTACTTTCATTAATTATCTGAAAGGTTTTTATTGTTCCTAGACAGGTGTCTGGGTAGGAACAGTATTTGAACAGTCCCCCTATCAAATACACATATTATTCATTAAATTAATTTGAGATCACAGTGAATGTCTGTCACACTCAGTAGGGAGGAGAACTTCCCACAAATGTATGAGAGAGAGAGAGAGAGAGAGAGAGGAATTCATACTACTCCTCCATCAATGTCAGGCTGACCTAACAACTAGTACCTGCAGACAGTGACTATTGTCCAGTGTGTCTCTATTGTCCGGTGTGTCTCTATTGTCCGGTGTGTCTCTATTGTCAGTGTGTCTCTATTGTCCGGTGTGTCTCTATTGTCCGGTGTGTCTCTATTGTCCGGTGTGTCTCTATTGTCCGGTGTGTCTCTATTGTCCGGTGTGTCTCTATTGTCCGGTGTGTCTCTATTGTCCGGTGTGTCTCTATTGTCCGGTGTGTCTCTATTGTCCAGTGTGTCTCTATTGTCCAGTGTGTCTCTATTGTCCGGTGTGTCTCTATTGTCCGGTGTGTCTCTATTGTCCGGTGTATCTCTATTGTCCGGTGTGCCTCTATTGTCCGGTGTGTCTCTATTGTCCGGTGTGTCTCTATTGTCCAGTGTGTCTCTATTGTCCGGTGTATCTCTATTGTCCGGTGTGCCTCTATTGTCCGGTGTGTCTCTATTGTCCGGTGTGTCTCTATTGTCCAGTGTGTCTCTATTGTCCGGTGTATCTCTATTGTCCGGTGTATCTCTATTGTCCGGTGTGCCTCTATTGTCCGGTGTGTCTCTATTGTCTGGTGTGTCTCTATTGTCCGGGGTGCCTCTATTGTCCAGTGTGCCTCTATTGTCCGGTGTGTCTCTATAGTCCGGTGTACCTCTGTTGTCTGGTATGTCTCTATTGTCCAGTGTGTCTCTATTGTCCATTGTGTCTCTATTGTCCGGTGTGCCTCTATTGTCCGGTGTGCCTCTATTGTCCGGTGTGTCTCTATAGTCCGGTGTGCCTCTGTTGTCTGGTATGTCTCTATTGTCCGGTTGTGTCTCTATTGTCCGGTGTGCCTCTATTGTCCGGTGTGCCTCTATTGTCCGGTGTGTCTCTATTGTCCGGTATGTCTCTATTGTCCGGTGTGCCTCTGTTGTCCCGTGTGTTTCTATTGTCCGGTGTGCCTCTATTGTCCGGTATGTCTCTATTGTCCGGTGTGTCTCTATTGTCCGGTATGTCTCTATTGTCCAGTGTGCCTCTATTGTCCGGTGTGTCTCTATTGTCCGGTGTGTCTCTGTTGTCCGGTATGTCTCTATTGTCCGGTTGTGCCTCTATTGTCCGGTGTGTCTCTGTTGTCCGGTATGTCTCTATTGTCCGGTTGTGCCTCTATTGTCCGGTGTGTCTCTGTTGTCCGGTATGTCTCTATTACAAAAAAATTGAAGCTGAAATTAGGATTTTATTTTAGGAATAAGGCTTGTTTTTGTTTTGAAGCCAGAAGGAGGCTAGTATCAGCTACATTTATGCCTTTACTAGACTATGGGGATATTTTATATATAAATGCTTCCGCTCAGTGTTTGAGATCAATTGACACCCTTTACCATGGCACTTTGAGATTTATTTTAAATTGCAAAACCCTTACGCACCACTGCACTTTGTATACCAGGGTTGGCTGGCCTTCTCTAGTCACTCGTAGGCTCAGTCACTGGTATACTTTTATTTACAAAGCCATTTTGGGTTTACTACCTTTTTATTTGGGCATTTTTATTGTTCAGAAATGTGGTGGGTACTCTCTTCGTTCGAGGGACTTTATCTTGCTAACTGTTCCAAATGTCCGAACTGAATTTGGTAAAAGGGCTTTTATGTACTCTGCGCCATCGTCTTGGAATGCCTTACAAAATACTTTTAAACTGGAAGAACTTGTCCCGATTGGTGTTTTTAAATCACTGATGAATGATCTTGAGACTGATTCCCTGACCAGTCAATGTTTTTAATTTGCTGTTTTTGATTTTGTTATATTCTTGTGAATTCTATGGTTTTTACTAGATTACTTGTAGTTTTTCATGTTGTTTGTCTAATTTTTGTAATGACTTGGCGCTGCCTATCTTGGCCAGGACGCTCTTGAAAAAGAGATTTTAAATCTCAATGAGCCTTTCCTGGTTAAATAAAGGTAAAAAAAAAAAATTGTCCGGTTGTGTGAGTAGTAGGCTAGATGTAAATAAGACCTTATTTCCAGGAAGTCAAGGAACGCACCATTCCATTCCAGATTTCTCCCCTGAAAACACTGTTCTAAGAACCACCTCTACTTACATTCCAATTAGACAATTTTTTTGGTTTCCTTATGTAGGAGCGCTGGGGGGAAATCCTAAACTGCACCATGGCAACAGTCAGGCTGAATGCCAGTTGAAGGGCATAATGAGTAGGGCTATCCCCCTCTCCTCGACTCCATCCCTCCATCCCTCCCTCTCTTCTACGGCACTCTGAATGCAATTCCACACAACCACACTCCCTGCCACGAGGTCCTGCGTCTTTTCCAGGCAACCAAAGCAACATTGTGCCAAATCACTCCACCAGCCAGTCACTCACCCTTGGCGAAGGCTAGGCACATGATAGTGGAACCCCATATTGCCCTTAGCCAAGGACAAGACAATCTCGCCTCAATCGGTTGGATATCAACTGAGAAGGACCGGGTTAAGCTGTGGTGGCTATTAAGCTGCATTTTTTTATAGACATTTCTAAAAGTGTAGTGGAGGTTGGTGTTGATTTGGTAGGTTTTACAAAATGTTTTCAACAAAACACTTGTCCATTCTAAAATTAGATGTGTGTGTGTGTGTGTGTGCGTGTGTGCGTGCCCGTGCGTGTGTGTGTGTGTGCGCATGTGGGTGTGTGTGTGTGCGCATGTGGGTGTGTGTGTGTGCGCATGTGGGTGTGTGTGTGTGCGCATGTGGGTGTGTGTGTGCGCATGTGGGTGTGTGTGCACACTCCCATGAGTGTGACTGTCTGTGGGAAAGGGTAGGAAAGCATTTCTTAATTAATTCCTCCTACGGTCTCTTTAAAGCACACACATATTGGTCCCTAGGTAGACATGCTTAGCCACACAAGTCAGTGTGCTAGCCCAGGAGACACGGAGTATAGAGAAGGGGGTCCAGGGACAGGTGTGCTGCTTACCTGCTGTTTCCCCAGGGGCCACAAGTATCTTCTTGCAGATCAGGAAATAAACCGTCAATAAAATGTGATTCCAATCTGTTGTATTGTATGGACTTTCAACACCATAAACAATACATTACAACTGCGATATGCCACTCCTTGAGATAATTACTGGTTTGCAAACTTTACCCAAACTAAATTATAAGATACAATATTACTATCATTACTGTAGTCTTTATATACATGGAGCTGAGGTGAATATAATACATATTGGTTATGGTAAACTTTGTGTCCTCTTGCAAACCCTTTTCGACCTACGTTTTTACCCCCTTGTCATGTCACTCTGTAAAATCTGCATGTATGTATCGCCATCTTGTGGAAGAAGAGTATTCAGGAGAATACTTTTTTTCTACGTTTCTTCTATCTTCCACTAGGTGGTGGTCTTCTGTCACTGAATGCAGAGGCTTTGTGAAACCCATGGTGTAATCCTATCAAGCCTACTAAAAAGATAGTAGACTAAAAAGCACAGCGTTACGTTCAATATTTGACCTTATCTTTCACCCTCTCTCAGAAAGTCATCAATCCGTTGACACTACTACTATTCCACCCAGACACCTCAGTATCCTGCAGTATAGTAGACCTACTTCCAACTCCCCTTTAAACCCAACCCAACATCCAGCTAATCATGTTAGGGCCACTGACGGCCGGGCCACTGACGGCCGGGCCACTGACGGCCGGGCCACTGACGGCCGGGCCTGCTGAAACGTGAGCACATGACTATCTGCCTGTATGTTTTATTCATCTCATCCGCCGATCTAGTCCTCCACAGAGCAGACACCTGTCTGTCTCTCCCAGGGACGACTGGAGCACTGGAGCTGACGGCCTGGACAGAGGAACAGTTAGGAAAGAGAGGAACGGGAAAGTCACACAGAAAGAGGAATAACTGGACAAATGCAGAGGATGTGATTGGCTAAAAGTTCTCTTAGTTAAGTCTTTTGAGTTCTGTTGTTTGGTGTTTGCGTTCGTAGTCCATGTTAAAACAGTAAGGTGACAAGTTCTCTCATGTTGGTGTTCTCTGATGAATTTTGACAATGTCTTTAGCGACTCTTAGATCGAATAGAGTGTTGGAGATAACATAGTGATAAAACAATTGAACGGTACAATCCCTGTGGAAAATTCTTTGTTACTATTTATAGCAGTTCTATCAATAATGAATAGAGATGCTGTGTGAACAGTATACCATTACTGATAGGTCAGTGGACCAGCTGAACAACCACACAGTCAATATCAGGAATCATATGAAAATCATTGTGGTTGCTGTGTTGTGCAGGTAATGGTGAGAGAATATGTCGGAACAAAGGCAGCGTTCCCTGTCCACCTCAGGAGAGGCCCCATATTTAGTCCTGGGCCTCCAAAAGACCTGTACACTGGATGACATCAATAAGTCCTACAGGCACACACACACACACACACACACACTTTCACCTCACTTCTTGAGCTGTGTGCTTGGTTAAACCATTGGGTGACCCACTTAAATATTTGGGCCGACCCATCAGGTTGTTTCTATAGGACACACAATTTGGGAGTCATTGGGCTAGTTAGTGGAGTAACCAGACAAACAACAGATAACCGTAACTGAACTGAACTGCATATTACATCACTGACAGCAACCCTTTGAGCATGTTAACCCATATAAAAAGTTGCATCCATTTAACTCTATATACTCTAAACACTGTTTTTGTTAGTATACGAAGATAATTTTCTCCACAGAAGCAGGTTATACATTGATCTGTGACCATGCAACGTGTGCTGGAAAGCGCAAACAAATGTCACGTAACAACCAATGTCTATGGAGGTCAGGGGGAATGATTTTCATGGGCCGTTTTTTAAGAGACAAAAAACAAGACTTTGTGAGTCAGACAGACACTCTGACTGACTGCTACAAGACCTTTTATAATCACAGACAATTATTGTCAGACAGCTGCATGAATACAATATTACTTCCATAAAACTAAAATATTAATACTACAGAACAGATGGTACCCCTTGTACTCAGGTCAGGGCTTATAAAAGACTCCTGTGTGTGTGTGTGTGTGTGTGTGTGTGTGTGTGTGTGTGTGTGTGTGTGTGTGTGTGTGTGTGTGTGTGTGTGTGTGTGTGTGTGTGTGTGTGTGTGTGTGTGTGTGTGTGTGTGTGCGTGCGTGTGTGTGCCCCCCATATGCAAGGGTGGGTGTACTCGGAAGCTTGTCAGAACACGTTGGGAATAGACCCTAGCATTATGGCTGCAGCCCCACTTTCTATGTACCCACACAACAAGTAGTACCTGAACCTTACAATTAAACAGAAGAACAGACTTCCTACGACATGAAGAGCTGCAGATAAAAACCTACTGGTCTCTGTACTCAACCTTAATCTAGTTATTGTGTCATGACATTAGTATGACAGGGGCCTTTGATGCTTACTCCATATCAATTCACTCAGCTATAACCCGAGCCGTTATCAATTATATTTTGCAATGTAATTCTGCATTTTAATGTAGATTTTGTTTAGGATAACTATTTCAACCTACATACTGTATCCTACATTTCAATCAAAATATGCCTGTCAAGACCTCTTTTATACCTTGCCATCTCTCTCATTTCACCAATACGTTTCCATTCGAAGCACTCCGACACGTACAGTAGTAAGTCAGAATCTAATGACTTATAATATGAATTCACTTCAGATGCATACAGGTGCCATCACAATTAGTCGTTCTTAATTAGTCTAATTGGAATTCGCTTTCAGGAACCATCCAAATGGTTGGCTTTTGAGCAGCCCTTGTTTGTTGTTAATGAATATGTAATCATAGTGGCATTTTCCGAGCCTGTTGGCATCATGAAAAATGAACAAGCAGACGTGCTTCGGAGCATCATCAAATGTTAATGACAAATTACAATATACAGAAAAAAAGAGAGCGAGAACAATTTTTTTAATGTAAAGCTGAATGTAGTTATATTTATAGTTTTATGTAAAGCTGACTGTAGTTACATGTATTGTTTTATGTAAAGCTGACTGTAGTTATATTTATTGTTTTATGTAAAGCTGACTGTAGTTATATTTATTGTTTTATGTAAAGCTGACTGTAGTTATATTTATTGTTTTATGTAAAGCTGACTGTAGTTATATTTATTGTTTTATGTAAAGCTGACTGTAGTTATATTTATTGTTTTATGTAAAGCTGACTGTAGTTATATTTATAGTTTTATGTAAAGCTGACTGTAGTTATATTTATAGTTTTATGTAAAGCTGACTGTAGTTATATTTATTGTTTTATGTAAAGCTGACTGTAGTTATATTTACTGTTTTATGTAAAGCTGACTGTAGTTATATTTATAGTTTTATGTAAAGCTGACTAGTTATATTTATTGTTTTATGCAAAGCTGACTGTAGTTATATTTATTTCATGGTGTCTGTCAACAATATCTACACATTTTCTAGCCTGACTTAGAAGACTTTTAATTGTGCTATACGTGCTATTCCAACAATAACTGTGCTTCCATCAGTATTGTACTAATGTACTAATGCCTGGCAGGTGTGAGGATTAAGGGTTCTCACCACATTTTTGTCACTAGTTGCTAAGGTGCTGACTGCTGACTGGATCTGATCTGCAGGTATTGAGAGTGATCTGCAGGTATTGAGAGTGATCTGCAGGTATTGAGAGTGATCTGCAGGTATTGAGAGTGATCTGCAGGTATTGAGAGTGATCTGCAGGTATTGAGAGTGATCTGCAGGTATTGAGAGTGATCTGTAGGTATTGAGAGTGATCTGCAGGTATTGAGAGTGATCTGCAGGTATTGAGAGTGATCTGCAGGTATTGAGAGTGATCTACAGGTATTGAGAGTGATCTGCAGGTATTGAGAGTGTAGACAGGAATGCGTCTAGAGATGCCAGGATACACACTGAAACATGGGAAAAGATCTCAACTTGGAAATGAGAGATAATAGTGCAGCCTCTTACTGAAAGCGTTAGATAAGACCATAAAGTAGCAAGATAGTAACAATGAAGAAGATAGCATTTCGGCTAGCTTAGCCTTCTGGAGTGAATAATATTTTCAATTTTGTAATATTTTTTTTTTTCAAAGCTTGCTTTGAAATATCATCCAGACAAGAACCCAGAGAACCTGAACGCCACAGATAAATTCAAGGAGCTCAACAATGCCCACTCCGTCCTGCCAGATGCTTCCATGAGGAACATCTACGACAGCTATGTCTCCCTCGGGCTGTACGTGGCTCAGCAGTTTTGAGAGAACGTCAACGTTTATTTCATGCTCTCCAGTTGGTAGGCAAAGGTGGGTTTTGTCAGGTAGAAATTGTGTGTGTGTGTGTGTGTGTGTGTGTGTGTGTGTGTGTGTGTGTGTGTGCGTGTGTGTGTGTGAAAAAGGAAATCTAGTCTATGTTCATGTGTTAATAGTGAGTGGTCTATGTCCATCCTGTTTGTGGTCTGTAGCGTGCTAATAGGCAGCTACTTCTGCTGCTGCCTGTGCTGCTGCTTGAACTGCTGCTGTGGGATGTGTAAAAACCAAAACCCCTGGGGAGGAGGACCCCGACACCAACATTTTCCCTGGCAACCTGGAGGAGCAGATCCGCACAGACATGGAGACAGGTGAGCAGCACACACTACAGTGTTCAGCAGGGTTTTGTAACAGAGAGCCAGGTGAGCCCCACTGAAAAGGATGAAATTGCCCCTTGACACTGAACTGAGGTCAGTTTTGCCTTTCATCTTCCTAATAAGGTTAGGACTCTGGGAGGGTAAGCTGATGCTGTGCCTAAGGGCAACTTCTACCCTGAGCAAGCCTCACACACTATCTCTTACTGCTTCACCATTAGCCTAGAGTTCGCAGTTTTATTATCCTTCTGTTGAAACAACAGCAGCAACCATTTTAATAAGCTCTTCCTACATCAGTCTCCTACCGTATCAATACTTCCTCATCTATTAAAGGGAAAGCATTTGATGCTACGAAGTGACTTTGATGTGAAAGCAAAGTCACGAAGACAGCGGAATGGCATAGACTTTGAATACGATGTTTTCTCCAACGCACCAAGTCAGCCTGTTAATGAAAATAAAGACACTTGATATATTTGGGCCAGATATTTGGATATGATACATTGCTCTGGTGCCAGTTAGCTGTGGGAGGTTGGGTGTGATTTTATTCTTCATGTCTGCTGCAGTTCTCCAACATAACTGATAATTACTGCCTCTGAGTCACATCTCCAAATGTGTTTCCATACCAGTTATTTTGAGCCCCATCTCACGATTAAAGGGAAACAATGGCCTTTGTTTCCAGCACTCACTGCAAAGTCTCTCAGCCATCATGGGGGGATGATAAGAAGGCCTACTCATATATTTGGCTTCAGAACACATTGCTTATGATAACATATTTATTGTGAGCATGTACCAATAGGAATTGTACCTACTACTGTAGGCATAGCCCAGTGTAATTGAAGTGATTAAAGCGGCCCTTCAAGCCAGCCAGGCTGTGACAAAGTGTGCCTAGTCTGTGGTGCCAAAAGGACAACCGGCAGCAGGAGGCAGGTGGCTAGACGTCACTTCCTATAGTTAGTGTACAGATGTAGGATCTTAATTTGATCACTCTTTTTGCAAACTTGTAGAGTATTCAAGGTTTAAAAGGCTTCTAAAGTTTGTAATTTAAATATTAGACTTGATTTGCCCCTTCAAAAAAAAAATCCATTCATTATAATCCACATAATAATTCACATTTCCTGTTGCTGCAGGATTATTCCTGCTGTATCAAACTGGCTCAAATTAAGATCCTACATCTGTAGTAGGCCTATTTCTAGGGAGGATAGGAGTTTTGGAGGATATGCCATATTTTCACAGTTCTGTGTAACATTACAACATAAAACTAATGGACTGATAAATTGATCTTACCCTCGCCAGATGCTGACGACATCCCCATAATACCGCAACCAACCAATACCAGCGAGAATACCAGGTTGATTGGTGACGGATGACGGGCCTATACCTAACACACCTGAGAGCAGACATTAGAGGACTGGTGATGTCATAGGGATTCCAGCCCTGGGTTCAAATACGTGTATTTAAGTATTTGTTATTTACAGTGCATTCAGAAAATATTCAGACCCTTTTACTTTTTCCACATTTTGTTACAGCCTTATTCTGAAATGGATTAAATAAATATTTTTCCTGCTCCATCTACACACAATACCCCATAATGACAAAGCGAAAACAGGTTTTTAGAAATGTTCTCTTGGAGTTTTCCAAAAGGCACCTAAAGGACTCAACCAGATTCTCTGGTCTGATGAAACCAAGACTGAACTCTTTGGCCTGAATGCCAAGCATCACGTTTGGAGAAAACCTGGCACCATCCCGACGGTGAAGCATGGTGGTTGGGCGAAGGTTCACCTTCACCTCAGACTGGGGTGAAGGTTCACCTTCCAACAGGACAATGACCCTAAGCACACAGCCAAGACAACGCAGGAGTGGCTTCGGAACAATTCTCTGAATGTCCTTGTGTGGCCCTGCCAGAGCCCAGACTTGAACCCAATTGAACATCTCTGGAGAGACCTTAAAATATCTGTGCAGCGGCCCTCCTCTTCCAACCTGACAGAGCTGGAAAGGATCTGCAGAGAAGAATGGGAGATACTCCCCAAGTCAGGTGTGCCGAGCTTGTAGTGTCATACCCAATAAGACTTGTGTCTGTAATTGCTGCCAAAGGTGCTTCAACAGAGTATGTACATGTAAATGTGATATTTCAACTTTTTATTTTGAATAACTTTATTTTTGAAAACAGTTTTTGCTTTGTCATTATGAGGTATTATGTGTAGATTGATTATGGGGAAAAAAACTATTTAATCCATTATAAAATAAGGCTGTAATGTAACAAAATGTTTGAAAAAGTCAAGAGGTCTGAATACTTTCCGAATGCACTGTAAATACTTATTTTCTGTGTGTTTTAGCATCTTCAAATAATGTGGCCTGAATTAACTACTTCTATTGGAAGTATTTTAAAGTATTTTCAAATAATTCCCTATAAATAGCCTACTATTTGAAAGTATTTTCAAATAGTTATTTAAAATACTATTTTCAAATACCTGGGTTGAATGCATGGGATGCAGACGTTCCAAGTGTATATTTCCAAATCAATTCCATATTCAAAAACTTGTCTTTTCAAAAACAACAAAAATATCTAAACGCTTACTTCCTTAACACCCTAAATAGTATTTGAACCCAGGTCTAAGGGGGATTCATTCCCTGATGTAGTAGATCCCAGACGGCCTCCATTCCACCCCTTGACTACACTTTGTAAATTATGAATCAGTGTTCGTTTGTGTGCAATGTAATGTGTTTTGTGTTTGTTATTGTTTTGTGTTGTTTGTTATAGAGTATAGTAGGCGTAAGTATGGCTGTGAAAGGATTGAGAGATTTAGAATTGTGTCATATGGCAATAGACTTCTCTTTTTGAAAAGTTACTTCAACATCTTTTTTTTTGTAATGACATTACGCATCTGTCAAACATGTAGCCGTACAAATCATACTTAAATACGTTGTTAGGTCTGGTTTCACAAATCAGGTGAGCAAAAAAATTCCTCCTTCGAGCCGGATTTGAACCAGCGACCTAAGGATCGCTATAAACCTCTACAGTCCTCCGCTCTACCAACTGAGCTATCGAAGGGGATACATAAAACTGTTGACTAGCGGGCTATGTATAAGTTGCAGTGCGTGTGTTTGTATATACACATGTTTGTATATGTATTTGGCTGGTTAGCGTCCTAGTTAACTTTCTGCAATTAATTACTCAGCGTCGAATAATATATTTCAGTAGACTACATTTTAGCAGTCACATATTTAGATTGCGAATTATAAAAACAAACGAGATATGCACATAGCTAACGGTAGCTAGAGACATCTCGCATTCTCAACACATTTAACGTTACGATTTAACGTTACGAGCTAGCAAGCATGAGCCGTGTCAAATGTACCGAAGCCGTGTGCAACCATTACTAAAATCTAGGACCGTACTCTGTATATTCCTCGACTAAAACTAAACTAGCTGTAACGACGTTAGCGAAGTGTTCTAATAAGGTTGACATGGTGGTAATGAACTGTTTCCTAAATTAAAGTGTCATAGAAGCTAGCCTCCAACATTGTTACTCTGACGACGAACAGCCTAAAAAGTTGCACTTCGAGAGGTAGGTGGCAACATTGTATCTAACCAACCACCCACATTCAACGTCATTCTAAATAGCCTGATGCATTTATCTTAGTTACTGCTGTTAGTGAGTATAGGAGGGGAATTAGCTCAAATGGTAGAGCGCTCGCTTAGCATGCGAGAAGTAGCGGGATCGATGCCCGCATTCTCCAAATATTTTCCCGACTGTCCTAATCGGTGTTCTTGTCTATGTTCCATAAATAAACATTGAAATGACTTTGTAGCCAGTCATGTGTTGCTATGTATTCATATGAAAAATTAACAGAATGTTTTGAAACATGAACTGGATGAACGTTCCTTCCGTGATCTGCGAGATACTATACTTTTTACACTACGAGATACTGTTCATGATGCTGATAATATATTCTGATACGTTTTATAAGGGTAGATATTATTTTAAAATACCATAATACATCAAGTTGCCTCATTATACTGCTTTTATACTCAAACATAGTGTGTATGCCACTGTTCATCAGAGAAACAGGTGGATTCTAATTTGCAAATGTAATAACCACAAGGGGATTCAGCTCAAATGGTAGAGCGTTCGTCAATTTTTACACTGTTTCAGGGCGCCCACTGAAATTCTAGTAGTTTTACTGAACTCGCCTAGGATTACCAACGAACTGCGATGCTCATCAGCACATCAGTTGAGTCCAAAATGTAAATCCTACCATAGCCAATATAAATAGCCTATTATGTCACATTTTCATGTTGTTCCACTGAACAACACATCCTCAAACACTTTTGTTATACAATGATATTTGCATATAGGCTAACAGTTTGATGACACACAGCGTTACATTAAATGGGGTCAGTTTGAAGACTACTGCGAGGAATCATCAACTGCCCAAGCCCTATCTAGACTCATTTTCATATATGGGCAAGTAAACATGGCAACCTTCGACCTGACACTTTCTAAAAACAGCCCTGACACCCGCTGGAGCAGCCAGTTTGGGTGCCACAGTATACTCTGTGTGAGGAACAGCTTGAACCGGAGCAATTACCGTGGGCCTACCTTTCAATTTTACTCCGAAATAAGCGGCTTGGGACGTTATAATGCCGAATTAACCATTTCTTATTATTAATTTGTCACTTTTAACGTCTTAACGGAGTGTGAGAAGAGTGGGTATCAGAAGAGAAACGTCATGGACAATTTGGAGAAGCAGTTGATTTGTCCCATCTGCCTGGAAATATTTACCAAACCGGTGGTCATTTTACCGTGTCAACACAACCTGTGTAGAAAGTGTGCCAATGATATCTTTCAGGTAAAGTAGTCCTGCAATAACGTAAGTAATAGCTATGTATTTTCTGGTAGACATATAGATTAAACCGTGTTTAATCTATAAACTATATTATTTGATGGTCTATTTATAACAACTAGTTTTACTGTATATCAGGGATATTGCTTTTGTTTGTTTCTTGTCCAGGCCCATAGGCTATGTACACCAAAACCTCTGCACTGTTCTCATTTTGTGCTTTATTTTATCTTGTTGTTGTTGTTTCCCATGAGCCATTGCAGTGTTCAATCTCAGCTATGTGCACCCATGTCATTTTGTGTAGCCTCAAATGTGACTATAGTATTACACATGAAATCTTAGGCATAGACAATAACAGGTATTACATTTGGTATACATTTTAATATGCCCCTGTCTGTTCTCTCCTGTGTAGGCCTCCAACCCATACCTCCCAACCAGAGGGGGGTCAGTGACCTCCGGTGGCCGTTTCCGGTGCCCGTCCTGCAGGCACGAGGTGGTCCTGGACCGCCATGGGGTCTATGGGCTCCAGAGGAACCTGCTGGTGGAGAACATCATCGACATGTTCAAACAGGAGTCCACCAGGTGAGAGAGTTGTACACTATAGGGGTCCAAATGAAAAAGAATACTTCCAGTGCCTGTACTTGACTTTCCAGCCAAGGTGCATGAACAGATGAGCAAACTGGGGGGAAACCATTTTCTCCATGTTCTCACTAGCTTGTTACAGTACAGTACTTGTTACAGGAATAATTTGAAGTATTAATTATAAAATAAATAGAGTCTGTCTCAGAAACACACCACCATCACTACCACCACCATCACCACCACTACCACCAGCATCACTACCACCACCATCACTACCACCACCATCACTACCACCACCATCACTACCACCACTACCACTACATCACGATCCTGCTGTATCACAGACTAAATACAAACATCCAGTTACTAAATTTTGTGAGTTCAGGGGAAAATGCTTTTTTATGTGTCATTTCCTTATCTTATTCACTCATCTTGTTACATTCCCAGGCTCTAATACTTGCAATATATCAGTGAATTGCTTACAAGAAGACGAACATTGAATTGTAAAAGTCGCCCAGTTAGGGCATTGAACAGTGACATATATACTGATAGCAATGTGACATTTTCTTCTCTGAAAAACTACATACAGCCTACATTAAAAATGTGTTGAAACTCCAGTGTTGAAACTCCAGTGTTGAAACTCCAGTGTTGAAACGTGTTATTTTTCCTGATTCTTCATCACATGACCTGACACCTGACCAAGACAAAGCTGGGCCTCAATCTTTACTGGTCATGTCATGTCCTGTGGAAAAACTCCTGCTGCCACTCATAATGAATGTTTTCTACAATCTTGACTACTTTTCTGGCCTTGTATACAAGTATTCCAGGGTGCCTTATAAAGACAAATGGTGGCTGATGAAGGTGACTAGTAGTAGATCATAAAATAGTGTTGATAAACGAATAATGAAATACAGTAGTAGATGACGTCCTACAATCAGATGTTCTCCCTCCAGAAGCCACAGCGATGACAACAGCTGGAGCTAAATACAGTCAAGGAAGTACGTAGATCACAAACATCACATTTACATGAAGGATTACTGTTTATATTTAACTCCCGCTAGCTAAAAGGAGCTAAGTGTCAGCGTTTTTGTAGTGAGAGTGTCATCTTATCTTTGGTGTCTGTTGGAGGGTTTAGTGCTATAAGAATCCATCAGATGAATGTGTTGCTTTGAAGAATAGGAACCCTGAGGCAATGTAATCTAGCTCTCTACTGTCCTTTCACTCGACATCACGCTTCAAACTTTATTCATGAGACAAAACTCTTTCGCTCGACATAGAGAGGGATGGAGTGGAATGGAGGTGAGGGGTGTTCTGTGTGTTTGAGGACATTCGCTAGCTTGATAGAGGAAAAAAGAGAGAAGGAGAGGTACACTTGCTTATTGTGTAGTTTTGCATGCTTAAAGGCAGAGCACTCAGTCGCTGGTGCCCATATTAACCCATGGTCCCACAGTGAGTCAGAGGGTTGATTTGGTTGGCAGGAGGTTTCTGGTCCGAGTCACACAATGATATACCCCCAGCCGACGTGTGTGTGTGTGTGTGTGTGTGTGTGTGTGTGTGTGTGTGTGTGTGTGTGTGTGTGTGTGTGTGTGTGTGTGTGTGTGTGTGTGTGTGTGTGTGTGTGTGTGTGTGTGTGTGTGTGTGTGTGTGTGTGTGCGAGCGAGCGTGCGCGTTGGGAGGAAGGGTGACTAATAACTAAGGTATGACACACACGGCACTCCATTTAGATACTGTTTGTACAGATGCTTGAGGCTTAGGATGTGATGTAGCCTATCATGACCTTGGTAGGCTATCATGACTGAATGAAGTTCAGTTATCATGGGCAGGCAGCCTGATTCATAACAGCCAGTGGAAGGAAACTGATCAGAAGAGGAAGCCACTAAACTATAACAGTTAGATGCACCCCTAGTATTGGGAGTCTCATCATGTCTCCCTTCCCCTTCCAGCAGCGCCAAGCCAGCGACCCCAGAGAGGACAGAGGAGCAGGCCATGTGCCAAGAGCACGAGGAGGAGAAGATCAACATCTACTGTGTGACCCACAGTGTGCCCACCTGCTCCATGTGCAAGGTGTTTGGAGCCCACCAGGACTGTGAGGTGGCGCCGCTCAAAAGCATGTACCAGACACAGAAGGTGAGGACCTAACTATCTGCTGTATGGTCTTGACTGATGTAGGAAAACATCTTCAAGAGCTGTACAGTAGGTCAAATGGGACAGTTGCCAACTGCGCATGTCAGTGCATTGCAACTCTCTCAGTGACTGATCCGTTTTGGCTCTCTGTGTGCGTGTGTGTGCGTGTGTGTGTGTGTGTGTGTGCGTGTGCGTGCGTGTGCGTGCGTGTGTGCCTCAAGACGGAGTTGACTGACGGGATAGCGATGATGGTGGGGAACAACGACAGGATCCAGGGCATCATCAGTCAGTTAAAGGAGACCTGCCGGACCGTAGAGGTGACTGGGCCAGTGTGGCAGCACCTGTATTTCTGTCTCTGTCTGTCTGCCTCTCACTAACACAGCCAACTAAAACCAGGATGCTACTGTATTGAGCCCCCCTATACAAAAATGAGAAGGTGTTCTAAGTCTGTTTGTTTCTATCACCCACAAAAATAAACTAATAAGGTCGGACACTTTGTCCTCCCTCACACATACCAAGAAACACACTAATTATTCTGCCGTTTCTCTCTCACACTGAGACCAGGAGGAGAGTTGATGGGGAGAGAGCGGACACACACACACACACACACACACACACACACACACACACACACACACACACACACACACACACACACACACACACACTGGGGTTGATGAGCTAGTAACAACTGTACTGGGGAGGAAGCTGGGGAGGAAGCTGCTCCAGTCCCCTCTGTGTCACCCGTGGTGGTGTTACCCAGGATTGCCATGCAGAGCTGGTTCGTGTTCAGAGCTGGGTCAGGTTCAGAGCTGGGTCATGTTCAGAGCTGGGTCGTGTTCAGAGCTGGGTCGTGTTCAGAGCTGGGTCAGGTTCAGAGCTGGGTCAGGTTCAGAGCTGGGTCATGATCATTAGGCAAGGCAGTGGGAGAAAACGCTTGTGTGTTTGTGTCCGTCGGTCTGTCCGTCCATGTGTGTGTGGTTGCCTGCGCACAGGAGAATGGCATGAGGCAGAAGTCCCAGCTGTGTGAGAAGTTTGACCATCTGTACGCCATCTTGGAGGAGAGGAAGAGGGACTTAAGTTCTAAGGTGGCGGCCGAGCAGGAAGAGAAGCTTAACTACATCCGGGGTCTAACCAAGAAGTACAAAGAGCACCTGGAGCAGAGCAGTAAGACCGTAGAGACAGGCATACAGACCTTGGAGGAACCAGAGATGGCCGTCTTCTTACAGGTGACTGACACAAACACTCTCCCTTAACATTCAGGCTTGAATCCTGATTCAACTTTTCACATAAATCAGGAATTTATAGTAACCCTTTCCATTTCTTTGTCTTACAGACTGTAAAAGACCTCCTTAAAAGGTGAGTACACATGCTGATGGAACAAAGTGTGTATCATGTACCACATTATGTACATATCTCTAAAAACTATACACAATAAGGTAAAGCCTGACTCTCTCCCTGTGTTTGTGTGTCAGGACTGGGGAGGCGTCGAGTACCTCCCACCTGGAGAAGGTGGAGCAAGGATATGAGGCGATGGATCACTACACCGTTAACTTCTGGAGAGAGGGCAGGGCCCTGCGTAGCATTGACTTCATCTCAGGTAGGAAGAGTTGGTAGTGAAACATCTTACTGGGTCTCTTTCTGTCTGCCCCTGCAGGGTGGGGTGCATCTCAATTGTCTTGTGTGGCTTCCTTTCCTTGTTTCCGGGCTGTCATCTTTATTGATCTGAAAACAGGCTAGGTGAAAGCTACAGTTGAAGTCAGAGGTTTAAATAGACCTTAGCCAAATACATTTAAACTCAGTTTTTCACAATTCCTGACATTTAATCCTAGTAAAAATTCCCTGTCTTAGGTCAGTTAGGATCACCACTTTATTTTAAGAATGTGAAATGTCAGAATAATAGTACAGAGAATTATTTATTATAGCTATTATTTCTTTCATCACATGGGTCAGAAGTTTACATACACTCAATTGGTATTTGGTAGCATTGCCTTTAAATTGTTTAACTTGGGTCAAACGTTTTGGGTAGCCTTCCACAAGCTTCCCACAATATGTTGGGTGAATTTTGGCCCATTCCTCCTGGCAGAGCTGGTGTAACTGAGTCAGGTTTGTAGGCCTCCTGGCTCGCACACACGCTTTTTCAGTTCTGTCCACAAATTTTCTATAGGATTGAAGTCAGGGCTTTGTGATGGCCACTCCAATACCTTAACTTTGTTGTCCTTAAGCCATTTTGCCACAACTTTGGAAGTATGCTTGGGGTCATTGTCCATTTGGAAGACCCATTTGCGACCAAGCTTTAACTTCCTGACTGATGTCTTGAGATGTTGCTTCAATATATCCACATAATTTTACTTCCTCATGATGCCATCTATTTTGTGAAGTGCACCAGTCCCTCCTGCAACAAAGCACCCCCACAACATGATGCTGCCAGCCCTGTGCTTCACAGTTGGGATGGTGTTCTTTGGCTTGTAAGCATCCCCTTTTCCCCCCAAACATAACAATGGTCATTATGGCCAAACAGTTCTATTTTTGTTTCATCAGACCAGAGGACATTTCTCCAAAAAGTACGATCTTTGTCCCCATGTGCAGTTGCAAACCGTAGTCTGGCTTTTTTATGGTGGTTTTGGAGCAGTGGCTTCTTCCTTGCAGAGTGGCTTTTCAGGTTATGTCGATATAGGACTTGTTTTACTGTGGATATAGATACTTTTGTACCTGTTTCCTCCAGCATCTTCACAAGCTCCTTTGCTGTTGTTCTGGGATTGATTTGCACTTTTCGCACCAAAGTACATTCATCTCTAGGAGACAGAACGTGTCTCCTTCCTGAGCGGTATGACGTCTGTGTGGTCCCATGGTGTTTATACTTGAGTACAATTGTTTGTACAGATGAACGTGGTACCTTCAGGCATTTGGAAATTGCCCCCAAGGATGAACCAGACTTGTGGAGGTCTACAATTGGTTTTCTGAAGTCTTGGCTGATTTCTTTTGATTTTCCCATGATGTCAAGCAAAGAGGCACTGAGTTTGAAGGTAGGCCTTGAAATGCATCCACAGGTACACCTCCAATTGACTCAAATTATGTCAATTAGCCTATTAGTAGCTTCTAAAGCCATGACATCATTTTCTGGAATTTTCCAAGCTGTTTAAAGGCACAGTCAACTTAGTGTATGTAAACTTCTGAACCACTGGAATTGTGATACAGTGAATTATAAGTGAAATAATCTGTCTGTAAACAATGCCCAAACCGACTTGCCCTAACCGACTTGCCGATGTCCTAACCGACTTGCCAAAACTATAGTTTGTTAACAAGAAATTTGTGGAGTGGTTGAAAAACGGGTTTTAATGATTCCAACCTAAGTGTATGTAAACTTCCGACTTCAACTGTATATTAAGCTTTCCATGGGCAGTATATGTAGTTCTTGCTTTGTTGTTTATCAGACATTTATCTCTCACTTCCGTATCCCTCTGTCTGTAGATGACGAAGATGAGTATGAGGAGGTAGATGGGGGAAAGGCAGAGGCTGGAGTAGGAGGTGGAGCCTCAACAGCTGCCCCACTCCCATCCCCCGCCCCTTAACTCAGCCAACCACAGAGCACAGCCAAGCCTGCTGCCTCAACCTAACCATCAGCCATGGCCCAGACAGAGTTGGAGAGGAAGCGGGACATCCCACTCTCATTTTTTCTGGTTCATATAGAGTCAATGAACTAAGCAGACCAGACCCAGCTGCTAATGCATTGAAGCCTATGTGAGAGCCACCTCGTTAAGCAGACCGGAACTGATCCTATTTTCTTCAGTGGTAAACGGCCTGAGAGGGACATCTTAATTTATCCACCATCTTTGGTCCAGACTCATAGATACTTCCTGCAGGAGTAGGATGAAGTTGCCCCTAGACATTGGTCTAATGTCAGTTTTGAGTTTTCCCTCATGGTTAAGGTTAGGATTGGGGGAGGCTAAGCTGATCCATGATCAGTGGCTATGGACAACATCTACCTGAAGCACACCTGCACAGGTGATGGACAGAGCCTTCTGACAAAGCTGTGGCTGGATGCAGCTGGATGTGGACATGTTTTTTTCCCAATAGGAGTGCATTTCAGGAGTCAGGAAGTTCACTATAGGAAGACTTTTTAGCCTGATTAAATTGACGTCTGAGTTTACCTATTTATTTTATTTGTTAAAGAAATATGCTAACAAGGTAGTTTTTTTGTGGCTAATTTTAGTGTTCCTTCAGACTGCCGTTGTAGCGTTTTGTCTAAGCAGCAGTGTTGTGTTTCTTTAATGAAGTTGGCAAGATGCCACCGTCTGAACTACATCATTAGAGAATATCTCAAACAAGAACTTCCAAGAGATTTTTTGCCTTTTATTGTTCTTTTTTTTAAATGAAAAAGTATAAAAATATATATATATTTGGTTACATTTTGAATTCACATAGGATAATAATATATACAGTACCTTCAGAAAGTATTCACACCCCTTTACTTTTTCCACATTTTGTTGTTACAAGGTGGGAATAAAATTGATTTAATTTTTGTCAACGATCTACATAAAACACTCTGTAATGTCAAAGTGAAAAATAAAATTAGAACATTTGTCAAATATTTATGAAAAATGTATGAGTCATGTTAGAATCACCTTGGCAGCAATTACAGCTGAGTCTTTCTGGGTACCTCTCTAAGAGCTTTCCACACCTGGATTATACAATATTAGCTTTTTTTTTTTAAACCCTTCAATCTCTGTGAAGTTGGTTGTTGATCATCGCTAGACAGCCATTTTAAAGTCTTGCTATAGATTTTCAAGCCGATTTAAGTCAAAACTGTAACTAGGCCACTCAGGAACATTCAATGTCGTCTTGGTAAGCAACTCCAGTGTATAATTGTCCTTGTGTTTTAGGTTATTGTCCTGATAAGAGAATTCTCCTCCCAGTGTCTGTTGGAAAGCAGACTGGATCAGGTTTCCCTCTAGGATTTTCTCTGTGCTTAGTTCCATCCTGTTTATTTTTATACCTCCTAAAACTCCCTAGTTCTTGTTGATGGCAAGCATACCCATAACATGATGCAGCCACCACCTTGCTTGAAAATATGAAGAGTGGTACTTGGTGGTGTGTTGTGTTCAATTTGCCCCCAACATAATGCTTTGTATGCAGGACATAAAGTACATTTCTTTGCAACATTTTTTGCAGTTTTACTTTAGTGCCTTATTGCAAATAGGATGCATGTTTTGGAATATTTGTATTCTGTACAGGCTTCCTTCTTTTTACTCTGTCAATTAGGTTAGTATTGTGGAGTAACACAATGTTGTTGATCCATCCTCAGTTTTCTCCTATCACAGCCATTCAACTCTGTAACTGTTTTAACGTCACCATTGGCCTCATGGTGAAATCCCTGAGCGGTTTCCTTCCTCTCCGAGAACTGAGTTATGAAGGACGCCTGTATCTTTGTAGTGACTGGGTGTGTTGATACACCATCCAAAATGTAATTAATAACTTCACCATGCTCAAAGGGATATTCAATGTCTGTTTTGTTTTTTTACCCATTTACCAATAGGTACCCTTCTTTGCGAAGCTTCGGAAAACCCCCGGTCTTTGTGGTTTGTGGAATCTGTGTTTGAAATTCACTTCTCGACTGAGCGACCTTAGATATAATTGTATGTGGGGGTACAGAGATGAGGTAGTCATTCAAAAATCATGTTAAACACTGTTATTGCACACAGAGTGAGTCCATGCAACTTATTATGTGACTTGTTAAGCAAATGTTTACTCCTGAACTTATTTAGGCTTGCCATAACAAAGGGGTTGAATACTTATTGACTCAAGACATTTCACCTTTTCATTTTTGATACATTTTAAAAATGTCTAAAAACATTATTCCACTTTGACATGATGGTGTATTGTGTGTAGGCCAGTGACACAAAATCGAAATGTAATCTATTATAAATTCATGCTGTAACAACACAATGTGGAAAAAGTCAACGGATGTGAATACTTTCTGAAGGCACTCTAGGTTTAATATATATGGCTAGGTTTTTCAATTACTGTAAGAGATGGCAAGCAGACTTTTCTCCTAAAAAAATATAACTTTTCAAGAAGATATTTTGCCTGCATTTTGTCACAGTGTACATTATATTGCATGCACAAAGTGTGTGAATAAAACAACTTGTTTGTTCAGGTGTCCTTCTTCCTTTGTGCAGAAAATCGTAATGCACCATTGTCTTTACTGCCTCACTGTAGAGACTTTGTATTCCAGCAGAGTATAGACCATTCAGGGCATGTGGGCCAAAGTCATTTCCGTTGGCCTCCAGCACCATTTCTCTATGAGGTATTTCCCTTATGCCTCCCCTTCTTAGCAGTAAACAGGCATTAGTTCACACATCTCACTGCCTCAGTTCAGCTAACGATGTCAGGGAGCTTATTGCGTAATCCAAATAGCTTCTTCCAGCCCAGTGGAGGGCGTGTGTGTGTGTGTGTGTGTGTGATGTGAATCTTGTGGTGGTGCTTTAACAATCCACACACCCGGATCCAGATCCATCATTTACTTATCTTGTCAATCACGTTTACAGAATGGTTTACTGTTCACAGAATAGTTCACTGTTTACAGAATGCTTTACGCTTCACAGAATAGTTCACTGTTTACAGAATGCTTTACTGTTCACAGAATAGTTCACTGTTTTCAGAATGGTTCACTGTTTTCAGAATGGTTCACTGTTCACAGCATGGTTCACTGTTCACAGCATGGTTCACTGTTCACATAATGGTTCACTGTTCACATAATGGTTTACTGTTCACAGAATAGTTCACTGTTTACATAATGGTTCACTGTTTACATAATGGTTCACTGTTCACAGCATGGTTCACTGTTTACATAATGAATGGTTCACTGTTTACATAATGATTCACTGTTTACATAATGGTTCACTGTTCACAGCATGGTTCACTGTTTACATAATGGTTCACTGTTCACAGCATGGTTCACTGTTTACATAATGGTTCACTGTTCACAGCATGGTTCATTGTTCCCATAACGGTTCACTGTTCACAGCAGTGTTCACTGTTCACAGCATGGTTCACTGTTTACATAATGATTCACTGTTTACATAATGGTTCACTGTTTGCATAAGGATTCACTGTTTACATAATGGTTCACTGTTTACAGCATGGTTCACTGCAACATTTACAACTTAGGCTCTGCACTGTAATGAGCCCCCTGTTGCTATGTAGGGCATACAATAAGTCGAATGACTCACAGACACAGTTGTTTTGTTTATGTTGACACTACGGATCAAGGATCAGGGCACACAGACACGTGCCACTCTCATCTCACACAAGAAAGAGCTCATTTGGTGCCATAGAACAAGTTCCTGAGTTTTTGTTGTCTTGTCACTAACGAAGCAGTGGCTTGGACTGTGTAATGAGTGGCGCTCCTTCATAGAGGAGTGCTTTGAAACAGCTAGGTAGAGGAGGCTTGAATTGTAAGGAGGCTCCTTTGAGGCAATGGTCATCTCACTAACTCCTCTGAGCTTGTTATTTTGCTCACATTTCCAGTGATTCTCTGACTTTGATTCGAATGTAATTTTTTCTTTACCGTGTCTGGATCAATTTGGTGGCACAAATCATCAGTAGGCTAATATAAAAGCAATAACAATAGTCATTTCACTGTATGGCTTTTTGTTTTGAATTCTGTATCCTTTTGTGTGAGTGTTTCAGACTTGTGGCAGCGAGCTGATCCTAAATCAGTTCAAGGACAGGAAAAACAAATTCTGTTTATCTTTATGATTAAGAGTAGACCTAATCTCTCTTTCTTTTTGGACTTTTTTCTCACTGCATGTCACATGGTATAGCGACTATTGCCGTTGGTTTGAAAAGGACATGCAATTAGACATCTGCAGGATGGAAAGAAACGCTCTTGCTCCATCCTCAAACTTTATGCTATTGCACGGACTACTGTAGGCTATACAGATAATCATGCTTAGTTTTTTTTGCTAGACACTTCAGATCAGTGAAATGTTTGTGTGCAGTATTTATACAAAACCAAATTTAGATTCAAATGGCTAACTATATGGGCGATAAACTGTAGAATCTACAAATATCCACAGAGAAGTGCAAACAACTTTTCAGATTTTATTGAAAAATATAAGTATAAGATATTCTCTTGCACAACAAAAAATGTACTGGTTGCTCATAAGTTTATTAACAAACTTAAATAACATAACATACAATAAAACTTAATTTCCTACGCCTATAAGATCTACCCAAAAAATATGTTCTTATCTTAAAGAGAGACAGAATCGTGTATATTCTACAGTTTTGACGTAGAACTTTAACAACAATAGCCTAATACAAATTCATAGGACATACTTCATCTTGCATGATATAGGCTACAATCATAATTACAAGTAGCCTACAAGCCCATTTAGTCTCCACCGTCGGAGGTTAAAGCTATAAAATAAATAATTATAAACAAAGATGGAAAAGCAGCACTATGGTACAGAATATTGTGTGTTTTGTGCTAAATGTAAAAACAAATCTTTGGCGGATGGATGGATGTAGTTTTCATTTCCCGAAGATCTCCATCATTTTTCTGTTGCTATGGGCTTGTTGCTGTAACTGTTCAGCTCTGGACATCTCCATCATCTGTCGGAGCATGTGGAACGTAAGATCTAGAGATATCGGCGGATCATCGGACCTCCTCCCCCTCTCCATCGAGTCGTCGAGCTGGTTCGCGAAGCCGCTGATGAACCGGCTGATGTTCCCAACTTTGCCTTGTAGAAGACGCTGCGTCAGCTGGAGCTGCAAGGCTCTGTTGTAGACCGCTGGGGAGCCCTCTGGATACATGCCTTTCGGTGCGGACGCAGCAGAGTTGCGGTTCCCGTTGCCCAGTCGGATGTAGTATTCCTCTCCGTGTCGCGTCAGGAGGGGAAGAGACTGTTGCTGCGCGTCGTGATGTGGAACGGTGGCGCGCTGGACAGCGCCAGGGCTCTCGATAGCCCTACACTCATAGCGCGGTAAGAAAGCAACGAGCAGAACCACGGTGGTGACGAGTAAATTGAGCTTCATGTCAGGGGTTCAACGAGATCTGAGGAAGAAAGGAGACAATTAACTCCACGTCTCAATCATTATCATTTTTGTACAATACGTTGATGCGTAATTTGTTCGTAAAGTTGAGAGGCATTCGTTGCATGCGATGAAGTTGCAGGATAATATAAACTACATGTGCATGCATGACTTAAGTTAAAGTTTTCAAATGTGATGAGAATACACTGTCTATCATTTTAAATTCCTGTCATCTCTACCATTATCAGACTAGGAATTTACAGCCAGAAATAAATTAAATAGAATATGTACATGCAAAGTAATCCATTTGGTGGTCCATAAATCCAGGGGTTGGTGAAACGTCCACAAAATCAAAACGAGATAGCAGAGAGGGAATATATGAGTTATGCGTGCATCTTTGAGTATCCATCAAGTTAATGTGGAAATCTATGAACAGCTTTCTATGTTGAGGAATAACATGTAATGGTACCTGCTAACACACAAATGAAAATAACATTTTAAAATGAAGTATGATCTATGCATGGACTTGTTGCCAGTATATATGGTCTCATACCTTCAGTTGAGTCGTTGTGTCCCTGGATTTTAGGTATTTGTTGAGAACTCTCTTCCTTTTCCACGAGTGATGGATCAAGAAATGTGTATAAGGAGTTCTTCAAATAAAGGACGGGAGTTTGTATTTATATAGCCAAGACCCGCGACAAGTGTCACGCTCTGAGCTCAGAGATTGCGTCTGCGCGGAGTTACATTGGTGTAACTTGAATGAACGCATCTGTGAAAGTCTGGGGTAGTTTGAATGAGATGAGTCATAAATGTTGGTTGTGTGCGTGTGTGTGTGTGTTTAGAATATAACATATTTTCCAACACGCACACAGGCTTGGATGCAGACATAATTATTTGTCCATAGTTGTTCTTTATCTCAGTGGCTGGTCTGTTCTACAAAAAGGAGACCTGTATTATGTCATGCACAAGTCGTGTTCAGAAAATGGACAGAATTGTAATTTTGGTGGTGCACTTGTCAAAATGATTCTCACTCAGACAATCAAATGCCAGACTTTGTGCCCTGAATTAGAAATTATAAATATATTTTGCTGAGACATTATTAATATTTATAACAGATTACCTCAGAGTACATTCTAAATTAATATAATTGTACTAATCAACTTCAAGAACAACAGATTGGTCTGAAATGCATTGTCCAATATTTCATGGCAATCCCTTAAAATGTCTTGAACAGAATGTTCGGAATGCTATAGGAGCTTACTAGCTCAACTTAAAAAAAAAAAATATATATATATGGCCCTTTTCAAGCACTGTCTGTGGATTAGAGTTCCTCAACTTTTCTTAAGCATGATTACACACCAACATACACTGAATGGCCAGTTTATTTGATACACCACCCCATTCACAAAATGACAGTGAGTTACGTGGCTGTGGCTTGCGATATAAAGCAGGCAGACAGGCACCAAGGCATTCAGTTACTGTTTGATTGAACATTAGAATGGGCAAACGAGTGACCTAAGCGGCTTTGAGTGGGGTATAATCATCGGTGGCAGGCGCGCTGGTTCCAGTATCTCAGTAACGGCCGGCCTCCTGGACGTTTCACACATGACAGTGTCTAGGGTTTACCGAGAATGGTGTGACAAACAAAAAAAAAACAGTCAGCGGCAGTCCTGTGGGCAAAAACAGCTTGTTGATGATAGAGGTCGAAGGAGAATGGAATGAATTGTGCAAGCTAACAGGCTTGCACAATACTTAAACTTACATGCAAAATACCTGCTGTTAAATTTTAAATGATTGGAAAGAATTATCCAAAGAGAGTGTAAAGTCTTATTAAGAGACAAACTTAATAAGATTAAGTGATAATAACCAAGCATTGTGTTTGTTACAAACAGGCAAATAATGGTTCAATAGCTCAGAGTGGACTGGTGGCGGTGGCTATTGAAGCAGACGACCACACCGGGTTCCACTCCTATTGGCTCCAGTGGGCACGCAATCACCAACACTGGACAATTGAGGAATGGAAAAACATAGCCTGGTCCGACGAATCCTGGTTCCAGTTGCGTCATGCTGATGGCAGAATCAGGATTTAGCAAGTCTATGGCCCCATCCTGCCTGGTGTCAACAGTACAGGCTGGAGGCGGTGGTATAATGGTGTGGGGAATGTTTTCCTGGCACACGTTAATTCCCTTGATACCAATTGAGCAATAGTTGAATGCCACACCTTGTAGAATCCATGCCCCGAAGAATTCAGGCTGTTTTGGAGACAAAGGGGGGTCCGACCTGGTACTAGATGGGTGTACCTAATAAATTGATGTAGATGTACACAATGTAAGCTAGTGAAGTCTAGTGAAAATCTACACACCCCTTGTACAGTCTTCATATTTTGCTGTCCTAAAATTAAATCTATAAAGGATTTCATTTTTTCCCTACAGATCACATTTTCAAAGTGAAAGAAAGTTATAGAACATTTCCCAAATTAATAGACAAAATTAAAAACAATGTATTGATTGCTTATGTCTTCACACCTCAGAGTTTATTCTTGATGGAAGCATTTTTGGCAGCCATTACAGCTGTGAATCATCTTGATCCCTTTGTATATTCTTGTATTGTGGTGGCAGCATCATGTTATGGGTATGCTTGTCGTCGGCAGGGACTGGGGATTTTGTCAGGATCAAAAGAAACTTGAAAGGTATCACAGTGGTGAAGAAACAAAAGTGTATTCCTCAAACAGGGCCAGGCAAACGACAGGTCAAGGCAGGCAGGGGTCAATAATCCAGAGAGGGTGTAAGGTACAGGACAGCAGGCGGGCTCAGTGTCAGGTCAGGCAGAGGTCGGTAATCCAGAGTAGAGGGGCAAAGGTACAGGACGGCAGGCAGGTTCAGGGTCAGGACAGGCAGAAGGGCCAAAGCCGGGAAAAACTAGACAACAGGAACTTAGACAATATAGGAGCAAGGGGGGAAACGCTGGTAGGTTCAACGAACAAAACGAACTGGCAACAGACAAACAGAGAACGCAGGTATAAATACACAGGGGATAATGGGGAAGATGGACGACACCTGGAGGGGGGTGGAGACAAGCACAAAGATAGGTGAAACAGATCAGGGCGTGACAAAAGGAGCAAAGCCCAGGTAAAAAGCTAGAGGAAAACCTGCCTCAGTCTTCTGAAAACCCTGGAATAGAGTTTTATTTCCACAACACAATTGCACATATTTGAATGTCAAAGATACACCACAATGGCTTTCCAAGAGGTGTTGAGTGTTCCTGAACATCCATTCTTTGTCCTGATTAAAATCTGCATAAATCTTTTTAGCCAAAATGTGAATTTTGCTATCCATCAATGATTCCCAACCATATTTATGGAGGTTGAGCAGTTTTGACAAAAACAATAGATATATGTTCCCCTAAAAGTGCAAGGTGTGTTGGTAGAATCCTATTCAAAATTATTCACAGCTGTAATGGCTGCCAAATGCGCTTCCATCAAGTATTAACTCTGGGGTTTGAAGACATACGCAATCAATACATTGTTTTTAATTTAGATTATTAATTTGGAAAATGTTCTATAACTTTCTTTCACTTTGAAAATGTGGAGTATGTTGTTATAGATTATTAGAGATTAAAACAAAGAAAAAATTATTTAAAGGCAGCAAAATGGGAAGATTACAAGGGGTGTGTAGACTTTCAATAGCTACTGTATGACCTGGTTCTTCTTAAGGTCTCCTCCATAATTTACTGTGGGTAGAAATAGCATACATGCTGCACTACAGAGCCATTCTCACCCATCTCAACTAAGCAAAGACATTACTGTTTGTTAACGTTCTCCTAACCTTTCCAGCTGACCTGTCTTGCCTTCTGGAGGTGACCCTGCAAACGGGCGGCAGGTAGCCTAGAGCGTTGGACTAGTAACCGAAGGGTTGCAAGATCGAATCCCTGAGCAGACAAGGTAAAAAACTGTTGTTCTGCCCCTGAACAAGGCAGTTAACCCACTGTTCCTAGGCCGTCATTGAAAATAAGAATGTATTCATAACTGACTTGCCTAGTTAAATAAAAATATCTCAGTGTGTCAGAGATCAGAGAGATCAGTTCAGTTTACCAAGACCATCAATAGCATTTATCAATGACTCATTACTGCTGCACATCACTAGCTCTGTCATGCCTGCCAGACAAGCACCTGGCCTGGAGTGATGCTCTCAAGATGGAGCACTTGATCCAAGTTTCACAGTGACTGCCATTCGAATCCCAATCAGCTTCATAGAGAGCACGGAGTAGAACTCCGCTGTTTCCATTCTCTGTCTGCTTAGGCCTCGCTTTGTTTCTGGTTCTTTCTTATCTCCGTTTCTCATTTTCTCTGCCAGTTTGTCGCTTTATATCTATCTATCTCCCCCCTCCCCCCTCTCTCTCTCTCTCCCACACACTCATGGATTTCTTTTAGTTCTGGTTCATAGTAGTTTTCTGGAAATGTAATCAGCATTGCAAAGGAAAAGGTGCAACACTCGCTCAGCATTAAAAATTCAATGTTTTATTTAAACAAAGTTTTAAAAAAAATGGACTCTGACGAAGGCCATTGTAGGCCGAAATGTTTTATCTTTTAACCTTGCTTAAATAAATCATAAATGTTTTAATGGTGAGCGAGTGTTGCCCGTTTCCCTTCATTGTAGTTTTCTATCATTTCTCTATTTCCATTAGAACCCTAATAGAAAATCCATCTTGCACTCCATCTTGAAAATCCATCTTACATCCCCACATTTTGAGAAAAGGACAATGTTCTATATACCATGTCTATCTCTCTCACATCATTCAGACGTCTTGGGTATGAAAAAGCAGGGAAAACAATATATCTGTGGTTTACAAGGAATCCTAGGGAATAATGCAATGAAATAACATGAAAGAAGTGGATTCTTCTCCAGAATATCTTAATGTTATTACATTTGATAACAGCATCCATCTTCTGACTAAGGTGACAGTCTGACAGCATAGCTGGAGAAAATGGGAGATGTGAGGATTTCCAGTTGCAGAGCGTGATTGCAAATTTAGCCATGATAAGCTGAATCAGGTGTCATATTGGTACATGGCTGGAACTAAATCCTGTACACCTGTAGTTATTCAGGACTGGATCTGTACACCCCTGCCTTAGAATAATGTAGAAGGATCCCAATCCCAACGTAGCTCTGTCCTCCCTCGTCTAAAAAAATCTTAGCCGACTTGACTGACTATACATTTTAAATGTTGGTGTATGTAGTCCTGCTTAGGGGACCTCTGCGCCCTGCCAAGGAAAACATTGAAGGGAGTCACTGTCCCGTAGCATCTTCATCATACTACACTGTGTGTAATAGTGATTGCCCCCTTCTCTCTCCATCTCCTTCCCCCCTCTCCTCCAGGAGCGGTGTCAGGTCCCATCATGAGAAGCACATGCTGTCCGACACAAATAGAACACACTACCATGTCAGACTGGGGGAGTGAGCGCTTTCGGTCACCTCACTGTCAAATCAACGCCCTGCTCAACCAATCACTAAATCGTGTGATGCAAAACAGGAAGGGCTCAAGGCCCGGATGATGGAATCACTAGCCATCCTTTTTTGTATTGTAGAATTTGACCCAACACAGTGATGAGGTCCTGTTATGAGAAAGTGAGACTGACAACAAGTAAATGACTATGTGAGACTGAGACACTGGCCCGCTGTAAGTCTGTGGAGAGCATCGGCTACAGTAAATGACTATGTGAGACTGAGACACTGGCCCGCTGTAAGTCTGTGGAGAGCATCGGCTACAGTAAATGACTATGTGAGACTGAGACACTGGCCCGCTGTAAGTCTGTGGAGAGCATCGGCTACAGTAAATGACTATGTGAGACTGAGACACTGGCCCGCTGTAAGTCTGTGGAGAGCATCGGCTACAGTAAATGACTATGTGAGACTGAGACACTGGCCCGCTGTAAGTCTGTGGAGAGCATCGGCTACAGTAAATGACTATGTGAGACTGAGACACTGGCCCGCTGTAAGTCTGTGGAGAGCATCGGCTACAGTAAATGACCCATAGAGAGGACACTAATTCGCCATGGAAACAGATGTCCTTTAATTGATGACCATTTGCTTTCATAATTGTAATGTGGAACAGCCTGCAGGTACATGAACTTATCTGTGGTGCCATGCTAATAACTGGATTACTAGATCTGCCACCCCTGGTACCAGCCACCGCGTACCACGTTTACTTAATGCAGTCAGTGTTGTGGTCGACTTGGAGGAACTCATCTCAATAAAGGAGGTGACAGTGGCCTTATGACTGTTAACAGGTCCTGCTCCCACTGCTTTTATATGAGGTGGCTAGGCCCAAGGGTCCCCAGAGGCAATGCCTGACATTAATGGGCAAAGCTCATGTGTCCAGGAAATATAGAGAGCAGTGATACGGCCTGGTTTAAAACAGACAGTAATTGAATTCAGAGTGTATTCGAATGTATTCCTCCACTTTAACGAGGTACTAGAGGTGGGTGACACTGGTGGTGGACTCTGACATCTATTTTACAGAGGAGTGGGAAGACAAATAGGCCAAATGTTAGTGGTGAGACATTTACCTCCAAGTTGGTATTACTGCCAATGAATGGATCTTGGTTTATTTAATGACTAATATAAACAGTCCTAACTTTGGCACAGCCAGGCTGGCATATGCAGGAACAAACTTAACTCATTGTGCTGTGTGTTTTTGTTTGTTTGTTTGTTAGTTATCCCTCTCTCTGTCATTTTAGCCTCTCCAGTATTTTTTACTTTTTACACATCAAGTCCCTGCTTTGTTTGGTTAATTACATGTACACTTGGTAAATGCTTAAAATAAATGAGTGACAGATACAACACTACGCATGTGTCCTTGAGGACAGGTACATTAATTATGCACAGGTAGGCCAACTGATCAGCTGAATTAACTAGATATCAACTCCCTGTTGTCTGTCAGTATCTGTTATACTGCGCTTTAGAAAGTATTCAAACCCCTTGACTTATTTCACATTTTGTTACGTTACAGCCTTATTCTAAAATTGATTAAATCGCTTACACACAATACCCCATGATGACAAAGCAAAAACAGGTTTTTAGAATTTTTTGCAAATTAAAAAAATAAACAATAAATTAAATATCACATTTACATAAGTAGTCAAACCCTTTACTTAGTACTTTGTTGAAGCAACTTTGGCAGTGATTACAGCCTCGAGTATTCTTCTCTGCAGATCATCTCAAGCTCTGTCAGGTTGGATGGGGAGCGTCGCTGCACAGCTATTTTCAGGTCTCTCCTGAGATGTTCGATCGGGTTTCAGTCCGGGCTCTAGCTAGGACATTCAAGGACATTCAGAGACTTATCCCGAAGCCACTCCTGCGTTGTCTTGGCTGTGTGCTTAGGATCGTTGTCCTATTGGTAGGTGAACCTTTGCCCCAGTCTGAGGTCCTGAGCACCCCAGTCTGAGGTCCTGAGAACAGGTTTTCATGAAAGATCTCTCTGTACTTTGCTCCATTCATCTTTCCCTCTATCCTGACTAGTCTCCCAGTCCCTAACGCTGAAAAACATCCCCACAGCATGATGCTGCCACCACAATGCTTCACCATAGGGATGGTGCCATTTTTCCTCCAGATGTGATGCTTGGCATTCAGGCCAAAGAGTTCAATCTTGGTTTCATCAGACCAGAGAATCTTGTTTCTCATGGTCTGAGAGTCCTTTAGATGCCTTTTGGCAAACTCCAAGCAGGCTGTCGTGTGCCTTTTACTGAGGAGTGGCTTCCGTCTGGCCACTCTATCATAAAGGCCTGATTGGTGGAGTGCTGCAGAGATGGTTGTCCATCTGGATGGTTCTCCCCTCTCCACAGAGGAACTCTGGAGCTCTGTCAGAGTGACCATCGGTTTCTTGGTCACCTCCCTGACCAAGGCCCTTCTCCCCCGATTTCTCAGTTTGGCCAGGCGGCCAGCTCTAGGAAGAGCTCCAAACTTCTTCCATTTAAGAATGAAGGAAGCCACTGTGTTCTTGGGGACCTTCAATGCTGCAGATATCTTTTGGTACCCTTCCCCAGATCTGTGCCTCAACATAATCCTGTCTCAGAGCTCTACGCACAATTCCTTCATGGCTTGGTTTTTGCTCTGACATGCACTGTCAACTGTGGGACCTTTGTAAAGACAGGTGTGTGCCTTTCCAAATCATGTCCAATCAATTGAATGTACCACAGGTGGACTCCAATCAAGTTGTAGAAACATCTCAAGGATGATCAATGGAAACAGAGATGTGTCTCTTTGATTTTCCCAGGGGATTGGTGGAGATCTCCAGTCATTCTAATAATGATAATAAGGATGTAAATAACGTGTAGCTTGATGATATGAATAGGGTGACATGCAGGTGGAGTGGGTGTGCTAACGTTGGAGTTATCCCCATCTCACTCCTGCTATGTGTGACAGGTTGAGATCGTTCCTCTTTTACTAAAAAGAAGAGCATCACTGTCTTCTATTACATGTTATACAGAGATACACCATTCCATCTGGTTTGCACTTAGTGGGACTATCATTTTTATTTCAACAGGACAATGACCCAAAACACACCTCCAGGGTGTGTAAGGGCTATTTGACCAAGAAGGAGAGTGATGGAGTGCTGCATCAGATGACCTGATCCACAATCACCCGACCTCAACCCAATTGAGATGGTTTGGAATGAGTTGGACTGCAGTGTGAAGGAAAAGCAGCCAACAAGTGCTCAGCATATGTAGGAACTCCTTCAAGACTGTTGGAAAAGCATTCCTCATGAAGCTGGTTGAGAGAATGGCAAGTGTGCGCAAAGCTGTCATCGAGCAAAGGGTGGCTACTTTGAAGAATCTTAAATATAAAATATATTTTGATTTGTTTAACACTTTTTTGGATACTACATGATTCCATATTCGTTATTTCATAGTTTTGATGTCTTCTACAATGTAGAAAATAGTAAAAAAATAAAAATAAATCCTGGAATAATTAAGTGTGTCCAAACTTTCGACTGGTACTGTATGTGTGGCTGCACATATCCTTCACATGTGAATCTACGGCTAAAAATGTGGAGCATGGACGGGTTACTAGTTTGTTTTTTAAAAGATTTTCCCCCAAAATAGACATTTATCTATTGCTGGTCTTCCTCTTTTCGTCATTGTTCTGTGACTCCTGTTCAGCCACCCCAGAGTGGCTTCAGTCAGGCCTGTTTTCTGCCTCACAGCGGTGGGCAGTGGACTACTAATAATCTGATTTAGTCCTGGGACACTGAGTGTCTGATCTGGGTACGCATTCGCAGAGACTCGTTTGACTAGTGATGTCCGTGTCAAAGCATATCAACACCATTCAAATGAGATTGCTTTTATTCCTGTATTACATAACTTGTTTATTGATTTATTTCATAATATGGTAATTTTGTTATGAAAGGCTTGATAATACGACTTAAGCATTCACTGGAAGTGATTGTAGTTGATTTCTAAGTGTTTTTTCTGTTGACCATAACTGTTGCTTAGTCACTTTATTCCTAGTTATATGTACATATCTACCTCAATTCTCTCTTACCCCTGCACATCGACTCGGTACTGGTGCCCTGTGTATATAGCCAAGTTATCTTTACTCATTGTGTATTTGTTATTACTTTTATTATTACGTGTTTTACTTTTCTATTAATTCTCTATTTTCTCTCTTGCTCTGTTGGTAAAAGTCTGGAAGTTAAGCATTTCACTGTTAGTCCACACCTGTTGTTTTGCGAAGCATGTGATGAATAACATTTCATTTGACTTGATGTTTTTCACAGTTCTCAGTCTCCGAGGTGTATATGAGAATGTATACGAAGTGTTTGTGGAAAAAGAAAGATATTTCTCCTCCATCTGTTCCTGTGCTCCTCCATCATGTCTTGGTGAGGGCTGTCGATGCCGTTTGGCCTTTTCTATCCTACCCACAATGGAAGCTGGCTGCCACCACGTCTCAGTACCATTAGTGTTATCCAAGATCACAAGGGACCAGTACGGGAAAAAGATCGAATTAAAAGTATGAAATGTATGCATTCACTACTGTAAGTCGCTCTGGATAAGAGCGTCTGCTAAATGACTAAAATGTAAATGTAAATTGGGACATCCCTAACCTAAACCCTTAACCTTAACCCCGACCCTAAACCTAACCTATTCCATAACCCTTACCTAACCCTTACTTAACCATTTTACATTTCAACGTCGATGGGTTTACGTCAGAGTTGGATGTCCCAATGATCCCGGATAGCAAGGATCCATCTCAGAACTTTGAGCCTTGAACCATGGAGTCTTTGTGTGATGACATCACAGTTTTAATCTTAATGCATTTCACTAATTCTGTTTAGGATTTGCACGTGTCGCCTCTTCCCATTATTTATCTTTCCAGGTTCTCGCTCTTGTGACTTAACCATGTTTGCCATCTCTGTTTGCTTCCATAAGAACAAACAGTGAATGCTGAGTTGAATCTGTAATAAGAGGACTTGAGGATGGCTGATAACTGCATCAGAGCTGGGATTGTTTTCTTACCAGCTGCAGTCCAATAGGACACCACTTGTCTTTCCACAGATATAGGATTAGTTTATCCTGCCTCAACCCTAACCTTGACCATAAAGGGGCCAATCATAACACTGACCACGTATCAGCCCTTGAGGCTTAGTAGCAAGTTTATATGTCTCCTATGGCGCTTCCTGGGTCAGCTTTACTTAAGTAACACTTTTTGGCCATGAGTGGCCAAGACAACATCTAAGTGACATCAGAGGCTAAGTCCGTCTCACACTCATGAGGCGACCACAGATGCTTAGTGTCCCCTTCAGTCACAGAACATTTGCATAATTCCCATCAGTCTTTGCAGATGATTGCTCTGTGAGTATTTGTCCCACAGTACCCATAATGGTTGCACAACGCCATGTTACACAAGATGCTGCCCAGTGAGGAAAACAAGGACATATTTTTAGTACACGGTCAAAAGTCATTGTTGTTGAAAACAAAACTGCATTAAAAAAGTCAAATGAGTTTTGACCCAGTAACTTCATAGTTGAGCAGAATGCAGTAGGATTGCATGCTATTGCTTTAGGATCAGGTTTGATGACCACTGCCAAAGGGGGACAATCCATCCTGAGACCACAATCCTCTTTATCTCCATAAAGGTGTCATTTTAACTTCTGGTGGGTGATGCCAGTTATGCTTTTAACTGTTTTGGACAAAATGTGATCAAGCAAAAGGAGAATTTAAGAGTCACAATTGCCCATATAAAAGCTCAAAACAAAAGTGACCTTGATTGACACCATCCAGAAGAAAACCTGGTATTCTTAGAACCATTGAGTAGGTTTACACGCACACTAATAATAAACTGATTATGGCAGTAGGCCGAGTATTGCATTGGTTATGTAAACACCTTAGTCTCCTTATCTTAATCGGTGTACGGTCATAATCAAAGTAAGCGTACGATGATTAAAACACCCGGTTTTCTGAGAAATCTTTCGAATTATTAGGACATGTAAACCCCTTAATCGTCCGAGTTTCAGCGGTGTATTTGATCTGCGCATGTGCTAGCACCAGCCGAGAAAGCGTCCCTCTAGCGCGAGTGAAGTGAGTTCGGGAACAACTGAAAGTATGCATCTTAGAAATAGTTTTCACATACAAACGTTATTTATGTAAGAACTCAGAATCAAATAGGCTTCCCAAAAAGAACATGTTGCAGTGGTAAAACGTTCATTTTGATTGAGATTTTCGGCATTCATCCAAGTCCCATCAGCTAGCCTGATTTCAGATGTGTCCATGTAAACAGGATTATTAGGGAAATCGTTGTTCTTGCAAAGCATGTAAACGTTTTAATCGAACTATTATATTAATCTGACTGTCCACAATAATCATATTATTGTGTGCATGTAACTGTACTCAATCTAGTGCTGATCTTATTGTCACAGGTCTGACAAATGCTCTTAATTATTGTGCATGTCTCTAACCATGTGCTCTTAATTGAGCGCTTGTTTATTTCTTGATTCATTGAGTAATGTGATGGGCTCCCTGTTTTTCTCTGCCCCTTTATAACCCTTGTTTCCATTGGTTGAGGTGTGGCTGTCCAGGGGAAAGTACAGGTGAGAGGTTAACTATATTTGTATGGAGGCTGTGGCAGAGCTTTTTAGATTTTTTTTAAGCCTTGGTTCTGCTAAGAGAAGTATTACTTGGTTGATGGAAGCCAAAATTGGGAGAGAAATAAATGAACCATTACCTGCCTCTGATTTTACTTTCATGAATTTCCACTCAAGCCCATTTTCAAAGAACCTGTGTTATCTATGGTAAAGCTGTCACTCCCTATGCTCTTGGTGTAATCCTAGGGTGAACTGAGTTTAGTTACAGTCCCTCTCGGCCAGGGTGAGACATTATTAGTGTATCAAACGATATGATGGGTCCTCCTTTCTCTTTCCTTGTACGTAGAGATAGTATTATACTTCATTAAAGTCTTATGATGACACATTGTACAACTTTCTCTCTTCCACTCCAGGTAAAATTTGAGGAAGGTGACATGTGGAAGGGTGTAAAAGACTGCAGAGCTACTTCTCTTCTCTAATTGCTGTTCGTTAACTCTGGGGCCGTCTGTTCGTTTTCTCTCTACCACAGTCTCTCTGTGATCATCTGAAGTTTAGTTTAATTTAGTAGGTTCCCCATTAGCTACTGTATATGCAGCAGCTACTCTTCCACATACAGTGCATTCAGAAAGTAATCAGACCCCTTGAATTTTAACACATTTTGTTACGTTACAGCCTTATTCTAAAATGGATTAAATAATTGTTTTGCCTAATCAATCTACATACATTACCCCATAATGACAAAGCAAAAAGTGAAATATCACATTTACATAAGTATTCAGACCCTTTACTCAGTACTTTGTTGAAGCACCTTTGGCAGCGAATACAGCCTTAAGTCTTCTTGGGTATGACGCTGCAAGCTTGGCACACCTGTATTTGGGGAGTTTCTCCCATTCTTCTCTGCAGATCCCCTCAAGTGTTGTCAGGTTGGAGGGGGAGCGTTGCTACACAGCTTTTTTAAGGTCTCTCCAGAGATGTTTGATCGGGTTCAAGTCCGAGCTCTGGCTGGGCAACTCAAGGACATTCAGAAACTTGTCCCAAAGCCACTCCTGCATTGTCTTGGCTATGTGCTTAGGGTTGTTGGAGGGTCCTGTTGGAGGGTGAACCTTCGCCCCAGTCTGAGCTTCTGAGCACTTGTCACGCTTGTCGTTGGAAATGGAGGACCAAAACGCAGCAGGTATGTGTATGCTCATCTTGATTTTTAATTATCTTCAAAAATGAACATACAAAATAACAAAGAACGAACAATCGACAAAAAACAGTCTGGTAAGGCACAAGGCTATACACAGAACAATCACCCACAAATCACACACACAAACACACCCTAATATATGGGACTCTCAATCAAAGGCAGATAGACAACACCTGCCTTCAACTGAGAGTCCCAACCCCAATTAACCAAACATAGAAACACACACACCAGACTAACCATAGAATACAAACACATAGACCATCAACCAAAAACCCGGAAATACTAAATCAAACACCCTTTACACAAACACACCACCCCGAACCACATAAAAGAAATACCCTCTGCCACGTCCTGACCAAACTACAAAACAATTAACCTTATACTGGCCAGGACGTGACAGCACTCTGGAGCAGGTTTTCATCAAGGATACTTTGCTCTGTTCATCTTTCCCTCGATCCTGATTAGGCTCCCAGTTCCTGCCACTGAAAAACAACCCCACAGCATGATGCTGCCACCACCATGCTTCACCGTAGGGATGATGCCAGGTCTCCTCCAGACGTGACACTTGGCATTCAGACCAAAGAGTTCAATCTTGGTTTCATCAGACCAGAGAATGTTGTTTCTCAAGGTCTGAAAGTCCTATAGGAGGCTTTTGGAAAACTCCAAGTGGGCCGTCATGTGCCTTTTATTGATGAGTGACTTCCGTCTAGCCACTACCATAAAGGCCTGATTGGTGGAGTGCTGCAGAGATGGTTGTCCTTCCAGAATGTTCTCCCATCTCCACAGAGGAACATTGGAGCTCTGTCAGAGTGAACATCGGATTCTTGGTCACCTCCCTGACCAAGGCCCTACTACCCTGAATGCTCAGTTTGGCAGGGTGGCCAGCTCTAGGAAGAGTCTTGGTGTTTCCAAACTTCTTCCATTTAAGAATGATGGAGGCCACTGTGTTCTTGGGAATCTTTGATGCTGCAGAAATGTTTTGGTATCCTTCCCTAGATCTGTGCCTCGACACAATCCTGTGTCGGAGCTCTACGGACAATTTCTTTGACCTCATGGCTTGGTTTTTGCTCTGACATGCACTGTCAACTGTGGGACCTTATATAGACAGGTGTGTGCCTTTCGAAATCATGTCCTATCAATTGAATTTACCACAGCTGGACTCCAAGTTGTAGAAACATTTCAAGGATGATCAATGGAAACAGAGTGCACATGAGCTCAATTTCGAGGCTCATAGCAAATGGTCTGAATACTTACAGTTGATGTCGGAAGTTTACATACACTTAGGTTGGAGTCATTAAAACTTGTTTTTCAACCACTCCACAAATTTCTTGTTAAGTCGGTTAGGACATCGACATGTCGGTTAGGACAAGTCGGTTAGGACATTGTTTACAGATCGATTATTTCACTTATAATTCACTGTATCACAATTCAAGTGGGTCAGAAGTTTACATACACTGTGCCTTCAAACAACTTGGAAAATTCCAGAAAATGATGTCATGGTTTTAGAAGCTTCTGATAGGCTAATTGACATCATTTGAGTCAATTGGAGGTGCACCTGTGGATGTATTTCAAGGCCTACTTTCAAACTCAGTGCCTCTTTGCTTGACATCATGGGAAAATCAAAAGAAATCAGCCAAGACCTCAGAAAATAATTTGTAGACCTCCACAAATCTGGTTCATCCTTGGGAGCAATTTCCAAACGCCTGAAGGTACCACGTTCATCTGTACAAACAATAGTACGCAAGTATAAACACCATGGGACCACGCAGCCGTCATAACGCTCTGGAAAGAGACACGTTCTGTCTCCTAGAGATGAACGTACTTTGGTGCGAAAAGTGCAAATCAATCCCAGAACAACAGCAAAGGAGCTTGTGAAGATGCTGGAGGAAACAGGTACAAAAGTATCTATATCCACAGTAAAACAAGTCCTATATCGACATAACCTGAAAGGCCGCTCAGCAAGGAAGAAGCCACTGCTCCAAAACCACCATAAAAAAGCCAGACTACGGTTTGCAACTGCACATGGGGACAAAGATCGTACTTTTTGGAGAAATGTCCTCTGGTCTGATGAAACAAAAATAGAACTGTTTGGCCATAATGACCATCGTTATGTTTGGAGGAAAAAGGGGAAGGCTTGCAAACCGAAGAACACCATCCCAACCATGAAGCACGGGCTGGCAGCATCATGTTGTGAGGGTGCTTTGCTGCAGGAGGGACTGGATTGAAGCAACATCTCAAGAAGTTAAAGCTTGGTCGCAAATGGGTCTTCCAAATGGGCAATGACCCCAAGCATACTTCCAAAGTTGCGGCAAAATGGCTTAAGGACAACAAAGTCAAGGTATTGGAGTGGCCATCACAAAGCCCTGACCTCAATCCAATAAAAAATGTGTGGGTAGAACTGAAAAAGCGTGTGCGAGCAAGGAGGCCTACAAACCTGACACAGTTACACCAGCTCTGTCAGGAGGAATGGGCCAAAATTCACCCAACTTATTGTGGGAAGCTTGTGGAAGGCTACCCAAAACTTTTGACCCAAGTAAAAACAATTTAAAGGCAATGCTACCAAATACTAATTGAGTGTATGTAAACTTCTGACCCACTGGGAATGTGATGAAAGAAATAAAAGCTGAAATAAATCATTCTCTGTACTATTATTCTGACATTTCACATTCTTAAAATAAAGTGGTGATCCTAACTGACCTAAGACAGGGAAATGTCAGGAATTGTGAAATACTGAGTTTTAATGTATTTGGCTAAGGTCTATGTAAACGTCTGACTTCAACTTTATGGAAATAAACTATTTCTGATTTTGCTTTGTCATTATGGAGTATTGTGTGTAGACTGATGAGGGAAAACATTTATTTAATCCATTTTAGAACAAGGCTGTAACGTAACAAAATGTGGAAAAAGGGAAAGGGTCTGAATACTTCCCGAATGCATTGTACATTTACAAATGAATGACAAAGTACAGAACAGTTATTGACAAGAACAAGAACCACATAAGAGTTATATATTTGAAAGACACCAAGACACAAAAATACTATTTACACACTTGTATACAGTACAGTTAAATTAGATCTTTAGAAATAGGGGAGGAGCTGTGATACAATATGTTTTCTGAACTAAACTTGCATTTTGCCTGAGTAACCTCTGGTGGCAGAGCATTCCATGATGACATGGCTCTATACATAACTGAGCGATGCATTAAATCTGCTTTTGGTTTGGGTACAATAAAGAAACTCATGTGTCTGGTGGGGTATGTCTATTTGAAAGTGTATTCAAATGTTTCTTAAAAAGACTAGAAGAGAAGTAGTCAATTTCTCCTCAACCATGAAAGACTATCATGCATTGTCACAGCTGTCTTCAGAAATGGACCAAAATGCAGCAGAGTTAGTATTCATCCTTCAATTTAATTAGAACGAACACTATACAAAAACAAAAACAAGGAAACTGACAGCCAACAGTCCTGTCAGGTGCAACCACACTAAACAAGAAACAATTACCCACAACCCCAAAGAAAAACACACACTACTATATAGGACTCCCAATCAAAGGCAACTCAACACACCTGCCTTCAATTGGGAGTCCAATCACCAACACAACACTTAACACACACAAAAACCCTGCCACATCCTGACCAAAACTAACACAATTCCGCCCTCTGCTGGTCAGGACGTGACATGCATGTTGTTGATGTTAGTTATCTGTGTGCCGTTAAGGGAAAGGCGTGCTGCTTTGTTTTGAGCCAGTTGCAGCTTTGCAAGGTCTTTCTTTGCTCCGCCTGACCATATTACTGGACGGTAATCAAGATGGGACTAAATCAGAGATTGAACAACTAGTACAGTTGTTCTTTGTGTCAAAAACACAAAACATATTTTTATAACAGACACACCTTTCCACTACTTTGTCAATATGACTTGACCATGATAACTGACCAACCAATGTCACTCCTAGGAGTTCAGCTTCTTCAACTTGTTCAATGTCACATCCTTTATAAACAACTCCAGTTGAGGTTTAGGTCTAACATAATGCTTTGAACCAAATACAATGCTTTTAATTTGAGATTCATTTAAAACCAATGTATTGTGAATTACCCATTCTGACACTCACTGGAACTCCTTGCTGAGAGTCGGAGCTCACTGGCTGTAGGTGCTGATGTGTAAAGTGTGCAATCATCACCGTACATAGTCATTTTAGCTTCTTGTAAGACAAGAGGCAAATAGAGAAGAGTAACGGCCCAAGGCAACTGCCCGGAGGGACACGGCACTGTACATATCTGATGTTAGAGAAGCTTCCATTGAAGTACACTCTCTGTGTTGTATTGTATAACTCTCCAACCTTGAGATGGCAGGAGATGTAAAGACATAACAAGTGAGTTTTTTTCAATAACATTATGATCAATAACATCAAAGGCTGCACTGAAATCTAACAATACAGCTCCATCATCTTATTATCCAGTTATTTTAGCCAATCATCAGTCATCTGAGTCAGTGCAGTGCAAGTTGAGTACCCTTCTCTATATGCATGCTGAAAGTCAGTAGTTAACTTGTTCTTTGAAAAATAGCATTGTATTTGTTCGAACACAATTTTCTCTATCAGTTTACTAAGAACAGGCAGCAAACTGATTGGTCGGCTGTTAGAGCCAGCAAATGGTGCTTTACTATTTTTAGGTAGTGGAATTACTTTAGATTCCTTCCACAACTGTGGACACACACACACACTCCTTTAGGCTTCGGTTAATGACATGGCAAATAGGGGTGGCAATACAGTCTACTACCATTCTCAATAGTTTCCCATCTTGGTTGTCTATACCTAGTCGTGTAACATAATTGATGGATAACAATTGTTTTTCCACCTCTTCCACACATACTTGACCAAATTGAAAACAGCAATACTTCTCTTTAATTATTAGATCTTCAATACCCACATACAGTATGATGGTTCACTGTTCAATGTCATGTTATTTCTCCGCTTTTCAACTTTACCAGTGGTTACTGAAATGATTGGCTCTATTAAAGGTTTTGTTATAAATTACCCATAAACTTCAATGAACGATGGAGATGAATTGTGTTTTCTGCCCATATTTATCCATTGTTTTTTCAGCTAAGCAGCCTGACTTTGACTAGGTACTGGTAACCCCTGTATATAGCCTCGTTATTGTTATGCACATTTCCTGTGTTACTTCTTGATTGATTACATTTTTTTAAATGTAGTTTATTTAGTAAATATTTTCTTAACTCTATTTCTTTAACTGCATTGTTGGTTAAGGTCTTGTAAATAAGCATTTCACGGTGAGGTCTACACCTGTTGTATTTGGCGCATGTGACAAATACAATTTGATTTAATGATCAGTCAAGGGACATGGTTGGTTGCATTCTGGATAATTGTAATAAAGACTGTCATTTGTGTATCAGGTAAAGGGTATATGATGAAATGTGGAGCTCAGTTCTATTTTTATTGAATGGCTGAGCTTTACTATGGGCCAGAGGTGGGAACAAGTCACTATTCGAGTCACAAGGTTCGAGTCTCAAGTCGAGTCCCAAGTTGAACGGGTCAAAAATCGAGTCAAGTCCAAGTCGTGCATTCTAAGACCAAGTCCAGTCAAGTCACAAACACCATATCATACAAAATATACAAGTGGATTCACCAAATATACATGGGCAATAGCTCAAAAGAAATAGCCTCTGTATCAGGCTGAACCTGTCCTATCTGAACTGACACTGGTAGAGGGCAAGAGTGTACAGCCTCCCCTTGAGAAACCAAATGGAATCTGTGAACCAGAGGAGCTCAAACAGGTAGACCTACATAATATAAGCACCCAATTGGCAATTACAACCAATAAACTGGTTATTCTACAATGTAAAAGGCAATTTCCACATCTATTGTTACATTGCTACATTCGTCTTAATCAGACTTAATGATTATTAATGATATTTCCAGACCATGCATACGTGGAACAATCATTTTGTCTTACTCAACATTTTTTTATTTATTTTATTTCACCTTTATTTAACCAGGTAGGCCAGTTGAAAACTAGTTCTCATTTACAACTGCGAGCTGGCCCAGATAAAGCAAAGCAGTGCGACAAAAACAACACAGAGTTACACATAAACAAATGTACAGTCAATAACACAATAGAAAAGAAAAATAGAAAAATCTATGTACAGTGTGTGCAAATGTAGAAGAGTAGGGAGGTTGGCAATTAATAGGCCATAGAGGCGAAATCATTACAATTTAGCATTAATACTGGAGTGATAGATGTGCAGATGATGATGTGCAAGTAGAGATACTGGGGTGCAAAAGAGCAAGAGGGTAAGTAATAATATGGGGGTGGGGTAATTGGGTGTGCTATTTACAGATTGGCTGTGTACAGGTACAGTGATCGGTAAACTGCTCTGACAGCTAATGCTTAAAGTCAGAGAGGGAGATATAAGACTGCAGCTTCAGAGATTTTTGCAATTCGTTCAAGTCATTGGCAGTAGAGAACTGGAAGGAAAGGCGGCCAAAGGAAGTGTTGGCTTTGGGGATGACCAGTGCAATATACCGACTGGAGCGCGTGCTACAGTGATCAGTGGCTGAGATAAGGCGGAGCTTTACCTAGCAAAGACTTATCGACGACCTGGAGCCAGTGGGTTTGGCGACGGATATGTAGTGAGGGCCAGCCAACGAGAGCATACAGGTCGCAGTGGTGGGTAGTAAATGGGGCTTTGGTGACAAAACGGATGGTACTGTGATAGACTGCATCCTGTTTGCTGAGTAGAGTGTTGAGGCTATTTTGTAAATGACATTGCCGAAGTCAAGGATCGGTAGGATAGTCAGTTTTACGAGGGTATGTTTGGCAGCATGAGTGAAGGAGGCTTTGTTGCGAAATTGGAAGCCGATTCTAGATTTAATTTTGAATTGGAGAATTGAATTGAATTGCTGCCCCATTGCTGGTGAGCTTGTAAAATAAACAGTTAATATTTTTCATCACCAAACAATTATTGGAGCTGCAAGTTTTTTATTATGGCAATCCTCTCTCCATACAATTTGCATTTGTGCTGCACCCAGTCCTATAGCAGTACAGCAAATCAGCAACATGTTCGCTAGCTCACCCGACCTGTATTGATTGACAGTCTGCTGGTCCAATCAGAGTCCCGAGTGTGTGTTTTCCAAACCAATCTTTTTTTGCAAGGGCAATGCTGCGGCTACTGTCTCTGGCTGCGTGTAGAGTATTCCATGTAGACTGTGCCAAAAAATGAGTGACAAAACGTTACAAAACCTGGTCAGATAATTTCAAGTCCATGTCATGTGTCAAGTTATTTTATTTTCTATCAAGTCGAGTCTAAAGTCATCAAATTTGTGACTTGAGTCAGACTCGAGTCCAAGTCATTTGACTAGAGTCCACAACTCTGCTATGGCCTACTAGGTTCCAGCCTAGCATCAATCACTTAAATTAGCCAAATAAAATGAATGTCATCACTCAGATGACTGAGATATGAAAATATACATCTTCGAAGCTTCCTTTCACTTTAAATGAACTTTGGATCTGTTCCTGAAGAAGTGAGAGAGGGGGGGCATGAAAAAGAGAGAGAGTAAGAGAGAAATCAAATCAAATTGGTCACATACACATGGTTAGCAGATGTTATTGGTCACATACACATGGTTAGCAGATGTTATTGGTCACATACACATGGTTAGCAGATGTTATTGGTCACATACACATGGTTAGCAGATGTTATTGCGAGTGTAGTGAAATGCTTGTTCTTTAGTTCCGACAGTGCAGTAATATCTAACAAGTAATTAACAATTCCACAACAACTGCCCAATACACACAAATCTAAGTAAAGGGATGGAATAAGAATATATACATATAAATATATAGATGAGCGATGACCAAGCGGCATAGGCAAGATGCAATAGATGCTATTAAATACAGTATATACATATGAGATGAGTAATGCAAGAAATGTAAACATTATTAAAGTGGCATTATTAAGGTGGCCAATAATTTCAAGTCTATATGTAGGCAGCAGCCTCTGTGTTAGTGATGGCTGTTTAACAGTCTGATGGCATTGAGATAGAAGCTGTTTTTCCAGTCTCTCGTTCCCAGCTTTGATGCACCTGTACTGACCTCGCCTTCTGGATGTTAGCGGGGTGAACAGGCAGTGGCTCGGGTGGTTGTTGTTCTTGATGATCTTTTTGGCCTTCCTGTGACATTGGGTGTCGTAGGTGTCCTGGAGGGCAGGTAGTTTGCCCCCGGTGATGCGTTTTGCAGACCGCACCACCCTCTGGAGAGCCTTGCGGTTGTGGGCGGTACAGTTGCCGTACCAGGTGGTGATACAGCCCGAAAGGATGCTCTCAATTGTGCATCTGTAAAGGTTTTTGAGGGTTTTAGGTGACAAGCCAAATTTCTTCAGCCTCCTGCGGTTGAAGAGGCGCTGTTGCGCCTTCTTCACCACACTGTCTGTGTGGGTGGACCACTTCAGTTTGTCTGTGATGTGTCCGCCGAGGAACTTAAAACTTTCCACCTTCTTCACTGCTGTCCCGTCGATGTGGGTAGGGGGGTGCTCCCTCTGCTGTTTCCGGACGTCCACAATCATCTCCTTTGTTTTGTTGACGTTGAGTGAGAGGTCGTTTTTCCGACACCAAACTCCAAGTGCCCTCACCTCCTCCCTGTAGGCCGTCTCGTCGTTGTTGGTAATCAGGCCCACTGCTGTTGTGTCGTCTGCCAACTTGAGTTTGAGGCGTGCATGGCCACGCAGTCATGGGTGAATAGGGAGTACAAGAGGGGGCTGAGCACGCACCCTTGTGTGGCCCCAGTGTTGAGGATCAGCGATGTGGAGATGTTGTTTCCTACCTTCACCACCTGGGGGCGGCCCGTCAGGAAGTCCAAGACCCAATTGCACAGGGCGGGGTTGAGACCCAGGGCCTCAAGCTTAATAATGAGCTTGGAGGGTACTATGGTGTTGAATGCTGAGCTGTAGTCAATGAACAGCATTCGTACATAGGTATTCCTCTTGTCCAGATGGGATAGGGCAGTGCGCAGAGTGATGGCGATTGCGTCGTCTGTGGATCTATTGGGGCGGTATGCAAATTGAAGTGGGTCTAGAGTAGCAGGTAAGCTGGAGGTGATATGATCCTTGACTAGTCTCTCAAAGCACTTCATGATGACAGAAGTGAGTGCTAAGGGGCAATAGTCATTTAGTTCAGTTACCTTTGCCTTCTTGGGTACAGGAACAATGGTGGCCATCTTGAAGCATGTGAGGACAGCAGACTGGGATAGGGAGAGATTGAAAATGTCCGTAAACACACCAGCCAACTGGTCTGCGCATGATCTGAGGATGCATGAGAGAGAGAAAGATAGAGAGTCAACAAGTGAGAGAGTGGAATAGAGAGAGAGGGAAAGAGAGGAAGGGGTCAAGAGAGCAGACCGTCAGAGAAACAGTGGACTGTTTATTTTTTAGAAGTCATCAACGTAAGTGATTGCCAGACGCTACAGTGACATCTTGTTCTGGGCTGAGTGACATAGAACGTCGATAGGGGTAAATGTCACCAAGGTTGAAGGTGTCTACATGTCAGACTTCATCAGTTAAATGATTCATACTCCTCTGCAGATCATGTGATGAAAAGTGTTAATGCAGTTTAGAGGCAACAAGTGCAACCAGGGAAATAGAGAGGTAAAGTATTAAACGATAGTATATTAGTGTGTAGGCATATTAAACGATAGATAGTATTTTAGTGTGTAGGCATATTAAATGATAGTATATTCATGTGTAGGCATATTAAACGATAGTATATTAGTGTGTAGGCATATTAAATTATAGTATATTTGTGTGTAGGCATATTAAATTATAGTATATTCGCGTGTATGTCACATCCTGACCATAGAAAGATGTTATTTTCTATGGTAGAGTAGGTCAGGGCGTGACAGGGTTTTTTTTCTATGTTTTCCATTTCTATGTTTTCAGGTTCTAGTTTTGTATTTCTATGTTGTAGTTTTGTTTGGGATGATCTCCAATTAGAGGCAGCTGATCCTCGTCGATGTGGGTAGTGATGGCTCAGGTGGTTGTTGTTCTTGATGATCTTTTTGCTCATCTCCAATTAGAGGCAGCTGGTCCTCGTTGTCTGTAATTGGAGATCATACTTAAGTAGGGTTTTTTTCCACCTGGGTTTGAGGGAGATTGTTTTTTTGAGTAGTGTATGTTTCAACTGTGCGTCACGGTTTGTTGTTTTGTTCTTTAGTTTATGTTTATGTATCGCATAGTTTCACAGTGTAAATACAATGTGGAACGACACACACGCTGCACTTTGGTCCGCTTCTCCTTACGACAACCGTGACAGTGTAGGCATATTAAACAATAGTATATTCGTGTGTAGGCATATTAAACGATAGTATATTAGTGTGTAGGCATATTAAACGATAGTATATTCGTGTGTAGGCATATTAAACAATAGTATATTAGTGTGTAGGCATATTAAACGATAGTATATTAGTGTGTAGGCATATTAAACGATAGTATATTAGTGTGTAGGCATATTAAACAATAGTATTTTAGTGTTTAGGCATATTAAACAATAGTATTTTAGTGTGTAGGCATATTAAACGATAGTATATTAGTCTGTAGGCATATTAAACAATAGTATTTTAGTGCGTAGGCATATTAAACGATAGTAGATTAGTGTGTAGGCATATTAAACGATAGTAGATTAGTGTGTAGGCATATTAAATTATAGTATATTAGTGTGTAGGCATATTAAACGATAGTATATTCGTGTGTAAGCATATTAAACAATAGTATATTTGTGTGTAGGCATATTAAATGATAGTATATTCGTGTGTAAGCATATTAAACAATAGTATATTAGTGCGTAGGCATATTAAATGATAGTATATTCGTGTGTAGGCATATTAAACAATAGTATATTAGTGTGTAGGCATATTAAACGATAGTATATTAGTGTGTAGGCATATTAAACGATAGTATATTAGTGTGTAGGCATATTAAACAATAGTATTTTAGTGTTTAGGCATATTAAACAATAGTATTTTAGTGTGTAGGCATATTAAACGATAGTATATTAGTGTGTAGGCATATTAAACAATAGTATTTTAGTGCGTAGGCATATTAAACGATAGTAGATTAGTGTGTAGGCATATTAAACGATAGTAGATTAGTGTGTAGGCATATTAAATTATAGTATATTAGTGTGTAGGCATATTAAACGATAGTATATTCGTGTGTAAGCATATTAAACAATAGTATATTTGTGTGTAGGCATATTAAATGATAGTATATTCGTGTGTAAGCATATTAAACAATAGTATATTAGTGCGTAGGCATATTAAATGATAGTATATTCGTGTGTAGGCATATTAAACAATAGTATATTAGTGTGTAGGCATATTAAACGATAGTATATTAGTGTGTAGGCATATTAAACAATAGTATTTTAGTGTTTAGGCATATTAAACAATAGTATTTTAGTGTGTAGGCATATTAAACGATAGTATATTAGTGTGTAGGCATATTAAACAATAGTATTTTAGTGCGTAGGCATATTAAACGATAGTAGATTAGTGTGTAGGCATATTAAACGATAGTAGATTAGTGTGTAGGCATATTAAATTATAGTATATTAGTGTGTAGGCATATTAAACGATAGTATATTCGTGTGTAAGCATATTAAACAATAGTATATTTGTGTATGCATATTAAATGATAGTATATTCGTGTGTAAGCATATTAAACAATAGTATATTAGTGCGTAGGCATATTAAATGATAGTATATTAGTGTGTAGGCATATTAAACGATAGTATATTAGTGTGTAGGCATATTATTAAACAATAGTATATTAGTGTGTATGCATATTAAACGAAACTATACTGAACAAAAATATAAACGCAACATGCAACAATTTAAAAGATTTTGCTGAGTTACAATTCATATAAGGAAATCAGTCAATTGAAATAAATGAATTAGGCCCTAATCTATGGATTTCACATGAGTGGGCGCAGCATAGGCCCACCCACTTGGGAGCCAGGCCGACCCACAAGAGAGCCAGGTCCAAGCAATAATATAATAGTTTGTTTTTCCCCACAAAAGGGCTTTATTACAGACAGAAATAATCGTCCGTACCCCTCCCTCCCCCCTCTGACGATTCCACAGGTGAAGAAGCCGGATGTGGAGGTCCTGAGCTGGCGTGGTTACATGTGGTCTGCGGTTGTGAGGGCGGTTGGACGTACTACCAAGTTCTCTAAAATGATGTTGGAGGCGCCTTATGGTAGAGAAATTAACATTAAATTCTTTGGCAATAGCTCTGGTGGACATTCCTGCAGTCAGCATGCCAACTGCACGCTCCCTCAAAACTTAAGACATCTATAGCATTTTGTTGTGTGACAAAACTGCACATCTTAAAGTGGCCTTTTATTGTCCCCAGCACAAGGTGCACCTGTGTAATGATCATGCTGTTTAAACAGCTTCTTGATATGCCACACCTGTCAGGTGGATGGATTATCTTGACAAAGGGTAAAATGATCACTAACAGGGATGTAAACAAATTTGTGCACAACATTTGAGAGAAATAATCTGTTTGTGCATATGGAACCTTTCTGGGATCTTTTATTTCAGCTCATGAAACATGGGACCAGCACTTTACATGTTGCATTTATATTTTTGTTCAGTGTAGATAGGTCCGGCCGGCCAGGTAGGTAGGATCGGTTGGCCGGCCGGCCGGCAGGCCAGGTACTAGTAAGCCACAACATCATTTTTCAGACCTGGCCAGAAAAAGTTAAGCAAGATACGGTCATACGTCTTGTCGACCCTAAGATGGCCTGCCATACTACCATCGTGAGCCAACCTCAGTATCTCTTGTCAAAGTGTAACTGGAAAGACAATTTGAGATACACTGGGCCAATCGTCTTGCCCAGAAGTGGCGCCAGAATGCCATTTTCTCATTAGAACACCGTCTCTGTCAAAGTAACCAACATGAACTTCATCCACCTCCTCCTTTGGACATACCTCAGCAAAAAGAGGGGAGAGGGGAACATCTTTACTCTGTTCGGCATTCAGCTGCTTCCTAGATATTCAAGTGTCAACTGTAAGAACCCTCTATTCCTTCAGCAATCCTACAAACTCGCTTGCCAGGAAGATAGGTTCGGCCTGCCAGCTAAATAGATTGGTCCAAGCCGGCAGGCCAGATAGCTCCAGTCGGCCGGCTGGCAAGATGATCCAAGATGGCGCATTATGATCCAAGATGGCACAGCAGTAAGACGTATTTGTTTTCGTCCCATGTAAATATTTTGTCTTTTTCGGGGTGCGGGGGGGACGGGGGACGGGGGTTGTATACATTTCAATCTCTTTTTTCCTTTCTCTAAATAATATACATTACTGCAACCCGCCTCACCCAATGTGGTACGGATCAGCTATTTTTTATAGACCTTATAACTGGAACCCCCATCAGCAGCTAGCCAGCTAATTAGCTAAAAGCATATCGGACTGCTTTTTCCACTACATCACCGGATTCCAGCCGCTAACTCTGGACCATTACACCGGATCTTGGCAGCTAGTTAGTTGCTACCGAGGAGCTATTGTGGCTAACGCCCTTGTCCAGAAGCATGCACCAGTTAGCCCCGAGCTAGGCCCATCTCCCGGCTAGCAAACAAAGTACACCAACTACAACACTTCTCTTTCCAATTGGCCTGGACCCTTTGTCGATACGGAGCCCCGCCGATCCATCACGACTGGTCTGCTGGTCTGCTGACGTAACTCAGCCGATGTGCTCTCAACCGGCCTCTGCGTCGTGGATGTTTGGTGATGATCCATCTGCTAGCCCTAGCCTGCTAGCTCCCTGAATGCCGTGTCTTCCGCTCGCTCAATGTAGTAATCGACTACCGAACTATTCCCTGTTTCATGCTGCTCGTTGGACCCTATGACCACTCGGCTACACAGCCGATGCCTGCTGGACTGTCCATTAACACAAACCGGAACCCCGAACAGAAGCTAGCCAGCTAACTAGCTACTAGCTAGTAGTAAGTTTGCCACTGCTAGCGGTCATCAGCTAACCTTAGCCCGATCAACTCCTGCCAGTCTGCACAGCGCGATTCAACCCAGAGCATACAGGACTGCTCTTTCTCCACATCTCCGGATTCCTGCCACAAGCTCTGAACCTTTTCACCTGGATCAGTGCAGCTAGCTAGCTGCTATCCGAATGGCTACTCCTGGCTAACGTCTCTGTCCCGAAGCAAGCACCAGTTAACCGGGAACTAGCCTCATGCTAAGCCCATCTCCCGGCTAGCTGAAGAGGTCCATCAGCCACTCATTGGGCTACAATACCTATTTTGCCAATTGCCCTGGACCCCTTTTACTGCCGACACGGAGCCCCGCTGATCCATCACAACTGGTCTACCGACGTAATCCGCCCGACGGGGTTTCAACAGGCTCCTCCGTCGCGACGTCCCCTGAAGGCCCATCCGCTAGCCTGCTAGCCGTGGCCCGCTAGCTGTCTAGATCATATCGGACTGTTAGCTGAAGAGGTCCATCAGCCAATTTCTTGGGCTTCAATACCTATTTTGCCAATTGGCCTGGACCCTTTTACTGCCTACATGGAGCCCTGCCGATCCATCACGACTGGTCTGCCGACGTAACCGTCCGAGGGGGCTACAACAGACTCTTCCATCGCAACGTCCCCCTAAGCCCTTCTGCTAGCCTGCTATCCCCGGCCCACAAGCTGTCTGAATCGCCGTGTCTCCAGCTCACCTAGCTACTCACTGGTCCCTATGATCACTCGGCTACGCATGCCTCTCCCTAATGTCAATATGCCTTGTCCATTGCTGTTTTGGTTAGTGATTATTGTCCTATCTCACTGTAGAGCCTCCAGCCCTGCTCAATATGCCTTAGCTAGCCCTTTGTTCCACCTCCCACACATGTGGTGACCTCACCTGGTTTAAATGGTGTCTCTAGAGACAAAACCTCTCTCATCGTCACTCAATGCCAAGGTTTACCTCAACTGTACGCACATCCTACCATACCCTTGTCTGTACATTATGCCTTGAATCTATTTTTCCGCGCCCAGAAACCTGCTCCTTTTACGCTCTGTTCCGAAAGCACGAGACCACCAGTTCTTATAGCCTTTAGCCGTTCCGTTATCCTACTCCTCCTCTGTTCCTCTGGTGACGTAGAGGTTAATCCAGGCCCTGCAGCGACTAGCTCCACTCCCATTCCCCATGCGCTCTCATTTGTTGACTTCTGTAACCGTAAAAGCCTTGGTTTCATGCATGTTAACATTAGAAGCCTCCTCCCTAAGTTTGTTTTATTCACTGCTTTAGCACACTCTGCCAACCCGGATGTCCTAGCCGTGTCTGAATCCTGGCTTGGGAAAGACACCAAAAATCCTGAAATTTCTATCCCTAACTATAACATTTTCCGACAAGATAGAACTGCCAAAGGGGGCGGAGCTGTGCCCCCAGCTGTGCCCTGGACACCATATGTGAATTAATTGCCCCCCATCTATCTTCAGAGCTCGTATTGTTAGGTGACCTAAACTGGGACATGCTTAACACCCCGGCCATCCTACAATCTAAACTAGATGCCCTCAATCTCACACAAATTATCAATGAACCTAGGCCTTTCTAATCGACCTGCCCCGGGTATCCTGGAAGGATATTGACCTCATTCCGTCAGTAGAGGATGCCTGGTTATTCTTTAAAAGTGCTTTCCTCACCATCTTAAATAAGCATGCCCCATTCAAAAAATGTAGAACCAGGAGCAGATATAGCCCTTGGTTCACTCCAGACCTGACTGCCCTTGACCAGCACAAAAACATCCTGTGGCGTATCGCATTAGCATCAAATAGCCCCCGCGATATGCAACTTTTCAGGGAAGTTAGGAACCAATATACACAGGCAGTTAGTTCAAACAGAAATTTGCATCCTGTAGCATAAACTCCAAAAAGTTCTGGGACACTGTAAAGTCCATGGAGAATAAGAGCACCTCCTCCCAGCTGCCCACTGCACTGAGGCTAGGAAACACTGTCACCACTGATTAATCCACGATAATTGAGAATTTCAATAAGCATTTTTCTACGGCTGGTCATGCTTTCCACCTGGCTAACCCTAACCCGGTCAACAGCACTGCACCCCCCACAGCAACTTGCCCAAGCCTAACCCATTTCTCCTTCACCCAAATCCAGATAGCTGATGTTCTGAAAGAGTTGCAAAATCTGGACCCCTACAAATCAGCTGGGCTAGACAATCTGGACCCTCTCTTTCTAAAATTATTCTCCGCAATTGTTGCAACCCCTATTACTAGCCTGTTCAACCTCTCTTTCGTATCGTCTGAAATCCCCAAAGATTGGAAAGCTGCCGCGGTCATCGCCCTCTTCCAACGGGGAGACACTCTAGACCCAAACTGTTACAGACCTATATCTATCCTACCCTACCTTTCTAAGGTCTTTGAAAGCCAAGTTAACAAACAGATCACCGACCATTTCGAATCCCACCGTACCTTCTCCACTATGCAATCTGGTTTCAGAGCTGGTCATGGGTGCACCTCAGCCACGCTCAAGGTCCTAAACGATATCATAACCACCATCGATAAAAGACAATACTGTGCAGCAGTATTCATCGACCTGGCCAAGACTTTCGACTCTGTCAATCACCACATTCTTATCGGCAGACTCAACAGCCTTGGTTTCTCAAATGACTGCCTCGCCTGGTTCACCAACTACTTCTCAGACAGAGTTCAGTGTGTCAAATCGGAGGGCCTGTTTTCCGGACCTCTGGCAGTCTCAATGGGAGTGCCAAAGGGTTCAATTCTCAGGCCAACTCTTTTCTCTGTGTACATCAATGATGTCGCTCTTGCTGGTGGTGATTCTCTGATCCACCTCTATGTAGACGACACCATTCTGTATACTTCTGGCCCTTCTTTGGACACTGTGTTATTAACTAACCAGACGAGCTTCAATGCCATGCAACTCTCCTTCCGTGGCCTCCAACTGCTCTTAAATGGAAGTAAAACTAACTGCATGCTCTTCAACAGATCGCTGCCCGCACCTGCCCGCACGTCCAGCATCACTACTCTGGATGGTTCTGACTTAGAATATGTGGACAACTACAAATACCTAGGTGTCTGGTTAGACTGTAAACTCTCCTTCCAGACTCACACTAAACAGCTCCAATCCAAAATTCAATCTAGAAACAGCTTCCTATTTCACAACAAAGCATCCTTCACTTATACTGCCAAACATACCCTCGTAAAACTGACTATCCTACCAATCCTCGACTTCGGCGATGCCATTTACAAAATAGCCTCCAACACTCTACTCAGCAAATTGGATGCAGTCTATCACAGTGCCTTCCGTTTTGTCACCAAAGCCCCATATACTACCCACCACTGGGACCTGTATGCTCTCGTTGGCTGGCCCTCGCTTCATACTCGTCGCCAAACCCACTGGCTCCAGGTCATCTATAAGTCTTTACTAGGTAAAGCCCCGCCTTATCTCAGCTCACTGGTCACCATAGCAGCACCCACCCGTAGCACGAGCTCCAGCAGGTACATTTCACTGGTCACCCTGAAAGCCAATTCGTCCTTTGGCCGCCTTTCCTTCCAGTTCTCTGCTGCCAATGACTGGAACAAATTGCAAAAATCACTGAAGCTGGAGACTCATATCTCCCTCACTAACTTTAAGCATCAGCTGTCAGAGCAGCTAATAGATCATTGCGCCTGTACATAGCCCATCTATAAATAGCCTATCCAACTACCTCATCCCCATATTGTTTTTTATTTATTTATTGCTCCTTTGCACCCCAGTATCTCTACAGTCATCGCCAAAATGTTTGAGAATGACACAAATATTAATTTTCACAAAGTTTTCTGCCTCAGTGTCTTTAGATATTTTTGTCAGACGTTACTATGGAATATTGAAATGTAATTACAAGCATTTCATAAGTGTCAAAGGCTTTTATTGACAATTGCATGAAGTTGATGCAAAGAGTCAATATTTGCAGTGTTGACCCTTCTTTTTCAAGACCTCTGCAATCCGCCCTGGCATGCTGTCAATTAACTTCTGGGACACATCCTGACTGATGGCAGCCCATTCTTGCATAATCAGTGCATGGAGTTGGTCAGAATTTGTGGGTTTTTGTTTGTCTACCCGCCTCTTGAGGATTGAACACACGTTCTCAATGGGATTAAGGTCTGGGGAGTTTCCTGGCCATGGACCCAAAATATCGATGTTTTGTTCCCCGAGCCACTTAGTTATCACTTTTGCCTTATGGCAAGGTGCGCCATCATGCTGGAAAGGGCATTGTTTGTCACCAAACTGTTCCTGGATGGTTGGGAGAAGTTGCTCTCGGAGGATGTGTTGGTACCATTCTTTATTCATGGCTGTGTTCTTAGGCAAAATTGTGAGTGAGCCCACTCCCTTGGCTGAGAAGCAACCCCACACATGAAAGGTCTCAGGATGCTTTACTGTTGGCATGACACAGGACTGATGGTTACCTTGTCTTCTCCGGACAAGCTTTTTTCCAGATGCCCCAAACAATCGGAAAGGGGATTCATCAGAGAAAATGACTTTACCCCAGTCCTCAGCAGTCCAATCCCTGTACCTATTGCAGAATATCAGTCTGTCCCTGATGTTTTTCCTGGAGAGAAGTGGCTTCTTTGCTGCCCTTCTTGACACCAGGCCATCCTCCAAAAGTCTTTGCCTCACTGTGCGTGCAGATGCACTCCCACCTGCCTGCTGCCATTCCTGAGCAAGCTCTGTACTGGTGGTGCCCCGATCCCGCAGCTGAATGAACTTTAGGAGGCGGTCCTGGCGCTTGCTGGACTTTCTTGGGTGCCCTGAAGCCTTCTTCACAACAATTAAACCGCTCTCCTTGAAGTTCTTGATGATCCGATAAATGGTTGATTTAGGTACAATCTTACTGGCAGCAATATCCTTGCCTGTGAAGCCCTTTTTGTGCAAAGCAATGATGACGACACGTGTTTCCTTGCAGGTAACCATGATTGACAGAGGAAGAACAATGATTCCAAGCACCACCCTCCTTTTGAAGCTTCCAGACTGTTAGTCAAACTCAATCAGCATGACAGAGTGATCTCCACCCTTGTCCTCATCAACACTCACACCTGTGTTAACAAGAGAATCACTGACATGACGTCAGCTGGTCCTTTTGTGGCAGGGCTGAAATGCAGTGGAAATGTTTTTGGGGATTCAGTTCATTTGCGTGGCAAAGAGGGACTTCGCAATTAATTGCAATTCATCTGATCCCTCTTCATAACATTCTGGAGTATATGCAAATTACCATTATACAAACTGAGGCAGCAGACTTTGTGGAAATGAATATTTGTGTCATTCTCAAAACTTTTGGCCACGACTGTACTTGCTCATTCATCTTCTGCACATCTATCACTCCAGTGTTAATTGCTAAATTGTAATTACTTCACCACTATGGCCTATTTATTGCCTTACCTCCCTAATCTTACCTCATTTGCACACACTGTAAATACAATTTTTTCAATTGTGTTATTGACTGTACGTTTGTTTATTCCATGTGTAACTCTGTGTTGTTGTTTGTGTCTCACTGCTTTGCTTTATCTTGGCCAGGTCGCAGTTGTAAATGAGAAGTTGTTCTCAACTGGCCTACCTGGTTAAATAAAGGTGAAATTTAAAAAAAGAGAGGTCCAGTCAGCCAGCCAGATAGGTTCAGTATGCAGGGCAGATAGGTCCAGTCGGCAGGCCAGTTCACTGGGTCCTTCCAGCCATATAGATTTGTCTGTGCTGGCCAGTCAGATAGGTATGTCCGGCCGACCTGATAGCTCTAGTTGGCCAGCCAGAGAGGTCCAGTCGGCCGGCAAAGTAGGGTCGTCCAGCCATCCAGATCAGACGGGTCGGAACGCCAGATGGGACCGGTCGGCCGGCCTGATAGGTAGGTCCGGCCAACCAAATAGGACCAGTCGACCGGCCATATAAGACGAGTCAGCCAGCCAGATAGGTCCAGTTGGCAGGCCAGATAGGTAGGTCCGGCCGGCCAGATAGTTACTGTAGGTTTGGCTGCTGGCTAGATAGATTGGTCCAGGTAGGCTATATCTAAAATATATATGTGTTATTTCATAGTTTTGATGTCTTCACTATTATTCTACAATGTAGAAAATAGTAAAAATAAAGAAAAACCCTTGAATGAGTAGGTGTGTCCAAACTTTTGACTGGTACTGTAGGTCCAGGCTGGCCAGATAGGTACGTCCGGCCGACCAGTCTGATATGTATGTCCGGCCGGCAAGATTGCTAGGTCTGGCCAACTTGCCTGGTAGGTAGGTCCAGCCAGATAGGTAGTACTGGCAGGCCGGCCAGATAAGTAGGTCTGGCAGGCCGGCCAGATAGGTAGGTCCGGCCGGCCGGCAAGAAAGGTAGGTCTGGCCAGCCGGAAAAAAGGTAGGTCCAGCCTGCCAGACAGATTGCGAGGTCCGGCTGGACAGATAGCGAGGTCTGGTCAGCCGGTCTGCCTGCCTGCCAGATAGGTAGGTCCGGCCGATCAGATTAGTCGTTCCGGCTGGCCGGCCAGATAGGTTGGATGACGGCGGACGAACAGCTGGGCTGAAGGTATGTTGATCTCAACTTCTTGCTCTGGGAAGAGCGGGGACTGATCCCCTACGAATACTCCATGGGGTGATAGTCCAGTAGCCAAGCAGGGGAGAGTGTTCCTGGTATATTCCACCCAGACCAGTTGCTGACTCCAGGTGGTGGGGTTACTGGCAACAAGACACTGGAGTGCCGTCTCCATATCTTGATTGGCTCGCTCTGACTGGCCGTTAGATTGGGGTGCAACCCAGAGGACATGCTGGCTGACGACACGATAAGAGTGCCGAAAGCCTTCCAGAATTGGGGCAAGAACTGAGGACCCCGGTCTGAGACAATGTCAACCAGGAGTCCATGGATTCGGAAGACGTGCTGCACCATAAGCTGGGCTGTCTTCTTGGCTGAAGGTAACTTCGGAAGAGGGATGAAATGGGTGACCTTGGAGAATCTGTCAACCACCGTCAGGATGGTGGTGTTTTCATCTGACAGAGGAAGCCCAGTAACAAAATCCAAGGAAATATGGGACCAGGGGCAATGAGGGACAGGGAGTGGCTGTAGGAGGCCAGACGGAGCTTGCCCGCGGTGTCTTGCTTTGCGCACACACCATGCATGCAGCGACGAAGGCCGAGACATTAGGAACCATGGTGGGCCACCCGAAGCGTTGATGGAGGAAAGCCAGGGTTTGACGAGTACCAGGATGACAGCTAAGCCTGGAAGAGTGAGCCCATTCCAGGACCTGAGACCGGATGGAATCAGGAACAATCAGCCGGTTAGCTGGGACCCCCCCCCCCCCAAACAACAGAAGCCACCAAACAAGAGGCAGGGAGGATGGACTCAGATTCAGAGGGAGTGGCAGTGGAACTGTACAGACGGGATAGAGCATCCGGCTTCACGTTTTTTGACACTGGGCGGTAGGAGATGATGAAATTGAACCTGGTAAATAACAGAGCCTAACGAGCTTGCCTTGGGTTGAGGCGCTTGGCAGTACGGAGGTATTCTAAATTCTTATGATCTGTCCATACCAGAAATGGATGTTCTGCCCTTTCCAGTGGGCTGGGGCCAATCCATCACCGCTCTCACCTTCTCTAGATCCATCTGAACATTCCACTCAGCAATAATGTATCCCAGAAAGGAGATAGTGGAGCGGTGGAACTCACACTTCTCAGCCTTTATAAACAACTGATTCTCCAGGAGGCGCTGAAGGACTTGTCGCACATGGAGAATGTGTTCCTGGGCAGAACGAGAGAAAACCAGGATGTCATCGAGGTAGACAAAAACAAAACTATTCAACATGTCCCTGAGCATATCGTTGACCAAGGCCTGGAAGACAGCGGGCGGGTTGGTGAGTCCAAACGGCATAACCAGGTACTCATAGTGTCCACTGGCAGTATTGAAAGCTGTCTTCCACTCGTCTCCTTCACGTATCCGCACAAGGTGGTAGACATTTCGAAGGTCCAGTTTGGAAAAGATAGTAGCCCCCTGGAGAGGTTTGAAAGTTGAGGAAAGGAATGGTAGAGGGTACCGATTTTTAATCGTAATGTCATTGAGGCCCCGGTAATAAATACATGGACACAGGGTCTTGTCCTTCTTCCCCACAAAGAAGAATCCTGCGCCGGCAGGAGAGGCAGAAGGGCGAATGCGCCCAACAGCCAGTGAGTCCTCGATGTACTTCTCCATGGCCTTGGTCTCAGGGCCAGACAGAGAATATAGCTGGCCTCGAGGTGGTGTGGTGCCCGGAAGGAGTTCAATAGCACAATCGTAAGGACGATGTGGAGGAAGGGAGGTGGCACGAGCCTTGCTGAAAACCTCCAGGAGGTCATGATACTCTGCGGGCACGGCAGAGAGATCCAAGACCATACTAAACCCTTGAGGCAGACGTTTGGGAGAAGGCTGTGCCGCCTTTAGGCAGTGTGAATGGCAGAACGAGCTCTAACCCAGGATGAAACCCATAGTCCAGTCAATATCTGGGTTGTGCTTCTGGAGCCAAGAAAAACCCAAAGCAACAGGTATGTGAGGGGACTCAATGAGGAGGAGCTGAATTGACTCACTGTGATTTCCAGACACCTGCATATTAATGGGAACTGTGCTGTGCGTGACTCTACCAATGGAGAGGCCGTCTAGTGCCCTGGCATCCATGGGAACAGAGAGGAGTTGAGTAGGGATACTTAGTTCTGATACCAGGGCAGCGTCCATGAAACTCTCATCTGCCCCAGAGGCAATAAGCACCCAGAGAGACTTAGACTGGTCTCCCCACAGCAAGCTCACATAAAAAGGAGTTTGGGTAATGGGATTTAGAGGGTTCCCAGTCAGACTCATCAGAGTACTTGCACCTACTAAGGCTTCAAGTCTCTTTACTGGGCAGGTGGCTATGTAATGCCCTACAGCTCCACAATACAGACAACAATTGGAGCTTAGTCTGCTGGAACATTCCCTAGGTGATAACCTATCTCTTCCCAGTTGCATAGGTTCAGGTGTATCAAGCTCACCCATCATTGATGATTCTCGAGGGAGCTCAGGTGGCTTCAGATTCTCTCGGAAAAATAGCCTTTGGGGACTTTCGGATTCCTTCGAAGATGAGCGAGCCACTGCGGATGAACGGGTCTGACCTAGGTCAGACCTCCTCTCACTCCTGCATCCCCTTAGAATTCCATCAATTCTAATGGTGAGGGCAATGAGGGAATCGAGGTCCACCGGTAATTCCCGAGCAGCTAGCTCATCTTTTATCACCTCATATAGTCCGTGAAGGAAGGTATTGAAAAGGGACTCCGGATTCCAGGCACTCTCGGAGGCCAACGTGCAAAAATCAACAGCGTAGTCTGCCACACTACAGGAGTCTCGATGTAATTCAAGAAGTTTTCAGGCCACCTCCCAAACTGCCGTAGCCCAGGAGAGCGCCCTTTCCGACATTAGCGTAATAATATACGCTATCTTTGATCGGTCTGAAGGAAACAAAGATGTCTGTAGCTCAAAAATAAGGGAGCACTGAGAGGTAGGTGCCAGGATCCCCAGAATATCGCTCCGGAGGAGGTAAGCAGGGTTTTGGGGGAGCTGGGGTAGGCTGTACAAAGTCACCACTAATAGGAAAAAAGTTTCTAGGTGGTTGGGGATTCTCAGAGGTGGCAGGCTGCCTATGAGCTAACTCCCTGATTTTCTCCATAATAGCCTTAAACCCTTGGTCGTGGCGTTCCTTCAGGGAATGAAGCCCTTCCAGAAGGTCCTGTAGTAGCTCCTTATGCCTCCCAATGGTGGTTCCCTGCAGGGAGACAGCGTGGCGGAGCTGGTCCAAGTCTGCTGGGTCTGTCATGGCCAGTTCGTACTATAAGGGTACAAGGCGAGACCCAGATGCAGACACAGGAGGCAGATGGTTAGAGTCTTACAATGTTTAACAATCCAAAAGGGTAGGCAAGAGAATGGTCATGGACAGGCAAAAGGTCAAAACCAGTTCAGAGTCCAGGAGGTACAGAGTGGCAGGCAGGCTTAAGGTCAAGGCAGGCAGAATGGTCAGGCAGGCGGGTGCAGAGTCCAGAAACAGGCGGGAGTCAAAACCGGGAGGACTAGAAAAAAGAGAATTGAAAAAGCAGGAGTATGGGAAAAACACGCTGGTTGACATGAACATACAAGACGAACTGGCACAGAGAGACAGGAAACACAGGGATAAATACACCGGGGAAAATAAGCGACACCTGGAGGGGGTGGAGACAATCACAAGGACAGGTGAAACAGATCAGGGCGTGACAGTTCCAGCATAATAATGCACAGCCCCATGTTGCAAGGATCTGTACACAATTCCTGGAAGCTGAAAATGTCCCAGTTCTTCCAAAGCCTGTATACTCACCAGACATGTCACCCATTGAGCACGTTTGGGATGCTCTGGATTGACGTGTATGACAGCATGTTCCAGTTTCGGGCCAATATCCAGCAACTTGAAGAGGTGTGGGACAACATTCCACAGGCCACAATTAATAGGCTGATCAACTCTATGCGAAGGAGATGTGTCGCACTGCATGAGGCAAATGGTGGTCACACCAGATACTGACTGGTTTTCTGATCCACGCCCCTACCTTTTTTTTAAGGTATTTGTGACAAACAGATGCCTATCTGTATTCCCAGTCATGTGAAATCCATAGATTAGTGCCTAATTTGTTTATTTCAATTGACTGATTTCCTTAAATGAACTGTAACCCAGTAAAATCTTTGAAATTGTTGCATATTGCGTTCATATTTTTTGTTCAGTGTATATTTGTATATAGGCATTTTGTCATATTCAATGACAAATCACTGTGCATCAATATCGTGATCGTTAATAATTGATTCATGTCTGTTTTAATTTTGCTTGTGTAACTGTTGACATTTTTCCAGTCAATAACCACAGCCAAACAAATGGATTAATTTATATAGAGTACCTCCATGCTACATATTAGCAATTAATTAGCTAAATTAAAATAATTAATATTGATTGAATATTTAATAAACATCAGAAAACACTTCCATGTATTGTACCAACTGCATAGTTACCTGTAATTACCCATGGCATGGTTACAATTACTACAACAGGTAACAGATAATGTTCTTTATCAAAAGCAATCAGTACTTTTATGCAATTACAGTATTGGAATTGCATTTTTGGACTATTTAAATCAGAAAGTACAAAATGAATAGACTTAAAATGAGTATTAATTTACAGTACAGCATTATGCTATGGAGAGATACATATTTGTCATCCAAACTGCTGAATACCTTCCATTGTCAAGATGTTTTAAGGACTCAAAAAAGACACAAGAAAGAAATGGCAATTTAGAGCAATTAGGATCTCAAGAAATTTCCAGAAGTCGTGCCACTTAAATATATTTAAGTGTTCTCTGTTGACAGTTGTTTGTCACAAGGTTAATGTTAGACGTATTCTTGCAGATTATATGGGGAAAATGCATTTCATTCATGGCTGTTTTATGTGAGTGTTCACATGATGGTAATTACTGTGCTTTCAGGAAAGTATTCAGACCCCTTCACTTTTTCCTAATTTTGTTACGTTACAGCCTTATTCTAAAATTGATTAAATAGTTTTTTTCCCTCATCAATCTTTACACAATACCCCATAATGATAAAGCATATTTTTTTGTGCACATTTCTTAAAAATAAAAAACTTTATATCACATTTACTTAAGTATTCAGACCCTTTACTCAGTACTTTTCTGAAGCACCTTCTGTAGCGATTACAGCCTCAAGTCTTCTTGGGTATGACGCTACAAGTTTGGTACACCTGCATTTTGGGAGTTTCTACCATTCTTCTCTGCAGATCTTCTCAAGCTCTGTCAGGTTGGGGAGCGTTGCTGCACAGCTATTTTCAGGTCTTTTCAGAGATGTTCGATCAGGTTCAAGTCCGGCCTCAGGCTGGGCCACTCAAGGACATTCAGAGACTTGTCCCGAAGTCACCCCTGTGTTGTCTTGGCTGTGTGCTTAGGGTCATTGTCTTGTTGGAAGGTGAACCTTCGCCCCAGTCTGAGGTCTGGAGCAGGTTTTTATCAAGGATCGCTCTGTACTTCGCTCCGTTCATCTTTCCCTCAATCCTGACTAATCTGCCAGTCCCTGCCACTGAAAAACATCCCCACAGCATGATACTGCCACCACCATGCTTCACCGTAGGGATGGTGCCAGGTTTCCTCCAGATGTGACGCTTGGCATTCAGGCCAAAAAGTTCAATCTTGGTTTCATCAGACAAGAGAATCTTGTTTCTCATGGTATGATAGTCCTTTAGGTGCCTTTTGGAAAACTCCAAGTGAGCTGTCGTGTGCCTTTTCCTGAGAAGTGGCTTCCGTCTGGCCACTCTACAATGAAGGCCTGATTGGTGGAGTGCTGCAGAGAGGGTTGTCCTTCTGGAAGGTTCTCCCATCTCAGCAGAGGAACTCTGGAGCACTGTTAGTGACCATCGGGTTCTTGGTCACCTCCCTGACCGAGGCCCTTCTCCCCCGATTGATCAGTTTGGCCAGGTGGCCAGTTCTAGGAAGAGTCTTGGTGTTTCCAAACTTCTTCCATTTAAGAATGATGGAGGACACTGTGTTTCTGAACCTTCAATGCTGCAAAAAAATGTTGGTGCCCTTCCCCAGATCTGTGCCTCAACACAATCCTGTCTCGGAGTTCTACGGACAATTCCTTTGACCTCATGGCTTGGTTTTTGCTCTGACATGCACTGTCAACTGTGGTACGTTATATAGACAGGTGTGTGCCTTTCCAAATCATGTCCAATCAATTGAATTTACCACAGGTGGACTCCAATCAAGTTGTAGTTACATCTCAGGGATGATCAATGGAAACAGGATGCACCTGAGCTCAATTTCAAGTCTCATAGCAAAGGGTCTGAATACTTATGTAAATAAGGAATTTCAGTTTTTTATTTTTTAGAAATTTGCAAACAATTCTAAAAACCTGTTTCACTTTGTCATGATGGGGTATTGTGGGTAGATTGATGAGCAAAAAAGTAATTTAATCCATGTTAAAATAAAGCTGTACCGTAACAAAGTGTAGAAAATGTCCAGAGGTCTGAATACTTTCCGAATGCACTGTATGTTGTCATTGTTCATCATGTTTTTTCCAGTTATCTACATTTGACTTCCTCAATATGAAAATGAAGTGAAGTTGTCAGGATTTGGGGACATCAGGCATCAAAGCCAACAAGGTCAAGGAGCATGCAACTTGATGCAAAGCGATCCTGATCTTGACATCTTGACAAAATAAGTGCAGTAAATTGCCCAAATCAAGTATACAATGGATTCCACTCACAACCTCACTAGAATATTTGGCTTTGAGAAAAATGTGTTACAGTAGACACTTACAACCCAGAATCTGTTTAAGTAATATGTACACTCGCATGTAGAGTACATTGCATTGTTAAGAGGTGGCACTGTATTGCCATTTGTCACATATCTGGGATCCTAACTGTCCCTTGCTGTATCCTTGAGACAGTTAACTTTGTGTAGGACACTGCAGCTCCTCTAACTTCATTATACCAGTGTGTGACTCATAAACGATAGGGGCATTATAGATTCTCCTATGACAGAGGAACCAAACAGACAATAGTGTTGGTTTGTGAAAGAAACGCTCAAATTCTTTAATCATCACCAAAATTACATCAACACTCAACCAAAACCACAGAACTTTTCATTTGATTAGCTTATGAGGACATTCACCCACGTAAACAATTCTGGCCTAAAGTTTGTTGTTGCAGTATGATGTAATTTAAGTGTAGGTTTTTCAATCTCTTTTGATTAGTTCAGTTCACTGGGCTGTGCAGCTACACCCACTCAGATTCCAGGTGGAAGGTCAACTCAGGTGGGCTGCCCTTAGTCGATGTTCCTCAACAGAAGCTAATAAGAATGATGTTTTCCGTAATAACACTACAATTTGATTAGGGATTTAGAATTGCACTCTGAATGCTTACGGACATATAGTCTGTTCTTGTTCTACAGCTGTTAAACTCTCGAGCTGAGATTATTTTTATGATGGTTTATGTGAGTGTGAGTGTGTTCAGTAGGCTACACACACAAGTCCAGTCATCTGAGTTGTGTGTGTTATGATATAACATAGTCACACTTGCCACTGGGGTGCTCGTGGCTTAGTTGGACGGCAAGGCAGACGGAAAAGGAGACAAACCAAGCCAACCAACCAACCATGGATACAGCACATTGACCCAGGCCGACCTAACGACAAGGAATAACGACCGCTGCCTTGTCACAACCCTATCACACTCCTCTTCCCAGCCCATAATAATATCCATACACCCCAAATAGGAACGCTGGCATTCACTAACTGTTCCCACTCATCTGTAAGAATGAATCATCAGCTTTTATTTGCAGTACAAAATGCAAATGAGGCCTTGCGGCCATCACTGAGCGTTCCCTCCCTGCACCTCTGTTTGGAAACAATGAGGAAATGAATCACGTAGCTCAACTATAGGGTGAACTGTCCGTTAAAAGGCCGAGCTTCATAGTGAGAAAGAGAGAGATGAAAGAGAAATAAACCTGTGAATTTGATTTGCAGCAGGTGCAACGAAGCAAACTCCTGGTGATGTCACAAAGGGACTGGCCGAGTGTTTATGTTATGCTGTTTTTGATCTCATGATTGGGAATAACATAAAGTAAACAGATTTTTTCTGTTGAATTCACAGCGCTTGTGAGTGTTCCCACAGAGATAGTTGTTGCTGGCGTCAAAGAGTTAAAGTCTGTGTGTTGTTGTGTTTTCATGAGAGAGAATCCAGAGGTGTCTTTAAGTTTGAAAAGCAGCTAATGTGGACTCCATGGAACCCAATTAAAGAATAGGTCAGAGGCGATTCTTGAACAGGTCTCTCTATCAAAGTCCCAATGTTCAAAAAGAAGAAGACATTATTGTTTCTCTCCTCCCACCCAGTTCACTACCACACAAAATCCAATTTGAATTCCAGTGAGTTCCCTCACTGACCACACTTTATTTTAATTGCAGTCATCCGTAAGTAGGGAGACCCCCTGCTACCCTCTCCCTCTAGCTCTCTCTCTGTCTTTCTCTCTCTCTCTCTCCCTCTCTCTCGCTCTCTCTCGCTCTTTCTCTCTTTCTCTTTCTCTCTCCCTGTCTCTCCTCTCTCTTTCTGGTTATGACAGTCCATTGTTCCACTGTGTGTAATTGTTAAGACTTCTCCCATCCCTGGACTCTACAATGACCAGTCTGCATGACGGCCGGAACCTCACATATTTCCTCCCAGATATAGTGAGGAGTAATAAGTCTCTACCTCCGGTCCACCCCCACACTGACCTCCCCAGAGAGACGCAGTCAGTCAACTGGTACCTCACAATGTCAAAATGGATTTCATATAGCCTGTAGAGTTTATTCCAAATGACTTCTGAGGCTATTGAAAATGGGTCCTTTGTAGCCTACTGGTCTTTGCAATCATAAGTGGATTTGTGGTACCTAAAAGAAGGATAGAAAATGACGGGTAGCCATTTAAAATTAGGAAGCCAAATGTTGATTAAAATGTTGATTCGTATCTCTACTTGCACATTCATCTTCTGCACATCTATCACTCCAATCTTTAATTGCTAAATTGTAATTATTTTGCCACTATGGCCTATTTATTGCCTTACCTGTCACGTCCTGACCAGTAAAGGGGTCTTTTGTCATTGTAGTATGGTCAGGGCGTGTTTGTTTTGTGTGTTTTGGGGTTTTTGGTCTAGGGGATTTTGGTTCTAGTTTTCATTTTCTATGTTCCGTTTTCCAGGTTTGGCCGAGTGTGGTTTCCAATCAGAGGCAGGTGTCTTTCGTTGTCTCTGATTGGAAGCCATACTTAGGCAGCCTGTTTTCCTTTGGGTTTTGTGGGTGGTTGTTTTTCGTATAGTCCTTGTGTCCTTACGGAACTGTTGTTTGGCGTTGGTTTTTTGTTTAAGTGTTCACTCGTAATAAAAAAGAAGATGAGCACGATACCCGCTGCGCCTTGGTCTGTCCTTTACGACGCCCCTGACATTACCTCCCTAATCTTATTACATTTGCACACACTGTATATAGATTTTTCTATTGTGTTATTGACTGTACGTTTGTTTAGCCCATGTGTAACTCTGTGTTGTTGTTTTGGTAACTCAAGAAAATTATGTTATCTGTATTATTTAGTGCCAAGGAAAGTGCCTCTGGATTTGTATTTTGGGCATCTGTCATGTTCAGGGAGGAGACAGTGGTAGAGCGAATGTCACCAAGACGTGTCCCATACTGTACTGTCTTCGTATGGATCCAAGCACACAGACATGGCATGTGTCGTTTAGCAGTGCCCGTCACGTAGGCTAGCACGGCATTGACACCCTGTTAGGAATGAGCGACAGGGAGCAGAGCGGTCTGGGTGATAGCCACTGGAGGAAGTTGGCTTCAGCCCTTTGGCTAATGAGCATCCCTAGCTCTGACAAGCCACAAAAACACATGGTGTAGGAAGGAAGCCACAGCGCTTCAGAATGACACAAACTAAGATGCAATTCTGGACTCACTGGTGTAGGGGGACTTTATTTACCCTCACAAGCCGCCTTATCTCACGAGCTTTCTCACGAGCTTTCTCACCTTATCTCACGAGCTTTCTACTGGTCCTCCAACACCACTTCCAGCAGTATCTGGTCTCCCATCCAGGGACTGACCAGGACAAACCCTGCTTAGCTTCAGAAGCAAGCCAGCAGTGGTATGCAGGGTGGTATGCTGCTGGTGATTCAACATGTGAGACAGGACTTAAGCCATATAGGATGGGGTGTGTGGCTATGGAGCTTGCCAAGCCTTGCTTCCTGTCCAAGCTGTCCAATGGAGGGTCTAGAGGAGGGGATGAGAGGGTCAAGGGTTCAGGGTCAGCAGGTGTTCCAATGGGAACAGCAGTGTTGGGGATGATCTTGAGTTTGGGATCAAATCAAATTGTATTTGTCACAGGTGCCGAATACAACAAGACATGTAGACCTTACAGTAAGCCCTTCCCAACGATGCAGACTTAAAAATAAGAAAATATAAACACAAGAGAAATAAAACACAATTTAGAGAAGATGTTTAAGAAAATGGCAAGAGTTCTTCTTTAAAGGCAACCCCTGTGCTAACATGACCAAGCGTAGCTATTCTCAGAGTTCTTATTTCTGTTACCAACCATCACTGAAACTGCGACAGCATCTTCCCACTAGCCTAATAGACATCTTTCCTTTGACGTTCATAACTGATTAGGCCGTTTTAAAGGTAAATTAACAGATGAAAAAGTGTGAGAAATGGCTGCTCTCTTTTAATCCTCAAAGGTAATTCCCACTTGTACTTATTTAGCTTTTTCACAGTGAGTTGCTGAGGGCTTGTATTTTAAAGTGTTTCAGCTTTTCAGCCCTGTCTTCACACGCATGTCGCACACGTCAGCACCGTCCAGAGCTGCTTTGAAAAGTCAGAGAGAGAGAGAAAGAGAGAGAGAGAGAGAGAGAGAAAGAAATAGTGAGAAAGAGAGAGAGAAATAGAGAGACAGAGAGCGACAGAGAAAGAGTGAGAAAGAGAGAGAGAGAGACAGAGACAGAGAGCGACAGAGAGAGAGAGAGTGAGAAAGAGAGACAGAGAGCAACAGACAGAGAGAGAGTGAGAAAGAGAGAGAGTGAGAAAGAGAGAGAGTGAGAGAGAGAGAGAGAGAGAGAGAGAGAGAGAGAGAGAGAGCGAGAAAGAGAAAGAGAAAGAAAGAGAGCGAGAGAGAGCAAGAAAGAGAGAGAGAGAGAGAAAGAGAGAGAGAGAAAGAAAGAGAGAGTGAGAAAGAGAGCGACAGAGAGAGAGTGAGAAAGAGAGAGAGAGAGAAATAGAGAGACAGAGAGCGACAGAGAAAGAGTGAGAAAGAGAGAGAGAGAGACAGAGAGCAACAGAGCGAGAGAGTGAGAAAGAGAGACAGAGAGCGACAGAGAGAGAGAGAGTGAGAAAGAGAGAGACAGAAAGAGAGAGAGTGAGAAAGAGAGAGAGGGACAGAGAGCGACAGAGAGAGAGAGTGAGAAAGAGAGACAGAGAGAGAGACAGAGAGCGACAGAGAGAGAGAGTGAGAAAGAGAGACAGAGAGCGACAGAGAGAGAGAGAGAAAGAGAGAGAGAGAGCGACAGAGAGAGAGAGTGAGAAAGAGAGAGAGAGACAGAGAGCGACAGAGAGAGAGAGAGAAAGAGAGAGAAAAAGAGACAGAGCGACAGAGAGAGAGAGTGAGAAAGAGAGAGACAGAGAGCGACATAGAGAGAGAGAGTGAGAAAGAGAGAGAGACAGAGAGCGACAGAGAGAGAGAGAAAGAGAGAGACAGAGTGACAGAGAGAGAGACAGAAAGAGAGAGAGACAGAGAGCGACAGAGAGAGAGAGAGAGAGAGAGAGAGACAGAGCGACAGAGAGAGAGAGTGAGAAAGAGAGAGAGAGACAGAGAGCGACAGAGAGAGAGAGTGAGAAAGAGAGACAGAGAGCGACAGAGAGAGAGAGAGAGAAAGAGAGAGAGAGACAGAGAGCGACAGAGAGAGAGAGAGAGAGAAAGAGAGAGAGAGACAGAGAGCGACAGAGAGAGAGAGAGAGAAAGAGAGAGAGAGACAGAGAGCGACAGAGAGAGAGAGAGAGAAAGAGAGAGAGAGACAGAGAGCGACAGAGAGAGAGAGAGAGAAAGAGAGAGAGAGACAGAGAGAGACAGAGAGAGAGAGAGAGACAGAGAGAGACAGAGAGAGAGAGGGAGAGAAAGAGAGAGAGAGACAGAGAGCGACAGAGAGAGAGAGACCCCTTGGGGAAACACCAGAAGAAACTACATAAAGTCTTCAGTTCATCTCTCAAAATACCAATTTGTCACTGTAGATTTGGTGAGAAACAATTTGTATTCGGTTTCTGTCTTGTCTTCCTTCCCCATGGTCCAATGTCGTCAAACCGGATAGCGTCACATTGAGCAGCAGCACTTTGACGCTAAAAGCTTCACTGTCTTTGAGGAACTGTGTGAAGGTTTTGTCAGCGTGGGAGCCGTGTGTTTCTCCAACCCATAACTTCAAGATACGGTTAATCGCTAGCTCTTTATGGTTATTGGGGTTATACCCCAACAAAAATATATTTTCAGGAATAATCGTTTCATAAACGTTTAACAGCACATTTGTCGTTTACCCATTTCTAATATATATATATATGTTTCTCATACAAACATGTAGGGCTAATATTAACCAGCCCTTGTGTAACATTTAAACTCTTCCCCCTTGTCTAAATACTCCGCCTTTACTTTTCAACTATTCCCCTTTGTGGTATCAGGCATAGTCTGTGTTCATTAGGCTCATTATCACCCTCATTATGCATCTATGAGCGAATTAGGAGAAGATCAATACCGGCCCTGGATTCCCATCACAGATAGCCCAGTAAAGGACCAGATCATTACCAGCGCTTCCAAGCGGCTTCAAAAGGGATTTTTGCAGGCCATACCCACTGGGTTATGATGGGGATGACACATTATAAAGATTTTGGCAAAGTTGATATTTCCGTTTCTGTGTATTCTGATTCTAGAAAAAGATGGTAACCCCAGGGCTGTTTGGAAGGATGGGATATTTACAGACACTTTTAGAACTACTGAGACCCAGTGAAGATTTGTCATGCTGTCAGATTTAGCAGCTTTATGAACTGGAGTAGGAAAGCTGAGGGGGATTTGTGACGAATGTGAACTAAAAGGGGGGCGTACTGTATATGAACTGAAGGAGGGTTGTGGAGTTGTGTGTCGCATATTAACTGCCAGTGGGGTGGTTGAAATAATAAACATATAAACAGAACCAGGGCCGTGGTTTTAACACATAAAGAGGTAGACGAGAAGTGGTATCATAACAACTGAGCTTGGAGAGGGATTTTATCTTACATCAACCGAACTTTGAACTTGTGGGGTAGAGCCAGTCCTAATGCGTTGTAGGGGCATTGACTGAGGTCTGTGGGTGTCCCTTCTATATGATGTCATCCAACTCAGCTCCCACAGTGTAGAGGAGCGGGCTGAGGGATGACCTCTGTTAACTGCTGTGATCCCAGCCAGTGACCAACTCTCTCTCCACTTCCAAGCCCCAGCATGGAGTCAATGGATAATACTGCAGTCCAATCACACACATACACTCAAGTATGTACACGCACGCACGCACGCACGCACGCACGCACGCACACACACACACACACACACACACACACACACACACAACTCGAAATGTTATCTCAAGGACTCTCCATTCCATGCTGTGTGTTTTCTAGGAACCAGGCCAGGTTTGGTGAGAGGCTGTCCACGGCCAGAGCAGCTTCTGTAGTGTTTACCGGCCCCACAGTACTTAAGGGAGACCCCAGCTGTTTGTCTCCCAGCACCTCCTACACACAACCACAACAGAACAGTGACACACCACTGTGACCGGGGCAGAGAGTGGTGTAATCCTCTCCGTTTACAATAAAGTTTCACCAACCAAACAGGTTCACCTTCAGTCCCTATTTGTCCTGTAATATGACATTATGCTTGAAGTCACAAGAGCTGGAACAATGTACCTTGAATCTGTGAAATGTATGGAAAGCTGTGTGCTTTCACAGAGAGAGGGTGGAATGTGTAGGAGGTGGTTTGTCTTCTCGCTACTCCCTTTCAGGGCGTGAGCTGTCGTGCTGGGATGAAAGTTGTTTGGAAGCAGCAGGTAGAGTCATGAGGTATTGACCAGAGTAAAATGAGGTCTCTGTTCACATCACACTAGATCAGTACAGGCCTTGACCTCAGCTGTCATAGAGCTAACGACTGGCTCCCTTCCGGAACAATCTGCTCATTGACTTAAGTCAAAGATGCATTTAGAATCATGGTCTAAGGAATTTTGGTCTGATATTGATAACAGCGCCACTAAATCAGTCTGCCATGCAGCCCCAAGCCACTGAAGTGATTCGTTTTTTTTGTTGCTCTAATTCTCCTGAGAGCCATCCAAGGAGTGGATTTACAGAGTGACGCTACTGTACTGTTTACTTCTATTTATGAAGGTGAGGTGCAGAGCACTGCGATGGATTGGGAGCTTTTCTGTATGTTGACCTTGCAGGCCGAGGGAATAGGAGAGTTAAGCTCGCAGTGCGTCTTCACTTCCCTCTTACCCATGACCCACCATGATGCGTCCTCCATCACTGACTTTCATCCACTATCTGTTTGTATTGACAGCAACGTCAGACCAGTAGCTAGGAGACCTGACTGGCCCCAGCATAAACAGACTGACAACCAGGCTGGCAAAGCAGACAAGAGAAAAGTCAGCTCACCTTACTTTCAGAGACATTTCGAGAAAGTCAACTCCTGAAGGACTGCTGGTTTACCTTCTTTTCAATTTAATTCAATTCACGTGGCTTTATTGGCATGGGAAACATATGTTAACATTGCCAGAGCAAGTGAAGTAGATAATATACAAAAGTGAAATAAACAATAAAAATGAACAGTAAACATTACACTCACAGAAGTTCCAAAATAATAAAGACATTACAAATGTCATTTTATGTATACATACAGTGTTGTAACGATGTGCAAATGGTTAAAGTACAAAAGGGAAAATAAATAAAAATAAATATGGGTTGTATTTACAATGGTGTTTGTTCTTCACTGGTTGCCCCTTTCTTGTGGCAACAGGTCAAAAATATTGCCCCTGTGATGGCACACTGTGGTATTTCACCCAGTAGATATGGAAGTTAATCAAAATAGGGTTCGTTTCAAATTCTTTGAGGATCTGTGTAATCTGAGGGAAATATGTGCCTCTAATACGGTCATTCATTTAGCAGGAAGTTAGGAGGTACACCTCAGTTTCCACCTCATTTTGTGGGCAGTGTGCACATAGCCTGTCTTCTCTTGAGAGCCAGGTCTGCCTACGGCGACCTTCCTCAATAGCAAGGCTATGCTCACTGAGTCTGTACATAGTCAAAGCTTTCCTTAGTTTGGGTCAGTCACAGTGGTCAGGTATTCTGCCACTGTGTACTCTCTGTTTAGGGCCAAATAGCATTCTAGTTTGCTCTGTTTTTTTGTTAATTCTTTCTAATGTGTCAAGTAATTATCTTTTGTTCTCTCACGGTTTGGTTAGGTCTAATTGTGTTGCTGTCCTTTCTCTTAATATCTATCTAATTAATACCTGAGAAACCAACTGTGTGGACTGGACTCCCTAGCCAATCACTAGTCCTCCAGGACTTTTACTCTCCAGCTGGTGGCTTCTCTCAGGGACTGTTCACTTCTCTCAGGGACTGTTCTACTTCTCTCAGGGACTGTTCTACTTCTCTCAGGGACTGTTCTACTTCTCTCAGGGACTGTTCTACTTCTCTCAGGGACTGTTCTACTTCTCTCAGGGACTGTTCACTTCTCTCAGGGACTGTTCTACTTCTCTCAGGGACTGTTCTACTTCTCTCAGGGACTGTTCTACTTCTCTCAGGGACTGTTCTACTTCTCTCAGGGACTGTTCTACTTCTCTCAGGGACTGTTCTACTTCTCTCGGGGACGGTTCTACTTCTCTCGGGGACGGTTCTACTTCTCTCGGGGACGGTTCTACTTCTCTCGGGGACGGTTCTACTTCTCTCGGGGACGGTTCTACTTCTCTCAGGGACTGTTCTACTTCTCTCTCCCTCCTCTTCTCTTCAGGTGACATAGAAGTGTAAAGCAGCAGGCTAATTTAAACTAAATGCATGCTCTTCAACCGATCGCTGCCCGCACGTGACTGCCCGTCCAGCATCACTACTCTGGACGGTTCTGACTTAGAATATGAGGACAACTACAAATACCTAGGTGTCTGGTTAGACTGTAAACTCTCCTCCCAGACTCCCATTAAACATCTCCAATCCAAAATGAAATCTAGAATCGGCTTCCTATTTCGCAACAAAGCCTCCTTCACTCATGCTGCCAACATACCCTCGTAAAATTGACCATCCTACCGATCCTCGACTTCGGCGATGTCATTTACAAAATAGCCTCCAACACTCTACTCAACAAATTGGATGCAGTCTATCACAGTGCCATCCATTTTGTCACCAAAGCCCCATATACTACCCACCACTGCGACCTGTACACTCTCGTTGGCTGGCCCTCGCTTCATACTCGTCACCAAACCCACTGGCTCTAGGTCATCTACAAGTCTTTGCTAGGTAAAGCCCCGCCTTATCTCAGCTCACTGGTCACCATAGCAGCACCCACCCGTAGCACGCGTTCCAGCAGGTATATCTCACTGGTCACCCCCAAAGCCAATTCGTCCTTTGGCCGCCTCTCCTTCCAGTTCTCTGCTGCCAATGACTGGAACGAACTGCAAAAATCACTGAAGCTGGAAGCTCATATCTCCCTCACTAGCTTTAAGCACCAGCTGTCAGACCAGCTCACAGATCACTGCACCTGTACATAGCTCATCTGTAAATAGCCCATCCAATCTACCTCATCCCCATACTGTATTTATTTATTTATCTTGCTCCTTTGCACCCCAGTATCTCTACTTGCACATTCATCTTCTGCACATTCTACCATTCCAGTGTTTAATTGCTATATTGTAATTACTTCGCCACCATGGCCTATTTATTGCCTTATCTCTCTTATCCTACCTCAATGTCACATGCTGTATATAGATTTTTCAACTGTATTATTGACTGTATGTTTGTTTATTCCATATGTAACTCTGTGTTGTTGTATGTGTCTCACTGCTTTGCTTTATCTTGGCCAGGTCGCAGTTGTAAATGAGAACTTGTTCTCAACTTGCCTACCTGGTTAAATAAAGGTGAAAAAAGAGAAGGAAAAAAAATGTGGGCGTGCTCTTTAGACTACACCTATCTGACATCCATGTTTCTGTTGTGAGTAATATATCATGATGGCTGAAGGCTCCTGCAAGGTGCAGCCACTCATAAGACGTTTAGGTGAGAGACTGAGGAAGGCACTGTAGGCAACACATGGCAGTCTGAGCCTTAGGGGGTACTGCATAAGCCAGCACACACGACACTGATCCTCAACAGTGATGCTCATACATTTTTATTTTATTTCACCTTTATTTAACCAGGTAGGCAAGTTGAGAACAAGTTCTCAGTTCCAATTGCGACCTGGCCAAGATAAAGCATAGCAATTCGACACATACAACAGAGTTACACATGGAATAAACAAACATACAGTCAATAATACAGTAGAAAAATAAGTCTATATACAATGTGAGCAAATGAGGTGAGATAAAGGAGGTAAAGGCAAAAAAAGGCCATGGTGGCAAAGTAAATACAATATAGCAAGTAAAACACTGGAATAGTAGATTTGCAGTGGAAGAAAGTGAAAAGTAAAAATAGAAATAATGGGGTAGAAAAGAGCAAAATAAATAAATAAATACAGTAGGGGAAGAGGTAGTTGTTTGGGCTAAATTATAGATGGGCTACGTACAGGTGCAGTGATCTGTGAGCTGCTCTGACAGCTGGTGCTTAAAGCTAGTGAGGGAGATAAGTGTTTCCAGTTTCAGAGATTTTTGTAGTTCGTTCCAGTCATTGGCAGCAGAGAACTGGAAGGAGAGGCGGCCAAATGAGGAATTGGCTTTGGGGGTGACCAGAGAGATATACCTGCTGGAGCGCATGCTACCGGTGGGTGCTGCTATGGTGACCAGTGAGCTGAGATAAGGGGGGACTTTATCTAGCAGGGTCTTGTAGATAACCTGGAGCCAGTGGGTTTGGCGACGAGTATGAAGCGAGGGCCGGTAGTTGAGGATCGGTAGGATGGTCAGTTTTACGAGGGTATGTTTGGCAGCATGAGTGAAGGATGCTTTGTTGTGAAATAGGAAGCCAATTCTAGATTTAACTTTGGATTGGAGATGTTTGATGTGAGTCTGGAAGGAGAGTTTACAGTCTAACCAGACACCTAGGTATTTGTAGTTGTCCACATATTCTAAGTCAGAACCGTCCAGAGTAGTGATGCTGGACAGGTGGACAGGTACGGGCAGTGATCGATTGAATAGCATGCATTTAGTTTTACTTGTATTTAAGAGCAGTTGGAGGCCACGGAAGGAGAGTTGTATGGCATTGAAGCTCGTCTGGAGGGTTGTTAACACAGTGTCCAAAGAAGGGCCAGAAGTATACAGAATGGTGTCGTCTGCGTAGAGGTGGATCAGAGACTCACCAGCAGCAAGAGCGACATCATTGATGTATACAGAGAAAAGAGTCGGCCCAAGAATTGAACCCTGTGGCACCCCAATAGAGACTACCAGAGGCCTGGACAACAGGCCATCCGATTTGACACATTGAACTCTATCAGAGAAGTAGTTGATGAACCAGGCGAGGCAATCATTTGAGAAACCAAGGCTATTGAGTCTGCCAATGAGGATGTGGTGATTGACAGAGTCGAAAGCCTTGGCCAGGTCAATGAATACAGCTGCACAGTATTGTTTCTTATCGATGGCGGTTACGATATCATTTAGGACCTTGAGCGTGGCTGAGGTGCACCCATGACCAGCTCTGAAACCAGATTGCATAGTGGAGAAGGTACGGTGGGATTCGAAATGGTCGGTGATCTGTTTGTTAACTTGGCTTTCAAAGACCTTAGAAAGGTAGGGTAGGATAGATATAGATCTGTAACAGTTTGGGTCTAGAGTGTCCCCCCCTTTGAAGAGGAGGATGACCGCAGCTGCTTTCCAATCTTTGGGAATCTCAGACGACACAAAAGAGAGGTTGAACAGGCTAGTAATAGGGGTTGCAACAATTTCGGCAGATAATTTTAGAAAGGGTCCAGATTGTCTAGCCCGGCTGATTTGTAGGGGTCCAGCTTTTGCAACTCTTTCAGAACATCAGCTATCTGGATTTGGGAGAAGGAGAAATGGGGAAGGCTTGGGCGAGTAGCTGTGGGGGGTGCAGTGCTGTTGACCGCGGTAGGGGTAGCCAGGTGGAAAGCATGGCCAGCAGTAGAAAAATGCTTATTGAAATTCTCAATTATAGTGGATTAATCAGTGGTGACAGAGTTTCCTATCCTCAGTGCAGTGGGCAGCTGGGAGGAGGTGTTCTTATTCTCCATGGACTTTACAGTGTCCCAGAACTTTCCCAGAACTTACATGCAACGCTATATCTGACAAAACTTGCACACACCAGTCCACTTTTTATTTGCACATGATTTTTGTATTTAATGATGCTGGTTTACATCAACTAGTGAATAATCAATATGAACATCCACGTTTTCTATTTCCATCTTATTTACCTATATTATTCGCTCTTCAAAATAAAAAAATAACTGTCTCAAACACCCTGTGGAGCACCCTGTGGTAATTACAGAGCACTCTGTAGTAATTACAGAGAAACCTGTGGTAATTACAGAGCACCCTGTGGTAATTACAGAGCACTCTGTAGTAATTACAGAGCACCCTGTGGTAATTACAGAGCATTCTGTAGTAATTACAGAGAAACCTGTGGTAATTACAGAGCACCCTGTGGTAATTACAGAGCACTCTGTAGTAATTACAGAGAAACCTGTGGTAATTACAGAGCACCCTGTGGTAATTACAGAGCACCCTGTAGTAATTACAGAGCACCCTGTAGTAATTACAGAGAACCCTGTGGTAATTACAGAGCACCCTGTGGAGCGCTCTGTGTTAATTACAGAGCACCCTGTGGTAATTACAGAGCACCCTGTGGTAATTACAGAGCACCCTGTGGTAATTACAGAGCACCCTGTGGTAATTACAGAGCACCCTGAGGTAATTACAGAGCACCCTGTGATAATTACAGAGCACCCTGTGGTAATTACAGAGCACCCTGTGGTAATTACAGAGCACCCTGAGATAATTACAGAGCACCCTGCGGTTATTACAGAGCACCCTGTGGTAAATACAGAGCACCCTGTGGTAAATACAGAGCACCCTGTGATAATTACAGTTCACACGGTAGTAATTACAGAGCACCCTGAGGTAATTACAGAGCACCCTGTGGTAATTACAGAGCACCCTGTAGTAATTACAGCGCACCCTGTGGTAATTACAGCGCACCCTGAGGTAATTACAGCGCACCCTGTGGTAATTACAGTGCACCCTGTGGTAATTACAGTGCACCCTGAGGTAATTACAGTGCACCCTGAGGTAATTACAGTGCACCCTGAGGTAATTACAGTGCACCCTGAGGTAATTACAGAGCACCCTGTGGTAATTACAGAGCACCCTGTGGTAATTACAGTGCACCCTGAGGTAATTACAGTGCACCCTGAGGTAATTACAGAGCACCCTGAGGTAATTACAGAGCACCCTGTGGTAATTACAGAGCACCCTGAGGTAATTACAGAGCACCCTGAGGTAATTACAGAGCACCCTGTGGTAATTACAGCGCACCCTGAGGTAATTACAGCGCACCCTGTGGTAATTACAGTGCACCCTGTGGTAATTACAGTGCACCCTGAGGTAATTACAGTGCACCCTGAGGTAATTACAGAGCACCCTGTGGTAATTACAGTGCACCCTGAGGTAATTACAGTGCACCCTGAGGTAATTACAGAGCACCCTGAGGTAATTACAGAGCACCCTGAGGTAATTACAGAGCACCCTGAGGTAATTACAGAGCACCCTGAGATAATTACAGAGCACCCTGCGGTTATTACAGAGCACCCTGTGGTAAATACAGAGCACCCTGTGATAATTACAGTTCACACGGTAGTAATTACAGAGCACCCTGAGGTAATTACAGACCACCCTGTGGTAATTACAGAGCACCCTGTAGTAATTACAAAGCACCCTGTGGAGCGCTCTGTGGTAAATACAGAGCATCCTGTGTTAATTATAGTGCACCCTGTGGTAATTACAGAGCACCCTGAGGTAATTACAGTGCACCCTGAGGTAATTACAGTGCACCCTGAGGTAATTACAGTGCACCATGAGGTAATTACAGCGCAGCCTGTAGTAATTACAGAGCACCCTGAGGTAATTACAGAGCACCCTGTGGTAATTACAGAACACCCTGTGGTAATTACAGTGCACCCTGAGGTAATTACAGAGCACCCTGCGGAAATTACAGAGCACCCTGAGGTAATTACAGAGCACCCTGTGGAGCACCCTTTGTTAATTACAGAGCACCCTCTTGTAAATACAGAGCACCCTTTGTTAATTACAGTGCACCCTGTGGTAAATACAGAGCACCCTGTGATAATTACAATGCATACGGTAGTAATTACAGAGCACGCTGTGGTAATTACAGAGCACCCTGCAGTAATTACAGTGCACCCTGAGGTAATTATAGAGCACCCTGTGGTAATTACAGTGCACCCTGCGGTAATTACAGTGCACCCTGAGGTAATTATAGAGCACCCTGTGGTAATTACAGAGCACCCTGTGGTAATTACAGTGCCCCCTGCAGTAATTACAGTGCACCCTGTGGTAATCTATACAAATCACTATATTGTATATAATGATAACAGGGGCTGACATGTTGTTTGAATTACAAATGAATCCACTATACAATTATTTTAGAGAGAGAGAGAGAGAGAGAGAGAGTGTGTGTGTAGCCACTTTAGCGCCTCATTAAGATTCCCCTCCTCACACTACCTGCAGTACATATTGCAGTTTCACTGGTAGGCTCATTTCCATAGCTGTCAGAACCTTGGCTCTCAGGGTGAGTCTCACACTGTATATAATTAGTGGGGTCCAAAAACATTTTGAAAATAGCATGTGGGGGGCAACACAATCAGTCTGTATGTATAGAGGTTGATAAAGTCTTGATAAAGTCTTGATAAATATCAACAGGTACAACTTGATAAAATGTAATAGATATAACGGCTCAACATTGTTACCTCTGTTCGTCCCTCTATTCTCTCTGCTCCTTCCACAGAAGACCGCTGTAAGATTGGGTATTCATGTGGAACATCACAGCCAAGCTCTCTGAAAAGAGACAGTCTTATTGAGCATCAGCTATTCTGCCAAAAAAAAACAATACACAGACCCTGAAAAGAAAGGGACAGTGAGTTGGTTGTGCCATGCTTTAGTTTAGAGATCTCAAGAGACATCAGGTATGCATTAAATAATATTCTACTTTGATAGTGATAGAATCAAGTAATATAACTCAACTATTCACTTTGTTCAAGTGAAAGGCTGTATTTAAAAAAATAATAATCATGTTTTGTTGTTGCCATGACTCAAGTAAGACAATGGCACCACCTAGTGGACACAAGTGGGGAAAAATAAATCAGAATGGGGAAATTTGAACCCGGAAATAAATGAATAACCTTTTCACGTGACCTGAAACACACGTGGGACCAGTTCTTTAGTATACCTCAGTGCGTGGGACCGACATGCTTTCACAAATTCAAAATGGCTGCGTGCAGTATAGAAGACTTGCTTGCTAAAGCTGAACAAGATGAGGCTGAAAAACTCAAAAGTATCACCGTTCAGAAAGAACTGGACCTCGAGTTTGACATCGGAAACTTGCTCGCATACGACAAGAACCGTATTGACATTCGACAGTTTCGTGAACAGAAGAAAGAGGATTTCCTGCGTTCGCTAGCTCGTGACAACACGCAGCTCCTGGTCAACGAGATATGGAAGCATCCCACTGAGAGAGTTGAGGAGGTAATCGTAGTCAAACTACCCGAGCCGACCACTTCACTGCCGAGAGAGAAGCCCCCACCAAAGCCCAGGCCTCCAACCAAATGGGAGGAATTCGCCAAACTGAAGGGGATCCAAAAGAAGAAGAAAACGAACCTGGTATGGGACGATGTTGCCAAAGAGTGGAAGCGGCGTTGGGGCTACAAGCGTGTCAATGATGGCACAAAAGAGTGGCTGATTGAGGTTCCCGAAACGGCAGACCCCAACGAGGACCAATTCGCCAAACGCAACAAAGCAAAGAAGGAGAAGGTGGCAAAGAACGAGCTTCATCGCCTGAGGAACATAGCCAGGGCACAGAAAATCAAAGTACCAGGTGTTGGACTCACACCGACCGCCCAGCAATCCAAAACTGACCTGGTTAGGGCTGTCAATGTGGCCAAGTCATCCACCGCTTCCGCAGGTAAATTCCAAGACCGCTTACCTAAGGAGAAAGCTCCCAGAAACACCGGGAAGAAGAGGAAATTCCAGCCGGTCATTGGTAACTTTTCCAATGAAAAGCAGAGGCAGCTGGATCTGCTGAAAGTGATGGACAGTAAGAAACCTCGTCTGGACGTCAACAAAGCTGTAAACAAACAAATGCGAGAGGATGACCGAGAGGAGTCTGCAGCGAAATTTAAGAAGGGGGGAAAGAAGGGACGCAAGGGTGGTAACTTCTCTGGAAAAGGAAAGGGTGGTGGTGGGAAGGGCAAAGGTAAAGGAAGAGCAGGGGGTAAGGGCCAAGGACCACCTAGTGGTAAAAAAGGAGCTGTGAAACCAGGGAAGCGCTAAGGAGGACCGTTTGGAACTTTGCATGTCATACATCATAAGTGCCTTATCTCAGATGTATCGGACTGCACAATATGAACTGACTACTTCATTATGTCTCCCACCTGCACTGTCATATTGCTGGGAGCGATTCCTGTTTTGTTTCCCCTTTATGCAGGTCAGGTGTAATAGGAGTGTAAGAGGGGAGGGGTCTTCTGTCCCATCATGCAAATTTCTAAATGGCTCACCCATGATGTTGTGTGAAATGGAATACGGTCTTTATTTACCTCATCAGTCCTCAATTTGTTATAGATTTGTCAATGCAATGTACAACTTTTGGGTACAGGGTTATGTTTGATATTTCAAATTAAAATCAACTTCAAAAATATGCTGTGTTTAAGATTTCCTAAGAGTGCATTGTTACTGAACACAATAGCAAGTGCACACATTCCATGTGATGGTTACAGTAGGGCTGCCACTGGTCTGTAAACAACAAAACAAATATTTTAGGGTCACTTTAAAGGATATGGGTCAACCAAGAAAAACCTGTCTCTGAAGGCTGCTATTTCTCTTTTTGTCCTCCACTGGATATTGGTCAATCATTATGTAGATTTTTTCACTGCACGTGTATGACAGACTGGATGAGTGCAACACTTGGGGGCAGAGAGGAGAGGGAGGGGTGAACATGACTCTCCTTCATTATGTTCCTGTAGAAAAGTGCTTAGGAATCCACAATTGTGGCTGCATGTCAGTATGAATGTGCTGTCGTAGTAGGCTGCCTCTCAGTTCCATCAGTCCATAAGGGCCAGATGGAATTGACTGAGGCCTGCCCAGAAATGATGCAAAATATTAACGAATACAATTGTACTGAATACAGACAATGCTGTAAAGTAGTTAATTGATAGGAAAATGTTTCCTGGAATCAGATTAAGCCTATTCCTACACTAAAAAGTGTTTGAATATACATTTAGGCACGAGTGGACAGTTTTATTTAAACTAGGCAAGTCGGTAAAGAAATGCTTATCTAAAATGACGGCCAAACCCTAACCCGGACGACACTGCGCCGCCTTATGGGACTCCCAATCACGGCCAGTTGTGATAGTCTGGAATCGAACCAGGGTCTGTAGTGATGCCTCTAGCATTGCGATGCAGTGCCTTAGACCGCTGTGCCACTCGGGAGCCCAAAAGTTCATGGACTGGGAAACTGACTGGGAAACTGACCCTGTAAATAGTGTCATATGATGATATAAACAGAGAGCCTGTCTGTCTCTAATGCATTGCATATAGACCTAATGACCAAGAATAGAGGTGATGTAATTGGACTTTCTTAGAAACATACAGTACAGGAGCTGGGCCTGCTTATCAGATTAACTGTGCTGTTGGTTATATAAAACTGGCTTTGGCCCCAGTGAGATAGGTGCCTTCTCAGGTCAGCTTTCCATTCACCTGGCCAGGACATCACACCTGGCCATACCAATCAAGGAGACCCACACAGAGAAAACAACCACGTGAGCCTGTGATCTGAATTAATACTCTGCTGCTGCAAGGCAAAATGTGACACCAAATTATATTTTCAGTGAATACCAAATACTTACCTCGAATTGGCAGCTCTTCATTATGCATAGCCAAAGTTATTTTCATAATACATTATGTACTTTCCATCTGGTCAAAATGACATCAAATAACTATCAAATAACTATCCATGCAGAAATAGGGGGGCAAGCTGAATTGTACCCTATTCCCTCTGGGGAGTACTTTCATCCAGAGCCTGATATGCCTGTACTCAAGCTTCACTCGGCGATAGTCTAGGGCAGGGGTCCCCAATTAAATTCATCCGTGGTCCCATTTTTGCTTGAGCTGGTGGTTGGAACATAGTTTTAAATAATTTGTACACTAGAATCAGATATAGTATTTGACAAAAACAGAATAATTTCAAACCTTTATTACATTGGGATTTGATCACATATGCCTCTATGCGTGGGAATACTTGGAAACAGATTTCCTAAATTAAAATAACTTTGAGCTGATTTCCTAGGGATTTTTCTGTCAGTTATGTCCAACAACAAAAAATGTAGCTCAGAAAACTTTGGGGCCAAATAAAATTATCCACGGGGGGTCACCTATTATAGAACTCATGGTCTAAGGCAGGGTTTCCCAAACTGCACCTGGGGGGCCCAAGGACCGAGTTTGGGAAACCCTGGTCTAAGGGAACAAAATCCTAAACATGTTGTGTGCAAAACAAGGGAAAACTGAGGAGAGATTGAATTGAAGTTAGAGTTTAGTGTGTGTCATCTATAGGTACTTTAACGCTAATACAAGGCTAAGGAGGACAATGAGGTTAATCGTCTGTCAGATCAATTTACCAGGTGCGTCTTAACTTCTGCTCTGCTACTAAACTACACACCGCTATCACACACACCACATTTCCCCTTTGAAAGCAGAGCTAATTCTCAGCCCTTTGGGCTCCAGACAGGCAGCCATAGTCAGATCTATTTTCCCTCCCTAGCAGGCCAAATACACTGGAAATAGGCAAATCGGGACGTGAGTTCTAGAGCTCTCCATTGTGAATGCAAGTGTTCTTTCATTTCTCTGGCATATCATACCCAGAGACACAAATGGATCTTAGCACTAGATAGACTTTTTAATGTCTATTCATTTGACCAAATTCAATGGAGAGTTGACAATTAATTTGCTCGTCTCATCAACTTTCTCAAGCAGTTACCCTTCCAAAAAACCTGATCGATTGCACTTGTCAATACAAGAACATACTATAATTCTTACAATAGACAGATTGGGCACAATGTTATAGATAGGGTTGTATATACAGTATCCACCACATTACTGCTCTTTCAGAGATGTGGTTGTTTTGTTTCTGACTGACTGCATAATCTCCCACATTTTTGATGGATGGTGTTTGACTGCTGTCACAAGCCAGCAGCAAAGCCCCTATGCACTGGGGAGGGAGGGGGCGAGGCAAAGGCTCTAACTAACCACCATCTGTTGACTGACTGGTCCATCTCCAGACCCACTCAGTCAAAACCCCATTCATCTCATGCCTATTCTGGCCAGTGCTGGGAAATGGGGACACACCACACACATCGTCATTGGTAAAAATCAATCAACCGCCCTGAAGTGAAATTATGAATTCTGTTGGGGCAGGGAACCAAGGCATCAATCCCGCGCCACCTCATGCCTGTAGCCAGATGGAGGGAGGACAATAGGCAAATGATTAAATCAAATCAAATATATTTATAAAGCCCTTTACACCAGCAGATGTCACAAAGTGCTTATGCAGAAACCCAGCCTAAAACCCCAAACATCAAGCAATGTAGATGTAGAAGCCCGGTGGCTAGGAAAAACTCCCTAGAAAGGCAGGAACATAGGAAGAAATCTAGAGAGGAAGCAGGCTCTGAGGGGTGGCCAGTCCTCTTCTGGTTGTGCCGGGTGGAGATTATAAGAGTACATGGCCAGATCGTTCTTCAAGATGTTCAAACGTTCATAGATAACCAGCGATGTCAAATAATAATCACCGTGGTTGTAGAGGGTGCAGCAGGTAAGCACCTCAGGAGTAAATGTCAGATGGATTTTCATAGCCGAGCATTCAAAGGTCGAGACAGCAGGTGCGGTAGAGAGAGAGAGAGAGAGAGAGAGAGAGAGGGAGAGAGAGAGAGAGAGGGAGAGAGAGAGAGGGTCAAAAACAGCAGGTCCGGGACAAGGTAAAACGTCTGACAAGGTAGCACGCCTGACAATGTAGCATGTCCGATTACAGAATGACAAGTTGAAGTGGTCAAGCAATGTTTATAGATGGGTGTTCAATGACATTCCACTATTAGTGCACACAGGGATGAATGACTTCAACTAGAGTATGATAGTAAATTATGTTTTGATGCATTTGTTTTGACTTGAAAATAAATGTCCAAAATTTATTTGGAATTATATGATTTGCTAGAGACAAAAAAATATGTAGTCAAGCACCGAAATGCAGTCAAGCACCGTAATGCAGTCAAGCACCGTAATGCAGTCAAGCACCGTAATGTAGTCAAGCACCGTAATGCAGTCAAGCACCGTAATGCAGTCAAGCACCGTAATGCAGTCAAGCACCGTAATGCAGTCAAGCACCGTAATGTAGTCAAGCACCGTAATGCAGTCAAGCACCGTAATGCAGTCAAGCACCGTAATGCAGTCAAGCACCGTAATGTAGTTAAGCACCGTAATGTAGTCAAGCACCGTAATGTAGTCAAGCACCGTAATGTAGTCAAGCACCGTAATGCAGTCAAGCACCGTAATGTAGTCAAGCACCGTAATGCAGTCAAGCACCGTAATGCAGTCAAGCACCGTAATGTAGTTAAGCACCGTAATGTAGTCAAGCACCGTAATGTAGTTAAGCACCGTAATGTAGTCAAGCACCGTAATGTAGTCAAGCACCGTAATGTAGTCAAGCACCGTAATGTAGTCAAGCACCGTAATGCTGTCAAGCACCGTAATGTAGTCAAGCACCGTAATGTAGTCAAGCACCGTAATGTAGTCAAGCACCGTAATGCAGTCAAGCACCGTAATGTAGTCAAGCACCGTAATGTAGTTAAGCACCGTAATGCAGTCAAGCACCGTAATGTAGTCAAGCACCGTAATGCAGTCAAGCACCGTAATGTAGTCAAGGACCGTAATGCAGTCAAGCACCGTAATGTAGTCAAGCACCGTAATGTAGTCAAGCACCGTAATGCAGTCAAGCACCGTAATGTAGTCAAGCACCGTAATGCAGTCAAGCACCGTAATGTAGTCAAGCACCGTAATGTAGTCAAGCACCGTAATGTAGTCAAATCAAATCAAAGTTTATTTGTCACGTGCGCCGAATACAACAGGTGTAGACAATACAGTGAAATGCTTACTTACAGGCTCTAACCAATAGTGCGAAAAAAAGGTGTGTGTGTGTGTGTGTGTGTGTGTGTGTGTGTGTGTGTGTGTGTGTGTGTGTGTGTGTGAGGTAAGTAAAGAAATAAAACAACAGTAAAAAGACATTTTAAAATAAGAGTAGCAAGGCTATATATACAGACACCAGTTAGTCAGGCTTATTGAGGTAGTATGTACATGTAGGTATGGTTAAAGTGACTATGCATATATGATGAACAGAGAGTAGCAGTAGCGTAAAAAGAGGGGTTGGGGGGGGGGGGGGGGTGCAAATAGGGGTGCAAATAGCACCGTAATGTAGTCAAGCACCGTAATGTAGTCAAGCACCGTAATGCAGTCAAGCACCGTAATGCTGTCAAGCACCGTAATGTAGTCAAGCACCGTAATGTAGTCAAGCACCGTAATGCAGTCAAGCACCGTAATGTAGTCAAGCACCGTAATGTAGTCAAGCACCATAATGCTGTCAAGCACCGTAATGTAGTCAACCACCGTAATGCTGTCAAGCACCGTAATGTAGTCAAGCACCATAATGCTGTCAAGCACCGTAATGTAGTCAAGCACCGTAATGTAGTCAAGCACCATAATGCTGTCAAGCACCGTAATGCAGTCAAGCACCGTAATGTAGTCAAGCACCGTAATGCTGTCAAGCACCGTAATGTAGTCAAGCACCATAATGCTGTCAAGCACCGTAATGTAGTCAAGCACCGTAATGCAGTCAAGCACCGTAATGTAGTCAAGCACCGTAATGTAGTCAAGCACCGTAATGTAGTCAAGCACCGTAATGTATACACACATGATTGAAAGTCACTTTGGATAAAAGCGTCTCCTAAATGGCATATAGTTCCGTTTTTTCAATCACCTTGGCACATTTTTCTGATTTAAGTGGTATATTTTCAAAACTCTTAGTACAAAATTCTAAACAGATAACAATTGTGATGCCTCCAATCTTATGTTCAGAACCTTAGATTGTGCATTCATTAGGGTTTCACATATCTTCATTCATGCAAAATCAACGTTTTCTGTGAAATACCATGAGAACATTTAGTTTAGTCCCCAATACATCAGATAATGATAGGCTTACCATTTTAAATAACATTTCATCCAATAGCAAAAAATACAAGGTAGACATTTCAAAACTGTTATTTTTGTAAAGTATTCGGAAAGTATTCAGACTTTTTCCCCATTTTGTTACATTACAGCCTTATTCCAAAATTGATTAAATTAAATGTTTTCCTCATCAATCTACAACCAATATCCCATATGACAAAGCAAAAAAAGGTTTTTAGAAATGTTAGAAAATGAATTAAAAATAAAAAACAAATACCTTTCTTACATAGGTATTCAGACCCTTTGCTATGAGACTCGAAATTGAGCTCAGGTGCATCATGTTTCCATTGATCATCCTTGAGATGTTTCTACAACTTGGAGTCCACCTGTGATAAATTCAGTTGATTGGACATGATTTGGAAAGGCCCACACCTGTCTATATAAGGTCCCACAGCTGACAGTGCATGTCAGAGCAAAAACCAAGCCATGAGGTCAAAGGAATTGTCTGTTGAGCGCCAAGGCACAGATCTGGGGAAGGGTACCAAAAAATGTCTGCAGCATTGAAGGTCCCCAAGAACACAGTAACCTCCATCATTCTTAAATGGAAGAAGTTTGGAACCACCAAGACTCTTCCAAGAGCTGGCTGCCCTGCCAAACTGAGAAATCGGCGGAGAAGTTCCTTGTTCAGGGAGGTGACCAAGAACCCCAAGTTTAAAAAATAATTATTTAACCTGTCTCCTTCCCTTCATCTGCACTGATTGAAGTGGATTTAACAAGTGACATCAATAAGGGATCATACACTACATGGTCATCAATTTGGTGGATTTGGCTACTTCAGCCACACCCGTTGCTGACAGGTGTATAAAATCAAGCACACAGCCATGCAATCAACATAGACAAACATTGGCAGTAGAATGGCCTTACTGAAGAGCTCAGTGACTTTCAACGTGGCACTGTCATAGGATGCCACGTTTCCAACAAGTCAGTTTATAAAAAATTGTCCCAGTCAACTGTAAGTGCTGTTATTGTGAAGTGGAAACGTCTAGGAGCAACAACGGCTCAGCCACGAAGTGGTAGGCAACACAAGCCCACAGAACGGCACTGCAGAGTGCTGAAGCGTGTAAAAATCATCTGTCCTCGCTTGCAACACTCACTACCGAGTTCCAAACTCCCTCTGGAAGCAACGTCAGCACAAGGGCTGTTCGTCGGGAGCTACATGAAATGGGTTTCCATGGCCGAGCAGCCTAGACTAAAATCACCATGCGCAATGCCAAGCGTCAGCTGCAGTGGTGTAAAGCTCACCGCCATTGGACTCTGGAGCAGTGGAAACACATTCTCTGGTGTGATGAATCACGCTTCACCATCTGGCAGTCCAAAGGACGAATCTGGGTTTGGCGGATGTCAGGAGACCTGCCCCAATGCAGGGTGCCAACTGTAATGTTTGGTGGAGGAGGAATAATAGTCTGGGGCTGTTTTTTATGGTTCAGGCTCGATCCCTTGGTGTCAGTGAAGGGAACTCTTAATGCTACAGCAATACAATGACATTCTAGACGATTCTGTGCTTCCAACTTTGTGGCAGTAGTTTGGGGAAGGCCCTTTCCTGTTTCAGCATGACAATGCCCACCGTGCACAAAGCGAGGTCCATAAAGAAATTATTTGTCAAGATCGGTGTGGAAGAACTTGACTGGCCTGTACAGAGCCTTGACCTCAATCCCATCGAACACCTTTGGAATGAATTGGACTGCCGACTGCGAGCCAGGCCCAATCGCCCAACATCAGTGCCCGACCTCACTAATGCTCTTGTGGCTGAATGGAAGCAAGTCCCTGCAGCAATGTTCCAACATCTAGTGGAATCTCTTCCCAGAAGAGTGGAGGCTGTCATATCAGCAAAGAGGGGACCAACTCCATATTAATGCCCATGATTTTGGAATGAGATGTTCGACGAGCAGGTGTCCACATAGTTTTGGCCATGTAGTGTAACTATCACCTGGATTCACCTGGTCAGTCTGTCATGGAAAGAGCAGGTGTTTGTAATGTTTTGTACACTCAGGGTATATGACTGAGGCACTACATCATTTTGGGGCAGTAGTTATCAGTTTTGAGCAGATTGATGAAGTGATTGTTCATTGTATTGTTAACAAATTACAATACAATCGTATCAAAAGTAAGTGAATATTGCATTTTAAAAAGCAGATACTTATATTGAATATGTATCTAAATTGGAAGAGTGATTTGGTGCAGCGAACAAGTGACTGTGAATTTGTTTGTTGTTCTCAGTCAATTGAAAATGTGCTTAGAGTTTTGAAAAATGTGTCATTTTGATGGTCTGTTTAGATTTCTGTGCTTAGAGTTGTGAAAATATGCCACATGCTGGTGAAAATGGCACCAAAGTGACTGAAAAAAACTGGATGGAGATAATGTCCAAATAAATTTGCCAGTCACAATTTGCTTGAATTATATAATGTATGTGTGTGTGTTTGTCTCTGCTTAACTTTGTGCTTCTGGATATATGCTTACGTGGGGTTTCTTGCGCCTGTGTGTGTGTGTGTGTGTGTGTTCCAGTAAGTGCTGCAGTGGATTAGTCACCTGGTTTATTTAAGGCAGAGAGAGGGTGCAGACGCATCAGTGCAAAACTGCTTATTTGTACATAGAGTACATAGTTAATGAGAGACTGGGTTGCTTAGTCAGTTAGTCAGTGTGTGTGACTTAGGTCCTAAGTCATTGTCAGCATGCAGAGCAACATCTACAGGCAGCAGAATGAGCACTTTGAAGTCTTTACCACTGTCCTCTCCCCACAAGGTGAGTAGCACAGTAGCAGGTTACTGCTTACATCATACGGATAGATAGATAGATATGTGTGTGTGTGTATATATGTATGTGTGTATCTGCAGTGGGCTAGACTGGAGAAGCTTGGCTAGGAATAATGGTTATGGCTAGGAAATACACCTGTTCCGGAAAAAAAGATGCTGCAATTACTGCGTCCAAAGTACCACAGTTGACTGTAGTTACTGCACTGTTACTGCACTTTCAAAACTGCATTCTTTTTTTTGAAAGTGCAGTGCTTAACTTGTGTGTGTGTATAGCACATTATTAGCACATTATTGTAATTATTAGCACATTATTGTAATTATTAAGATTTGTGATTTTGACTTTTCAATGATGATTAAAATTCCATTTGATTTGTAGTGTATACTGCAGTTGTTTATTTGGCACACTGTACGGTCCTGGGTATTGATGGCAAACTGAAATACATCTAGAATCATGTTGTTGTTTTTTCACCAACTTTTCATTCCCTAATGCTTTGCTATAGTTCTTTGTGATGGGAGCTATTTTTTGCTGATTCATCTCTCCTTGTTTACCAGTTCACCGGGGACGATGCCAATTCAGACAGGCAGAGGCTGACAAGGCAAGTTATTTTCCTGTTAATGCTCACTCTCAGATCCTCAATATTGATTAACTATGTTGAATGAAAATATGCTCGTATGAATTCAACTTGTTGATACAATTGGTAGATTTGCTCTGCAATTCACCCTCATATCCTCTGGATTCTGTTCATGCAAGCATCTAATGTAGATTGTTTTTGTATCTCCAGCTACACTTGTCTGTAGAGACAATTGCGTTAGTTAGTTCAAATTAGATGCTGTCTGTTATGTCATTCATTACCATGAGACTAAAGAGAACAGATCATGGAGAACAGCAGGTGATGATTGGGTTTCTGTTTAACTGTGAGCCAGGTAATCCATAGAGTTCTAGCCAGCCACCTAATCCTCTTCATTCATTCAGGCATAGACTCAATGTGAATGAGCTGCGGTAAAGGAATGGAACAATGAATTGGACATGTCATGACACTTCTTTGATCATCACAAGGCGCTTCTATGATCATCACATGGCGGTTCTAGACCATTTCAACTAGGCCAAGCTGGGGCCAGTTGTACTGTTAGAGGGGCCAGTTACATTAGACGTTATTGTTGTCATATTGTTTTCTTCACTGCATTGCAGGCATTAACAGGCAAAAGACCATGTTCATAATCATCATCGTTGCCACTGTCTAATAACGGATGTAAAAAAAGAACGATAGCAAAAATGTGTTATGTAAAAATTATTTCATACTCCACATTTAGGAGGGCCACATGGGGTCCAAAATTGTTGTCACAGGGGCACTGCCCCCCCCCCCCCCCCCCCCCCAAGAACCGCTAGTGCTGCAGAGACAAGCATATACTGTGACAGACATATGGAACAACGCTGCATATGCTCAAGTACTGCATCTGTCTTGTTACATATAAAATGTATTGAAGTTGCATTTCTCAATCTATCCACTAGATGGTGGTAAAGCGCAGCTACAAGCCCCACTGGCCAGATGAGCTGGCGCTGACCCGGGGTGAGTTCATCCTGGTTCTGTTTAAAGATGATGAGGCCCGGTGGTTTGGGCGGCTGCAAAATGGACAGCAGGGATACTTCCCGGCCTCACATGTCATGGAGCTGAGCCACCAGGTTAGTGGCTAGTGGAAATTGTCTTATGCTAGGCAAAAGCAACATTCTGTCTCTGAGTGTGCAACAAGGCTCGATTTCTACTATATTCTATTTATATTCATCGATCAAGACTTTGATTAGTTAAATCAATTGTGTTGGTGCTTGGGTTGGTGCTTGGCTGGAACAAAAGCCTGCATACACACCTCGTATGCCCTCGCACTGCTCACAGATATAAGATTGCCCACCCCTACTATTTATAAAGAACAGCTCTGCTGATTTACAGAAAAGCATGTTTGGTTAGCCTACCTGAGTTTTTGACAGGACAGAGGGATAGCAATACAGAACAGTCCCAGCAGTAATCCCACCCTGTCATTGACACACCTCTGTTTGTGTTGTTAGGACGATGAGCCAGCCAAAGATGTCCACCGCTTAGCGAGACGGGGTTCAGCTCCGGCCACGTATGCAGGTGGTACTGGGTGAGAGCAGCGCGCCCAAAACACACACACAGATACACACTCAGAAAGACACAAACACACACTATCCTCAATCAAACCCCCTCCACAAGTGCGTGTACACAACTCATACACACACCCCAGCAGCTGCTCCCCACACACACACACACACACCCCTCACTGCCTCCACCTCCTCCAGTTCCACTCCGCCCAGCGCACCCTGAACAGGTGGCCCCTCTCATCCCTCATTAGTTGACAAAGCACACAGATTACATCCCCCCCCCCCACCCCTCCCTCCCTGATCAATTCCCACTCACTGCACTGCTGCTCCCTCACACACTGGACCACAGTGGGGGCTCACAGTCACAGACCTGCGTTCAGGGGAGTAGATGAGGGCTCCCTCTTTCCCTCAAAAAATATTGTGTTTCATAATGTCAAACAGAACTGAAACAGAACTGTCTGTATGATCTGACTGAAGTGCCCTCAGTGAACGTGGAAATGTAAACAGTAGTTGGATGTTGTTTTAGAGATGATCCAAGATTATATATTTTAGTTGTGCCGTGTGACTTAGACCCCTCCTAATGTGTGAGGGGTCTAAAGGTGAACGTAGGTCCTTGAGCTGCGACAGCCTACACACACACGCACACACACACACATATACACATACACACACACACACTCAGAGAGTGAGCCCCCTGAACAGCCCTGCGCTTGTCTTGTCTGCGCTGAGCGCTGGAATTTGGGTCAGCGGGAATAAACATGTCCTTTGTGTTTGTTGTGTCCTCTTTGTTCTCCAGCGCACTCAGGCTGCAGGCCCTACGCAGAGCCAGCAGAGCAGCGGCAGGAGGGGGGCCGGAGGGGGCCGGGGGGGCCGAGGGGGAGAGAGAGGGCCCCATCCTGATACTGAAGTCCCAGATCTCTCTTCCTAACAGGCTGCCCCAGCCCCAGCCCCAACCCCAGCCCCAGCCACGACCCCAGCCACAGGCACACAGCTCCCCAAGCTTCTTCCACAGGATCCTATCCAAGCACCGTCGGAGGAGTGAGTGTCATGGGTCCAGCAACACGGGCTACATGGCCGACTAAGATGCTGCGATGGACGGTGGTGTGTGTGGGGAGAGAAACAGGCACAAGAGGGGAAAGGAGGGAGGAGAGAGGAGGAGATTGGGTATAGCGGTGGGATATTTTTGAAAAGTGACTACATTTAGTGCCCACCCCCAATAGGGCCAGGTAGGGTTGCCATAGTTACATCACTGACGCTAGTCTATGGCTGAACTGCTGGCTGCATCATTGAAGAGCTGGAGTGAGGGTAACTACTTCCCTGCCTCCTCTGTAAAGTGTTCAAGAAATATCAATGGTGTACTGTATATACATTTTCCGGGATTAACATGTGACATTAAGCAAGCCGTAAATTGAGGGGTTGAATAGGGGGGGAAAGTATTTCATTAATAGTCAAAGAGGGATCAGATTTATGGCTATATTTTATGAAGCTAACTGTGTTTACTTCAGCCAAATAATGTTCCATGAGTCTGCCTGAGCTTTCTGTTCCATGTTGTCATCCATATTAGGCTGTATTCTCTGCAACTACGACATTCCAGAGCAGCACTAAATCATTGATATATTTCCTTTTGACTATAAATTGTTCAATTTAATTTGTGTAAAACCCAACATCAGCCAAGAATGTATTTTTCATAAAAATAATCAAACCCGTACTTGCGGCTGATATCCCTTCATTCTAGTTAGTAACATATTCCACTACAGCATGTACCACGGCAAGAGTCTCCCATTCAACGGAGCTGAAAAAAGCCCTGTGAAGTGAGAGGATGTGTGATTGAGGCGTGTTGAAAGGCACTGCCAAAGGAAATGGCATCATTATTGTGAAGGTTGCCCAGGCAATGGTAAAACAGCTCTCTCTCTCTGGGCTCCACACAGTCTTCAGTGGTACCTCCCAGCATGGCCACGACTGGAGTATGCTGTAGAATGTATCCTTTGAAAAGGCAATGCTGTGGAATGTATCCTTTGGAAGGACTAAAGCTCCAACTCTCTAATCCTAATCCTAACCTTGACCTCTATTAGATTTAGATACCACATCCACCAGCCCAGTGATGTGTCCATTGATAAATTTAGATCAGATCTATTCTAACAAGGTCCATATCCCTGCCTGATATGGGAGATTATGGCACTAGCAAGCAGTAATGCTAACTACGGGGAATGCTGGTTAAAAGCCGTCCTGTAATTTATGACTGAACCTCTGTGTTGTTGAGATGGAGGCAGAAATATGGTCTGAACAGTTTTCCAACATCTTGGTGTTCCCTCGCACATCTTCCTGATTTGTTAGTATGTGATATAGGATGTTTGATGCTGGAGGCCTGGCCGCCACAGCCATCTGCTGAGAAAGGCTTAGCACCTCTGAGAGAGGAGCAGCTTTCCCCCTCTGACTGGCCTCTCCTCTCTCTACTCTCCTTCATCCATTCATTCATTCAATCAGTGCTTTAATTATCTTTAATCCAGGGTCAAACTCTGCCTCTCTCTAACTCCTGGAATAAAGCCTTGCTATGTGGATTATTGTGGTTGACATCCAGTGGGGACGGTGACAGCTACACACAGAGTGACAAAGGCCCTACTCTCATAGAGGCTAGAGGCCCAGAGGGCTGGTGTGTGTGTAGAGGGGGGGTGTTCACCTGCCTGACACCTGTTCTTTCCCCTCCTCACCTGTGGAGCAGCAGATGCTATGCAGGAGAGTGCTGAGCCCTGCCCCACCCCTGGTGAACACAGTCTGTACCCCTCATACACTGTCTTCCATGCCCATTCAACCAAGACCCCTTGACTAAACACACACACATACACACACACGCTCCAGTTACACTTCAGATACACTCAGAAAGGCAAACGACACAGACCAACCCAGTCCAATGTATTGTATCACCCCTCATTGTGAATCTGTTGTTTGTTGCTAAAGGTGTAGTCAGGCAGCAGGCTCCTCTAGTATACCAGTTAGGTACTGCTGTTCATTAGTGAGCCTGTTTAACCTCACAGCACTAACATACACAGGGGAACTGGAGACCAGGACCTATTTACAGCAGAAAGGGTCCAAAACACACACACACAATTAGTTTTTCCCGCCTAAAGTGTCTCATCCCCTCAGTGGTGCTGTGTGCTGTGTTCAGCAGGATACCAACAGGGTGCCTGACAGATGACTGCCCTGTCAGTGCTATAATGGCTGCCATCTGCTGTCTGGCATACACAAAGGCTGGCAGTGGCAGTGTGTGCGTGGGGGGGGGGGGGGACCCTTGCTGCTCCTGGAGCTCTCTGCATTGAACACCAATACACACAGCAAAGTTTGAGCACTGTACAACATAACGACTTGAAACAGTATATACATTTAATTGAAGTAAAACACACTTCTCTAAAATCACTAAATGCTTTACCCATTGATTGATGTGCTACAGTACTACTACAATAGATGCCTGTCAATACACTGTATAGTACACGCGTCTGTATAGTACACATATCTGTATAATACACATGTCTGTACTGATACCCAACAGGTGCATGTGTGGCCAAGCTAAGTCAATAAGGAGTGCCCTGTGCAGGACCAAAACAATACACTCAGTAAACACAAGGCTTTACAGGCTGATGCCAACAACCAATTAAGAGGCAGTAAGCCTTTGACATGTCTCAAGCCAGTCCAGACCATCTGAAAGCAACAATAGCTCAAGTCCTGCCCAAACAAGAAACAGATTGATCTAGTGGATATTTGCGTGCGCGTTTGTCTGTAATGTTGATGCTGCCCCAGCAGAAGGCAAGTCGCCAGGCCTTGTGCCCCTCCTCTTGGGGGCAATTGAGTGAATGGGGCTGTAAAAGCAACAGGCCCTGGGGACAATAGCGCCCGGGGGCATTAAGTCACGGGTGACTGGGCGTCTTTAGGGCCAGCAGCTGACCCTGTGGAGAGGCCTCTTGTCCTGCCGGAGGGGACTCGTGTCCGCAGACCCCAGGCCAAGCTGACAGCACACCGCCACACACACACACACACACACACACACACACACACACACACACACACACACACACACACACACACACACACACACACACACACACACACACAAGGGTGATTGTGTTAATGGTGAACCCAGGCCAAGCTGACACACACTAAAAGGCAACATATACAGATAGATACTGTTAATCCACTGCCATAAGGACCTGACAGGACTGGACCGGGAACAGAAGAGTTCTTCCACTGGAGGGAACAGGGATAGAAGAAGGTATCTGGATGACCAGGAGGTTTAACGTGAATAAGACTGCAGTGTTAAAGAAAGGTGCACCAAGATCATAACATCATATTGCTGTTACATAACACAATGACAAAGAACCACAAATGCAATGCAATAACATTTTATTATTATTCCATATTAGGTACATGGTTACAATGGCAGTTGGCAGGAATTCTATGGTACCTGGTTATGATTTCAGCAGAAAATACAGTAAACTTTGAAAATGACATAATGGAAGTGTTACGTCTGTGATTACTGTAGTTGTAGTAAAAACATGATCACTGAAAAGTTGTTCATGCATGATTATGACAACTGCTACTATAAATATACTTCAGTCCCTCATAACCTAGATGTCCAAGTGTTAACATACAAAACATAAAACATACTGAAGTCAAACCAACCAACAGAACAGAGAACAAACATATATTCATATTTACTGTAGCTGTTAGATGTCGGAAAATAAGAAAGTTCAGAAAGTGTGGTTCTGTGGAGTTCAGAGAGAGTGAACATACATGATCTTTCCACTTGATCTCTCCTGAGGAGATTCCCTTCTTATTCTCCAACACACTTAATGCTGGATAATCCCCATTATAATCTAGATTCTAAACAGTTGGAAGACTGTCGGAACAAATGACACCGACTATCACCACAGGGACCATTGATACTCCGCTGCATCCCTATTATTATAGCGGCAACCAATCAGAGCCATAGAAGACCGCAGTGTCACATAAAGACGTAAAAGCTTCATCTTTCATTGTATGTTGAATATCTTGTATTGTACATGTGATTATTACTTATAAACAGCTCTGTCTTTACATCTGTATGTCAGTGTTCAATAGTCACATGTAGTGAGACATTCATCCAATGGCACTGGATTTCTTTTTAAACGAAACAAACAAAACACACACAAACAAGAGCTACGTCATGAGCACAAACAAATGAACAAAACAACACTTAAACAATGAGAAAAGTGCAATTTGTCTATGATTATAGAGGTTGGAGACGGAATCCTGCTACTACCTATGGAGAATATAAAGAAACTCTGATTTCACTATACAATGGTTATTAACTAAATCTGATAGTTTAAAGAATGACTAAATGAAAGAGGTTAGTGGTAGTGCATGTTCGCTCGTTATGTCTAATTCGTAGAAATGAGTTGAAAGGTAGCCCAATCCTTTTTCTGATAGAAAGAAAATAGCATTATTTGATCATTTATTTTTCCATTTTTAGAAATAAATAAATGAGTAAACATTGAATAAATAGAACCTCAACTAAAATGCTTGCTTTAGCACACTGATGACATGAGCGCTATTTGTCCGTACCAAACATGACAACTGGATTCTGATCTAGGATCAGTGTAGTAGAACTGACCTTAGGTCAAAGGGTTTCAGAAGGGTTTTAGGCTGTCTGTCAGCAAAGGTATATTTCTCAATGGAAACTTAATGTGTTCAATTTACACTTATATTATTGTCTACGTTTTAGAGAACAGATAATAAATAAAATAAGATAAAAACAAACAAATGAAGAAAAAAGGTACCCTTCCATTTTGAGTTTCTTCACAGTTTCACGCTATGAAATACATTCAACAAAAGTCTCAATTTGAGACTGCTAAAGGGAAGTATGGCCTTGGAATGGAAACTTCATTGTACTATCCAGTTACCTCCTCAACACTGACCGTTTCTCAGCAGCCAACCCCTACTCAGTAGTGCAATACTGACAGCTCTCTCTCTCACCTCTGTTTCTCTCTCTCTCTCAAGACTTCATAACAACAGGTTTAGCAGTACAGGGTAGTTCTACAAACAAGCTGAATATACATATACATGTAATGTTACATCATAAAACCTATTTTTTCATTTTTGTTTAAACAATATATTAACAATATGAAACTCATAAGCAGTCACTGCTACAGTAGTAATACAAAAACTATTTCTACAGCTTGCTACTTACTGTATGTGCAGGTTGTTCAGTTTTAACACATTATAAACTAGTGCAGAAAATCGAGTATTTCTTATCTGTACAAACCTGTTACATGGCTAGGAGGTCAACGGCTGGTGTGTATTCAAAAGACAAACAAAGCAATTTATGACAACCAAGCAGTGTGACCTAGAAAAACGACAGTCTTACCTTTTCTGTAAATTATTCTGTGGTACACTTGAGTGTTCAGTTCCCGATCTTATCAATACACAAATGTCTAAATGATTTGAGTAGATCTACACCAGATTGTCTAAGTATGTTAAGAGTCGTTAGGAGGAGCGTGGAGCCCTAGCAACCTGGACAGGTGTAGTGTGTGGGGACGTAGGCCTCAGAGCACAAGCGCCCTCGAGGTGCAGCCGGTGGACGTGTAAGTGCTACTCAGGTACTGCCGGGCCTGCTCTGTCATAATGCGCTGGTCCTCCGTCTTTCCATAAACCACTGCTTCCCACTGGTTGTTGACCTGCAGGAGAAGAAGAGAAGGGAACGCATTAGTCTGTCCCCTTCTCAAAACCAAGACCTTGATGCTCAATAAAGAAATGCTCACTGAAAAGTTGGCAGGTTTCTTTGAAAAGGGACCAGCTGTACCTAACATACTGTCCACTTTGGAGGGACAACCTTTCCCCTCTCCCTATCATTATATATATATATCGCCTGAGGAGCAATAATGTGAAGTTAGTATGTATTTAAATGTTTTAGTTTACATACACCGGATAGGGGCAGTGAAATGTGTTGTTTTGTTTTTTAAAGGGGAGTTAAGAGTTTCACCAAGGAGAGATGTCTGTGTGTACCTGTCCAGGTGAATCGTGGAGGGACATTTTGACCGAGGGGGGGTTCTTCCTCTTGCGGGGGCTGGGAAGGTGGCGTCGGGGCCCACAGGACCCCTCCTTCCCAGACGAGGGGGGACAGGGGCACTCCTCTCTGTCTCTCTCCGGGACGGGGGTCATCAATAAGGAGCTGGTTAACAAACTCTCCTCTGGGACCTGGAGGGGGGCAAGGACGGGTAGACATTGATTAGTTGGTTGGTTGACTGATTAATCTGATTGATTAGTTGGTTGGTTGACTGATGAATTGATTGATTAGTTGGTTGGTTGACTGATGAATTGATTGATTAGTTGGTTGGTTGACTGATGAATTGATTGATTAGTTGGTTGGTTGACTGATTAATCTGATTGATTAGTTGGTTGGTTGACTGATGAATTGATTGATTAGTTGGTTGGTTGACTGATGAATTGATTGATTAGTTGGTTGGTTGACTGATGAATTGATTGATTAGTTGGTTGGTTGACTGATGAATTGATTGATTAGTTGGTTGGTTGACTGATTAATCTGATTGATTATATCCCAGAACCCACCAGTGCAATATTGAGCTGGTCCTGGTATAGCTGGACGTTGAGACAGTCTTTCCCCCAGGAGTCCAGCACCAGGGACTTACGCACCTTCCTGACTGGGCCATCCACCTGGGAGGATCAGGGACAAGGTTGTGGTTAGACTGGATACCAAGTCAAACAGAGGTCATGAACAGTTGAGTTGTACATGGTTATATGAACACCAACATCAAGTTTCCATGTCCTGAAGTCTGGTTGTGGTTCTCTGGTGAAGATGTCTGATCCTATCTCCTGCTTCAGCACCTCCCTGATATCTTCCTCCAGAAAGGCCAGGGGCTGGGGCTGAGATACACACACACACATACACACACACACACACACACACACACACACACACACACACACACACACACACACACACACACACACACACACACACACACACACACACACACACACACACACACACACACACACACATTAATAGGAGCACAGTAACAAAGTACACACACTCATAAGAACAGTGAATTATAAATACACACAGCTAGACCAACTTCCCACTTACCACCATCTTTAGCGGCCCGTGCATCTTCTCCTGGGCGGCCAGGGCGTTCTTAAATGGAGTAGGAGTTCTGGGAGTCGGAACCATGATGGTCTTATGAATCTTAGGGGTCCTGAAACTGTGTGAGACAAAGAGAAAAATTCTTACAACACCTGCCAAAATGATGAGATCAATACATCAAACACACACCCACGTAATATAGCCAATGAATCAAATGTGAAAATATAGTGGAACCTGTAACTCGCTTACCCCATATTCTCTTTCTGGTGTTTGGGCGTGGTCTCTTTCTGGAAGGGTGTGTTGAGGAGATACTTCTGGCCACAGACCGGGGTGGAGGTCAGAGCTGGGTTGTCCAGGCTCAGATGCTCTCCTCCTGATGTGTTGAAGAACTGGAGGACGACATGATCACAACAGTTAGAGACGGGAGATGGAGAAGAAAGGGGGACTATAAAGAGAAGCTATACTGCCAGAGCCAGATGCACCATCATGTCCTAGCTTGAGCACATTTCTAGCATCTGGCTTACCTGGGAGAGGGTGAAAGGCAGTGCTTTCGTGGGGGTGTTCTTGGGCGAGTTGATGCTGGGTGACTCTAAGAAGGACGCGTGGCTCCTATCAGGGGACTGGTCCCCCCTCTCTGTCCTCTTCCTCCTCCCCAGGGACGGCAGGCCTGATCTGGGCACGTTGTTCGGGGTGTGGACTTTCAGCTGACCCATGGGGGCACAGTGCTTTGTTGAGATGTCGTTGGAGGGGTCAATGGTATACTTCATCCTCTCTGTGGTCCTCCCCTGGGGTACGTAGCTCCCCTGTATTTGTTTCGGGGGGGTCGTCGCCTCAGACATGTCGAAGCTGGCCGCCTCGCTCCACGCCATAGGGTCCTGTAGAGCCAGACACATCTAAAATGGATTTTCAATACATTCATGCTCTGGGTCTGGTATATATAAACACACACAGCCATATACTGTACACACACATCTACACCGGGCCCTGCTCCACAAGGGGGAAAAAAGAGGGCTTAGCCCCGTCAGTTGAAACTTGTGCCATCTCAGTTTTAGTTTTATGTCTCTATATAAAAATGATTGATTGACAGGTTGGTGAAAAATCTGTATCTCCGCTGCGCTGTGTCAGCACAATGGACAGAGCGCTGCAGTGTGTGTAGGGGGGCTATGGAAAGCCACTGCGGCGGTTAGGTTTGACTCCTTCAGGTTACCGTTGAAGCTGCTTCCCTCAACTCTGCCTCACGCCCCACCACTACAGAGTTTAGTTAGCTTCTTAGCTAGCTGTAAAAACCGTTAGTGTTATTAGCCTTAGCCTATTTAGCTAGCTCGAACCAGCTAGTCTGCCACTGCCACAAAGGATATCAGAAATTGGCTTCGCCAAAGTACCCAGACAAAGCTAAAGAAGAAGGAGAACAATGAGCAGCAGCATCAAACCACGAGGCCGCCGCCAAGGCCAGCAGCGATGATGCTGCCGAGTGCAAAGCCTACCCAGCCTTCTACAAGTGCCGCCAGGATAATGGCTCCACAGCCCCCTCCACCTCCAACTGTTCCTGATGATCTTGGAACAGAGGAGCCAGTCCAGGTTAGCCTAGAATCCTACCCTAGCCGCAGGTTTTCTGGCCAAAAACATTAATTTAATAGCATAGGAAGAGTGGCTGGAATACTAGTTTTCTGCAGAATTCAAAATAATTCCAATGCAAGAACCCAAATGACGCCCCTGGGTATAGCTACATATCAGTGTGTTTCCTCAAAGAGATAGATAGGATACATTCTATTATGGTTTTCATGGTAGCCTATTGGTTTTCATGGTAGCCTATTGGTTTTCATGGTAGCCTATTGGTTGTCTTGGCAGCCTATTGGTTTTCTTGGCAGCCTATTGGTTTTCTTGGCAGCCTATTGGTTTTCTTGGCAGCCTATTGGTTTTCATGGCAGCCTATTGGTTTTCTTGGCAGCCTATTGGTTTTCTTGGCAGCCTATTGGTTTTCTTGGTAGCCTATTGGTTTTCTTGGCAGCCTATTGGTTGTCTTGGTAGCCTATTGGTTGTCTTGGTAGCCTATTGGTTTTCTTGGCAGCCTATTGGTTGTCTTGGAAGCCTATTGGTTTTTGTGGTTGTAAAAGGAACTGTACTGTATTGGAAGCATGTTTATGGTAGGCTGGCATTGCTTACGTGGGTGGAATTTGATCCACAGAAGTGTATTGTGCCATATCACAACGTGTTATGTTAGGTGGCATGGCGAGAATCTGTCTCCGCACCATTCGCTCTCACCACTGGTGTCCCCCAGGGCTCTGTTCTAGGCCCTCTCCTATTCTCGCTATACACCAAGTCACTTGGCTCTGTCATATCCTCACATGGTCTCTCATATCATTGCTATGCAGACGACACACAATTAATCTTCTCCTTTCCCCCTTCTGATAACCAGGCGGCGAATCGCATCTCTGCATGTCTGTCAGACATATCAGTGTGGATGACGGATCACCACCTCAAGCTGAACCTCGGCAAGACGGAGCTGCTCTTCCTCCCGGGGAAGGACTGCCCGTTCCATGATCTCGCCATCACGGTTGACAACTCCCTTGTGTCCTCCTCCCAGAGTGCTAAGAACCTTGGCGTGATCCTGGACAACACCCTGTCGTTCTCCACTAACATCAAGGCGGTGACCCGATCCTGTAGGTTCATGCTCTACAACATTCGCAGAGTACGACCCTGCCTCACACAGGGTGTAATCCAGGCACTTGTCATCTCCCGTCTGGATTACTGCAACTCGCTGTTGGCTGGGCTCCCTGCCTGTGCCATTAAACCCCTACAACTCATCCAGAACGCCGCAGCCCGTCTGGTGTTCAACCTTCCCAAGTTCTCTCACGTCACCCCGCTCCTCCGCTCTCTCCACTGGCTTCCTGTTGAAGCTCGCATCTGCTACAAGACCATGGTGCTTGCCTACGGAGCTGTGAGGGGAACGGCACCTCCATACCTTCAGGCTCTGATCAGGCCCTACACCCAAACAAGGGCACTGCGTTCATCCACCTCTGGCCTGCTGGCCCCCCTACCTCTGAGGAAGCACAGTTCCCGCTCAGCCCAGTCAAAACTGTTTGCTGCTCTGGCACCCCAATGGTGGAACAAGCTCCCTCACGACGCCAGGACAGCGGAATCAATCACCACCTTCCGGAGACACCTGAAACCCCACCTCTTTAAGGAATACCTAGGATAGGATAAAGTAATCCTTCTAACCCCCCCCCCCCCCCTTAAAAGATTTAGATGCACTATTGTAAAGTGGTTGTTCCACTGGATATCATAAGGTGAATGCACCAATTTGTAAGTCGCTCTGGATAAGAGCGTCTGCTAAATGACTTAAATGTAAATGTAATGTAAATGTGTTGCTGAACTCATGAGCGCCATGATTTTCCATGTTTGAAGTGGGCCTATTGGTTCATTTATTTGGCGAGACAGCTGTGCATGGCTGCATCTCACTGTAGGAGGCCGGAGGCTGTGTTTTGGAGCTCCATTTGCCTTTACTGTGCTTGTTTACGGTTAAGGTTTACTGTTTGTTTACATATATTTTATATATGAATGCTTCCGCTCAGTGTTTGAGATCAATTGACACCCTTTACCATGGAGCGTTAAGATTTATTTTAAACTACAAAACCCTTACGCACCACTGCACTTTATATACCAGGGTTATACCAGGGCTGGCTGGCCTTCTCTAGTCACTCGTAGGCTTTTATTTACAAAGCCATTTTTATTCCTCAGAAATGTGGTGGGTACTCTCTTCGTTCGCAAGACTTTATCCTGCTAAACTGTTCCAAATGTCAGAACTGAATTTGGTAAAAGGGCTTTTATGTACTCTGCTCCATCGTCTTGAACGCCTTACAAAATACTTTTCAACTGGAAGAACTTGTCCCGATTGGTGTTTTAAAATCACTGATGAATGATTTTGAGGCTGATTCCCTGACCTGTCAATGTTTTTAATTTGCTGTTGTATGATTTCGTGATACTCCTGTGATTTCTATGGTTTTTACTAGATGACCTGTAGTTTTCATGTTGTCTGTCTGTAATTGTGTAATGACTTGGTGCTGCCTATCAGGGCCAGCACGCTCTTGAAAAAGAGATTCCAAATCTCAATGAGCCCTTCCTGGTTAAATAAAGGTAAAAAATAAAGGTAAAAAAAGTCCAAATGTAACTAGCCTAAATATAGATTGTGTCATGCTTTTATCCATCTGATATTTTGTTGACTAGGCTGACTACTTGTTATCGCTGTTCTGTTCTGTTCACATTCATTAGTTCTCATTTGCAGTTTGTGTCCATACTCTAAGCCAAACTGCTATTCAGTATTTCTGTTTTTCATTCATGAAAAACTAGGCTACTCCTTTCAGCATTTAGTTTGCATTATTTTGGTAAGACAGCTGTGTGTACGGCTGCATTCACATAGTGTGTAATAGGTGAGTTACCTTATCTATCTTGTAGCCTATATTCATTACCAAAACGGAGCTGTCCATTGTGCTGATACAGCGCAGCGGAGGTACAGATTTTGCACTAACCTGTCACTCAATCATTTTTATAGACATAAAACTATTTTGGGCCAACCTGTCACTTCAAAAGCACCCAATCAAGGGTCTCGTATTTCGGCATTTGAACTTTGTTTATTGTGATATAAGCAGAATTCAACATAATTCCAATGCAAGAACCCACCAAAATTGTGTCCCCTCACCGATTTCAAATGCCCCCCTAGTCACCTTATCCTGCCTCTGGGTCTGATCTACACCCCTAGTCACCTTATCCTGGCTCTGGGTCTGATCTGCCCCCCTAGTCACCTTATCCTGCCTCTGGGTCTGATCTGCCCCCCTAGTCACCTTATCCTGGCTCTGGGTCTGATCTACACCCCTAGTCACCTTATCCTGGCTCTGGGTCTGATCTGCCCCCCCTAGTCACCTTATCCTGGCTCCGGGTCTGATCTGCCCCCCTAGTCACCTTATCCTGGCTCCGGGTCTGATCTGCCACCCTAGTCACCTTATCCTGGCTCTGGGTCTGATCTGCCCCCCTAGTCACCTTATCCTGGCTCTGATCTGCCCCCCCTAGTCACCTTATCCTGGCTCCGGGTCTGATCTGCCCCCCTAGTCACCTTATCCTGGCTCTGATCTACACCCCTAGTCACGTTATCCTGGCTCTGGGTCTGATCTGCCCCCCCTAGTCACCTTATCCTGGCTCCGGGTCTGATCTGCCCCCCTAGTCACCTTATCCTGGCTCCGGGTCTGATCTGCCACCCTAGTCACCTTATCCTGGCTCTGGGTCTGATCTGCCCCCCTAGTCACCTTATCCTGGCTCCGGGTCTGATCTGCCACCCTAGTCACCTTATCCTGGCTCTGATCTGCCCCCCTAGTCACCTTATCCTGGCTCTGGGTCTGATCTGCACCCCTAGTCACCTTATCCTGGCTCTGGGTCTGATCTGCCCCCCTAGTCACCTTATCCTGGCTCTGGGTCTGATCTGCCCCCCTAGTCACCTTATCCTGGCTCTGGGTCTGATCTACCCCCCTAGTCACCTTATCCTTGCTCTGGGTCTGATCTGCCCCCCTAGTCACCTTATCCTGGCTCTGATCTGCCCCCCTAGTCACCTTATCCTGGCTCTGGGTCTGATCTGCCCCCCTAGTCACCTTATCCTGCCTCTGGGTCTGATCTGCCCCCCTAGTCACCTTAACCTTATCCTGGCTCTGGGTCTGATCTGCCCCCCTAGTCACCTTATTCTGGCTCTGATCTGCCCCCCCTAGTCACCTTATCCTGGCTCTGATCTGCCCCCCCTAGTCACCTTATCCTGGCTCTGGGTCTGATCTACCCCCCTAGTCACCTTATCCTGGCTCTGGGTCTGATCTGCCCCCTTAGTCACCTTATCCTGGCTCTGGGTCTGATCTACCCCCATAGTCACCTCATCCTGGCTCCGGGTCTGATCTACACACACTCACCGAGTCGATGAGCTCCATGGTCTCTGCAAACTCGGGGATGGTCTGCAGGGTGGAGAGCACAGAACTAGCCTCCACAGCCAGGAACTTACTGGGGGAGACATGGTGCTGGACCTGGTGCTGGCCCTCCTCTGCCCCCCTCCAGCCCCCCTCAGCCAGCTCCACTGGTGGCCCTTGGCCCTCCTCTGCCAGCCTCCAGCCCCCCTCAGCCTGCTCCACTGGTGGCACTTGGCCCTCCTCTGCCCCCCTCCAGCCCCCCTCAGCCTGATCCTCCAGACTGCTGCTGCTGGTGGTCATGGTGTCATCTGACACACTGTCTGCCCAGCTGGAGTAACGCTCCACACTCTGAGAGAGAAGAGACTGGGGTTAGGGTGCTGCTGATGGTGGGGTTGGACACCAACCAGGTCAGTAAGGCTGACTGGGTTCGGAAAACTCCCAATGAATGAAGTTATGACGTTTCAAGGAAGTTCAATAATGTTTAGACGACAAGGCAATGTAACGAAATTCCTATCCAAAAGTCTCCCAACACTCAAACTTGTTCCCTCAGTCTAAAACATAATTGAACCTCATTGAGAAGTCAGTGGTAGGCATGTGTTGTAACACACCAAGATATTCTATCATTTCACATCTGAACCACTGACATCATCATAATAGTTTGTTCTGCAACGCAGGTTAAAATGAGATAAATGGATGGAGTGAATAGATGAATGAAGAAAGGCAACGAGGGGGGGATTCTGCTATGGAAGCCACAGTGGTGTGGTGAAAGAAGGGAAAAGGTTTCAAAAAGAAGAAGAACAAGGGGGAAACACATGTTTGGTTCCAAACCGCTGGCTGAAGTGACACCGTGCACTACTGCTGTGAGGAGCAGATAGGAGGCTGGAGGGAAGGAGACTGGAGGGAGTGAGAGGAGGTTAATGGTGGCGGCCGCATGGCGAGATGGCAGGAAGCACTGAAAATGGGGACGGGAGGGGTAGAGCTACGAAGCGAAACGGGAGTGTGGGGAGAGGGGTGAGATGGGTAGGCTACTATGACATCACTACAGCATAACTACAAGCTCAAGTGGACTAGGCTACATCATCACACACATACACACTGAGAGTGTGTCTTACACATGGGCCTCGGCACTGGGCCTGTCTCCGGACCTCGGTCTCTGCTGACATAAGCAGCAGCTCAAGCTCCTTAATTCTCTGCTCTTTGTCTGGATCGTCATGGCAGGACGGCTGGAATAAACACACACGGGAAGGAGAGGAGGAGTGGACGGAGGGAGTGAAGAAAAGGTAGGCAGGGAAAGAAGGAAGGAGAGAACAAATTTACTCACAAATTACTCACATCAGACTCAGGCTTACTCTGATTAACACCAAACCACACATTTGTTAAAGACACAGAGAAGAAACAGGAATTCAGGCAGGTCATTTAGTTGTTTGATTCAGAGAGTGATTAATACAAAGTAGACTGAAGTTAGTACGGTGGAAAGGTATAAAAAAGGGATGGTAAAGTGGACAGGATTGGAAGACACTTCTACTGATTTAGCTCCATGCTTCAGTCCAAACCTTGAGCTTTTGAGTCAAACAACATATCGGACTCTTGGCCAACTGTAAAGGACAGGTCACTCACCGATAAGTAGCTGGAGGAGTCTGGGAGGCTGTCCATCAGCTGGCCACAGTGAGAGCTATAGAGGTAACCCCCAAGCTACAACACACAGGAACATTAAACATTGATCCTTTCAATATGCCAATAAACCTTGTTTGAATGAAACGGAACAGAAGTGTCTGAGAGTCCTCTCACCTGAGTTGGTCCAGCCATGCCCAGAGGGCTGTGCCCACCGTGGGGGGTGTCTGGTTGGGGGGCACAGGGTCTGTGGTGGCGTCGCTTCAACCCCCCGTGCTCTGAGCTGAATCCCCTGCAGCCCTCCTGGAGGTACCCCTCGTGCTCCACCTTCCTCCTCATGGTGGAGTTCCAGTGATTCTTGATGGAGTTGTCCGTCCTATAAGGGAGGTTGTTAAAATACTTTAGATCTGTCCAAAAACCTAACAAAACCTACGCTTTTGCCCTCAGCCTTACACCTTTGGTAATGGGACAGATACTACTATACTGTAGGTGTAGGAAATATGAAGGAAAGCTGACCAGGAGAAGAAGGGAAGCCACGTTTACTCTATTGAGATGTAACCACCCACGTTTACTCTATTGAGATGTAACCACCCACGTTTACTCTACTGAGATGCAACCACCCACTTTTACTCTATTGAGATATAACCACCCACGTTTACTCTATTGAGATGTAACCACCCACGTTTACTCTACTGAGATGCAACCACCCACGTTTACTCTATTGAGATGCAACCACCCACTTTTACTCTATTGAGATGTAACCACCCACTTTTACTCTATTGAGATGCAACCACCCACTTTTACTCTACTGAGATGCAACCACCCACGTTTACTCTACTGAGATGCAACCACCCATTTTTACTCTATTGAGATGTAACCACCCACGTTTACTCTATTGAGATGCAACCACCCACTTTTACTCTATTGAGATGCAACCACCCACTTTTACTCTATTGAGATGCAACCACCCACTTTTACTCTACTGAGATGTAACCACCCACTTTTACTCTATTGAGATGCAACCACCCACTTTTACTCTACTGAGATGTAACCACCCACTTTTACTCTATTGAGATGCAACCACCCACTTTTACTCTATTGAGATGCAACCACCCACTTATACTCTATTGAGATGCAACCACCCACTTTTACTCTATTGAGATGCAATCACCCACTTTTACTCTATTGAGATGCAACCACCCACTTTTACTCTATTGAGATGTAACCACCCACTTTTACTCTATTGAGATGTAACCACCCACTAACTCAGGCAAAGAGATGTACGGTATCTCATTCCGTTACCTTCCAGGCAGCAGCTTAGAGATCTCGGCCCAGCGGTTGCCCAGGCGTTTGTGGGCCTGGTAGATGATGCTGTCCTCTTCCTGGGTCCAAGAGGACTTCTTCACCTCAGGGTTCAGATGGTTGTGCCAGCGCTCACGGCACTGCTTCCCGATCCGCCCCTGCAGGTGCTTAGCAATCACCGACCAGCGCTTGGGGCCATATTTATGAACCAGGTCAATCACCTATACACACAGGAGCAAAGACAGGGACTTCTTAAAATGCAATCCTCTGGACTTAAAAAAATTTGCATACTGCAGGGGTAGGTACTAGATTCAGCCACGGGACGACTTTTGTTGGAGTGGATGGTCGGGGTGTCCGAAACATAATTCGAATAATTTGTACACTGCAAATTGACCACAACTAAGCCCAAAAAGTGATTTTATTCGAAAATAACAATAATTTCATACCTTAATAACTTTGAGACATGATCACGTCTCTTTTTTTATTTGTGGGAATACTTGGGAACATACAGGGAGGTGTGGGGGAATCACGCCGCCTGTTCTCGACCCCTGGCATACTGTATAGTATCTATTACTGGAGGGAATCACGCCGCCTGTTCCCGACCCCTGGCATACTGTATAGTATCTATTACTGGAGGGAATCACGCCGCCTGTTCCCGACCCCTGGCATACTGTATAGTATCTATTACTGGAGGGAATCACGCCGCCTGTTCCCGACCCCTGGCATACCGTATAGTATCTATTACTGGAGGGAATCACGCCGCCTGTTCCCGACCCCTGGCATACCGTATAGTATCTATTACTGGAGGGAATCACGCCGCCTGTTCCCGACCCCTGGCATACTGTATAGTATCTATTACTGGAGGGAATCACGCCGCCTGTTCTCGACCCCTGGCATACTGTATACTATCTATTACTGGAGGGAATCACGCCGCCTGTTCCCGACCCCTGGCATACCGTATAGTATCTATTACTGGAGGGAATCACGCCGCCTGTTCCCGACCCCTGGCATACCGTATAGTATCTATTACTGGAGGGAATCACGCCGCCTGTTCCCGACCCCTGGCATACCGTATAGTATCTATTACTGGAGGGAATCACGCCGCCTGTTCCCGACCCCTGGCATACCGTATAGTATCTATTACTGGAGGGAATCACGCCGCCTGTTCCCGACCCCTGGCATACCGTATAGTATCTATTACTGGAGGGAATCACGCCGCCTGTTCCCGACCCCTGGCATACCGTATAGTATCTATTACTGGAGGGAATCACGCCGCCTGTTCCCGACCCCTGGCATACCGTATAGTATCTATTACTGGAGGGAATCACGCCGCCTGTTCCCGACCCCTGGCATACCGTATAGTATCTATTACTGGAGGGAATCACGCCGCCTGTTCCCGACCCCTGGCATACCGTATAGTATCTATTACTGGAGGGATATATGCCATTACCGCACCAGGGGCGGAAATCCCGGGGGGACGGGTACACACGACCCCCCCATCCTGGGAAAAATATGATTTGTCCCCCCCAATATATCACTGAAACATAACTATGTAATTTAAATAATATTAATAATACGCAATGAAAGCAATTGTGCTGATTATAGACACTTAATAGCGCGTTTTTAAGTTTCAAAAGATTGCGACCCCCCCGCCCTTTGCCTCACAATGGTTTGATCCACTGCCAGTTCCTTAGCATGCTACGTAACTGCCGTGAGGTTCATCCAGTCAATCGCGCACACACACACTAGCTGAATATGCAGAGCTAGCGCGCAAATATTAACTATTAAGCTAGCTAGTACCTATTCCATTTATGTGGCGTCGTCAAAGATGGAATCAGCATGCAGATGATGTAAGTTAGTGCTTCAAAGTCCCTGTGATAAGGTTAGCGATAAACTGAAGTCCAAACTGAACAGAACTACACTCTCTTCTACCATTGTCTTAAATATATTTAATGGTCTCGTTGCAAAAGCTAAATTGTCGCAAGGGAACTTTTATTTATTTATTTTATTTCACCTTTATTTAACCCGGGTAGCAAAGATTATAGCAAACACCACTGAAACTGAATTGGTGCTCGCTAGCTTTGCAAATTCAGCTATTGTTGGAAGCCAGCCAATATGAAACAAACTATTAAAATTACAAAAGTTTGCAGCATATGTTGTGTAAATGGTGAACTCATACAGCTGTCAACTCTTGTCATTTTAATCCGTTTCACATTTGCTAGCTACCTTTTAGATCGAAGCCCATATAGAATGATTGAAGATGATAGAAGCCCATCTCCTACTGTAAATAACCTACACACTGTGTGTGTGTGTAGCCAGCCAGCCAGGTAGAAAAATGGCAGAAAAATAAAAGAGTATTTTTCAATACACCAAAACGCATAGTAAGAACCCTAGTAGCCTAATATCTCAAAGACTAGTTGATAAAATGTTCATAAGAAAGAAATGAAATTCTAATGGAAATGTTTCACAATGATGTCATTAGGCAGAGCAGGCAACAGATGGCACACAGACAGCAGAGTTGGGGACAGATATGCAGGGACAGACTGGCAGAGACAGGGAGTCTCAGGTAAGTTTGTTGAGTCTTTGTTTGGCAACATTATGAAAGGTTCTCAATTTTTTTGACTTGTAAAATAGGAACATAATTGGAAAATGCCATGGATACCCCCACTCTCAACTTAAACTGGTGACTGAACTAAGATTTGTTAAAGGCAATGGTATTGCTGTTGTGATTAGTTGTGTAGTTTTGGGTACCGGTAGTTAGGAGTACGGCAAACACCTTATTTCTTTGGTTCCTCAATTTACATTTACCATATTACAATGTAGGCTATGTGTTACAACACTACTTTTGGTGTCCCCCTCAGGAATTGCTCTTGAGAAAATTTCATGTAATTGTCCCCTCCAAAGTGGATATCAGATTTTCGCCCCTGTACCGCACAAACAGAGGTCCCACATCATCATTGGCAACACTAGAGAATGTCAAGAATGCAGCTGAAGAAGTAAAACTAGTTGCCACAACACTTCTGTCATGGAGCCAAACATGTTTTGTCATCTCTTAGCAGGCCCACACTACCCAGTGCTATTATCTTCCTGAATATCTTACTTCTAGCATGTCACTAAGGGCAAGCCAGAACAATACTATCACTGACGTGTTGTGATGTGAGGCCTAGATGTTGGAGGAACAAAATGTCAATCTTGACATTCCAGTAGGCGAGGCATCATGTAGTTCTATTTAAGGAATGTATTGTTCACCTTCCAACTATGAGAGATATGACCCTAAAGCCTGGCTGAGGAGGGGCTCAGGACCAGGGAAACTTGGAGAGCTTTGGCTGTTTTAAAGCATGAGGTAGTGGGTCGTATGCACAGCCAATGAAAACTACTGCAGGGTCTATGGGCTTCAAACAGGGATAGAGAGTGGGAGAGGAACGTGTGTACTGTATGTTCCTTTCAATGTTTCAGATTACCAAAAAAAAGGTCTGTGATGTTCATCCTGCAGCTTGTTTGTATTGTGCTATCAACGAGCCGCTCCAATAAAATTCAGAACAATACATGTTCTCTCTAGCTCTTTTATCTACTTCTTTTTCCATCCCTCCCATCTTCCCCACCCCCACCCCCCCATCCCAGGTTGGAGTAACTCCCATCTCCACTTACCTTCTGATCCTCCTCTTTTGTCCAGGGTCCTTTCACCAGTTCTGGGTTGAGCACCTTCTGCCAGCGGTGCTGACACTGGCCATCTGTCCTCCCCTGTGACAGACACAATGCAGAGCACAACACCTCATTAACACACAAACCCACCTGCAGCTGTCCCCCCTGAGTTATCATATTCACATACACACACTTGCTAATAACCCCACCTCACACAACACCTGTGAGTACCACTAATAACCCCACCTCACACAACACCTGTGAGTACCACTAATAACCCCACCTCACACAACACCTGTGAGTACCACTAATAACCCCACCTCACACAACACATGTGAGTACCACTAATAACCCCACCTCACACAACACCTGTGAGTACTACAAATAACCCCACCACACACAACACCTGTGAGTACCACTAATAACCCCACCTCACACAACACCTGTGAGTACCACTAATAACCCCACCTCACACAACACCTGTGAGTACCACTAATAACCCCACCTCACACAACACCTGTGAGTACCACTAATAACCCCACCTCACACAACACCTGTGAGTACCACTAATAACCCCACCTCACACAACACCTGTGAGTACCACTAATAACCCCACCTCACACAACACCTGTGAGTACTACAAATAACCCCACCTCACACAACACCTGTGAGTACCACTAATAACCCCACCTCACACAACACCTGTGAGTACCACTAATAACCCCACCTCACACAACACCTGTGAGTACCACTAATAACCCCACCTCACACAACACCTGTGAGTACCACTAATAACCCCACCTCACACAACACCTGTGAGTACTACAAATAACCCCACCTCACACAACACCTGTGAGTACCACTAATAACCCCACCTCACACAACACCTGTGAGTACCACTAATAACCCCACCTCAAACAACACCTGTGAGTACTACAAATAACCCCACCTCACACAACACCTGTGAGTACCACTAATAACCCCACCTCACACAACACCTGTGAGTACCACTAATAACCCCACCTCACACAACTCCTGTGGGTACCACTAATAACCCCACCTCACACAACACCTGTGAGTACCACTAATAACCCCACCTCACACAACACCTGTGAGTACCACTAATAACCCCACCTCACACAACACATGTGAGTACTACAAATAACCCCACCTCACACAACACCTGTGAGTACCACTAATAACCCCACCTCACACAACACCTGTGAGTACCACTAATAACCCCACCTCACACAACACCTGTGAGTACCACTAATAACCCCACCTCACACAACACCTGTGAGTACCACTAATAACCCCACCTCACACAACACCTGTGAGTACCACTAATAACCCCACCTCACAACACCTGTGAGTACTACAAATAACCCCACCTCACACAACACCTGTGAGTACCACTAATAACCCCACCTCACACAACACATGTGAGTACTACAAATAACCCCACCTCACACAACACCTGTGAGTGTCACTTGTCATATCACTTTTCTTATCCAGATAATAAAATAAAATGTTATTCATCACAAGCTTCATAAACAACAGGTTTGGACTAACAGTGAAATGCTTAATTGCGGGCCCCTCCCAACAATGCAGAGAGAAAGAAAATAGAGAAAATAATAGAAAAGTAAAATAAGTAATAATAAAAGTAATAATAGATACATAATGAGTAATGATAACTTGGCTATATACAAGAGGTACCAGTACTGAGTCAATGTGCAGGGGTACGAGGTAATTGAGGTAGAGATGTACATATACTAGGAATAAAGTGACAGATAGTTAAACAGTAGCAGCAGCATATGTGATGAGTCAAAAACGTTTGCGCAAAAGTTCCATGCAGATAGTTAAATAGTTAACCAGATAGCTACCCGGACTAACTATTTAGCAGTCTTTGCATCGGTACCGCTTGCTGTGCGGTAGCAGAGAGAACAGTCTATGACTTGGGTGCTTGGAGTCTTTGACAATTTTTAGGGCCTTCCTCTGACACTGCCTGGTAGAGGTTCTGGATGGCAGGGAGCTCAGCCCAAGTGATGTACTGGGCCGTACGCACTACCCTCTGTAGCGCCTTGTGATCAGAAGACAGCAAGTTGCCATAGCAAGCGGTGATGCAGCCAGTCAAGATGCTCTCAATGATGCAGCTGTAGAACATTTCGAGGATCTGAGGGCCCATGCCAAATCTTTTTAGCCTCCTGAGAGGAAAGAGGCGTTGTCGTGTCTTCTTCACGACTGTGTTGGTGTGTTTGGACCATGATAGGTCCTTAGTTATGTGGACCTGGTCCACTACAGCCCCGTCGATGTGAATGCGGGCGTGCTGGGCCCTCCGTTTCCTGTAGTCCACGATCAGTTCCTTTGTCTTGCTGACTTTGAGGGAGATGTTGTTGTCCTGGCACCACACTGCCAGATCTCTGATCTCCCTGTAGGCTGTCTCATCGTCGTCAGTGATCAGGCCCACCACCGTAGTTTTGTCAGCAAACTTATGATGGTGTTGGAGTTGTGCGCAGCCACACAGTCGTGGGTGAACAGGGAGTACAGGAGGGGACTAAGCATGTACCCCAAGGGGCCCCCGTGGTAAGGGTCAGCGTGGAGGATGTGTTGTTGCCTACCCTCAACACTTGGCGGCGGCACATCCGGAAGTCCAGGATCCAGTTGCAGAGGGAGGCGTTCAGTCCCAGGGTCCTTAGCTTAGTGATCAGCTTGGAGGGCACTATGGTGTTGAACGCTGAGCTGCAGACAATGAAGAGCATTCTCACATAGGTGTTCCTTTTGTCCAAGTGGGAAAGGGTAGTGTGGAGTGAAATAGATATTGCGTCATCCAGGGTGTCAGGGATGATGGTTTTGATGTGAGCCATGACCAGCCTTTCAAAGCATTTCATGGCTACAGATGTGAGTGCTAAGGGGCAACAGTCATTTAGACAGGGACTATGGTGGTCTGCTTGAAACATGTAGGTATTACAGACTGGATCAGGGAGAGGTTGAAAATGTCAGTGAAGACACTTGCCAGCTGGTCCAAACATGCTCTGAGTACGCGTCCTGGTAATCCATCTTGCCCTGCGTGCTTGTGAATGTTAACCTGTTTAAAGGTCTTACTCACATCAGCTACGAAGAGCATGATCACACAGCCGTCCGGAACAGCTGGTGCTCTCATGCATGTTTCAGTGCTTCATGCCTTGAAGAGAGCATAAAAGGCATTTTGCTCGTCAGGTAGGCTTATGTCACTGGGCAGCTTGCGGCTGAGTTTCCCTTTGTTATCCATGATAGTTTGCAAGCCCTGCCACATCCGACGAGTGTCAGAGCTGGTGTAGTAGGATTCGATCTTAGTCCTGTATTGACGCTCTGCCTGTTTGATGGTTCATCGGAGGCCGTGGCGGGATTTCTTATAAATGGCTGGGTTAGTGCCCCGCTCCTTCAAAGCGGCAGCTATAGCCTTTAGCTCAGTGCGGATGTTGCCTGTAATCCATGGCTTCTGGTTGGGATATGTGCGTACGGTCACTGTAGGGTCGACGTCGTTGATGCACTTATTAATGAAACCGGTGACTGTTGTGGTAAACTCCTCAATGCCACCGGATGAATCCCAGAAAATATTCCAATCTGTGATAGCGAAACAGTCCTGCAGCTTAACACCCGATTCATCGGACCACTTCAGTATTGAGCGGGTCACAGGTACTTACTGATTGAGGAGTTTTTGCTTGTAAGCAGGAATCAGGAGGCTAGAGTTATGGTCAGATTTGCCAAATGGAGGGCGAGAGAGAGCTATGTGTGTGGAGTAAAGGTCAATTTTTTTTCACCTCTAGTTGCACAGGTGATGTTGGTAGAAATAAGGTAAAATGGATTACAGTTTTCCTGCATTTTCCCCCATCACTATTACATATAATCAATATATAGACTTGATTTTTGTTAGTGTGTTACTGTGCTTATTACAGAAAGCTTTGTATTTTAACACCATGTTCTAACAGTGTGTAATGATTAAGGGGAAAAAAATGTTTTACTTACTGGGAAATTATTAGCTATTAATTTCCAGGAGTCTGCTCCATGCTGCTCCACTAACTTCTTCAGCCTCTCGTCCTGCAGCGAGAAGAGGGGGGGGGGGGGGGGGGGGGGGCAGAGAGAGACAGTGAGGAGCCAACCTTCCTGAGACACTCCCTTCATCCTCAGTGCTTCCATAAGGTAAACGCCCTTTACACTTTTTTTAGCAGGGGACACAATAGAGCTTCCTACATATCGTGCAATAGAATAGCAGCAGATTGCTGCAGACAATACATTAAGAAACAAACAGACTGTTGGACCACAGCACACTTTCATGCACATGCTATTCTCAATCCATTTGAACACTAAAACAATGTAAGACAGGTACAATAAATAATGGTGCAACAGTGAGCGCAATAAACTAACTAGCACACTCATATGCCTCTTATAGAATTAGCCTACCTCATCACGAGACCATTTGACTTTGCACAGTATTTTCTTGTCTTTGCTCTTGTCCTTACTCTCAGGATCTGTGGAGTGTAGCTCTTCATCCTCAGACTCACTGAAAAAGGAGAGATGGAGAGGTAGAGGAAAGAGAGCGATACTCTTATTTATTACTCTTTTCACATTTCATTATAGTAAATCACTAATCAACACAGCCACTTAAGTAAAACAAGAGCATTAACATAATCGTGACACAATATTACAGGGTGGACGCAGAACTAGTGATATCAATAAAACATAAAAAGGCACAAGCAGGAACAATACATCATTCATGCCACAACTAAGTCACATACAGCGCCAACCCACTGATAGCCAATTACAAATAACCGTCCAATTTCAAACTGAATCAGAAGTCAATGGATCGAGCAGGCATAGTCATTCATGGTGAAGCAGGACTGGCAGTAGTCTCAGTCTCAGTACGTGGCGTGCAGAGACGGAAACAGGGTTGAGACTCATATTAAACAGAACATTCCTGACCATAATTAGAGTAGCCTAGCCGTCCCTTGTTCCCTGCTAGATCAGGCATTATGATGCCAACCCTGACTGTGGCAGACTGCCTCTATACCTAGGTGGTAAAAGGGTCAAAGCTAGTCTTATTGGGTGTAGTGAAACAACTGTTGCCTTTTTTGGGGCAAATCCACCTTTACACAACTGTCCCTTTTTGCCTCGAATGTTGATTTTAGGAGAATAGGGCCAACTTAAACACCTATAACTCACAATCTATTAGCTTTAATCAAGACTTGTTACTTCTCAGACAGCAAAAAGCTCTAATACCGGACACAGCTTTCCCTTCTCCAATGTGAAACTCTGCCACCAGAGAAAGTAGTTGTGCACACTTAGCTCTGTCCATAGAAATGTCTTGTTGCTGGGCAACACTTCCTTCATGGCGTCACGTTGTGCCAGGGGTAGAACATCTAATAAACAGACAGGGAGGAGGGTTGAGGACAGTGGTTACCCAGAGTAATCACAGAGCAAACCTAACCTGTAAGTTCACACTGACACTGTTCCAACGGCTGAGATACAGCAGAACCAGAGCTACGTAATAAAGCTACACCACAACTGGCAACAGAGATATACTGAGCTATTGGTCTCATTGCATTCCAGATATTGTCAGATAAGAGTCTGAAGTTAGATAGTATCACAGCACAGTAACATAATATGGGCCTACATGCAATTGACTGATTCCAAGGCCAGCCACAGCCCCATACAATCCCAGAGACTGAAGGACAGGGGCTGCATTCAGAAGAGCACAACATGGTAGGAACGTTCAGATATACAGTACCAGTCAAAAGTTTGGACACACCCACTCATTCAAGGGTTTTTCTTTATTTTTTACTATTTTCTACATGGTAGAATAATAGTAAAGACATCAAAACTATGAAATAACACATATGGAATCATGTAGTAACCAAAAGTGTTAAACAAATCAAACGATATTTTATATTTGAGATTCATCAAAGTAGCCACCCTTTGCCTTGATGACAGCTTTGCACACTCTTTGCATTCTCTCAACAAGCTTCACCTGGAATGTTTTTGCAACAGTCTTGAAGGAGCCCTAGAGGGGTGTTGGGTCATTGTCCTGTTGAAAAACAAATGATAGTCCCACTAAATGCAAACCAGATGGGATGGAATATCACTGCAGAATGCTGTGGTAGCCATGCTGGTTAAGTGTGCCTTGAATTCTAAATAAATCACTGACAGTGTCACCAGCAAAGCACCCCCACACCATCACACCTCCTCCTCCATAATTCACGGTGGGAACCACACATGCGGTTCTCACAAAGACACAACGGTTGGAACCAAAAAATCTCAAATTTGGACTCATCAGATCAAAGGACAGATTTACACCGGTCTAATATCCATTGCTCGTGTTTCTTGGCCTAAGCAAGTCTGTTCTTCTTATTGATGTCCTTTAGTAGTGGTTTCTTTGCAGCAATTCGACCATGAAGGCCTGATTCACGCAGTCTCCTTTGAACAGTTGATGTTGAGATGTGTTTGTTACTTGAACTCTGTGAAGCAGTTATTTGGGCTGCAATTTCTGAGGCTGGTAACTCTAATGAACGTATCCTCTGCAGCAGAGGTAACTCTGGGTCTTCCTTTCCTGTGGCGGTCCTCATAAGAGCCAGTTTCATCATAGCGCTTGAAGGTTTTTGCAACTACACTTGAAGAAACTTTCAAAGTTCTTGAAATGTTCCGCATTGACTGACCTTCATGTCTTAAAGTAATGATGGGACTGTTGTTTTTCTTTGCTTATTTGAGATGTTCTTGCCATAAAATGGACTTGGGCTATCTTCTGTATACCCCCTTACCTTGTCACAACACAATTGACTGGCTCAAGTGCATTAAGAAGGAAAGAAATTCCACAAATTAACTTTAAATGTGACACACCTGTTAATTGAAATGCATTCCAGGTGACTACCTCATGAAGCTTGTTGAGAGAATGCCAAGAGTGTACAAAGCTGTCATCAAGGCAAAGGGTGGCTACTTTGAAGAATCTTAAATATAAAATATATTTTGATTTGTTTAACACTTTTTTTGGTTACTACATGATTCCATATGTGTTATTTCATAGTTTTGATGTCTTCACTATTATTCTACAATGTAGAAAATAGTAAAAATAAAGAAAAACCCTTGAGTGGGTGTGTCCAAACTTTTGACTGGTACTGTAAATATATTTTGTAGGATTAACATGCCTCTCGTACATGTAAAATAAGGAATTTCATCTCTGTTCATTGCATTTCTTTACAACATTCAGCCTGATGCCATCCTCCTGGTTTGGATGAAATGTTGGGTGGATTTACAACAGTCTTTCTCCCCTCTCTAAAGAAGGTCAAAGTATGAAGTTCCTAAATATGGCTCTGTTGTTTTAGTCTCTGAAATACACACTCACATGCGCCACCAGCACAGCACATGCGCACACACACACAGACACATTCAAACACTAACACGTACACATACTGTACACATTTGAACACACACACTGTGGTGAGGAAAACAAGGCCTCCCAAAGGTTTCCAGTACTGGCCTGTGATGAAAGGGCTTCTTCAGTGGTGACTGGGACATGCCAATTGAATTTCAGCATAATTCCCTCACTACAGGAAAGAGAGAGGTGGAAGTGGGTCTGGGCCCAGGGTGTGTGCTCCCACATAAACAGGCTCTTTGTCGTATCTAGGTGTGTGGCATAAAGGTGTGTGTGTGAGTGTGTGAGTGAGTGAGTGAGTGAGTGAGTGAGTGAGTGAGTGAGTGAGTGAGTGAGTGAGTGAGTGAGTGAGTGAGTGAGTGAGTGAGTGAGTGAGTGAGTGAGTGAGTGAGTGAGTGAGTGAGTGAGTGAGTGTGGGGTGCGGGCTGCAAGGAGGCAGGCCCGGGGTGTGGCTAAACTAATAGGTCAGACCTAACGGTCCAGGCTGAATTAAACAGGAGTTTCAAAATCGACTCAGGGGGATTGGTATGATTTCTTATATAAGAACTTGGCCAAGGTGCCTGAGCCAGTACTGTTTCGAGTCTTACATTCTCTCAAACAACTTCTTCATAGACTACTAAAGTAATCTTAATCTATGTGTAATACCTACGTAATTTGTGTACAATGTTGGCGAAGGCACAAAAATATATTTTCTAAATCAAATGTGTCATATTCTTCATATGCTTTTTCAATGGCTCGTTTATTATGTGAATAAAATATAAAACTGAAATATTGGCCTCTGTAGATTGTGTTCCCACAGGTTTCTTCAATTCAAACTTGAACTTCCATGTGAAATGTAAAGCAGAGGGCGAGGTAGAGAGGACCGTCCTCCACCACCCAGGCCCTCCCCTATCACCCCCAGATGGGGCACACCGAGGGGGTAGGGTCTAGGGGGGGTAGAGGGTGGAGGGATACACACACGCCACTGAGTTGTTCGCTCAGACGGAAATTACGTCATTGTCATGTTTGTGTGTTTAAGGGCAGTTAGCAGGCTCCAATCAGCCTATAAATCAATAGTTAATTCAGCCATTCACAGGCTCAAACTCACAAATACTAATAACACACAGCTGCATCATTCTAGCCTTACCTCAGAGGGAAAATATCTCCTTAAATGAATACATTAGTGCTCTGACTCTGCTATATCCATTAGTATTCATATATATAATTAACAAACAAAATCTGATTTGTGAAAATAATAGATGTCTTTTAGATGCCTAGCCTACAGTAGTAACATTCTCTGTTTACCATTTTATGGGACTCTCTGTTATAGGGGATTTTCCAAACATGTACCCACATGATGTGGTAGAATGGTGCACAAAACAATCTCAATCCTATGTTGGACTATGTTTTTTTCTAAATCAATACATCTATTTTATTTCCCTTGAAGAATAATGTTCATACTGAAACAACAGAGGGCTGGGCCATCTAATACATTTTTTCTGTAGCCTGAGATGAAAATAACAAGTGCTCTATCTGTTCAATAGTCTTACTCGTGCTACGTCTCACGGTAATGGCTAGAAGGGATCCAACTTTTGTCAAATTAACGTCACATTTGACTTTTCGTAGCTGGTTAGGAGAATTTACGCAGCAATGCAGCAGGTTAGGAGAATAAACGTATCCGGTTAGGATAATTAGGTTAAGGTTAGGAAAAGAGCTAGGGTTAGCTAAAATGCCCCAAAAATGTAACTTTTGACGTTAATTTGACAAAAGTTGAATCTCTTCTAGCCAAGACCACATCTCACAGACTGTCAGCCATATTTTCTGTTCGAGGAAAGATGGCAATGAATGGGTGTTGAATTGAGCAACAAAATACAATACAGACCAAAGCAGTTACATAACCCACCGAACAACTCAAATCAACGTTTTCTATTTGTTTTATCAAAGTTATCATGACCAAAAGGAACATAGCCTAGTCTACTACAAAATAAGCAACTCAAACAGCTGTGCTGGTTCACAAACTTGCGACATGCTTTGGTTATTCACTGAAAAGTGCCACATACACTCTTATGGCTGTTCTATAACCATACATTTTGCACAAACATCCAGCCAAATAAAGTATTAATGGAATTGATTCAACTATTTTAATTAACCTTTAGAATCCTAACTAGGCTGTAATTTGCTGTAGGCTACTGTATTTCAACATCTAACTAACACGTTGTGACCGTGAGCAGGTGCTCGTGATGTGTCAACGATCAACGTGACATCTGGCTCAATATAATGCCATGCCTGAGCAATGGGTTTCACTATGAATTGCATCTTTACTGTAGCTATTTTGTTGCAACATTTTTGTATCATATCTGAAACCATTCAAATGTAGCTAGTACGCAGCCAAATGAACTGCAGATTTAGAAGCAATGTGTCACCTACCTGCGCGACTTTATGTTGGCCATAATGACAGCTGATCAAAGCTTTTCAAATAAGAAATCCTCTATTTGTAGTTGGTCTAAAATCCATATAAAAGCGAATTAGATGATCTCTATGGACAGTTATCTATACAATCCGATGTCTGTCATCTTCCAGTTTATTTTCAGACAGTAGCCTAAAATACAGTGCCACACTTTCGCTGGTTAGCTAGCGGTGCACTTTCATGTCAAACTCGTTCTTGTTGTAAGAAATGTGTGCAATCGTAAATAAAAACGCATCTCCTTATATTTTGCATGTCACCGCGATGCATGCAATGTCAATATCCGATCGAATAGGATGTGAACATATATAGCTAGCTAACCTGCCTTGTAGGCTACACACTGTTCTCCCTCCCACTGTACTTCTATTTTGTTATTTTCGCATTCAGATTTTTGTCGATCCCGCCGAATCTCGCGCCCAGCCTCCTTCTAGAAGGGTGTTTGAATCTGCGCAGGCGGCCTCGCACCTGATTGGTTAGAATCAGGGGAGCGCTCCAAAAGAGCCTGTCGCTTTGAGCGCAAATGAACATTGTGACAATTAATACGAAAGTATTGTGGCGATAAAGACCTATATTATTTTATATTTTTTTTATCTGTCTATTCTACAATCATCATACAAACCTGTTGTAAAAATCTAGACGATTATGAAGGTAAAGACAAGTATTTATAACATTTTTTTTACAATAACAAAAATATTCAAGTTATGTTCAATGCAGAACAAAACAGTAGGCCTACTGTAGTAATAATTAACAGAGGCTGGCAGACAGTGTGCCCTTCTGCATGCATAACAGTCGTGGAATGACAGCTCTATTTCAAATGGTGTCCTGCTGCCCCCTTGTGTACAAATACTTTGTGACATACATTACATGATCTGAACAACTGTAGGCCTACATGTACTGTATTGTGGATCTACACTACCGTTCAAATGTTTGGGGTCACTTGGAAATGTCCTTGTTTTTTAAAGAAAATAAAATCACATTTATCAAAAATACAGTGTAGACCTTGTTAATGTTGTAAATGACTATTGTAGCTGGAAACGGCAGATTTGTTTTAATGGAACATCTACAAAGGCAAACAGAGGCCCATTATCAGCAACCATCACTCCTGTGTTCCGATGGCACATTGTGTTAGCTAATCCAAGTTTACCATTTTAAAAGGCTAATTGATCATTAGAAAACCCTTTTGCAATTATGTTAGCACAGCTGAAAACTGTTGTGCTGATTAAAGTAGCAATAAAACTGGCCTTCTTTAGACTAGTTGAGTATCTGGAGCATCAGCATTTGTGGGTTCGATTGCAGGCTCAAAATGACCAGAAACAAAGACCTTTCTTCTGAAACTCGTCAGTCTATTCTTGTTCTGAGAAATGAAGGCTATACCATGTGAGAAATTGTCAAGAAACTGAAGATCTCGTACAACGATGTGTACTACTCCCTTCACAGAACAGCGCAAACTGTCTCTAACCAGAATAGAAAGAGGAGTGGGAGGCCCCGATGCACAACTGAGCAAGAGGAGAAGTACATTAGAGTTGTCCTCTAAGCTGCCAGTTGAGGACTTGTGAGGCATCTGTTTCTCAAACTAGACACTCTAATGTACTTGTCCTCTTGCTCAGTAGTGCACCGGGGCCTCCCACTCCTCTTTCTATTCTGGTTAGAGACAGTTTGCGCTGTTCTGTGAAGGGAGTAGTACACAGCGTTGTATGAGATCTTCAGTTTCTTCGCAATTTATCGCATGGTATAGCCTTTATTTCTGAGAACAAGAATAAACTGACGAGTTCAGAAGAAAGGTCTTTGTTTTTGGCCCTTTAGAGCTTGTAATCGAACCCACAAATGCTGATGCTCCAGATACTCAACTAGTCTAAAGAAGGCCAGTTTTATTGCTTCTTTAATCAGCACAACAGTTTTCAGCTGTGCTAACATAATTGCAAAATATTTTTCTAATGATCAATTAGTCTTTTTAAAATTATAAACTTGCATTAGCTAACACAATGTGCCATCGGAACACAGGAGTGATGGTTGCTGATAATGGGCCTCTGTACACCTATGTAGATATTCCATAAAAGAAAATCTGCCGTTTTCAGCTACAATAGTCATTTACAACATTAACAATGTCTACACTGTATTTCTGATCAATCTGATGTTATTTTAATGGACAAAAAAATTGCTTCTCTTTCAAAAACAAGGACATTTCTAAGTGACCCCAAACTTTTGAACGGTAGTGTAGTTTAATATAATTAGCGAATATACCAATTTCTTGATCTCTTTGCATAACAAATTTATTACAATACAAATGCCTACTTTGGTTGAGCCCAATCTCCATACATTTCCGCTGATAGGCCTACATAGAAGGGCCACTATTATGGCCATGGGAATACCTGTGTCAGCCAGCCAGTATCACTGTACTTACATGGAAAGAAGTGTGGTATTTATCATCATGAACATTCATTCATAAAGTGATGATGAGTAGGCTAGATGTAATCACTATTACCGGTAGTAGGAAATATCTGTTAGATGAGTCAATATTTCCTGAAGAGGAGGTCAGGACCCTGTATAGTTCCTTGGCAGACGTCCACTTTCCTTGAGCACTTTGATGCAGACCTCAAGCTACGGCTGCAGCCTGCAGGACAGTTCTCTTCCCGTCACAAAGCCTCCATGGAGAGGTGTCAGGAGTGGAAGGGGACACCTGCTAGAAAGGACTTGGACATCCTTTTGCTCTAACTATCAAATAATAGAATAGAACATAACTGAATATAATACAATAGAATACAATATAAACGAATACAATATAACAAAAGTTAGCGGGAATGACCAAACAGACAGACCTTTAATGGACATTAAAGATGACGCTCACCATACAGTGGGCTGTAGATCTCATGTCACAGAGGGACGTGCGGTACTAATTTCACATGGAACAACGTGGTTGTGGCCATGCCCACGTTCCACCGCTAGGGGTTACTGTTTGCTGCCGTTTCCACCTCAATGTTTTCATCCTCTTTATGTGTGTGGTCCCGTGACTAATTTCATTGGAACTTGCAGGACAAACGTCTTGATGTTTCCTGCTTCGAGCTACCCCTTGACAGACGCTCAGAATGGTAGTAGAAAGTACAGGCTGTGACTTTGAATTTTCCTCCTAAATAATTGAGTCAAACTCACCGGATTTTGCTCCATTTTTTACTGACACATTCCTTTGCCTTCAGCGCAACACGCCATTGGAGTTAGTTGGATTAAAAACCCGACAAAATAAGGTACATTCACGCTATATACTTTTCTGTACTGTTGTCGTGCAGGATCTTTGCTACAACCCTTATCGTTTCCTTCCAACTTTGAGCCATATACAGACATAAATCTGTTGAAAATTGTCATTACGTAACTTTTTCTTCTGCTAGAACTGTCTAATTTAAAGCATAAACAAAACGTCCAGCTCTCTCTCTCACTCAAAAGTTGTTCCACATTGAAACGAAACTATTTTCTCCTGTTCTTTCCCGTGTGTCTCTCTCTGTCTGTTCATGGAACATCCCCATGTTTACTTTAACTTCCTTTCCACAGCCAGTTAGTCAATGTGAAAACATCTCGGTGTGTTTTTCCACTTGTAATTTCACATGACTGTTCCATGTTGAGACTATAGTCTTGCTATGGGACTTTATTTCTATACAGTCGTAGTTTAACTCTAGGCTACAATGTAACCACTAGTTAGGCTACAGCAGGAATGCGCAAGTATGCGTAGGTGCAGAACCATGCAATTGTGTAACAAGAAAACCAGGGTGTTCTCTGGGGGTATTGTATCTGGGCATTTCCATGTGAAAGGACCCATGAGCACCAGCATGTGAAGTTCATAGGAGCATGTCAAATCAAAGTTAAGTCTATATTTTAATTTTTTTATTTAAGCATATACATTTTTATTTTTACCATTTTTTTATCCTACAAATTTGGTATAAGCAAAGGCTTTGATATCTAGTCAAACAGATGGAAAACGGCTACCAAAAAAGTCTTAAAAGGTGTTATAAATACATCAAAACACAATAATGTTGAAGTAAAGAACCCTGTCAACTACTATCAACACTTATAGTACGTTTAGTTTTGGATACATTTTTATGCCTTCTGCAAGTTTAGCAAACGTACCTTGTATCTTGAAATTCCAGTACCAAAAACCCAAATCTCTTTAAGATAATTTCACATTTCTCTCCCTCATGAGGAGGGAGGGTAATGAAAGTTGACAGAAGTAACAGATAAAGGAAAACCTATTAATTAGTTGTATATATATTTTTTTACTTATTTACATTTTGTTTCGGTAACGGAATTTACAAAAAATTGGTAACGGAATTTCTGAAATACAATTGGCTGAAATGGGAAATCATAGTGGTCACAAACCACAGTTGGGTTCACAGTACATTAAAGCACAGCACAGTAGAGTACAGTTAAGAAAGGTAGAGTATAGTTCAGTACACAGCAGAGCACACTAGAGCTGAGTACACTGTACTGTACTCTAGTGTGCTGTGCTCTAGTGTACTGAACTGTGCTGTACTGTACTGTATTTGTACTTTGATGTCCAAATTGTGAAACATAGACGTGTATGATTGGTTCAGATTTGGTCCGGTCTGGATCAACCAAATGTGGTCTTGTTTGGGGCAGAGCTCATTAAAACAACCTTCCAGTGTGTAGAATAATACCCAAATATGCAAAGGATAATATTGCATATTTTTACCTTTTGTGTACCTATTTAGGATACATCACCATGAAAAGAATGACATTCATATCAACAATTGTGCATTTCTATGTAGTACAGATCAGGGACAGAAGGGATAAAATTCAATTACAGCAATTCTGTTACTGGGTGTAAATCCACTTCACTTACTGTAGTTTAATAACCCAAAGATATGTTTTCAAAGTCAATGTGTCACACCATAGCTGACACTCCATTCTTTATGAAGACATAGTTTAATCTTAATTCAGAACATATATTTTTGGGAAAACATTAAAAGCAAATGAGGGAGATTTTACTGAAATTCTGTTACAAAACTTTGCATCTGCACAGTTTTTCCAGTAAATGTGTTTTTGTAAAATGTTCAGAGTTGTATGGTTTCTTAAACTTTGAAATCAATGTTTAATGTTTGGCATACATTTTATTAAAAAAAATCGGAGTCTAATTTCGTTACCTTGGAATTGTCCATCTCCTGTTTGCCATCTGTCCCTGGTCTATGGGAAACAAACCAACCATAAGAGTAAGCTTCTTTAAGCTACAACATAACCATGAATGAGGGGGTGGCAGGAAACACACCCTAAAATGACTGCTGTGTGGTAGATCCACCAGTCTCAATACACCAATGTCAGTTCTAGATTTTCAGAGACATTCTTAATTCAAATGTTAGGCCTATTTGCAGACTAAATGCTCCAGTGTCCAAATACTGTAGTTTCACTCATCAAGTTCTGTTCTGTTAGCTCTCGGTGGTGCTGTTTACAGCCATACTTCCCAAGCCTGAGAAGTAGAGTTAAGAGGAGAAGTTATGTGAGTGTGTAGTAGTAGTTGTAGTAGTACGGAGTTCCTCAGCCAGCTGTGGACAGCCAGTGTTTGTTAATTAACAGTGGAGGTTTGAGGCGTCTGTACAGGACTGCTGGTTAGGCATTAGTCCAGATGCCGTCTCGCACTTCCTTTTCTTAGAGAAAGCTTTGTCATTATCAATTCCTCCCTGGGAGGATGTTTGTCTATTGTAGATGAGTGTCTCTGTGTGAATGTATAGCCCACAGGCTAACAATAGCGTAGTTGGTCCTTTAGAAATAATCCATACTGTTGCATAACAAATAGATCTCTCACCAATTAAACAACACATAGGCCAATTCATAAAAACAACAACTATTGAAATAGCTCAGTAAAGCCAAATGCCTATTTCCATGGCCATCCTTGTACTACATTTCCATCCTTTTATACCAGCAGAAAAGAGGACACTCTTGTTTAGTCAGGCTCTGTCCCCCAATGTCTACAGCGACTGACATGGCTCTCCTGGCTGGTCTTTCACTGCTGTTTATCCAGAGTTTCCTGACCTCTATGTCTGACCGCTGACAAGACACATCGGGCTGCTGAGACTAATAATAATGCCACTCAGGTTGTTCAACATCCTCAGAGGATTTTCCACAGGCAAGGATGTGTGTGTGTTTGAACAAACCAGGAAGAGGGCTATGTTTGATAGTAACATATTTGAGCTTGTCTGCACAAGTTAATTCAAGCCCAGTGTTGTAACTACGCTTGCAACATCTGGCGATCAGCGGTGAATGTGATGATACATTTTCTGTTTTAATGTATTTATTTAGTGACCTAAAACCCCTGAACACAAACTTAACGTCTACCTTCCCCTTATGTGATTGTTCTTGTGATATTGGTTTGAGGATGCGGATTGGTCAGGACTTTATGTTCTGCATTCCAAATGAAGGAGTATGTTATAGCTTAGGCTCATTTGAACAAAAGTATTTCTGGAATTTTAAAAAGCGGTTCTGCCTCGGGATGCACAGTCATTATGCCATGCTTGCATGATTTGATTTTGAAACAAGCCCAGTGGGAGAATATTTGTTTATAATATCCCAGTCAAGCCTATGGGCTCTGTGCTCTGCTCTCTGTGGGGGTGGGGGGGTGGGGGGTGGAACTGAATGTCTCTCAGATGCACTTCTGCATTTTAAGAGGCTTTCTCCCTTTATGCGTCTTTACTACTACGTGAGTTGAATTAGATCCCTCTGTGAAGACATTCAGTACAGCACAGTTAACTGGGAAGTGTTGTGTGAGAGAGAGCCAGCATGTTGTAGCCTACACCGAGCACCGAATCGCAAGGTCTGAAAGAAATTACTTAACATGGTAGCTGACCTCACTATGAAACAAAGGACAAGTCACAGTGTCACGCCACCAAACAAAAAGCTTTGTTTCTAACAGGAAAACAGACACGACACGATCAGCAAGTAACCAGCACAGTGCTTGACATGAACTTTTTTTAGGACGGATTTCTTTTTTTTTTTACTTGTCTGAAAGCTCAAGTCAATTGTCACCCCCCCCCCCCCCCCCCCCCAAAAAAAAATACAAATTCTGTCACACTGTTGGACAAAAAGGTGACTGAAAATTGTGTTATGATGCAAGGAACTACTTCATAAAATAACATTCATTATTATCACTGGTATTGACAATGGAAGGCTGCTGGTCTCTGATCCCATGTGCAGTGCCGTCAGAAAGTATTCACACCCCTTGACTTTTCACCGTTTGTTGTGTTACGGTCTGAATTTAACATTTATTAAATTGAGATTTCACGTCACTGGCATACATACACACAATACCCCATAATGTCAAAGTGGAATTATGTTGTTAGACATTTTTACAAATTAATAAAAAAACGAAAAGCTGAAATGTTATGGCAAGACAAAATAAGTTCAGGAGTAAAACTGTGCTTAACAAGTCACATAATAAGTTGCTTAGACCGCAAAAGTGTTAAACATGATTTTTGAATGACTACCTCATCTCTGTACCCCACACATACAATTATCTGTAAGGTCCCTCAGTCGAGCAGCGAATTTCTAAAAATGGATTCGACCACAAAGACCAGGGAAGTTTTCCAATGCCTCGCAAAGAAGGGCACCTATTGGTTGATGGGTAACATTTTTTAAAAGCAGACATTGACCATTTAATATTGAGCCTTGCAGCATATCAACATTAACACATTTTAACCTGAAGAAAATACATTTGATTGAGGTGGCATTTGTAATTTCTCCATATCGTTTCAAGGCATCGATAGGCTTTGATAGAGACTGATGAAATTCTCTTTTCCCAATAAGGTCTTCAAGGTGATTTCATAATAGGCCACTACTACCTCTCTAGAGTGTTCACTACAATGGCACCTCTTCCTGTCTTGGGGATCCCACTGGGAAGCTTCCTACAGGTCTCTACCTAGCCTGTGTGCTTCAAACTTCAAAGAGCCAGCGGAAGGTTATCTAAAAATACCTCCAGTCCTCCATGCTGTGACAGGAGCCAGGGAGAATGTCACAGGCCCAGCGTGCGAGCGGGAGTGTGTGTGTGGGGGGGGGGGGTGGGGGGGACGAGTGGGAGTGTGTGTGTGAGCTGTATGTGAGAAGAGGAAGAGCGGGAAGAGGAGGAGAGTGAAGTCATGCAGCTCTGGGTCCAACTGTTTGGAGAGAGGGGCTGAAGAGAGGATGAGGAATGGATAGTAGGTGATACGGGGATGAGAAGAGGTGGATAGTAGGTGATGCGGGGATGAGAAGAGGTGGATAGTAGGTGATGCGGGGATGAGAAGAGGCGGATAGTAGGTGATACGGGGATGAGAAGAGGTGGATAGTAGGTGATGCGGGGATGAGAAGAGGTGGATAGTAGGTGATGCGGGGATGAGAAGAGGTGGATAGTAGGTGATGCGGGGATGAGAAGAGGCGGATAGTAGGTGATGCGGGGATGAGAAGAGGCGGATAGTAGGTGATGCGGGGATGAGAAGAGGTGGATAGTAGTGAAAGTGGTGAGGTAGGAGGTAAAGAACTAAACAGGATAGAGTGGGCGCGTAGGCGACAGAGAGCGTGGTGAGACTCGGGGGGGGGGGGGGGGGGGTGTGTAGCCTAATATCTGTCTTTCCAGGATGAGGTAACCTGCTGTGAGGCTGTTGATGCTCACTGACTACAGTGTGGGTTCTCCTCTGTCACGCTAGCTGCTACAAACAACAACTCCCTCCACAACTGCTGAGAATCTGTGCTCTGCAATCAGCTCCATGCAGGATCAATGTATGAGGGCTGAGCTTGGGGTTTATTCCGGTGGCTGAAACGTTAAGACGGTTGTAGGCAGAACTGTAACATGATAGAGCAGGTATGCTCATTCTCTCATATGGAATAGAGTGCAGTATCCTTTCTCTATAGTACCTCTATACTGAACAAAAATATAAAACGCAACATGTAAGTTGTTGGTCCCATGTTTTATGAGCTGAAATAAAAGATCCCACAAGTTTTCCACATGCACCCAAAAAATATTTCTGTACAAATGTGTTTACATCCCTGTTAGTGACCATTTCTCCTTTGCCAAGATAATCCATCCACCTGACAGGTGTGGCATATCAAGAAGCTGATTAAACAGTGTGATCATTACACAGGTGCGCCTTGTGCTGGGGACAATAAAAGGCCACTTTAAATTGTGCAGTTTTGTCACACAACGCCACAGATGTCTCAAGTTTTAAAGGAGTGTGAAATTGGCATGCTGACTGAATGTCCACCAGAGCTGTTGCCAGAGAATTGAATGTTAATTTCTATACCATAAGCCGCTGCCAACATCGTTTTAGAGAATTTGGCTGTACGCCTAATGCATTTATTTCAATTGACTGATTTCCTTATATGAACGGTAACTCAGTAAAATCTTTGAAATTCTTGTATGTTGCATATATATTTTTGTTCAGTGTATAATCTAATCTCTCTCATCTCTTGTCGACAGCAGTCAACCAGGATGAGGATGGTTCAGTTGTCCACGTGAGCTCTGTCCAGGACCGGACGCTGTGGAAGGGTGCTGAGAGGCTTGACCTACGCTTTGACCTCAAACCTCTGAACTCTGACTGCTCCAGCTCAGGATGGAGGAGCAGTCCAGCTTCCCCAATGTCAGCATCCCCTGCTACAACGAGCAGAGGGACAAGAAGAAGCGCTACACTGTGAGTAATGAGTATAGTATAATAGTGTTGCTGTGGCAACGGCTGTTCAGCAGGCAGTATTACAAACTGCAGTATATCTTGTATAGACATTATCCAGAATGGTTATTAGAGAGTGTTTATTATCAGTAGAAAGTAGGGCATCGGTGTCGTTTTGTCTAGGTCTATACTAAAATGTGTTTTCCTCCACTTTTGTCCAGGTTTACAAAGTGATGGTCAACGTAGGGAGACATGAGTGGTTTGTCTTCAGGCGATACGCGGAGTTTGACAAGCTCTACAACACAGTAAGTGGAAGTGTTACAGTGTGATAAATGCATGTTGTCGTGAGACTCCAGGCTTCCTTTCTTACTGAACCTTTTCATCAGAGATCTGCTGACTAAACTGGGCAAAGCTCGATTTTGATCAAAATAGAATCTTATCCGATGTTTTAAGGAGTATTTTTCAGGCTGTGAGTGGGGATTTTTGCTTAGTTGACATTTAGAAAATCAGGTTATTCAACTCTCATAATTGGGAAAATGAAAGTAGAGAGTCATTTTGGTCCCTGTGACATCTATTTTTATATATACTTTCTATAATCTGATTTGTCTGTCTTTTCTATTTATGCAGTTGAGGAAACAGTTTCCATCTTTGAACTTGAAAATCCCAGCTAAGAGGATATTTGGGGACAACTTTGACCCAGGTACCGTATTGATTCATCTGATAAAAGTACAGTATACTACCTGTAAGTGCACTCTATTCTAAAAATGTATTCAGTAGATTAGAATTCAATACAGACCCCTCTGTTTTCCACAGACCTTCAGCCAACTATTTTGTTTTATTTAAATTGTAAACAAATTAGCTCATTTGGGTATTACAAACTAGATTACGGATGATATGAAACTACACCAGAAAAACTTTGCATCATATCTGCTCGTTTGTCTGTAGGTTGTCTTTCATTTGTGATACCGGGTCAATATCAAATATTGTATTTATAAAATTGTCCATTTCTATTTTTTAGAGTTTATCAAGCAAAGAAGAACAGGTTTACATGAGTTCATTCAGAGACTGGTCTCACATCCTCAGCTCAGTATCCAGTAAGTATTGTATAACTGGTCAGCTAGCTAAATAAGTTATTGAATTAAATATAAAATAAACCAAATCGATCTGCCTCACTTTATCCAAGTGTGAAGCCCCCTATACAAGTAGGAAGTTACCCCTAGAAACTAATCTAAGGTCAGTTTTGTGTTTCCTCCACTCTTGGTTACGGTTCTCCCTCTTGGTTACGGTTCTCCACTCTTGGTTACGGTTCTCCCTCTTGGTTACGGTTCTCCCTCTTGGTTACGGTTCTCCCTCTTGCTTATGGTTAGGATCTGGGGATGGTAAGCTCAGAAGGGAGCATATGTAACCCTGTCGTGTCATGGCGGTATCTCCTGAACATTGTTGAGATTCGTTACTTGAAAAAGTAAATGTTACATTTCGCAAAAGTAACATATGACTTTACAATATTGCTTTGTGTGGAAAGTAACACGTTATATTACTTTCTGTTACTTTCATGGAAAAAAATAGAAATCTCACAGTTTGACTGTCAGAGGGAGCAAGATGAGCCGCGTGTGCTCTACCAAAGATAGTAAGTAGACTAACTCAGGTGGATCACTAGTTCCTCCTGGGAGAGCCCTCTATCGGCCTTGCTATCACAGACGTGATGGCAAAAATCTAAAGTTTCAAAGTTTATTCGCCACGTGCACAGGATGTAAAACTTTACAGTGTTATTCTTACCTTGAGAGCTCTTTCCCAACAATGCAGTGATATTAATATAGATCATTTCTACTTTATTTTTATTTAAATAGGCAAGTCAGTTAAGAACAAGTTCTTATTTTGTTGGAAACATGAATGCAAGTACCTTATTCAATATGCTGGGGTGGTTGGGGTGGGTTTATACATTTCTATGGATGAAGCTGTCGTGACCTTTCTCCAAACAGCCTTTCTCCACTCGCTGGAGAACTAAATGAGGGAACAAGTCGAGATCGGATCAAGGAAACACGCGCCCGGTAGAGAGATGATTCTGAAAGTAACACACGTTAGTTGACAAAGTAACTGTAATAATATTACCCAATTTCAAAAGTAACATGTTACTCATAAAAGTAATTTGTGACACGTTACCCCCAACACTGCTCCTGACCCAGGGATGTTTAACATGGAGTCTAAAAGCGGTGCTTCTCTAACAGCAGTGGCTTTGTGTATGTCTCAGTCAGACCCCTAACATGTGACCACTCTGCCCATCTATCTGTCTATCTGTCTGTCTGTCTGATAGGCCTGATGTCAGAGCATTCCTGCAGATGGACAAATCTCAAAACTTCTCAGATGCATCCGAGGACGAAGATGACAAGGTAGGGGATGACAGGACAGTATGATGTCTGTGGAAAGGAGATAAGACTGTTTTATAGATTTAGTTGTCACGTCTTGAAACTGAAGAAATATGTCACATATGGCCTTGAGGGAGCATTGAATAACATCTCTGCTCTGATTTAGCATGAATGAGTACTTGATTAAGTATTCTATGTATTGGATATTGTATTGTCAATGTGTGATAATTTATTACATTCTACAACAATAACGCAGCAGTGTACAGTTGTCATTTGAGACTTCAAATCAAAGTTTATTTGTCACGTGCGCCGAATACAACAGGTGTAGACAATACAGTGAAATGCTTACTTACAGGCTCTAACCAATAGTGCAAAAAAGGTATTAGGTGAACAATAGGTAAGTGAAGAAATAAAACAACAGTAAAAATACAGGCTATATACAGTAGCGAGGCTATAAAAGTAGCGAGGCTACATACAGACACCGGTTAGTCAGGCTTATTGAGGTAGTATGTACATGAATGTATAGTTAAAGTGACTATGCATATATGATAAACAGAGAGTAGCAGCAGTGTAAAAAGAGGGGTTGGGGGGTGGCACACAATGCAAATAGTCCGGGTAGCCATTTGATTACCTGTTCAGGAGTCTTATGGCTTGGGGGTAAAAACTGTTGAGAAGCCTTTTTGTCCTAGACTTGGCACTCCGGTACCGCTTGCCATGCCGTAGTAGAGAGAACAGTCTATAACTGGGGTGGCTGGGGTCTTTGACAATTTTTAGGGCCTTCCTCTGACACCGCCTGGTGTAGAGGTCCTGGATGGCAGGCAGCTTTGCCCCAGTGATGTACTGGGCTGTACGCACTATCCTCTGTAGTGCCTTGCGGTCAGAGGCCGAGCAATTGCCGTACCAGGCAGTGATGCAACCAGTCAGGATGCTCTCGATGTTGCAGCTGTAGAACCTTTTGAGGATCTCAGGACCCATGCCAAATCTTTTTAGTTTCCTGAGGGGGAATAGGCTTTGTTGTGCCCTCTTCACGACTGTCTTGGTGTGTTTGGACCATTGTAGTTTGTTGTTGATGTGGACACCAAGGAACTTGAAGCTCTCAACCTGCTCCACTACAGCCCCGTCGATGAGAATGGGGGCCTTCTCCTGTAGTCCACAATCATCTCCTTAGTCTTGGTTACGTTGAGGGATAGGTTGTTTTCCTGGCACCACCTGGCCAGGTCTCTGACCTCCCTATAGGCTGTCTCGTCGTTGTCGGTGGTCAGGCCTACCACTGTTGTGTCGTCTGCAAACTTAATGATGGTGTTGGAGTCACGCCTGGCCATGCAGTCGTGGGTGAGGAGGGGGCTGAGCACGCACCCCTGGGGAGCTCCAGTGTTGATGATCAGCGTGGCAGATGTGTTGCTACCTACCCTCACCACCTGGGGGTGACCCGTCAGGAAGTCCAGGATCCAGTTGCAGAGGGAGGTGTTTAGTCCCAGGATCCTTAGCTTAGTGATGATCTTTGAGGGTACTATGGTGTTGAACGCTGAGCTGTAGTCAATGAATAGCATTCTCACGTAGGTGTTCCTTTTGTCCAAGTGGGAAAGGGCAGTGTGGAGTGCAATAGAGATTGCATCATCTGTGGATCTGTTTGGGCAGTATGCAAATTGGAGTGGGTCTAGGGTTTCTGTGATAATGGTGTTGATGTGATCCATTACCAGCCTTTCAAAGCACTTCATAGCTACGGACGTGAGTGCTACGGATCTGTAGTCATTTAGGCAGGTTGCCTTTGTGTTCTTGGGCACAGGGACTATGGTGGTCTGCTTGAAACATGTTGGTATTACAGACTCAATCAGGGACATGTTGAAAATGTCAGTGAAGTCACCTGCCAGTTGGTCAGCACACGTCCTGGTAATCCGTCTGGCCCCGGAGCCTTGTGTATGTTGACCTGTTTAAAGGTCTTACTAACGTCGGCTACGGAGAGCGTGATCACACAGTCGTCCGGAACAGCTGATGCTCTCATGCATGCCTCAGTGTTGCTTGCCTCGAAGCGAGCATAGAAGTGATTTAGCTAATCTGGTAAGCTCGTGTCACTGGGCAGCTCGCGGCTGTGCTTCCCTTTGTAGTCTGTAATAGTTTGCAAGCCCTGCCACATAAGACGAGCGTCGGAGCCGGTGTAGTATGATTTAATCTTAGCCCTGTATTGACGCTTTGCCTGTTTGATGGTTCGTCGCAGGGCATAGCAGGATTTCTTTTAAGCTTCCGGGTTAGAGTCCTGCACCTTGAAAGCGGCAGCTCTACCCTTTTGCTCAGTGCAGATGTTGCCTGTAATCCATGGCTTCTGGTTAGGGTATGTACTTACAGTCACTGTTGGGACGACGTCCTCGATGCACTTATTGATGAAGCCAGTGTCTGATGTGGTGTACTCCTCAATGCCATCGGAAGAATCCCGGAACATGTTCCAGTCTGTGATAGCAAAACAGTCCTGTAGTTTAGCATCTGCTTCATCTGACCACTTTTTTTATAGACCGAGTCACTGGTGCTTCCTGCTTTAATTTTTGCTTATAAGCAGGAATGACGAGGATAGAGTTCTGGTAGATTAAAGATTTAGACTCTATGGCCTCTATGTCTGCGTTTTTAACCTAGATCATCTGTTCTCTCTGGTTTGCAGAACAGCTCTACCTCCAGAAATATTAACCTGGGACCATCTGGAAATCCACAGTAGGTTACACAGTCTCACGTTGAATTGAGGCCTGCAGATATTTCTGTTGTATTAATGTGTTTTCTGGATGTCATTTTCCTTTTAAGTAACCTTTGCAGGCCTTATCGTAGCCATTTCTTTGTCCCAAAAATTTCACTTATTTTGTTTGCTTACCTTTTTTGTTTTCCACATTTTAGTGCAAAGCCCACAGACTTTGACTTTCTCAAAGTCATCGGAAAGGGGAGCTTTGGAAAGGTATGTGACTATGCATAATACAGTATATATACACACTACCGTTCAAAAGTTTGGGGTCACTTAGAAATGTCCTTGTTTTTGAAAGAAAAGCAAATAACAGTGTAGACATTAATGTTGTAAATGACTATTGTAGCTGGAAACGGCTGAGTTTTAATGGAATATCTACATAGGTGTACAGAGGCCCATTATCAGCAACCATCACTCCTGTGTTCCAATGGCACGTTGTGTTAGCTAATTCAAGATTATCATTTTAAAAGGCTAATTGATCATTAGAAAACCCTTTTGCAATAATGTTAGCAAAGCTGAAAACTGGCCTTCATTAGACTAGTTGAGTATCTGGAGCATCAGCATTTGTGGGTTCGATTACAGGTTCAAAATGGCCAGAAACAAAGACCTTTCTTCTGAAACTCGTCAGTCTATTCTTGTTCTGAGAAATTAAGGTTATACCATGCGGTAAATTGCCAAGAAACTGACGATCTCGTACAACGCTGTGTACTACTCCCTTCACAGAACAGCGCAAACTGTCTCTAACCAGAATAGAAAGAGGAGTGGGAGGCCCCGATGCAAAACTGCGCAAGAGGACAAGTACATTAGTGTCTAGTTTGAGAAACAGATGCCTCACAAGTCCTCAACTGGCAGCTTCATTAAATAGTATTTAATAATAGCAAAACACCAGTCCCAATGTCAACAGTGAAGAGGCGACTCCGGGATGCTGGCCTCTAGGCAGGGTTGCAAAGAAAAAAACATATCTCAAACTGGCCAAAAAAAGAAAAGATTAAGATGGGCAAAATAACAGACACTGGACAGAGAAAGATTGGAAAAAAAGTGTTATGGACAGACAAATCTAAGTTTGAGGTGTTCGGATCGCAAAGAAGAACATTCGTGAGACGCAGAAAAAATGACAAGATGCTGGAGGAGTGCTTGATGCCATCTGTCTAGCATGGTGGAGGCAATGTGATGGTCTGGGGGTGCTTTGGTGGTGGTAAAGTGGGAGATTTGTACAGGGTAAAAGGGATCTTGAAGAAGAAAGGCTATCACTCCATTTTGCAACGACATGCCATACCCAGTGGACGGTGCTTAATTGGAGCCAATTTCCTCCTACAACAGGACAATGACCCAAAGCACAGCTCCAAACTATGCAAGAACTATTTAGGGAAGAAGCAGTCAGCTGGTATTCTGTCTATGATGGAGTGGCCAGCACAGTCACTGGATCTCAACCCTATTGAGCTGTTGTGTGTGCAGCTTGACTGTATGGTATGTAAAAAGTGCCCATCAAGCCAATCCAACTTGTGGGAGGTGCTTCAGGAAACATGGGGTGAAATCTCTTCAGATTACCTCAACAAATTGACATCTAGAATGCCGAAGGTCTGCAAGGCTGTAATTCTGCAAATGGAGGATTCTTTGACAAAAGCAAAGTATGAAGGACACAATTATTATTTCAATTAAAAATCATTATTTATAACCTTGTCAAAATCTTGACTGTTTCCTATTCATTTTGCAACTCATTTCATGTATGTTTCATGGAAAACAAGGACATTTCTAAGTGACCCCAAACTTTTGAACAGGAGTGTATATTACAGCCATTTTGAATGTCTTTGGTCCAGTGTTAATTTCGTCAACAAAAAAATGTATTCCTCAAACACTTATTTTTCAGTGGCAATTGACGAGACTATAACTTACTAAGTAGTCCCATTTCATTTGACTAAAATGAGACGATACAAAATGATCTCTGTGACGAAAGTCTGACTACTGAGTGGACTAAACAAGAGTTTTTGGAGAGATTGAGTGATAAGTACAATTTAATATTAGCTGCACAGATGCGCTAAAAAGTTGCTAATAGCCTTCTAGTTCGCTACCCTTTTCCCGGTTAGGAAACACAAGCTGCTTTACAAAATTAAAAACAATAGCGGCATTGAGTTTAATAGTAAAACAGCAGTCTAGCTATGAGGATAGAAAAGTAGGCTGTCTTTGAATTTGTAGTCTCGCTCAACCCTCCCACTTTCCCCACTGCATTTCATAGCCAGGTTCTGGATCAGATTCTGTAGCCAAGTCTCCTTCTTTTCCTCAGAGAAAACGTCTTGATTCTAGCCCTTATGGCCCATAATACTGGCGCTAGGTATGTATTTGTTTGTGCATTGGCAGGTCACATTTTATATTTATAAAGCGTATTGCGGGGCGTTCTACAGATGGGCTACTTGCGGACCGGACCATTAACCATTTGATAGGCTACACCTTATTCAGCCATGTTACCTCATTAGCTAGCTATAGCTAATAACCTGCAGGATGCAATGTTTTGGAACATTCAGATCAAAATATGATATGTAGAGCAAACATGCCTCTGACATGTTGAATAAGGAATAACGTTTGCTCTAATCATGGGATTTCTATCTGCAACATTTGAGAACGTTTTGCAACTGAACATGGCCCTGGTAACATTACCAGTAGCCTATATGCAAACATTTGGTGGCACAGAAAGAAAGTGAAATGGATAGCAAACAAGTTGACTAAATTCCTGTAGCCACTACACTATATCTGACTAGATAAATAACTTTATTTTGAGTTAATGTGAACCGAGAGACTCCAACTTGAGCACTGGGACTCGGACTTCAGCCATAGGGATTCGGACTCGAGGTTTAGTGACTCGACTACATCACTGGGAAAAACAGTCATTATCTCCCTTTCGAAGTCATTAGCCCGGTTCTACTTTAGGACACCAATGTGGCTGTGGTGTCTGGAACGTTGATAACAATGTCAATGACGTGACCGAGTGATGGAGGTGCAACCCAGACTACTTTGCCTAGACTTTGCGGCACCATCTGGTGATTGTGCTTGTCTCTATCTCTCTGTCTGTCTGTAATGTACAGTATCCATGTAGGCTGAATACAGCGCATTTGTTTTTGTTACAGCCTTATTCTAATATTGATTAAATTGTTTTTTTCCTAATCAATATACACACACAATACCCCATAATAGCAAATGTAATTAATATTAGATTTACATATATTTACACAGTAATAGTCAAAAGTTTAGACACACCCACTCATTCAAGGGTTTATATTTTTACTATTTTCTATGTTGTAGAATAATAGTGAAGACATCAACACTATGAAATAATACATATGGAATCATGTAGTGACCAAAAAAGTATAAAACAAATCTAAATATATTTTATATTTGAGATTCTTCAAAGTAGACACCCTTTGCCTTGATGACAGCTTTGCACACTTGGCATTCTCTAAACCAGCTTCATGAGGTAGTCAGCTGGAATGCATTTCAATTAACAGGTCTAGTTAAAAGTACATTTTTTTGAATTTCTTTCCATAATGCGTTTTGAGCCAATCAGTTGTGTTGTGACAAGGTAGGGGTGGTATACAGAAGATAGCCCTATTTGGTAAAAGACCATGTCCATAATATGGCAAGAACAGCTCAAATAAACAGAGAAACGACAGTCCATTATTACTTTAAAATCAAATCAAATGTATTTATATAGCCCTTCTTACATCAGCTGATATCTCAAATTGCTGTACAGAAACCCAGCCTAAAACCCCAAACAGCAAGTAATGCAGATGTAGAAGCACGGTGGCTAGGAAAAACTCCCTAGAAAGGCCGAAACCTAGAGAGGAACCAGGCTATGACGGGTGGCCAGTCCTCTTCTGGCTGTGCTGGGTGGAGATAACAGAACATGGCCAAGATGTTCATAAATGACCAGCATGCTCAAATAATAATAATAATAATCACAGTAGTTGTCGAGGGTGCAACAAGTCAGCACCTCAAGAGTAAATGTCAGTTGGCTTTTCATATGAAGATCAGTCAATCCAGAAAATGTCAAGAACTTCTAAAGTTTCTTCAAGTGCAGTCACAAAAACCATCAAGCGCTATGATGAAACTGGCTCTCATGAGAAACACCACAGGAAAGGAATACCCAAAGTTACCTCTGCTGCAGAAAACATGTTCATTAGAGTTACCAGCCTCAGAAATTGCAGCCCAAATAAATGCTTCAGACTTCAAGTAACAGACACATCTCAACTGTTCAGAGGAGACTGCATGAATCAGGCCTTCATGGTCGAATTACTGCAAAGAAACCACTACTAAAGGACACCATTAAGAAGAGACTTGCTTAGGCCAAGAAACACGAGCAATGGACATTAGACCGGTGGAAATCAGTCCTTTGGTCTGATGGCTCCAAATTTGAGATTTTTGGTGCCAACCGCCGCGTCTTTGTCAGACGCAGAGTAGGTGAACGGATGATCTCCGCATGTGTGGTTCCCACCGTGAAGCATGGAGGTGGTGTGGGGGTGCTTTGCTGGTGACACTGTCAGTGATTTATTTAGAATTCAAGGCACACTTAACCAGCATGGCTACCACAGTATTCTGCAGCGATACACCATCCCATCTGGTTTGCTCTTGGTGGGACTATCATTTGTTTTCAACAGGACAATGACCCAAAACACATGTCCAGGCTGTGTGAGGGCTATTTGACCAAGGAGAGTGATGGAGCGCTGAAAAACATCCCCACAGTATGATGCTGCCACCACCATTCTTCACCGTAGGGATGGTGCCATGTTTCCTCCAGATGTGACGCTTGACATTCAGGCCAAAGAGTTCATTCTTTCTTTCATCAGACCAGATAATCTTGTTTAACATGGTCTTGAGAGTCCTTTAGGTGCCTTTTGGCAAACTCCAAGCGGGCTGTCATGTGCCTTTTACTGAGGAATGGCTTCTGTCTGGCCACTCTACCATAAAGGCCTGATTGGTGGAGTGCTGCAGCGATGGTTGTCCTTCTGGAAGGTTCTCCCATCTCCACAGAGGAACTCTGGAGCTGTCAGTGATCATCGGGTTCTTGGTCACCACCTTGACCGAGGCCCTTCCCCAATTGCTCAGTTTGGCCAGGTGGCCAGCTCTAGGAATAGTCTTGGTGGTTCCAAACTTCTTCCATTTTAGAATGATGGAGGCCATTGTGTTCTTGGGGACCAAATAATGCTGCAGAACTCTTTTTGCACCCTTCCCCAGATCTGTGCCTCAACACAATCCTTTCTTTGAGCTTTACGGACAATTTCTTTGACCTCATGACTTGGTTTTTGCTCTGACATGCAATGTCAACTGTGGGACCTTATATAGGCAGGTGTGTGCCTTTCCAAATCATGTCCAATCAATTGAATTTACCACAGGTGGACACCAGTCAAGTTGTAGAAACATCTCAAGGATGATCAATGGAAACAGGATGCACCTGAGCTCAATTTCGAGTCTCATAGCAAAGGGTCTGAATACTTATGTAAATAAGGTATTTCTGTTTTTTATATTTAATAAATTCGGTAAAATTTCTAAACATTTTGTGCCTTTGTCATTGAGGTATTGTTTGTAGATTGATGAGGAAAATATTTTCTTTAATCCATTTTAGAGTAAGGATGTAACGTAACAATGTGGATGAAGGGAAGTGTATGAATGCACTGTATTTTTGTCATATTTCTGCTGTTGGGAAAAGAATACGATGTTATGCAGAAAAATATGTTGGTTTGACTATTTATGTTTGTGGACATGGAAGTCAGTGATTTACAATAGTTTGAGGCAATACAAATGTAATGTGACTAAAATGTAAGGCATTTAGTTGACTAAAATGGCCAACTGTGTCATTTTGACAATAACTAGATTAAATCATTGTCATTTGAATAATGTGACTAAGACCTTAATTATATTTTAGTCAAAATGAATAAAACTAGACAAAATCAACAAAAAAAGTTACAAAATTAGCACTGCTTTTGTCTTTGTAGTTCACTGTGAAGAGAAACTCCACAGCAACACAAACAATGGCATTTTTTGTTTGCTCTTACTAGTGTGGTAAAGAATGCTGTTTTACTTCTTTGTCTATCAGTAGATGGCCTTTCCATTTGGGAAGTGGTAGTCTTACAGTTCTGTAATTTCACTGCCTCATTGTTGGAACTGTATTGTCCCTGATGTGGTAACTGAAGGGTTTTAACAACAATTGAACACCATACTTTTATATTCTCTCCCACGTGAAGGTTCTCCTTGCAAAACGGAAACTGGACGGGAAGTATTACGCAATCAAGGTCCTGCAGAAAAGGGTCATTCTCAACAGGAGAGAGGTAATTTATTCTGAAGTGTTATTACTCTGTTTCTCAATGTTGAGTACGTTATTTCTATGTTCACCCCACCAATACCATTTCTCCTGTTTCCACCAGCAAAAACACATCATGGCGGAGCGCAACGTGCTACTGAAGAATGTAAAACACCCATTCCTGGTCGGCTTGCATTATTCCTTCCAGACGACAGACAAGTTGTACTTCGTCTTGGATTTCGTCAATGGGGGAGAAGTGAGTAGTTTCACTCCTATGAATAATGGAGACCCACAGTGTTGAGTCACTGAGCTCAAGGAGGGAAACTCAGAATAATACAACACCAGAAACCTGCTGAAAAGGTCCCTGGGAAATGACCCCTGATCTGAGTCCCAGTGGTGCTGACCAGGGGTTGGAACTGAAATAATTTTCCAATCGTTTCGTTCCATTCTACAGTTCTGACCAGGAAAATAAAGTTCTGGACCGTTTCGTACCGAAAGAAAGTAGCGTGGCTTCTATGGATGAACTTTGAACTTCCGAGTTGGTTTAGCCGTGCACCAGAGCTAGTTTTAGTGCTGCTCTGCACACACAAGCTTGTTAGCTAGCTAGCAACTAGCTAACAAGCTTGTGTGTGCAGAGCAGCACTAGAACTTAAACACATCTAACCTTTTTGTAGTTAATAAATACAATAGTTATTACGTTTCACATTGGATCTCGCCGGGCAGAAATTTCTGCGATCAATTGGTAAACTGATTTACCACCCCAAAATACCCCTGGACAACGTCTATTTCCACCACTACCGGATGGAAACTGCAAGTGTAATGGCTGTGTTGTAGATGTAGATCCTTCAAACACCCTCAAACAGGGAAACTGATCCCAATCAAAAGTGTTATCACGTGCTCCACTAAGGCAGGTATTTATCTTAGAACTTGTCCTTGTGGTAAAAAATGATGTGTGTAATACGAAGCGCAAATTAAAAGTAATAATCTCTGAGCATCGTAGCACCATCAGTTGCTAAAATTCGATTGGAGACGGGGTGACCTTGACAATTTATTGTTAAAACGAGAGGCTGCCTGGATCTTTATTTTAAAGACCTTGCTCCCGTCGGTCTCAACATAGACTTCTTGTGATTAGTGTGTTTTTGCTATCCATTGTAAAGTGTTTGTTGGCCTATGTAGCCAAATTGTATCTATGATCGTATGTTATTCATTCATGCTTTTTATAAGTTCAATTTATATCTGTAAATCAACCAATGATATCAAGCCACACCTGGCCATGATTAGACACCTGTCTGTGTCCTTTCAAAGTATATAGTCTAGTGACCCGCAGTGTTTGTCATTATACCCTGATGAAGGCGGCTTGTCTGTCAATGTCGGTTATAAAATGATTGCATCTGAGCTCCTAGAGTGTGAGGCTCTCCTTTTCTTTTTCAACTATTGTAGCCTTAACTAGCATTAAAGTTAATCTATTATTTTAAACATCTCTCCCTAAATTCTGAATCATGCTTGTAACATTGTCAGTAGTCTACAGTAACCTGTAGTGGGCTCTAAAATTACTGGCACCCCTGACTGGCAATGCACAAACAATACTTAAAAAAATATAAACAATATAATTATAGAGAGAAACTCAAAATACTAATGTGAGAAATACCGTACTTTATTAATGTTTCAATGGAACCCACCAAAATCATTTATTGAGTTAATAAAAAATCAATGTCCTCCAAATCAAGGTTTCACAATTAATGGCACCCATAAAGATTATTGTAAATAACATCTACCAAAATTAAACTCCACTTATTTAAGTGTATCTAAGTCTTAAGGAACTATATTGAGCCATTACATCACTTCCTGTTTCACTAGGGTATAAAAATGAGGTAACACGCATGCAATATCCCTTTGTCATCCAACACCATGAAGAAAACAAAAGAACTGGCAGTTCAAAAGAGACAGACGGTCGTAGACCTTCATAAATCTGGTAATGGCTACAAGAAGATCTACAAACGATTGAATATACCACTGAGCACTGTCAGGGCAATTATAAAAAAAATTCTAAAGATATGGAACAGTTGAAAACCTCACGGGGAGAGGACGCAAATACATTTTTGCCCCCCAGGATAGGGAGGAGGATGGTGAGAGAAGCAACAAAATCCCCAAGAATCACTGTGAAAGAATTGCAGGCCTTGGGGTCACCAGGTTTCAAAACGCACCATCAGATGCCACCTCCACAACCACAGGCTCTTTTGGAAGGGTTGCCAGTAAAAGCCCTTTCTGACCCCAAGACACAGACGCAAGGGCATAGAGTTTGCCAAACGTCATTTAAATTATGACTGAAAGAAGGTGCTCTGGTCAGTTGAGACCAAAATTGAACGTTTTGGTCAGATACAGCAATGGCATGTTTGGCGTCGAAACAGAGAGGTATACAAGGAGAGGCACCTCATACCCACAGTGAAATATGATGGTGGGTCAGTGATGTTTTGGCGCTGTTTTAATTCCAGAGGTCCAGGGACACTGGTTATCATTGATGGCATAATGAATTCCACCAAGTATCAGGCAATTTTGGCTGACAATCTGGTTGCCTCTGCCAGAAGGCTGGGACTTTGCCGTAGGTGGACTTTCCAACAAGACAATGACCCAAAACATACCTCAAGATCCACACAGAAATGGTTCTATGACAACAAAATCAATGTTCCACCATGGACATCTCAGTTGCCGGACATCAATCCAATCGAAAACCTGTGGGCTGAGTAGAAGAGGGCAGTTGATAACTGCAAAACCAAGAATGTGAAGGATCTTGAAAGGATCTGCATAGAGGAATGTTCCAAAATCCCTCCAAATGTGTTCCTTAACCTTGTCAAACATTACAGGAAAAGACTCCATGCTGTTATCCTTGCCAGAGTACTAAATGAGGAGTGCCAATACTTATGAAACCTTGATTTTGGTTCAATGTATTTTCTATTAAATAATTGTATGATTTTGGTGGGTTCCATTGAAACATTAAATAAGTACAGTATTTCTCACATGTTGCTATTTTGAGCTTCTCTCTATAATTACATTACCTGTCAAAAGTTTTAAAACACTGCATTCAATGGTTTTTCTTAATTTTTACATTGTAGAATAATAGTGAAGACAGCAAAACTATGAAATAACATGGAATCATGTAGTAACCAAAAACTTGTTAAACAAATCAAAATTATATTTTATATTTGAGAATCTTCAAATAACCACCCTTTGCCTTGATGACAGCTTTGCACACTTTTGGCATTCTCTCAACCAGCTTCAACTGGAATGCTTTTCCAATAGTCTTGAAGGAGTTCCCATATATGCTGAGCACTTGTTAGCTGCTTTTCCTTCACTCTGCGGTCTGACTCATCCCAAACCATCTCATTTGGTTGAGATCGGGGGATTGTGGAGGCCAGGTCATCTGATGCAGCACCATCACTCTCCTTCTTGGTAAAATAGCCCTTATACAGCCTGGAGGTGTGTTGGGTCATTGTCCTATTGAAAAACAAATGGTAGTCCCACCAAACCAGATGGGATGGCGTATCGCTGCAGAATGCTGTGGTAACCATGCTGGTTAAGTGTGCCTTGAATTCTAAATAAATCTTAGACAGTGTCACCAGCAAAGCACCCCAACACCATAACACCCCCTCTATGCTTTACGGTGGAAAATACACATACGGAGATCACCCGTTTTACCCACACCGCATCTCACAGACATGGCGGTTGGAACCAAAAATCTTCAATTTGGACTCCAGACCAAAGGACAAATTTTCACCGCTCGTGTTTCTTGGCCCAAGCAAGTCTCTTCTTATTATTGGTGTCCCTCATTAGTGGTTTCTTTGCAGCAATTCGACCACCTGAACAGTTGATGTTGAGATGTGTCTGTTACTTGAACTCTGAAGCATTTATTTGGCCTGCAATTTCTGAGGCTGGTAACTCTAATGAACTTATCCTCTGCAGCAGAGGTAACTCTGGGTCTTCCTTTCCTGTGGCGGTCCTCATGAGGGCCAGTTTCATCATAGAGCTTGATGGTTTTTGTGACTGTACTTGAAGAAACTTTCAAAGTTCTTGAAATGTTCTGTATTGACTGACCTTCATGTCTTAAAGTAGTAATTGATTGTCGTTTCTCTTTGCTTATTTGAGCTGTTCTTGCCATAATATGGACTTGGTCTTTTACCAAATAGGGCTATCTTCTGTATACCCCCTACTTTGTCACAACACAACTGTTTGACTCAAACGCATTGAGGAGGAAAGAAATTCCACAAATTCACTTTTAAGAAGGCACACCTGTTAATTGAAATGCATTTCAGGTGACTACCTCATGAAGCTGGTTGAGAGAATGCCAAGAGTGTGCAAAGCTGTCATGAAGGAAAAGGGTGGATATTTGAAGAATCTCAAATATAACATATTTTGGTTACTACGTTATTTTCATAGTTTTGATGTAGAAAATAGTTCAAATAAAGAAAAACCCTGGAATGAGTAGGAGTTTTAAAACTTTTGACCGGTAGTGTATATTGTTTATTTTTTTTAAGTATTGTTTGTGCATTGCCAGTCAAGGTTGCCAGTAATTTTGGAGCCCACTGTATGTAAAGTTGTCAGTAGGCTTTAGTAACCTATGCTTCAGAGGGGAGGGGAAGGTAACCTACGCACACCCACTGGCAAAGATTTCCAGCTGGCAGGCAGACACTGGAATACATTTCTGAGGGACAGAGTGCATAGGAGCTTTGTTGTAATTTTTTTGTGGGACTGGAAAAAATTGTCCGGAATGTAAAATAACATTATTAACCGGTTCCCATGCTTTTAAAATAATGGTTCTGTTCCGGAACAGTATAGATCGTTCCGTTCGGGTTCTGTTCTTCTAATAATTCTATTGTTTTCGGTTCTGTTCCCTGAACCGGTTACAACTCTTGGTGCTAACAAAACAGCCTGGTTTTTAATCATAAAGAAGCAGTGTTATTCAACTTTGGCTGAAGACATTTCTTATGTCCAGTGGTACAAAGAACATAACTCAAGGTAGATGTAACCACTTAATGCTGATCCAGGATATGCTACTTACCCCTATCCCAATATTAAACCACTGATCCAGGATATGCTACTTACCCCTATCCCAATATTAAACCACTGATCCAGGATATGCTGCTTGCCCCTATCCCAATATTAAACCACTGATCCAGGATATGCTGCTTGCCCCTATCCCAATATTAAACCACTGATCCAGGATATGCTGCTTGCCCCTATCCCAATATTAAACCACTGATCCAGGATATGCTGCTTACCCCTATCCCAATATTAAACCACTGATCCAGGATATGCTGCTTACCCCTATCCCAATATTAAACCACTGATCCAGGATATGCTGCTTACCCCTATCCCAATATTAAACCACTGATCCAGGATATGCTGCTTAGCCCTATCCCAATATTAAACCACTGATCCAGGATATGCTGCTTACCCCTATCCCAATATTAAACCACTGATCCAGGATATGCTGCTTACCCCTATCCCAATATTAAACCACTGATCCAGGATATGCTGCTTACCCCTATCCCAATGTTGACAGTAAACTGTAAACATTTACATAGAGTTTATAGCCTGTTTAGTTTATTCAAAAGGAATCAGCTGCGACTCACTCCCAATCTACCATTAAAGTGTTAAAAAACCCATACATTTCAAAGCTTCCTTTTCAATAAAAGGAACTGTGTAGTGTAGTTGGTGAGAGCTGAATTTCCACATTTGAATAAGCACATCCTGGCCATTAGTGCAACGTTGGCCAATGTAATTCCTCTAAAAATATTTATTAGCATTTTTATGTCATTCTGGGACTGTCAGAGCCAAAACCAAGAGTGATTGACAGGATGATTGAAGGTTTGTAATGTTTCTGTAACCTTGGTATAATGGCCAGTCTGTATAAATATTTTGACAGTATTAAAATATTATAGATATCTTTAAAAAAGCTACTGAGGTCTATGGATTTCCCTTAGCCTACAAATCTGGGATCAGGCTATGTGCTTTAGCTAACTCCTTTCATTATCGTTGTCATCAGTATGTGCTTTAGCTGGAGGGGCTAGGCTCTATCTCCTCTTAAACCACTGAATCGGTGTTGCCTTTCCAGTTTTCCAGGGTGCAGAGGCTAATCTCATAGCTCATGTCATGTTGATGCTAGCACTTAGTTAATCCCCTCAACGTGCTGCTTGAGTCAATTGTAATTGTGATGTGGAATTTGCAGACAGGGCAGGAAGTTTGACCCACGGCTCTGTGTCATGACCCGGCTACAATTGTTGTTAGCAACTTGGGCTAAATATCACGCCATGATCTTACCATGTCCATTAGTTTATTATGATGTACTGCCAAAATAAAGGAAACACTTGAGTAAATGAGGGATACAAAGTCTATTGAAAGCAGGTGCTTCCACACAGGTGTGGTTCCTGAGTTAATTAAGCAATTAACACATCCTATCATGCTGAGGGTCATGTATAAAAATGCCAGTTGCACATTATTTTGGCTACCATGGCTAGAAGAGATCTCAGTGACTTTGAAAGAGGGCTCAAAGGAGCATAGGGGGTTTAAAGGGTGTGTGTGTGTGTGTCAGTCACCAGATCTCAACCCAATTGAACCAGCGGTTTCCACCGCCATGAACAAAACTCCAAATTATGGAATTTCTCGTAAGAATGGTGTCATATCCCTCCAATAGAGTTCCAGTCCCTTGCCCAAAACTATGCAAAGGCACATTGAAGCTGTTCTGGCGGCCCAACGCCCTATTAAGACATTTTATGTTGGCGTTTCCTTTATTTTGGCAGTTACCTTTATTCCTCTGTGATGTCTCACTGGCACTGTGGCTGTATTCTATCATTCCAGCTTTTCTTCCATCTTCAAAAAGAACGGACCTTTCCGGAACCCAGAGCCAAGTTCTACATCGCAGAAATGGCAAGCGCACTGGGCTATCTGCATTCTCTCAACATAGTTTACAGGTACATGAATTGCGTGCATGTATACAAAACATTAAGAACACCTGCTCTTTCCATTATATCGACTGACCAAGTGAATCCAGGTGAAAGCTATGATCCCTTATTGATGTCACTTGTTAAATCCACTTCAATCAGTGTAGATGAAGGGGAGGAGACAGGTTAAAGAAGGATCTTTAAACCTTGAGACATGGATTGTGTATGTGTGCCATTCAGAGGGTGAATGGGCAAAACAAAGGATTTAAGTGCCTTTGAACAGGGTATCGTAGTTGGTGCCAGGCGCAAAGGTTTGTGTCAAGAACTGCAACGCTGCTGGGTTTTTCAAGTTCAACAGTTTCCCGTATGTATTAAGAATGGTCCACCACCCAAAGAACATCCAGCCAACTTGACACAACTGTGGGAAGCATTGGAGTCGACATGGGCCAGCATACCTGTGGAACACAATCGAAACACCATGTAGAGTCCACGCCCTGACAAATTGAGGCTATTCTGAGGGCAAACTCAATGTTAGGAAGGTGTTCCTAATGTTTGGTATACTCTGTGTGTGTGTGTGTGTGTGTGTGTGTGTGTGTGTGTGTGTGTGTGTGTGTGTGTGTGTGAGATGAGTAACCTTGCCTGAGCATGGGCTTTGGCTCAACAGGCAAACCCAGTCTTGAGGTGCGCAGGAGTCCCAGGTTCAAATCCAGTCAGTGGCAAAGGCTGTATTGGATAAGTGAGTCACCCATGTGGACAGGCTGGCTGGTTGTCTTGGCTCTGGTACACCAGTTGGCTGGAGGTCTGTAGTAGAGAATGAATGCCATCCTGAGCCAGCTACCACCCTGTTACTCAAACCTGCACCTTAGAGTCTGCTGCCCTGTGTATGTACATAGACTTGGAATCACTGGTCACTTTAAGAATAGAACACTAGCCACTACTGTTTTACTCCACATTAACTATCCTGAATGAGCACTGAATGCAACACACATCCCCTTTTTAATTAGTGGGAAAAGTCCAACTTCAAATAGCGTCTTTTGTGAAATTCCTGGGACTTTGAACATTTGAAGTGCTCCTCTTTCAAGCGGTCGGCTGTAGTAATGTTCATTAAGTCCAATGTCACTGCTGTCATGGTTGCAGCACGTGTATAGTCGTTCATTAACTGACATGTATTCGTCTCTACCTTGTTGCCCTTCATGCTGTTCTCAGGTTTTAGTTTTTCCATGTATGTTTTTTGAGGTCGGACTTTAGTACGTAGGGCACACCTCATTAGTTCCATCTTGTTAGTGGGAAAGGTGTTTTGTTTTGGTTGATGGTGAGTGACTGTTAGTTCCCATTCTGTTTGAGCTGGGGAATGTAACGCATGTTTGTGCTGCTACCATGTTGTCTCTTTGTGGTGGTGTCTCTTGTCGTGATGTGTGTTTGTCCCACATTTAAATGTTTAATCCTTGTCCCTTGCCTCATTGTAAATAAGAATTTCTTCTTAATTGATTTGCCTAGTTAAATAAAAACATGTTGAGGGAAATTGCCTGTCTGTCCCCATAGTCCCTTTGCCTGTCTTTTCAGTTTGTGTAACCTTTATTTAACTAGGTAAGTCAGTTAAGAACAAATTCTTATTTACAATGACGACCTACCAGGGGGTTAACTGCCTTGTTCAGGGGCAGAACGACAGATTTTTACCTTGTCAGCTTGGGGATTCGATCCAGCAACCTTTTGGTTACTAGTCCAACGCTCTAACCACTAGGCTACCTGCCGCCCCCGGTTTAGTGTAATGCTGGTTCAGTGACTCGTGTACATTGATATCAACTGGATGCAAATCGCCAGGATTAAAGAAACCTCTCTTGATGATTGTTTTGATATCCTCTGTTGCTCTGAAGGGCCACTTACCCAGAAGTAGGAAGATAATAGCTCTTGTAATCCATTAAGCACAGTTCTATTATCCAATAACAGCAACTTTGGACAATGTTCATGTTTGTTTTTTCACAGGGACTTGAAGCCAGAAAATATCCTTCTCGACTTTGAAGTAAGTGTGACATCCTAACCCATTTGCAGTGCGTAAGTAATCTGTTTTATATGTGGAGTAGCTTAGGGCTGTATTCAATCAAACCTGCATTAGCAATCTTTTTGCTTAACAACTTCCCTCGCACAAATGTATCTTGACAACTGAAATCCTCCTCCCACGAATGTAGTCTACCTGGTATTTTAACATTATCCAAAATAATTCTGCATATCAGTTTAACCTCAAGGAAAGTGTTTACTTTAGTTTAGCCTTTACTACACTGAACAAAAATATATACGCAACATGTAAATTGTTGGTCCCATGTTTCCATGAGCTGAAATAAAAGATCCCAGAAATGTTCCATATGCACAAAAAGCTTATTTCTCTCAAATTGTGTGCACACATTTGTTTACATCACTGTTAGTGTGCATTTCTCCTTTGCCAAGATAATCCATCCACCTGATAGTTGTGGCATATCAAGAAGCTGATTAAATGGCATGATCATTACACAGGTGCACCTTGTGCTGGGGACAATAAAAGGCCACTCTAAAATGTGCAGTTTTGTAACACAACACAATGCCACAGAGGTCTCAATTTTTGAGGGAGCATGCAATTTGCATGCTGACTGCAGGAATGTCCACTAGAGCAGCAATGTCCACAGAATTTAATGTTAATTTCTCTACCATAAACCACCTCTAATGTTATTTAAGAGAATTTGCCAGTACATCCAACCGGCCTCACAACCACAGATTACGTGTAATGTGTCGTGTGGGCAGGCGGTTTGCTGATGTCAACATTGTGAACAGAGTGCCACGTGGTGGCAGCGAGGTTATGGTATGGGTAGGCATACGCTACGGAAAGCGAACACAATTGGATTTTATCGATGGCAATTTGAATGCACAGAGAAACCGTGACGAGATCCTGAGGCCCATTGTGCCAATCATCCTTCGCCATCACCTCATGTTTCAGCATGATAATGCACAGCCCCATGTCGCAAGGATCTGTACTCAACTCCTGGAAGCTGAAAATGGCCCATTTATTCCATGGCTTGCATACTCACCAGACATCTCACCCATTGAAAATGTTTTGGATGCTTTGGCTCAACTTGTAAGACAGCGTGTTCCAGTTTGTGCCAATATCCTGTTCCCCCGCACATTGACTCCGTACCGGTAGCCACTGTGTATAGCCTCGTTATTGTTATTTTGATACTTTTTATTTTATTTTCTACTTTAGTTTATTTAGTAAATATTTTCTTAACTCTATTTCTTAAACTGCATTGATGGTTAAGGGCTTGTAAGGTAGCATTTCACGGTAAGTGCTACTACACCTGTTGTATTCGGCACATGTGACAAATAAAAATTGATTTGATATCCAACAACTTCGCACAGCCGTTGAAGAGGAGTGGGACAACATTCCACAGACCACAATCAACAGCTTGATCAACTCTATGCGAAGGAGATGCGTTGCTCTGCATGAGGCAAATGGTAGTAACACTATATACTGACTGATTTTCTGATCCACGCCGTTAACTTTAAAAAAAAAAAAAATGTTTTAAAGGTATCTGGGACCAACAGATGTATTGCATCTGTATTCCCAGTCATGTAAAGTCCATAGATTTGGGCCTAATAATTTTTTTTCAATTGACTGATTTCTTTATATGAATTAACTATGTAAAAAAATTGTTGCGTTTTTATATTTTTGTTCAGTGTAAATGTTTTCGGTGTTTACTACTAAACACAGCAAATAAGGAAACGTCCTTACACTGTCAACTGCGTTTATTTTCAGCAAACTTAACATGTGTAAATATTTGTATGAACAAACTGAACAAGTTCCACAGACATGTAACTAACAGAAATTGAATTTGTCCCTGAACAAATGGGGGCTGGCTGTATGGCTGGTGGAATTGTCATGCTGGAGGGTCATGTCAGGATGAGTCTGCAGGAAGGGTACCACATGAGGGAGGAGGATGTCTTCCCTGTAACGCACAGCGTTGAGATTGCCTGCAATGACAACAAGCTCAGTCCGATGATGCTGTGACACAACGCCCCAGACCATGACGGATCCTCCACCTCCAAATCGATCCCGCTCCAGAGTACAGGCCTCGGTGTAACGATCATTCCTTCGAAGATAAACGTAAATCCGACTATCACCCCTGGTGATACAAAACCGTGACTCGTCAGTGAAGAGCACTTTTTGCCAGTCCTGTCTGGTCCAGCGATGGTGGGTTTGTGCCCATAGGCGACGTTGTTGCCGGTGATGTCTGGTGAGGACCTGCCTTATAACAGGCCTACAAGCCCTCAGTCCAGCCTCTCAGCCTATTGAGGACAGTCTGAGCACTGATGGAGGGATTGTACATTCCTGGTGTAACTCGGGAAGTTGTGGCTGTCCCGCAGGTGTGATGTTCAGATGTACCGATCCTGTGCAGGTGTTGTTACACGTGGTCTGCCACTGCGAGGGCGATCAGCTGTCCGTCCTGTCTCCTTGTAGCGCTGTCTTAGGCGTCTCACAGTACGGACATTGCAGTTTATTACCCTGGCCACATCTGCAGTCCTCATACCTCCTTGCAGCATGCCGAACGCACGTTCATGCAGATGAGCAGGGACCCTGGGCATCTTTCTTTTGGTGTTTTTCAGAGTCAGTAGAAAGGCTTCTTTAGTGTCCTAAGTGTTCATAACTGTGACCTTAATTGCCTACCGTCTGTAAGCTGTTAGTGTCTTAACGACCGTTCCACAGGTGCATGTTCATTAATTGTTTATGGTTCATTGAACAAGCATGGGAAACAGTGTTTAAACCCTTTACAATGAAGATCTGTGAAGTTATTTAGATTTTTACAAATTATCTTTGAAAGACAGGGTCCTGAAAAAGGGACGTTTTATTTTTTTGCTGAGTTTAGTCAGTGGAAAAAATGATGAAACTAACCAATCCAACAGGTTATAAAGAAAGCATCTGTGGTGAAGCCTAGTCCTTCACCAGCTAACACATCTCGCACGAACGGCAATGTCATTTTCAGTTTAGAAGAGAACGTTTGTGATTTGATTACGTTTAACTAATGCGTTTCCTGACCAGCCTTATTGAGACTGAGAAAATTGCAAGTGTCCTGAGAGTTGGCTACTCTGGCCAAAATTCCACAAAGAAAATATGTTCTTTAGTTCTGACTGAGGATAATGGTGGCAAACACTGTCTAAAATTGTCCCTGACTCCCCTTCTTTAAAGGGACATATAGTTTTGACGGACTTCGGATTGTGCAAGGAAGGCATTTCCCAAGCCGAGACGACAAGCACATTTTGTGGGACACCTGAGGTAATGTGGAACATGTTTTCCAGGACAGCGTATGTAATAAGGCATAATAACCTTTTTTTAATGTCTGGACCACTGTTCTGGATTGAGACTGAAAAGGCCTGTCATTACTAATTTATTTAACGTTCTCCTCTCCCCAGTACCTAGCTCCAGAGGTCCTGAGGAAACAACCGTATGACAACACAGTGGACTGGTGGTGTCTAGGATCAGTGCTCTATGAAATGCTCTTTGGCCTGGTGAGTTACAGTAGTAGACATTGAAAACAGGCACAATATGTACGGACAGAACGCACCCTTGACATAATGCCTGATCACACACTGTCTTAACAGTAGCACACATCTATCTCCCCTCTGTTCCACAGCCTCCGTTCTACAGCAGAGACACCCATGAGATGTATGACAACATCCTCCACAAACCCCTGATGATGCGTCCCGGAGCGTCCAACACGGCCTGGTCCCTCCTGCAGGCTCTACTGGAGAAGGACGGCACACACAGACTGGGCTCAAGAGACGACTTTGTGAGTGGTGACCCTCACAGCATGTCAGTGGTTTATGGTTTTATGTCACCCATCTCATTTAGTTAGAAGATATTCCAGTGACCCAAGACTGTTTAAATACTCCAGACTCACTAAATACACACAAATTGACCTTCCTCGAAGTCACAGGAGGTTGGTGGCACCTTACTTGGAGAGAGCGGGCTCGTGGTGTGAATGGAGCGGAATAGTTGGAATGGTATCAATTACATAAAACCTATGGTTTCCAGGTGTTTGATGCCATTCCATTTGCTCTGTTCCGTCCATTATTGTGAGCTGTTCTCCCCAGAGCAGGCTACTGTGCTCTAAATCCCAAACTACCGTTTAAGAAACACAGCAGTATGCTTCATAGTCTCACAACTGTGACTCATGTATTGCTGTAGCTGATGGCATCTGACTCTCTCTGGTGGAGAGACATTGTCATGACCAGGAGTTGCTCAATAGCTGCAGTGTCTGGCAATGTTCATTTCTTCTTGGCAGATGGATTGCATTACATCGTTTTCATCAGTATGAAGTAATAACATTTGCCTTGGTTGTTCTAGAACTGAAAAAGATCTATTCTCTTTTTTTCAGAATGAGATCAAAGCACATAACTTCTTCTCTGCGATCAAGTGGGATGACCTGGAACAGAGAAAGGTTCCACCTCCATTCACTCCAAATGTGGTAAATGTTCTCAGTTACATGTGATTCTGATGTACGGCAACACACGGCAGATGCAACACCAGACCACAAGCATGAATGAACTGATGTTTGTTTTTTCCTGTTTTTCAGAATTCTCCTTACGACATCACAAACTTTGATCCAGAATTCACTGATGAGACCGTTCCAAACTCTGTGTGCTATACTGAACATGCCATAGTAAACGCCAGTGTAATGGAGGCTGATGATGCCTTCCTAGGTTTCTCCTACGCACCCCCCTCAGACGACTCCTTCCTATGAAAGACTTGCTGAGGACCTGCCCCAGAGTTCTGTGAAATTGCCTTAACCAGGGCTCTACGCGGACCTTTTTTTCTTTCCTTTTATTTTACAAGGAGCATGTGTGCACCTAAGTTGAAAAATGTAGGTGCACACAAAGAAATGTAGGACCACATTGAAAAATATTTGAGGTAAGAAAGATAGAATCCTTAATTATTCTAGGCGCACTGGTGTTCCTAAATAAAAATTCCATGTCGCACAGCAAAATCTTAAGGCACATATGCGATCAAAATGGATGCACTGTAGAGCCTTGGCCTTAACCCAGTATTATTCTATCATAGTCCTGGAAATCTATAGGGTATGCAGGATTTGTTCCAGCCCAGTAGCTTGTTGATTAGTGTATTTAGATGTGTCAGTGCTGGGCTGGAACAAAGCCTGCACACCTTGTGGGTCTCCAGGATCAGGACTGAAAAACACTGCCTTAACCTGTCCTAAATATTTTAAATAAAAGGGAAGAATTTATATTGTGGATGAACCCGTTTTGAGAAAAGCCAAAGTGAGCAGTTGTGATCAGACAGCACTTGTGAAAAGGGTTTGGGCTGCAGACTGTGTCAAGAAACCTTTATTTTTACCTAATGATATTTATATAACAAATTATATTTTTAAGAAATGTTGGCCATCTTTCTTTCTTGACACATGTATTGGTTGTTGGCTCATGTCCATTTTGGTTCTTTGTTTGAAGAAACAAGGACATTCAGTGTGGTGTTGTCAGGGTGGGGTGGGTAAAAAAAATTATCCCCCAAATAAAATCCTACATTTAAGTGGGGAGTTGGGATGAAAGCGCTTCCTCAAAATCTTTTCGTTCCACTTTAAAAGCAGACTTTGTGGATTTAATTAAATGGCAGTCATTTATATGCTTTCAGAACAGCTAAAAGGAATTGTTTTGTCTCTTCCATTATCAAAAGATTGTTCATCATAACAAGATCACTGGTTAATGGTATATTTAGAAAGCGCTTGTAGTAGGTTTATTTATAGAGGTTCATTGTTAATTTGTATGGGGGGGGGGGTTCTCAGTCGGAAATACTAGGTCACGGAATATAGTCTTGTGTTGACAGAGGTCATTTCAGTTCAGATTTTCATTGTGTGTATATATAGACCTTTTCTGTAATGGCTCCAGTGACTTTACTTTGCAAACAGGTGCTGCGCCATCTGATTTATTTCTGTGGTTTACTTGCCTGTCTGTATTATAGTTTACAAGCTCATAATCTTGCCTTAATTGACACTCAGATATTCCTTAGAAATCCTCACAGAAAACCTCAACCACCAGACTAGGATTTTCATACCATTTCTAACTAACGAGTGTGGTCAACAGGCCTCATTGTTCAATACAATGCCTTGGATGTACTGTATATTAAAATAATTAAATGAACCAACAAGTTTGTTTTTCATTGTCTTGTTTATTACGGAGATGGGGGAACTTGTCTGTCTGTGCTCTAAAGTTGGCGAGCACAGTTCAAATGTTCCAGTCGCGTGATATCTTGACTGTGTGACTGTAGTCTCTTCAGCCAACGCTTTAGCTAGTCAGTCGGTAACAGAAAATGGAAGACGTTTTCTTACTGAAAGAGTCAGTTTTGTCTTTTCTAGACAGAAGTGGAGCTCTTCTTCAACTTGCCGAAGACTGCAAACCATTCAACGGTAAGTTTTATGGGGCAGTGGTAGGCTAGCTAGCGAGAGCTTTCGGTCAGTGTTAGCTAGCTAGTTAATGGGATTGTGTGACTCCTGAGGAAGAGGTAACCTAGGCAACCCTGTACCCACTTGGAGGATGTGGTGAGACGCAGTCCTTCATAGATGACAGCAAACTGTTAAATAACTGATATGGTTATGTAAATTGATTGATTTAGCTATTATAAAGTCAACTCTATCACCCAAGTACCTATTCCCTTCAGACATCCAGCGAAATGAGGCTGTGTATCGGTTCTGTATCCGTGTGAACCCTTCAGATCTAATCGAACTGGATCCTAGATTGGGTGACTGTGTTCTCAATGACCCCCTCAAAGCTACAGCACTGTTTCAATCTGTAAGTCCAAAACATCTCCCATTTACATTACCCCTTATTCAAACCTTGAATTTTGAACATACTGGTATTTTTTGTATTTTTTTTTTGTCACTCTTTTAGGTTTGTTTTCTGTCAATAAAGACACTCTCCCTCATAGAGAAAATCCACACAGAAAGTCAGGTGAATGTGATCCTGAAGTTTACACACCTACCTCCGTTCCCTGAGTACACCTTGGACCTCTGTGAGTTTCCCTGTGGTTATGGCACCATGAGGCCTGTTGCCATGGAGGGCTTGGCCATCGCGATGACTAGGGTCTCCAAGTACACTCAGGGAGCCAGGTTTCTCTGTTCTGAGGAGGACTGTCCCTGCTCAACAGGTAGGCCTGATTACAAGTAACATGTTTCTGTTTTCATAACATCACAGTAATGCCATTTACAAAACAATTTCAAATTCTGTAATATGTTATCCTCAGGGTTCCATCACATCAGAGTGCATGCACCCGGAGCCACTGAGTCAGCCACAGTGAGGAGTGACTTCAGTTGCCTGCTCTGCTCCTCTCACCTCAAAGAGGACATCAAGTTCCGGGTCCTGGGGGGTGAGAATGTCCCTAAATGATACCTGATGAAGTAGCCTCACATGCCATGCTTACATGTAGTTCGCCGTTTCTTACTAGCTCTGATTTTGCTGACAGCTACTTTATTGAAGAAAATGTACTTGAATATGATAGTGCATCCATCTTAAGGTAGCTAGGTGAGACAAAGTGTAAGATGCTCTGGATAAGAGCGTCTGCTAAATGACTGACCTTTGTAATGTAAATGTTCATGTAAGTATAATGTGGTTTGGAAACAGACAAGCAGCTTGTTGAGCTGATCCATGTTAAAGCACTGGATGTCCTGAAAGTCCATCCTCCCAGTGCCCTCAGGTACCAGTCTGTCACCCTGTTTCTCAGAGGTAAGCTCACATAATAATAATTTTGCCCAAACGTTTTGTAATGTTCACATATTGCAAGTCAAGATTTTATTTTTAATAGATTTAACTTCGATATCTCCTTAGAAAAGTAACTTAGAAGTTTGTTAGGAATTCTCTTCCTTTTCCATGACAAATGTAATTTTGGAGCCAAAATCCAGTGGGGGAAGAGTTAAAATAGAGGTTTGAGTAGCCAGCCACGCAGTAGTGCCCCTGGGTGAGATATTAGGTGTTCCTGTGCCCTCCAATAACATTGTCCAGCCATTACCCCTGAGAGAGCAGTGATTCTCAGTGCCAGTATTAGCATATTCTGTTGACCTAGTCTTCTGGAGGAATTCACCACAGCTGGCTCACGTTACTAAACATATATGTTAATAAGTGTAAGAAACACTCATTAGTTGGGTCGCACAATGCACACACAGTGAGATCTTTGTTCCAAGGGCCTGGTTCCTGTGTTGCTCTTGGCAGGGGTGTGTAGGTGCCTTGCATGTTCCTCAAATAATTAGGAAACAGCAGGACAGAACCGGACAACCCCTCTGAGTGTTATGGTTCCGTTTCCCTCACAACGTTGTAGATGAGCTGTGTAACTCCATGAGGATTGGACGTCTGTACAGGGTGCTGGGCATACCGGCCCATGTCCACCAGTGGCCCAACATCACCTTGAGTGTGGAGGCCAATAGCGTTCAACCGTGGAAGCCTGAATGTAAGGACCTATATGCATGCTTACAATGGTACAGATCAGCTTACATTAAATCCTATTCATAATCTATAGGTCTGATTTTCAGTTACTCTGAGAAAGCAATTCATAAGGAACATGCATGTGCGTGTCCTTGTGTGTGAGGACTGTGACCTCTGACTTGCTTATACCAGAACACTCTACAGTACCAGTCAAAAGTTTGGACAAACCTACTCATTCCAGGGTTTTTATTTATTTGACCTATTTTATACATTGTAGAATAATAGTGAAGACAAAAACTATGAAATAACACATATGGAATCGTGTAAAACAAATATAAATATATTTTATGAGATTCTTTAAATAGCCACCCTTTGCCTTGATGACAGCTTTGCACACTCTTGGAATTCTCTCAACCAGCTTCATGAGGTAGTCACCTGGAATGCATTTCAATTAAATTGTGGAATTTATTTCCTAATGCGTTTGAGCCAATCAGTTGTTGTGACACAGAAGATAGCCCTATATTTGGTAAAAGACCAAGTCCATATTATGGCAAGAACAGCTCAAGTAAACAAAGAGAAACAACAGTCCACCATTACCTCAAGACATGGTCAGTCAATCCAGAAAATGTTTCTTCAAATGCAGTCGTAAAAACCATTAAGCGCTATGAAAAAACAGCCTCTCATGAGGACCGCCACAGGAAAGGGAGACCCAGAATTACCTCTGCTGCAGAGGATAAGTTCATTAGAGTTACCAGCCTCAGAAATTGCAGCCCAAATAAATGCTTCAGAGTTCAAGTAACAGACACATCTCAACATCAACTCTTCAGAGGAGACTATTTGAAACAGGCCTTCATGGTCGAATTGCTGCAAAGGAAACCAATAAGAATAGACTTGCTTGGGCAAAGAAACACGAGCAATAGACATTAGACCGGTGGAAATCAGTCCCTTGGCTCCAAATTTGAGATTTTTGGTTCCAACCGCCGTGTCTTTGTGAGACGCAGAATAGGTGAACGGATGATCACAGCATGTGTGGTTCCCACCGTGAAGCATGGAGGAGGTGTGATGGTGCTTTGCTGGTGACATTGTCAGTGATTTATTTATAATTCAAGGCACACTTAACCAGCATGGCTACCACAGCATTCTGCAGCAATACTCCATCCCATCTGGTTTGGGTTTAGTGGGACTATCATTTGTTTTTCAACAGGACAATGAACCAAAACACTTCCAGGCTGTGTAAGGGCTATTTGACCAAGAAGGAGAGTGATGGAGTGCTGCATCAGATGACCTGGCCTCCACAATCACCTGACCTCAACCCAATTTAAATGGTTTGGACCACAGAGTGAAGGAAAAGCAGCCAACAAGTGCTCAGAATATGTGGGAACTCCAAGACTGTTAGAAAAGCATTCCAGGTGAAGCTGGTTGAGAGAATGCCAATAGTTTGCAAAGCTGTCAAAGGCAAAGGTTGGCTACTTTGAAGAATCCCAAATAAAATATATTATGATTTGTTTCCATAGTTTTGATATCTTCACTAATATTCGACAATGTAGAAAATGGTACAAATAAAGAAACTCTTGAATGTGTAGGTGTCCAAACTTTTGACTGGTATTGTATAGTCGATGACAACACCTCAGTCCAGTAGATTCACTCCACCCCTCAACTTTTCCTTCAAACACACCCCCAGACACAGGCACCATCAGCTCTAACTTCCAGGCCCTGTTGACAGCAACAGCCTCTTCCCCCTGGAGGTTCTCTGCCATCGTGGCTAACACGTTTGGCTCCCCTGTGGTTCCCCCGGGCTTGTACAGCACTCTGAAGCTGGGCCTGCTGCTCAGCCTGGTCCAGGGCCGGGAGGACAACCCAGACTCACTGCACTGCCTGGACCTGCTGGCCCTGACTACTGACACACTCATACTGGACAGGTCCTGCATTATAATCCTTCAGTCAATTAATCAATCAACCAAGTTCTTAGGAAGCACAATACAATGACCAAATTACCAAAACAATAACACTACAGTAAAATTGTACTATGCCCATATTCAAGTCAACAGCATAAATGAATAGTTGAGAGAGCCAGCCTCCGTTACCCCCCGTCTTAGGCTGATGACGTACAGCCTGGGCCTGGCTGGCCGTGGGGTGAGACACCCTGCGACAGGGGAGATGTTTGCCTCTCTTTCTCGTGATGAACACGGAGCGGGCACGGCTAACATCCACGCTGGCTCCGCCCTGCTGGCCACCGGGGGCGTCTGCATGCTCGGGGACCTGGGCCACCACAGGAAGGATAAGATGGACGCCCTTCAGTCAGGTACAGAGCCCTGCTTACCTTGTAGCCTGGGGCCAGTCTGATACAGCTGTAGCTAATGTGTTGTCTTGTCAAAGCAATGCAACAATGAAGAAACGTTATGGCACCTCCTGTGACAAAGTATAGAGTAGGTTATTTGAGTGTATAACCCAAGGGACTGGTTTCACACTGGGACTTTGCCTTCTATCCACCCCCAACAGTTAGTTCACCTTTGACCACTCTCCTTCCCCACCCAGCTCTGGAGAGTCGGACAGTGTCTGTGATCATCCCAGGGAAGAAGTATGGAGAGGATGCTGACCAGCAGATCTCCTTCCCTGTCCAGTGCAGCTTCTGGGCCTTGGCAGACTCCACAGCTCCCTCAAACAAGACCACCAGGACTGACAGTACAGTGCTGGGAACAGTGGTGGGTCATAGTTGTTTAATTTACATTACCATTCAAATTTATTGGACTACTGCACTTGATAAATATGAGTGCCCCCGATGTGTCCCCATTGGGTTGTTGTCTGATATGGTGGTTCTGGAACAACGCTATTCCATGTGAGCAGTTTGAAACCTTTTCTCCTACCACACAATGCCAATAGCACTCAGCACTGGCAAATATGTGTTCCCGAAATGTCAAATCTCTGAGCCAGCCAATTGTCTGTTTAGGCGTATGCTTTATGTAGGCAAAGCAGGAAGGGGAGACAATTTACTCTCTTCAGAGGAAGTAGTTAATTGCTCCCACTCATGGAACAGGCTGCTGCCCAAACAAACGCTTTCAGGTTCTCCTCCACTTTGGCCTCAGTGCCAATTCAGAATGGACAAGAAACAGTACTCTAGTGGTAAATATAGTACTGTTAAATATGTTAAGCTAGTAGGTCAAAGTATTTTTTCAAAATTAGCTACCAGCCACATGAAAATATGTTATCCATTGTGTGTGTAGGACATGGGCCCGGTCCCTGCCCAGTTGGCTGAGGCCTTTGGTCTGGTGATCCTGTGTCGGGAGGCAGGGGGAAAGCAGGCCCTGCTAGCCCAGACGATGCACACCCTCAGGCAGGCAGTGCAGCCCGGAGAGCCCCTCTACCCATCCTGCATGCAGTTCACCACACAGGACTACCAGGAGGTAAATCACACAATACGTAATGATGATTTTCACCTTTTCATGTAATATATGGCACACATAAAATACATCCGCACACTTAGATGCTTTGTGACAGACAACATGACTTACCATTGTGCTCTCTTCCTTCCCCTAGCTCCTGGCCTACACCCAGAGGATCCAGACAGAGCTGAGCCCTGGGGCAGAGATGATGATCCATGGCTATTACATGGCCAGCAGAAGGGTCCGGTCAGACTCGGGCCATGGTGCAAAGGTGTCTGTGGCCTCCATCAAGCTACTGTAAGGGCCTACCACATGCTGAGGGTTATTCATTAAAAAAATACCATGTTTAATATTTATACACATCACCTTTTACTTATTGTAGTGTTTAACTTGGGCATTTGTCAAATCACTGATTTAACAATGTGTAAGAGAAAAAGCCCTTAATTCTCAGGGCACCTGCAGCATTTTGTGCTTTCGAAGTGTTCTCTGTAATGTCATATTTCTCCACAAGGTGGAGCGCAATCATTCATTTACAGAACCTATAAATGGGTGCCTGGGTCCAGACTATTTTTCGTATAGTTTGGAAAATATTTTGTGAAAGTGAACAGTAAAAATAAACCCAATTTCATCAGGGGCACTATATAGATATTTAAATAAAAGGCTAACAAAGACAGGTTTTTCTAGATCTGATGGCCTGTTCCTACAGTGTATGTCGTTGCTTGATTTTGCATTGCCAGTTAGTAACTGTACCATTACTCACAGTAAATTCTGCTTAGCTCTTAGCTAAAAATAAACATTTGTTTACTTCTACAAAATGTCTATTGGCATGTTTCTTCCAGGATCTCCCTGGCCGAGGCCCACAGTAAGCTGTGTCTGAGAAGCACAGTGCTGGAGGAGGATGCAGTGATCGCTGTGTTGCTGTGTGAAAACTCCATCACTCTCAGACATGGTATGACACACAGGACCGAAGGCCACGTCAGCAGCCAAACTCATAGATCCCATTTGCCATGTTGAAATCACCTACCTTCACACATCCTGGCTAACTGATAGTCCAAGAACAAACCCCTCCAGATTCAGCACCATTTCTAGTTATGTCACAGTCCAACCTTTTGTCTAGGGACTATGGTGCCACACCCCTAGGTCCATAGCCATGCTGCAGCCCCCCCCCATATCAAAAATACAAAATGACCCCCACCCCAAATTAGTGCACTAAGTCTTTAATACTCCTGTATATGGGGAGAAAAATACAATCAGCAGAGCGGGGTGAAGAATCCCCCTCCCCGAACACAAAACATCTTCCCGCAGCCATGCCCAGGTCTTGCTTTAATGTCAGTGAGTGATCTCTACAGGGGCCATCTATAGTCAAATCACATTATCGGTCACATGTTATTGCAGTAGCTACAGGCAAGAGTATCCTGGCCATGATCTTCTTTGCTCTAGTAATAGCAGTCAGTGTGGACTGCAGTCTAGATTTTCCCTGATAGTTGGTCTGGGGACTGCTCCCTCTACCTACAGGAGCCTCAGCGCTCGTTATCCCACCCGACGCAGCATTTCCCTGTGACCTGTGTGACCTGGAAGCTCTCCACAGGAGAGACCTTATCCTGGAGCAGCTCCAACAGAGCATCCTGCACTTTGTCTACACCTACGCACCCGGGGCCGCCAGCTACATCACTGAAGAATAGCGCCACAGCTAAGTAAAAGGATGTTTCTATTTTTACATATCCAATTGAATTTAAAATGGTGAAATGAGCTACTCAGAAGAATATAAAACGCAACATGTAGTGTTGATCCCAGAAATTCTCCATACGCACAAAAAGCTTCACTGAGCATTTCTCCTCTGCCAAGATAATCCATCCACCTGACAGGTGTGGCATATCAAGTAGCTGATTAAACAGCATGATTACAGGTGCACCTTGTGCTGGGATAATTTTAAATAATGCCACATCACAGGTTGAGTGGCATGCTGACTGCAGGAATGTCCACCACAGTATTGAATGAGAATTTGGCAGTACATCCGACCGGCCTCACCTGCGATAGCCACCCAGACAAATACTGTTTCATCAGCTAATTCTGACTGGGTGGGCCTATTCCCTCCCAGGCCAACCCATGGCTACGCACCTGCAGCCAAGTGAAATCCATTGATTAGGGTCTAATGCATTTATTGCAGTTTACTTATTTCCTTACATGAACTGTACCATTCATTTTTCAGTATAGTTCATGTAATTTGACACAGTAATTCAATGTAGGCAGAAAAAAAGATTGCGATTAATGTACCATAAAATGTTTTATTTCATAACAGCGCAGAATACAATCTGATTAAAAACAAACATTTAACCTTAAATTTAGGCAGGGGAGTCAGACCAAGGCTGTGCTTTTTTGACAGACAAGAAAGTTGAAAATAGGGTGATAGTTTAGGTCTCCAGGGTCACATGTGTGAAGGAGTACATGCACCGCTTTCCAAACCTTGTGAATTGTGTCAATGAATAGAAGAAATCAGTTAAACGCAAATGACCATTGTCTGAGATTAGCCAGCAACCTAAAACTACTTTACAGCCTTCCACCATTGTGGGTTTAGTTACAATGCTGGTAATTCAAATGAATGGCTTTTCAGCAGGGTAAATTAGCAGAAAAGGCATCACAATTCCATTAAAAATGAATTAACATGGGTAGGAAAATCTTAGTTGACACCTCACAACCCAGGAAATAACTCCCCTACTGCAGGTCTAACAATCCTGCATGATGAAATAAGAAGTCTCAAAACTTAGTCAGGGATTGCAGGTTTAATGATTGAAGGTAGACCCTGCAATGCCGCTGCCACGAGGTGCACCGCAGATATTGAGCTAAGCGAGATGCTCACGCTTCAACACTCTTAGTTGTGGAAATTGACCCACTATGCTCTCTGCATCTACCTATAATGATCAATGCTAATACTGGCAGTTCAGTTAGTCACAGCATCCCAATTTAGTCAGATCGGTAAACAGCAAAAGTGAGAGGTCATCACAACTCCAGTAGAAGACTGAAGGAAAACAATTGGCTACTTTTAGCCATCAGACACTCACCATAGGGTTGAGATTTAAGTCTTCATATTCCACATACTGGATCAAACCCAATCTAGGAGAGAAGAACAGTCTATTAGCATGACTATCATTTGATTGTAGTTAGGCACAATATGCAAGCAATTATACTGTAGTTCAGGAAGTTACATTCTCAGCATCCCAATTTAGTCTGATGGGTAAACGGCAAAATGTAGAACTCATCACAACTCCAGTTTCGTGCACATTTGCCGATCAAAGACACATTTGGTCCTCAGATAAATAAAAAACATTTTATTTTACTCACCACAGGGCAAGATTTACATCAGTCTTCAATATACATCCTGGCCCATTAACTCTACGAAAGAACAGAAACTTATTAAAATGATAATTTGATAGACAATGTAAAATCTCAGAATACTGGTAGTTCAGTTAGTCACATTGTCAGCACCCCAATAATGGTCTTATGGGTAAAAGGCAAAAATTATAACTCATCACAACATTAACCGAAGTGAAAACATTTCAAACAGCCAAAGTGGGCTGGTTGTATACTAGTTGGTTAATGCCAGTGGAAAAGGTATAGGCCTTACTCACCAAAAACAAGATGTAGATCGCGTGTCAAACTCATTGCACGAAGGGCCGAGTGTATGCAGGTTTTCGCTGCTCCCTGTACTCGATTGATGAGTTAAGGTCACTCCATCACCTGGCTGTCTAAGCCTTAACCTGTTAGGGCTAGGGGGCAGCATTTGCACGTCTGGATAAAAAAAATGTACCCGATTTAATCTGGTTACTAATCCTACCCAGTAACTAGAATATGCATATACTTATTATACATGGATAGAAAACACTCTAAAGTTTCTAAAACTGTTTGAATGGTGTCTGTGAGTATAACAGAACTCATTTGGCAGGCAAAACCCTGAGACATTTTCTGACAGGAAGTGGATACCTGATGTGTTGTATTGACTTTAAACCTATCCCATTGAAAAACACAGGGGCTGAGGAATATTTTGGCACTTCCTATTGCTTCCACTAGATGTCACCAGCCTTTACAAAGTGTTTTGAGTCTTCTGGAGGGAGATCTGACCGAACAAGAGCCATGGAACGATGATGTCCCATTAGACACCTGGCGCGCGAGTTCATGTTGGGTACCCTCGTTCCAATACGTTATAAAAGAGTATGCATTCGTCCACCTTGAATATTATTCATGTTCTGGTTAAAAAAGGCCCTAATGATTTATGCTATACAACGTTTGACATGTTTGAACGAACGTAAATATATTTTTTCCCCTCTTTCATGACGAGAAGTCCGGCTGGCTTAGATCATGTGCTAACAAGACGGAGATTTTTGGACATAAATGATGAGCTTTTTTGAACAAAACTACATTCGTTATGGACCTGTGATACCTGGAAGTGACATCTGATGAAGAGAATCAAAGGTAATGGATTATTTACATAGTATTTTAGATCTCCCCAACATGACGTCTAGTCTGTATCGCAACGCGTATTTTTCTGGGCGCAGTGCTCAGATTATTGCAAAGTGTGATTTCCCAGTAAGGTTATTTTTAAATCTGGCAAGTTGATTGCGTTCAAGAGATGTAAATCTATAATTCTTTAAATGACAATATAATATTTTACCAATGTTTTCTAATTTTAATTATTTAATTTGTGACGCTGACTTGACTGCCGGTTATTGGAGGGAAACGATTTCCTCAACATCAATGCCATAGTAAAACGCTGTTTTTGGATATAAATATGAACTTGATAGAACTAAAAATGCATGCATTGTCTAACATAATGTCCTAGGAGTGTCATCTGATGGAGATTGTAAAAGGTTAGTGCATCATTTTAGCTGGTTTTATGGTTTTGGTGACCCTGTCTTTGACTTGACAAAACATTACACACAACTCTTGTAAATGTACTGTCCTAACATACTCTAAATTTATGCTTTCGCCGTAAAACCTTTTTGAAATCGTAAAACGTGGTTAGATTAAGGAGATGTTTATCTTTCAAAGGGTGTAAAATAGTTGTATGTTTGAAAAATTTGAATTTTGACATTTATTTGGATTCAAATTTGCCGCTCTTGAAATGCACCTGCTGTTGATGGAGTGCACCACGGGTGGCACGCTAGCGTCCCACCTAGCCCATAGAGGTTAACTGAAAGAAACTCAAAACCCGCAGACACTAGGCTCTATGGAATGAGTGACACCCCTGATGTAGATCTCTTATAGCGTCTTCAGTACCCTGCCAGCCAATCAAATCTGTGGGAGAAAAACATTGTTATACTGATGATCATTGGTCTCCAATCGAGAGGTTGTGGGTTGAAATGGTATTCTTTAGTTAGAATAATGCTGGTAGTTCAGTTAGTCACAGTCTCAACACCCCAATTTAGTCAGATGGGTAAACGGCAAATGTGTGAAGTCATCACAATACCAGCAGAACAACCGACTAGCAGAGCATAGCTTATAGTTAGTAATGAACTCACCTCAGTACACTACTGGCATAGCCAGCACCATCTGTCCCCAAAAGACAAACCTGTGAAAAAACAAAAATAATAAATCAAATTTGACTGACAGTTGTGGTATGGTCAGTGTTGTGATTATACTGGTAGTTCAGTTAGTTAGTCTCAGCAACCCAATTTAGTCAGATGGGTAAACGGCAAAAATGATAACTCATCACAACTCCAGTATTGTCAGAACAGAAAAGCATAGCGAATTCTAGGCCTTTTAATAAACCCTGGTTTAAGAATGGACGACTCACTCCAGTACAACAAAGGATGTATGCGTGTCTGGAACCTTCAACCCCCTTCAAGTCCATGAAAGCTGTAAGAGAAATACATAAAACCTGAAGTGAAATTCCTGCTGCTGTATATTTAAAAACACTTCCGTCAGCCTACACAGCTGTCGAGTTTGCCAGATTCAAGGTTCTGCTAATTCTGGGATTCAGATAGCACACAACTCTACTGCTCAGATATTAAGAGCCACATTCAGATCTATGGGAAGCATTCTGCACTTTGAAAAAGTCTGAGTGACATCCAAAAATAGTACTCCCAAGTAATTGCCATGTAACTGGTGTGGCACTATTGGTTTTTATCTTGCATTGATAAGCTGTACTGAAGGAATAGCCAATGCACTCAGAACAACTAGACAGCTAAAATGACTAATGAACTTAGGGTCAGGGGGCACATTTAACACAGCTTGGGAGTATTGCACAATGAAAGCCCACACTGCAGCCTTTCCAAGGAAGGTTCAACAGCAGATCACGACCTTAACCAAAACCTTTACTCCTTTGAGACGTCCAAAGTCGAGACTCCTCAATGAAGTCATTGCGAAGACAATTAACTGACCACCATGGTATCCGATGATCGGTGACCAGAGCAGGTGTGCAGTAACCTAACTAACAATAGGGGCCAAAATGACAAAGGGTCCATTTATCATCGGATCTGGGACAAGCAGCTGACAGTATGATTTATTACAATACTGCTGGGACATTTAGGCCCAAATACACCGTTCGATGAGTCATGATTTATTTTTGACAATGGGCCCATTCCATTCACACATGATACTAAGATCCAAGAGTAAAACGTCAACTTATTTTGGTAAAATTATCCATAGTATGTGATTGCCAAAAGACCACATGCACCGACAAAAGTGCCTTAAATGTCTGCACCAATTTGAGCATAAACATGAGGGGGGAGTGGTTAATTAGCAAACTAAATTAATGATTATTAAAGAATTAAATAATCAGCTGCATCCTTCGCCAGACAATATGCATACATTACCAGTCTCTCGCCTACCCTAGCGCTAACTACATTATGGCCACGCCAGCTTGCCAACTCTCGTGGTCAGTGGCATTGATTCGTGGCCCTCGAGCGCAGTGCACCAGTAGCAAGGAAACGGTTTGCTTACTAACCTAGTCAATACAATTGTATCATTGAAACAGGACGATTACATTACAGAAAACTACGTAAATTATTTCGAATCCATTTTTAGAGGGATGGATATAATCCTTATTTTGACTGCGGAAACGTTACATTCAGGTTAGCTACTATTGCTAGTGTTCTGGTATTTTATATAGCTAGCTAAAACACAAATGTGCATTATTTTTGAATAAAACCGACTGCCCAATGTTATTAGCCACCTACCTGTCGAATGAACGGGGAATTCAACAAGTTGTTGCTCATAAAAACAATATTGGTGCGAGCGCATACAAACTCCATGTGTCCTCCTTCGTTGTTCTTCCAGAAAGAAAGATAAGACTTCCTGCTTCATCGTTATTGGCATGCGCAGTCTGAGCTCACATCACGCAGGCAACTAGCAAAAACACACTACAAAGTTTTACCTATTATTAACATTTACATTTTAGTCATTTAGCAGACGCTCTTATCCAGAGCGACTTACAGTAGTGAATGCATACATTTCATACATTTAATTTAATTTCATGCATTTAAAAAAAAAATAGGTCTATCTTATAACTTTTGAAAACGGTGTTTTAATTGTATTTGTGTTTTGGCAATTTTGCATTTGAATTAAAGGTCCAATGCAGCCGTTTTGATCTCATTATCAAATAATTTCTGGGTAACAACAAGTTTTCAATTAATATTTTCAAAAAGATGGCTTAGCAAATAGCAATTTCTCAAACAAATAGTTTTTCTATGACTGTCTGGGAGTGGTCTGAGTGGGGAGGGGAAAGGTGAAAAAAAAGCTGTTATTGGCCGAGAGGTTTGGAACTCTCTTTCTTATTGGTCTATTAACTGTCAGGCAGGCCAAAACTTCATCCCACCAAAACAGGCAGAAATGTCAGGCAGTCTTTTAAAACAGCTCTTACACTAAAAGGGCTTTATCATCGTAGTGTGGAAATACACACTCAGTGGCCAGTTTATTAGACACACCACCCCGTTCATGAAAACGGTTCGCTCCTACAGACAGTGAATCACATGGCCGTGGCTTGCTTTATAAAGCAGGCAGGCAGGCATCGAGGCATTTGGTTACTGTTTCGATTAAACGTTACAATGGGGAAAACGTGTGACCTAAGCGACTTCGAGTGTGGTATGATCGTCGGTGCCAGGCGCGCCGGTTCCAGTATCTAAGAAACGGACGTCCCCCTGGGCTTGTCATACACGGCAGTGTCTAGGGTTTACCGATAATGGTACGACAAACAAAAAAACTTCCAGTCAGCGGCAGTCCTGTGGGCGGAAACAGCTCGTTGATAAGAGAGGTCGGAGGAGAATGGCAAGAATCGTACAAGCTCACAGGCGGGCCACAAAGAGGCAAATAACGGCGCAGTACGACAGTGGTGTGCAGAATGGCATCTCGGTGCACACAACTCGTCGGCCCTTTTCACGGATGGACTTTTGCAGCAGACAACCACACCGGGTTCCACTCCTATCAGCTAAAAACAAGAAGAAGCGGCTCCAGTGGGCACGCCACCACCAACACTGGACAATTGAGTAGTGGAAAAACATCGTCTGGTCCGATTAATCCCGGTTCCTGTTGCGTCATGCTGAAGGCAGTCAGGATTTGATGTAAACAGCACGAGACCATGGCCCCATCCTGCCTAGTGTCATCGGTACAGGCTGATGGCAGTGGTGTAGTGGTGTGGGGGATGTTATCCTGGCACACGTTAGGTCCCATGACACCAATTGTAGCAAATTGTATCAATTGTACCTTGAAACCAAACATTTGAACGTTTCTGACACCTTGTAGAATCCATTCCCCTGAAGAATTCAGGCTGTTCTGGAGGCAAAGGGGGTCCAACCCGATACTATACTGAAAAATATATATAAATGTAACATGCAACAATTCCAATGATTATACTGAGTTACAGTTCTTCTCCTGTTTTTTTCTAGTATTACATTGTTACTGATTATTGCATTGTTGGGTTTTGAGTTTGCAAGAAAGGCATTTCACTGTACTTGTGCATGTGACATTAAAACTTGAAATCAGTCAATTGAAATAAATCTATGGATTTCACATGATTTGGCAGGTACGCAGCCATGGGAGCCATAGGCCAATCAGAATGAATTTTTCCCCACTAAAGGGCTTTATTACAGACAGAAATACTCCTCGGTTTCATCAGCAGGTGAAGAAGCTGAATGTGGAGGTCCTGGGCTGGCGTGTTTACACATGGTCTGTGGTTGTACATTCTGCCAAATTCTCTAAAACGACATTGGAGGCGGCTTATGGTAAAGAAATTAACATTAAAATCTCTGGCAACAGTTCTGGTGAACATTCCTGCAGTCTGCATGCCAATTGCACGCTCCCTCAAAACCTGAGACATCTGTGGCATTGTGTTGTGACAACTGCATTTTTAAAAATGATTATACGAGCACAAGGTGCACCTGTGTAATGATCATGCTGTTTAATCAGCTTCTTAATATGCCACACCTGTCAGGTGGATGGATTATCTTGGCAAAGGTAAAGATTTTATTTGACTGGGCAGGGGCGCAGCCATGCGTTGGCCTGGGAGGGAATAGGTCCACCCACTGGGGAGCCAGGCCCAGCCAGTCAGAATGAGTTTTTGATCACAAAAGGGCTTTATTACATACATGTTTCATCAGCTGTCTGGATGGCTAATCTCAGACGATCACGCAGGTGAGGTTACACATGGTCTGAGGTTGTGAGGCTGGTTGGACGCACTGCTAAATTCTCCAAAACGATGGAGCGAAATGAACATTGAATTATCTGGCAACAGCTCTGGTGGATATTCCTGCAGTCAGCATGCCAATTCCACGCTCCCTCAACTTGAGACATCCGTGGCATTGTGTTGTGACAACTGCACCTTTTGTGTTTAAAAAAAAATCCCCAGCACAAGGTGCACCTGTGTAATGTGCATGCTGTTTAATCAGCTTCTTGATATGCCACACCTGTCAGGTGGATAGATTGTCTTGGCAAAAGAGAAATGTTCACTAACAGGGATGTAAACAAATTGGTGCACAAAATTTGAGAGAAATAAACTTTTTGTGCGTATGGACATTTTCTGGGATCTTTTAATTCAGCTCATGAAACATGGGGCCAACACTTTACATGTTGTGTTTATATTTTTGTTCAGTATAGATGGGTGTACCAAATAAACTGGCCACTGATTGTATGTAAAACACAGGGAAATCAATTGTTTTACTGCACTGGGCCTTTAAAACCATAACTATCAGTTTTTCTTTTGAATATTATGCTAAGTCTCCAATTTGCACATTTCAGCAGTGTAAGTGTCTGAGTAGGCTGCATAAACGTGCACTTTCTAAATTGATCTCTGACCATTCGATTTCAACTTCATAATGCCAGAATTATCTCAAAAGTTATGCTATAGTTTGACGGGATAGTTCGGGATTTTGGCAATGAGGCCCTTTATCGATTTCCCCTACTAGCTGTTCCCATAGACTTCCAGTAGTTAACAATTGCGCTAACGGTAGTTGGCAGCTTACTTAAAACTGAACACAGAGACATAAAAATTATATCCAGTTCATCTAATTGCCCAAATCCCGAACTTTCCCTTTAATAGAAGTGGCCTCTTGCCGAGGTCAAATCATGACTTCAGTGATCTTCAGGTCGGGACGTCCGAGCTCTAGAAGAGGCCCGACTTCCCGAGTTGGAATTCGGAGTTGGATAACGTTCAAATCGATTTCCCAGTCAGAGCTAGTTTTTTCCGAGTTCCCAATTGTTTTGAACGCACTGAAGTCGGAATTCAGTGATTTCCGAGTTCCAGTTCCGAGTTCCCATTGTTTTGAAAGCGGCATCTAGACACACTATACACCACACTGAAAGAGACACTGCCATTTTGAATAGGCTTAGGGCCTATAATACATTACACAGTATGTGCCTTGAAATGGATTAACATTTATTGTAATGAGTTTGTTGTGGTTGCAAAATTGTGCATTTGTGTAAAATATATATCTGACTGCACATACATGCAAAAAATGGCATATTTCCAAAGAATGTCAACTCATAATTCCCTTTTTAGGTAAATAATAAAATTGAATCCCTCTTGATTGTTAAGAGATAAAGCTTGTCTTAAATTACAGAACATTATTATTTAGGCCACTTAAAACAAATACATCTCAGTAAAATTATTTACAACCGATGGAGTGGGAGACATGTCTTATTTCTATTTCTCAAGTCATTATCAAAAAAACATAATTACAACCATTTACGTAATAAAAAAAGATGAAGAGGCTGACAGATCACTTCACATGACAGATGTTAAGTTATTCACACATGCATTTAGTGCGAATGTTCATTACACCGCATACGGAATTTCTAAAAAGCATACACACGTTAATAATATCTCCAACAGGCACAGAACAGCAGAAAGCAGAGCAGAAACACAGCATGGCCAAAATAAGAGCAACAATATTCAGGCTTTCTCAGATTTTATATACATAATATATTAATTTACAATGTGTTCCTACTATTGAAAGAGTCGTGACTGTCTCCTTTACACGAAAATACTGAAGTCAAAAGCAGTTGTTTGATAAATAAAAATAATAAGCACTGTAAGACGACGAATCTCCTGTCCATTTCATAAGTCCTCATGGGTGGATGTAGCTGAAAGAGTCGTACTAATTAATGCTCGTCTAAATTACAAGTCCCTTATGCAGTGGATAGATTTATGTCTGCGAGGTTGACGATGATGCGCCTTGATTTTCTGTCTGTTTTGAATTGTTCAGAAACTGACCGCTGGCGCCGACGTATAACCTGGATCGCATTGGCCACTTCTGTTGAGATAAAAAGAGAACAAATGATTTAGGGAGTGCAGTTAACTGATTTCATTGCACCTGAAAATAGAATTAATAAAATGAAGAAACAAATATGTTGCTAAGTTTATTTTAAGTCATTCTTCAGTTGAACACACACACATTACATTAAGCAATATATTTAATTTAAATGTTTAATTGCATTTTTACATTTACATTTTAGTCATTTAACAGACGCTCTTATCCAGAGCGACTTACAATTGAACACAATTTATGGTGCAAATTGGTGCTTTCAATTACCCATAATAGCCATTCCTCTCTATATAATTTTATTAAGCATAATAGGAAGACTACTCATTTTAAAGATCTGTGTAATATAAAAAGTTGTGCAATGATGGCTAAATGCATTTTATGCACGCATGATTGATTATTGTTAGCTAACTATTTTTTTATTATCACTTTTTTTCTATTATGTGGTATATTGAATAGAGCTGACACAATTATGACACACTTTGTCAGGTTAGTTTCAAATGGAATTTCGATATCAATTCAACGTCAAAATGTATTGGGCCTACTTACTTTCACAGGGTGCAGGTAACCTTCACCTTTCAGCGAGTGTAAGGCCTCTGTTTGTCTATTGCTCTCTCCCTCCTCCATCCCCTCCTCTTGCAAGGTCCGAGTCAGATGGGCAATATAAGTGGTGGCCAAAATCAACACGTCGAGCTTGGACAGTTTTGTGTCCGGTGGCACCGACGGAAGAGTCCTCTGTAGCTCCAGGAATGCGCTTCTCAGGGTCTGCACTCGACTCCTCTCCCGCGCTGCGTTGGCTGCTGCCGGCCGCCCTCTGCCACCGAGCCCACCAGCCTGGACCACCCTGGAGTGCTGCAGGGCCCCCGGACGCCGACTGTCGGTGGTCAGCATGTCAGGACTGGGGCTGGAGCTGGGGCTAGATGTGGGACTCTCATCCATAACTGTCACTGGGCCATTTCCACTATCCATGCGGATCGTCTGTCTTCCAACCATATAGGGAGCACTTATAAACCTGACGGGTAACATATGTCTTGTTGATGAATGTACATTTTCCCTTGCCTATTACATAAAAAAAACTGAAAATGCCAAGATTGTAATTGAAATATAACAAGTTCTGTATTTTATAATAAGCCTACATTAGCCTACAGAAATAGTACAAGTTTATGTAGGTATATTGACCAGTGTGCGCAAATGCATTGAAATGATCTGCAACAGGCCAAGTTAGTTGCTGAACATAAATTAAGGCAGGCATATCAAATCCTCATCCTTGTCTTGAACTGTGTGCATTCTGAACTTGTGTATAAACATGCCGTTGAATATTTAGGCCTTTTCAAAAAGATTAATGGTAAAATAGTACTGCAACAAATTCTGTATCCAATTAAGCCTATTGAGTAAACTTAAATTTGCAATACCCATATAAAGTATTCATTGCGCATATAGGCAACATGTACTTAATCAACATGCCATAACAACATTACTAAATTGTTGTGAAGAATGTCAATCAAATATCAAATATAATCGTGTGTTATTGTTCCTTCATTATTGCAATAAAGCATTTGAAAAAGAATCATAGTGAGACCCACGTGGGTTAACCTTGACCTAAGGCGGCTGCTTTCCCAAGTTCAATTTGACATAAGAATGTGAAACATATAATAAATAGTTCTATGGCAATTGCATCATTATTTGGTGTGGTGCAGACTCATGTAAATAATACCAATTATCGTGCACGTTCCATCACCATCATTAAATATGTTTACATAACTGACTGTGCTTGATGGTGATGCTGTTATCAAGAAATCAAAACACCTCATAACCCTCTGAAAATAATATTACTTTGAATGTATTCCAAGCCATGTCGTCTATGAAAATAAGGAGAACTTACCTTCAAATTTCCCCAAAAACGCCGTCTTGAGTAACGACATCAAGGCAATGCAGAGAGGTATCGTGCATCACACAGACTACACTGCTGCTACAATACGAGGTGGAGGAAAGTAGCCCTGCCGCTCCAAGTACAGATAATCTTTATAAAGAGGCGCGGCCGAGGAAAAAGGTGCGCAGTGGTCCGTGTCCATGCATGCTCACCTGAGTGTGTGCGTAAAACTCTCAGGAGCCTCTAATTTATTGGATACCCAAAGAGCTGACAACTCTTAGACTCCGGAGTAATTAATCATAAGCCCTTAAGACTGCCTGGCAGTGGGAGAGACTCTGCTCTTTCCCTTTCACAACTTGTTTCTGTCAGAGGGGAGAGGAGGGACCCCTTTTCAACACCAGAGGCAGCATTTTTTTCTAGCGAACACCATTTTGGGGACGGTACCTCTCTCAAAACCACAAGTGAGCAAACCATGTATTTTTGTCATATTATGGTCACGTCAATAAAGTGGGGACATCTGTATTATTACGTTGATATGGGTCGTCAACTGGTATACCTGCCTTCCTACCCAAGTGCTCGGTCACTGCTTTGCTTTCTAAAGGCTTCAAGGGGGCTATATCAGGTACATTCCCAAATAAACAGTCCCAAATATTTTGGTGCTAATGTTGCAGACGCCAATGGTTGCAGCAGACCATGATGACAAGATGACTAGAGGGTAAGGTGATATGCAAAATTGACTAATTGCCTGGGTGCCTTGAGTTGCAGGTAGAAAAATAGTCTGATTTCCATGAAACAGCTAGGGCTAATAAACAAACTTTGAACAATGCAATCAACACAGGCCTACATGAGGAAATACTTGCGACTCATAAATTAATCACTGATTTCCAGGGTCCGCAAACGGAGATGTCGGCAAATGAATGATTGCAATTATTCATAATATAGGCTATATCCTTAGACGGTTCTTAATAAACATTGTTTTTGTTAGGATGGAGTAACAGAATTGCTTCGGGGAGGACCACTAATTATGAGGCAGAGCAAAAAGGGTTAAGTAAGCTTCGTTCCCTAATTACCCCACATCTTTCAGGCTTTATACTTCGACATACTTTAAAAAGGCCATTTAGACGTGCGCAGGGAATTTAGACAGGGACTTATAGCATACAATAACCAACCCAATATTACTCCTCACTCGGCGAGGATTTGTTGTGTTGGTTGTGTTGTGTTGGAGGATTATTTCCACATTAAGAGAGAGGGACTGCAGGCAATATGCATTAGGTTATCACGCAATTAATATGTCCTTTGCTACCGCACGGCATGCTGTACCGATGCACGACTGGAACCAACAGGACCCTGAACAGCTTCTACCCCAAGCCACAAGGCTGCTAAATAGTTAGTTAAATCGTTAACCAAATAGCTTCCCAGACTACCTTCATTGACCCCGTTTGCAATTTTTTTTACTCATCACAACTGTTGCTGCAATACTGTTTACTAGCTCTCACTTTGTTATATGTACAGTACATATCTACCTCAATTACCTCGTACCCCTGCGCCTCTACGGTACACCATGTATATAGCCACGTTATCTTTACTCATTGTGTATTTATTATAACTTTTATTATTGCGTGTCATTACTTTCCTATTATTTCTCTATTTTCTCTCTGCATTGTTGGGAAGGGCCCGTTAGCAAGCATTTCACTGTTGTTCACGAAGCATGTGACGAATAACATTTGATTTGATGCTCTAAAATTACTTTTTTGTTTTTAATAAATGGTTGATCAATTAACCAAGGCTTCTGTTAAATGAAAACATTCACCATTTATTCTACAAGAATCTTATAAAATGACAATGGTGCGCAATCAAGTGCATATCTCCCGAGTGGCGCAGCGGTCTAAGGTACTGTGCTAGAGGCGTCACTACAGACACCCTGGTTCGAATCCAGGCTGTATCACAACCGGCCGTGATTGGGAGTCTCATAGGGCGGAGCACAATTGGCCCAGCGTCGTCCGGGTTTGCCCGGTATAGGCCGTCATTGTAAATAATAAGTTGTTCTAAACTAACTTGCCTAGTTAAATAAAGGTTAAATAAAAATAAATATATATCTGACATCATTACATACCGTTGGTGTCCCACAAAACATGTCCTTTACACAACAGGAACAGACAAAATAGACTGCCGAAGACACCAGATAGTAACAACTCAAATTGAAGCTATTCCAAGTGATTTATTTGGAATAAAACAAATTCAGATTGGATTTATAAATGTGGATTTATTCGATATAGAGTTATGGGATATAACTTCCCAAATTGGTGATGTTATTTGAAAAATCCAATAAATATTTTTTATCAAGTGAAATTGAGACTTCCCAGCATGGGGAATTCATAAATAAACACATCGCGCTCTAACACTCCAAAATCCAGGTATTTTAAACATTCTTATCAAGTACACTTAGGTACACACAACAAACAGGCAAAACCAACTATCATTGATGTACAAAATATAAAAAAAACGAAACTACCTTTATTTACACTGCACAACATAATCAGAATAATTTGTCACTTTTCAACAGGGCAAATATTGGCGAGTATAATTTCAACAGACTCCATTGCCATGGGCAAAGAGTGCAGGTAGTAGATATACAGTATCATGCATAAAGTGCCTCTACCACAGTCCATCAGTCACTAACAGTGACAGACCCTAGGGTAGACTCCTTCCTAGTGAGATTTTCAGGGGTCAGGTCCGCTCCTGATGTTTGACGACAGCAGTGGTAGGCTGTGTGTTGTGTGCAAGGTAAGGGTCAGACGTGAGAGGGTCATCAGCGTGTGTGTGTGTGTGTTATCAGAGCTGGCATGTCTGTCTCACAGGCCTCAGACTTTCTTCAGGTTCCGTGGCCTGGGAGAACTGAGAGAAAGCTGACCAGATCATCAACCTCTTTAAATCATGTTTAAGTGTGATATGGTATGAAAAAGTATAAAACAATGTATATTGGATATTAAAGAGAAAGCCACTGTATGAAGTTTTTATATTGTACTGATGGTCAACCCCAGGCCGACAGAAAAGTGTTTATTTGCAACAACAACAAAAAAGCATTTGACAAATAGCAGGCCATTCGTCAAGCATGTATACAAAATGAAACAAACAGTTAAGTGAAACATGTTGATGTTTAAATCACTTATACCAACTAAATACACGTTCTTATTCAAACTGAGATATACATTTGGCTCTCATTTTTGTATGAATGAATGAATGAAGAAATGAATCAATTATCAAACATGGGTGGGAAGAGCCACTGTATTCTAAATCTGTCATATTGAACAGTCTAAAAACACTGAATGTTTCCACAATTTTGTGTCCCATATGGATGTATTAAAAAACGGTACTAATAAATGACCGAAGAGACCATTTAATTGATTGTATTGGTGACAGGCAATGATGATATCTTGATCTGAAACCTTTGCTGCTGCTGCCACTTTATCTTCCTACTTTTCCACTACTGTACTGTTACCCCTTTTATTAAAGGCCATTTTTGTTTCTTTTTGACCATTTTACATTTACAAAAAACACAGTAAGGTTACCCAGAAATGATTTTGAGATAAAAAAAATAAAAAACGACTGCATTGGAACTTTAATAAATATGCAACATCCAGCAAGTTTTTGACTCGTTCAATCTCTTTTTCATTAATGTTTCATATGGATGATAGGAATATAGATTGTTACGGTACCTCATTGCTGCGCTCTCCAGTTGTGAGTGTTCGGAGCGGACTTCCTGCTGGGTCGCCCCCTCCAGAGGATTCTTCTTGCCCAGGGTGTTGCCGTAGTTATAGTTGTATGAAGGATGTGGGCCCATGTGGAAGTCTGATGCAACACAAACAAAGTCACACACACACCTTGTCACAGTTCTGACAATACTTCGGGGACACACACAACAGGACCAAAGTAGGGACTGCGGTGCGGTGGACCTTAGAGAAAAGTGTATGGCGGTAACATGGGATATTCACTTTTTAAAGTTATGACAAAGTGAGTGTCTCTTAAATATTTGTAATAAGAGGTTCTTCATTACTGCTGTCAATAATATGGAGGTTTAAATATTTGTTCTGTATATCTCTATTATCAGAAGGATGCAAAAATATATAACAGTACATTATCTTACCAGTAAAGGTATAGGTGATCTGGCCTGTCAAAGATATAAGAGTAAATTCTCTTACCAGTAAAGGTATAGGTGATCTGGATATAACAGTACATTATCTTACCAGTAAAGTAATAAGTGATCTGGATATAACAGTACATTATCTTACCAGTAAAGGTATAGGTGATCTGGCCTGTCAAAGATATAAAAGTAAATTCTCTTACCAGTAAAGGGATAGGTGATCTGGATATAACAGTACATTATCTTACCAGTAAAGGGATAGGTGATCTGGATATAACAGTACATTATCTTACCAGTAAAGTAATAAGTGATCTGGATATAACAGTACATTATCTTACCAGTAAAGGGATAGGTGATCTGGCCTGTCAAAGATATAAAAGTAAATTCTCTTACCAGTAAAGGGATAGGTGATCTGGATATAACAGTACATTATCTTACCAGTAAAGTAATAAGTGATCTGGATATAACAGTAAATTATCTTACCAGTAAAGGGATAGGTGATCTGGATATAACAGTACATTATCTTACCAGTAAAGGAATAAGTGATCTGGATATAACAGTACATTATCTTACCAGTAAAGGGATAAGTGATCTGGATATAACAGTACATTATCTTACCAGTAAAGGGATAGGTGATCTGGATATAACAGTACATTATCTTACCAGTAAAGGTATAGGTGATCTGGATATAACAGTAAATTATCTTACCAGTAAAGGGATAGGTGATCTGGATATAACAGTACATTATCTTACCAGTAAAGGTATAGGTGATCTGGATATAACAGTACATTATCTTACCAGTAAAGGAATAAGTGATCTGGATATAACAGTACATTATCTTACCAGTAAAGGGATAGTTGATATGGATATAACAGTACATTATCTTACCAGTAAAGGTATAGGTGATCTGGATATAACTGTACATTATCTTACCAGTAAAGGTATAGGTGATCTGGATATAACAGTACATTATCTTACCAGTAAAGGGATAGGTGATCTGGATATAACAGTACATTATCTTACCAGTAAAGGGATAGGTGATCTGGCCAGTCATAAAGATATAACAGTACATTATCTTACCAGTAAAGGAATAAGTGATCTGGATATAACAGTACATTATCTTACCAGTAAAGGAATAAGTGATCTGGATATAACAGTACATTATCTTACCAGTAAAGGGATAGGTGATCTGGATATAACAGTACATTATCTTACCAGTAAAGGTAAGGTGATCTGGATATAACAGTACATTATCTTACCAGTAAAGGTAAGGTGATCTGGATATAACAGTACATTATCTTACCAGTAAAGGTAAGGTGATCTGGCTGGTCTTCATGCTTTCATCTTTCCATTTTTTCTTGCCGTCTTTCGACGCTTTCCAGTTAATCAGGAACTGCCTGGACAACTCGTTAATTTCCTTCCCATCAAGTTCCTCTACAAAAACAATATTACTATCGTCTACAATTCATTTACGTACCATATGTGTTTTAGAGCTGATATATTTTCTGCAATTGTAGCGAATTAGGTCAAAGGCATCAGTTATTTGAAAGATCCTCATGTAAAATGCATAATACAATTCCTACGGTCATTTTGGTGGAGGTGCGCGGACAGCGGCCATTTACTCACCCAGTCATCAGCCTGTCTCTGTATTTTGGTTTGTGGCAGACAGTATTTCCACTCAAATCCATTCGATGCAGCAGAGGCCATTGACTAAACACCCCCTCTAAATCCTGAAAGCACACAAGATAAATACTTATGTTGAACATACTGTACTTACAAATGTATAGGGGTTGGACACTATATACCATTGTAGAGTCTCTGTACAGTCTTTACGTGACAAAGTGTGGAAACAAAGTGGCACTTTAACCTTTGAGGAAGTGAATATGGAGGACTCAAAAGTATTCATTTATAATGCATCTACAGACTGTACATTCAACAAAGTATAAGAAGTCATACAATGAATGTTATCAACAAACCACTCTCCAGTGGGAAAGTCATACTATCAGCAAAAACAACACGATTCAAAGGTTGTACTGCCAAGAGCAAAGTCCAAGAGAAAAGGTGCAAACAACACATCAGCTTGTTTTAATAAACAGTCGCTGGTGTCATGTGACTAATAAGCGTGTTGCCTGCCCCGCAGTGTATGTTTATCTAAAGGCACATTAATCCAAGCCTGGAAATATGAATACTCTCTGGACACGCTCTGATTGTTCATTGCCTTCCTGTCTCGGCCAAAGCGCTTCCACTTTTCCAGCCCGCGCTGCAATCAGTTCAGTGGGGACCCCTCGGCGCGGCGCGCTCCCAGGCTTTGATAAATGATCGTGTCAGGGCCGTCACTCACAAGGGCCCTGGCGAGGAGCGGTCCAGCGCCAAATTGCCCCCCACGCGGGGGTGCGAAGACTAGAGCAGCCTAGGCTGGATGAGCACTGTGCTGGGCTGCTGGGCCCTGGTTCCTCACTGGACTTAATGATTGGCCAGTTATGAACCTGTATTTGACCAGCACTTCGATTCCCCCGTCCTCTCTGGTCCTCGTGCGGTGCTAACAGCCTCGATAGATACCAGCCCATTTGTCACCCTGGCTGACTGCCTGTCATAATCTATTTTAAAAATCCATAATGCTTCCTGGGGATTCTGACCACACTGGGCTGAAGGAGGGATTGATCCTTCATGGTGCTGTCTTTGTAGGATCAATAGTGGCGAGGGGTTGTATAAATTAAAGGAGATATCCACTAAATATGAGAACATGAAAGCTCCCTCTGACACATGTACAGCAATTACCTGCAGAGGGTAATCTCCTCTTCTCAGTGGAATATCATTTATGTTGAGTGCCAATGTTACCCACACTAACAGTGTGCTTTCAATGCCACGTCCCAAAGTGACATTATAGTGTGGATCAAGAAATGGCTTTTCAAAATAATTCAGCCATCAAGCCTTTCAGATCCATAAAGAGAGATTTTATTCCCCCCCCCCCCTCAGAAGTGGAGCCTTGGGAACGCACAGCAGGTCGTTTTTCAAGGTCAACACAGCGAGCAGAAACCATATCTTTGCTTTTAATGAATCTCCCATCAAGTTCAGTGGTGCTGCTGGGGAGGAGGTATCAAATGCTGGACTCACAGAGAAAGAGGAAAAATCAGCCCCCTAAGGAGAGAAATTTGCGCTTGTTTTAAAGCTGTCAGCGAGGGCAGTCCTGGGGGACGAGGCCACTGATTTGTTGAATAATTCTGACCCTGTGCGAGTCGCAGAGACTGGGAACCTCTGGCGGGATTTGCAGGATTTGGTTCTTTAGCACTCTGCTCTCCATATCATTTCACACATCACTTACAGAGGGCAGCGCTGCTATGTTCATGTTACCCTGATCCGCTTATAGCGAGCATGTTGATTTTGATACACAACGCCACGCATAGTTGCTGTGATGTGGGTCATTATTTTGATCGCACAACATGCTCACAGTTTACACTTTTGTCACGTTGGTAAAGAGTAGAGTAAGTGGTGACTGGTATTAGTTCCATCAGTAGTAGCGCTTTCATGAGGAACCGTACCTGCATGTCCTGTAACTGGTTGTCTGCAGCAAAGAAATGTGTGTTTCTTTAGAACGGCAAGATCTCTGACATCATCTATGTTGTTCCTGTTGATATTCAAGACACCTAAAGATTCCTGCAAAGATAATCTACTTTGTAAATACAATGGCAAAACATTTGAACAACTACTTAAATAATATTTACAACCAGTATATATTATTGATCCTTGATTAACAGTGTAAAATGGTTCAATAGATTGCTTTGGTTCTATTAAATGCTGTTGTATTAAATACGCATGTTCAAATTTGGTATTCATCTTAGTTTCAGTTCCTTTAACTGGAAGCATTGATAAAAAGCTGGAGCTCTTACATTTGCGCTGCAATTTCTTTAATTATCAAAATAAACAAGAATGTGAGATTTGCAGTTTGTTTAACCAGAGTCTAAGGAGTAAACAGCCCTGGTTGATCTGTGAGACCAGAAAGTGCCACAGAGCTCTCTTTAACATCATCAAACTCAGCACAATACCGCTTTTACAGGGACCAGTTTCCTTACGGAAATCAGAGACCTTTTCCAGACAAGGACATAATACAGATTGTGAACATATACATATGGTCCGATTGCTCAGAGATGGAAATTATGACATTACCGATAAAGAGCAACATGAGATCAATGGTGGAATCCTGGTGCACAGGCACAACCTGCATTTCAATTGTGGTGTGAAATGAGCTGAAACAATCTCCTTTACTGTAGGATGTGGTTGGTGATGTAGTTGGTTTGTTATTGGGTCTTACAGCGAGGGAGAAGAGAGTCCTGGGGTCAAAGAGTAGCTTCTCCCCACTGGGCAGTCTCTGGCCCTCCAGGTAGAGCATCTTCAGCTCCTCTAACCCCCCCCATCACCATGATGCTTTTTCCCTCCAGGTAGCTGATATGGCACAGAGAGAGACACACACAAACATAAGATTGAGATGTACACACATGCACGGAAAGAAAGATCCACGAATGGAGAAACAGATGAACGTATCGCCAAAGCTTTAACACAGACGGCAAACATTTAAACTGGATACATAGGACAAGCTCCTACTCACAGTTTGGAGGGCTTCTGCGCATTAGAAGCTAAAAGAGAGAAGCACAGAAACAAAACATAGCTGGCCTATATTCATTTTGGTAACTGTAGTATCGTACTTACAATGTCCTCTATGTTCTTGTTAGAGAAGTTCAGGTGAGTGAGTTTGAGGTACTGTGGGAGTGAGTAGCTTCTCTTGTTTTTCAAATCGTAGCTGGATTTGGCAATCAGATCCATAGTGAGGCGGACCATGATGGCTCGTCAGACCCTGCCTCAGAGTGGATGCTTTTCAGCTTCAGCCAAGTGTTCACAGAACAACCACCAGAAACGTCTGAAAAAGGGAAGTGAATAAGCTGTAAAGAGTAAAGTCAAAGGAAATGAAATGTCATTGAAGTCTTTCCACAAATAAGTAACTATATGACAGATACAAAAATATATTACCTCAATGAAATATTTTAGACTTTAAGAGCTCATTAAAGTAAAGAGGGATATAAATAGGCCTAAATTAAACCTATTCCCCAAGCAGGCCATCTATTCCCCAAGCAGGCCATCTATTCCCCGAGCAGGCCATCTATTCCCCGAGCAGGCCATCTATTCCCCGAGCAGGCCATCTATTCCCAGAGCAGGCCATCTATTCCCCGAGCAGGCCATCTATTCCCCGAGCAGGCCATCTATTCCCAGAGCAGGCCATCTATTCCCCGAGCAGGCCATCTATTCCCCGAGCAGGACATCTATTCCCCGAGCAGGACATCTATTCCCCGAGCAGGCCATCTATTCCCCGAGCAGGCCATCTATTCCCCGAGCAGGACATCTATTCCCCGAGCAGGCCATCTATTCCCCGAGCAGGCCATCTATTCCCAGAGCAGGCCATCTATTCCCAGAGCAGGCCATCTATTCCCCGAGCAGGACATCTATTCCCAGAGCAGGCCATCTATTCCCCGAGCAGGCCATCTATTCCCAGAGCAGGCCATCTATTCCCCGAGCAGGCCATCTATTCCCCGAGCAGGCCATCTATTCCCCGAGCAGGCCATCTATTCCCCGAGCAGGCCATCTATTCCCCGAGCAGGACATCTATTCCCCGAGCAGGCCATCTATTCCCAGAGCAGGCCATCTATTCCCCGAGCAGGCCATCTATTCCCCGAGCAGGACATCTATTCCCCGAGCAGGCCTGCTGACACCCCAGGGGTTTGTTTATTAGCTAGACCCTGAGACTAGATCTAAATGTGCATGTGATTTTCTCTCTCTCAATGAAGACATCGAGAAGTATAGATGTCCTTCTCTGCTCACCAGTCACAATCCCTCATGAGCAAGGCTTTACTCCTTTTACACTTCTGCCTCAGTTCCAGTATGCACACACTTCTGTTGAGAAACACACACACACACACACACACACACACACACACACACACACACACACACACACACACACACACACACACACACACACACACACACACACACACACACACACACACACAGACAGACAGACAGAGAGACAACAAGTATTTTCTAAACCTGATCTCAGGGCACGAGCCGAGGCAGAGTTGACATGAATGGAGGGCCTTTGATCGATTGAGATGAGATCTCCCGTGGGCAGCAACCAGATCAGTGTAGCCCTCGGGACTCGACGGACAGCAGTTAATCATGTGCAAAACTGACACTAACACTAGCAGCAGTTAACTTACAGGATAAATTCAAGGCCACATTCATTCACATATTTTCTGTAGTAACTACTAACGTTAGCTAGCAAGCTAGGCATAAATAAACAACAAGCTAGCAATGCAGGCTAGCTAAACGTTAGGCTGTCAACAAAGCTGTCAGCGCTAGCCATCAAAAAATAAACTTGCAAAGTAAATACAACTCTAGCTACCTCTGTAGTATATGCACGTGTCCTCCTTGTAATGTTATGATAAAGAGACTAAAGACGCGAGATGAGATGAATAAATTCACCCTCGTGTGGTCTGTGGATATCCTTGTTGGAATGATTGCCATGGGGACAACGCGCCAAAGCTGCGTAAAGTACTTCTTCTTCTATATGTTTTTATGGCATACCACAACTAATTTGCCGCCCAGTGATCAAATATATCCTTTCCTATGCAATAAAAATATGAAACGGAAATGTTACTTTCCTTCTATTATCTTGAGTAGGCTAATTAACAACCATGGATTTAGTTGAGATTTTCGAGCACGAGCTGTTTACACCTTATGTCTATGGTTTACACAAGTGTCAATCAAATTGTGTACCGCGTGCAGTTGAAGTCAGGAAGATAAATTGATATTCTGCTCATTACTAATTACTTACAATGGTTGCCTGTATTCATGCATTTCATTCTTGTCAACGCTCTGTTGTATTTAACTACAAAAACAAATATTTTCGACTGTGACAGTTGTGAAAAATGACCAAATACAGGCTGTTATCAATGTAAAAAAAAATATATATTATTCTTATAGTACATTTCAGTTAAATGTGGACCCAAAAGTAAAATGATCTAGAACAAACATAGGAATTCACAAAGGAAGTGGTAGAAAATAATTGGCTATGCAGTGCATTATTGCTGCAGTCAGCATGTAGATAAAACAAAACATTTCCTTTAGATTGAATTATGTTTCACAGAAAATTGAACAATGTAATGAATGCATCAGTAGGTTTAATCAATTATTTAAATGATCACAATCAAATGTATTTTTGTTAATTTATGTAAAATCACCTCAGAATAAATTACAGTTTGAATATATCACCGTTTTTGCCATTGGTATCTAGATTTGAATAAATGTGTATATTTGCATCCAAAATATTTGTGAATTGGATCGCTTTTCACACTTTATTGCCTTGTCACATCCTCATTAAAAACATATTTTGGGCCAGACTTTTCTGGCTGAGTAAATTGAAAGATATTGGATAATTATAAAGAAAGCCAGAATGAAACAAGCTAAATTCCTTTCAGCACTTTTCCTTTCTTCAGAAATAGTCTAAAACTATTCCATTCCAACACCCTGAATCATGTGGTCTTTTATGGACCTTTCTAATGATCTTGTGTGGTATTGTAGACCTCTGAAATAAAAACCGTTTTGCCTTTCCAGTGGTGGAATGTAAAATCTTTTATGTCCATGATTATTTTCAATGAGGTCAAAGGTTAAATAAAGATCAGATAGTGTGGAACATCTCAGACAGGCGCACACACACGCAAACAGTAAACAGATCCTGCAGCTATCCCTGAGGCCTGTAGACTATAGTGCCTGCAGACATGTACATGACGTAACCCGACACCATGTTTATTAGTTTCTCCTCTTCTCTCCAGCCAAGATCACATTGCTCCCAGTAATAATGCGTATAACGCGCCAGGCAGGCTGGGGTCGCAGTGCGATTGGCTCAGCGAGTCTCAGCAGTGACCCATGCATTGTTATATAATTGTCAAGGCCCGGGCTTCCTGCGAATGAGTGACTTGCCTCCACTTATGCATGCAGAGCACTTGGCAGGGAGGAAATGTAGCGCTATAGGCCCTTCTTTCCCCCCACATAGCTCCACTCTAGGGCAATGAGTGAGTTCCAACCCCCTTCATTATAGCCTACACCATGCTTGTTGAGCATATTCTGAGATCCAAAGTAAACAATATCCTTGGACTTCTGCAGGGTAATTTGTTCCGCAGGGCCTATAGGTGCCCAGTAATAAATAGCTATTCATCATACGCCTTATCAATCCTCTGTTCTCAGAACTTCAGTTAGGCCTAGTTTTTTAAAAATCACTATTACATCACCCCTGTTTATTATTGTAATGTATTTTCGATGAACTCACCAAATGAGGTGCAATTCCACTGTTTCATAGATAATAGAAAACACATTAAGTTTACACTTAATTAAAATAAATGTTAATTCAGTAACATATTAGCAATAGTATTGAATGCTTGGCTGTCGGTCGGCCTTCATTGGAATTCACATTTACTTGTTTCCACTGTTAGCGAAGCATCTGAATGTTCATCTGGTGACGACCATAAGAATGACATGTATGGAACACTGGTCTTATATTTAAATGATCATTTACAAACCTTGCATTAGGTAAAACCACTACTAAGACAGCACGTTCCATATACTTGTTGAGCATCTAGCCATAACAGTATTTAGCTAATACAGTAACAGTACTGTAATGCACTTAAAACCACTAGCTACAGAGCATTCAATGTGAGGGTAAAGCCAATTGTTTCCTGTTGTTAATTCCAAAAACTCTAATTACATTTAACATAATTCAATAAGTTTCCTCTTTCTAAAACACTTTAGGATACACACTTCACCCATTATAATAACATAAAAAGAATGTAAAAAGAAAATCATTACAAGAATTGATGCCAAAGCTCATGTACATGAGGAAATGCAGACCCATTCAAAGTGCACCAAATATGGTTCCCCGCCTCTGCAATGTTGCATCAAAAATATACATTCCACCATTATAATACTACAAGAAAAAGAATTCTGACATGAAATGGTGCCAGGGCTGCAGTGTGTAAGGAAAAGCAGACTCTGTGTCTGCTTCGATGTAGAGCAGACGGGTTGGGTGAATAGACTCCAGTGTGCACAGCTCCTGTTTCTGTGCTGCATCATTGCCGCGGCTCGACTTGACGACTTGACAATCCTGAAGGATTGTGTACTACAGAGAGACAACCTGCACCGAAAGCCACTCCGCAGAGACTTCTCGACCATGCCAGCCAGTGTTTACGTTTGAGCCGATGCAGCGGCTTGAGTTTGTTGTTCCATTATGTAATGATATGACTGGCCAGAGTTGAAATGACTGGCTGACTGGTTGTAGGTTTTGTTATGGAGTAATATACCATGGTCTTTGTTAAAGTGTTAAGTTGTGCTGCGAGGGTGTGTGTGTAGTCTACTCTAGCCAATACCTAACAGCCATGGGACATGAAAATGTCACAGTGCTATGTCATGTTGAACCCAAAGGAGAATACCTTTCAAAAGTCTGCAAGCATTCAAAAATAAGAAAATACATTAACTAAAGTTGGAAGCAATTCAGTCAAAACAATATGGTTCACCAACCTCAGGAATTGTTCAATGAAAATGGTGATACTTCAAGTCAAGGAAGGAAAACTAATGTAGATACATTTTAACAACACTATTTATTCATACACTTATGTGGACATAAGTTGAGATCACTCACTCACACTAAAGAATAGCTGAAGATAAAACCAATAAACCTTCCTCAGATAATAATTGAAAGATCATCCTGCTAACGAGAATCTAAATAGTAATACACACACGAGGGGTGACTACACTTTGACTGTTTCGGGCTTAGATGGCAGACGTGTTGATTTGATTGAAGAGCTTATGCTTGATGACTTGAGACATCAGACCATGGATCGCCTCAATTGTCGTCTTGCAGCTAGAATAGCCAGGGGAAAAAAAGAGGAAAGTTCAGTTTCGCTCTGGACATGAAGAGGTGACACAGACGTCCTATCCATCAACAGACAGGTCAGATAAACAAACAGATAGGTGTTGCATTCACGGGAGAAAAACTCAATAAATCACAACCATTGTATAAATAATAAGCAGACCTTGAATAGGTAGATAGTTACTTGTTTTAGCAGGTAGAGTTGTCCTAAGTATTCCCATTGCATCTACACAAATAATGTGTGATCAAAATGGTTACAAAACATAGAGAGATTCTATAACTTAGAGTAGTACAAAGCGTAGGTCTAAGCAGACCAGAGATTTACAGTTTTCCATTGATCGCGTTCATCAGAAAGGCAAAAATGTTCCGAGATCAGTATTCCTACTCTGAGAAGCTTTGTGAATACGGAGCAATGATTATTTTATGGTGTAGGAATAATTGGTTTCTCTGTGTCAGTTGTATATTTAAATGGTGTGTTTAACAGCAACTCAAATTGGTTTACAGTTGTCAATAATATCAGTAAAAATCTTTATCGTAACAGTACAAAGGGCATTATCAACAATCCAATCCAGTCTGTCAATACTGCAAAACATGAACAAACATACAGAGTAATATATGGTGCCATGCCAATTTTAGAGATCAATGCATTAAATCATTCACTAAATAAGCTCTAGGCCTGGAAGCAAAATAAATAAATACAAGTAAATGTAAATGCAGAATAAACAAGATCTAAATTAGATAGCTAACCGGAGTGGAGGAGCGTTGCTGTACCTGTCTCGTGTTGCTTTGGCCAGTTTGTCCTCGGACTTCCTGTCGTGTGTGTCCAGGCCCAGCATGAAGCTTCCTCTTCCAAGCTGAGCCTCCGACTGCTCCAGTTTCTCAGACAGGTCAAACACCTGGCCCGTGGTGTACTCTGAATTCTGGGAGGATTACACACACACATTGGGTTATGTACCAATAAGTTATATTGTCATGTACCATGATCAGACGAAAGCATATGCACGAATTGTGATTAAGTTAATCAAAGTATGTGGAAGCAGTAGCCTATATACCCATGTGTGGGCTTTCTTTCATTCTTTCTTTACACACACAATGTTCATGCACAATTTCACCACCACCCTATTTTCTTCACCACTACTGAGACATTCAATTAAACAGTTACAATACGTCGAACTTGTTCATGGATTAAATGGCTTGTCAAGTCGCCGTGAAAGGGGTTCGGTGAAAAGGTTTGCCTAAGGTGAGGCCTTGTTTTCCATGGAGCAGGTAATTAGGAGACAATGATAGGGAGCCAGACTGTGGTGACTGACAAAGCCCTTCGCCAATGGACCAGTCAACTCCTGACAACTAGTCAATCCATCTTCATCCAGAATGACCAGAGTCCACTGTTTGGATAGTGTGCTGCCTTTAGAGACTGTTAGCATCCACAATGGGAATTCACTGGGGGCTTTCAATCTCTAGAAAGTATTGGCAACAAGGGAGATGATCCACGGTGAACCACAGTGCATCTGTATCACCACATTTCCAACGAATAGATATTTTGTTTCAAGATTAACATGGTGGCCTCAGTCATATTAATTAACCTATGTTTGTAAATCTGTACAAGTGACTTTTTGGAAAATAGAAGACCCCCCCGGGCCATATAAAATTATTATAATAATGGTCTAAATAAAGAAAGGGATTGTCATTAATATGTAAGAATCACACATCATATATTTCGGCTGCTCCTTGACTCGGCATAGTATGGTTACATATCTATATGTAAACAAAAGGGTTTCACAAATGTAGCATTGCTTGAGTTAGAGTTAAATTCCAAACACTTACCGTCAGAAGACTTGAAGAGCTCAGAGTGTTGACCCAGTATTTATTCCAGAGGAGCTCCAGTAATTTTCGATCAAGGGAAGACTTGAAATAAGTCACCTCCAAGGCATAATACCTAAACAAACAAACAAGCCCACGGCACTTAGTGAATAAATAAACAATGTAAATTAAATTAAGAAAATACTACCTTTTTATTTACCGCAGCCTTACTAATGGATTATTACATCATAATGACTTGAATTTGTGTTACAGGCTACATCAACCCTAAAATAAATTTAAAAAAATATATATATATGAAGTATCTTGTCAAGTTTACTTAGACAATTTGCAAGATGATGCTAAATATTATACGTCTGCCTCAAGTATAAATGTCCAAGATGAAAACTCACTGTTTGCAGTGCACGCCGAAGTCTTCGATCTTGTTCAGGGGAATGGTCTGATATTCAGAGGGTCCCTCATCAGGAGGTTTGTAACCCTGAAAAACAACACAAACACACAATTATTAGACTCATGATATCTGAAAATGTTTATTTACTGAGAGGAAACGTAGTCTTAAAATATTTGCACAGTTCGATAGTGAGAGACAGCCAACTACTAATTAACCACTAATAAACACATTTTGCAAAAGGAATAATTAACTAAATGTTGACAATGAATCATAATAGTATTACTTATAGATACAACAAAATCTTTAAAATAAATATTCCATTTGGCATGCTGAATATAGAAAATATATTTATGAGCTATAAATGAGACCAAAATGCTGAATTTGCAGTAATTGTGTGCCTAACTTGTCTAATACCACATGTAATACGGCTAAACACTGGAATAATGCAAGAAACACATTTAACTCCTTACCTTGGGGTATGTTCTGAAGGCGCCAAGATTGACTTTCCCTGCAGATATGGTGCGAGTGGGGTCGATCTGGGAGGGAGAGATATACAGTAGAACAGGAAAACGTATTCAGAGGTCAGACAGTCTCTAGAGACCACTCCAAGCCGGCCACCAGGAGTGATGTTTTTTTCTCAACTACTGCTGCCAGTGTTGTCAAAGTACACACTTAATTATCCTATGCCCTTGGCACTGCAGCCCTGCAAAACCAATCAAGTGTAAATAGCATCTACAGTTACAAAAGCCAAATATTTGCCGTGCCTCATGGTGGACTACTACCATACATCATCAACCACTAAAGGGATGCCTGAACCTGATTGCACCCCTCTCAGTTACACATGTATAACCTTGCACCCACAAATTCAAAAGGAAAACCAAAGTACTGTATTTCAGAAGCAGTCTAATAAAAGACAAATGGACATTTTAACATGTGTATTTTGGGGGTATTGCGCTATGAGCTGAAGTTGGGGCAGATCTTTCACTGTACTCACCACCACCGCCACGAAGGGCTCCTGAAACTGCTGGTTGAGCATCTGAGTGCTGACATCTATACCAGACAACCAGCAGCCGTAACCTGGGTGACTGTGGTACCAGCCAATAGCGTTCTCCAGCCGACCAACCTGACAGTTCACAAACGGCAAGGAATCAATATCAATACAATGAAGAGATAGTGTCCAAAATGTAACCATTGTGATAAACAATGACAAGCACAGTTTTCACTAAAATGTCATGTGTTTTGATCCATCCTTTTATGCAACATTAAGGACCAAAATCTCACTCCAGGAGTCAGTTATATTACTTGTTTGGCATTCTCAATGTAGGCAGCCATGTATTCATAAGCCGCAGCCTGGGCGTTGACCCGCGTCTCTGTGCCCTCCACGGGTAAGGCAAAGCTGTCCATGATGTTCATAGTCTCCCCGTCCACTTTCCCAAGCATCAACCCCATCACCTCGAGGTTGCCCCCGGACCTGGCGTGCATCACCATCTTCAGCAGCGCCAGAGCAGATATCTGGCAGTATTTGAAGTAATGATGACTATAGGACAAAAATAATATTGGTGTGAATTATGTTCAGGGAATTAATATGGCATACACTAACTAGCTTGCAATGTAGGGAGAATTCCCATTGTTGACATGCTAACTAGCAAGCTAACTTCAGCTAGTAACGTTAGCTAGCTGGCCAAGCTAACTCAGCCAAACAAGGAACTAGCAAGTAGTTGCAAATAAAACAAATGACAATCTATCATTTATCAAATATATACTTACTCCTTTGTCCATGGCTTCGCAGCAAGGATTTCCTGTTGTTGTTTTTTGTCATATTTATATATTTCATCTATGCTCTGAACTTCCTGCATACTGTTTTGTAGCTCCCATGTTTTCTGTGCCATGCTACTCCCTGCCATGTTGACAACCTAGTCTCACTACCTCTCTAAAATATAAAGTAATACTAGGAAGAAGACTAGTGCGCTATCAAACGTGGAATATTTCAAAAACCTGTAATAATAACATCATCTCAAAGCAGTAGCCCTTGCTTATCCATTCGTTCAGGGAGCCATGACACTGGACTGTACCATGCTATGAGGAAGGGGAACATACACATTTAAAAAAAAATCTAAAATAAAAAGTGACCGTGGGGTTTTTGTTCAGTTAATGAGTATACGCATAAAATCATCGAATTAATTCAAAAATGCATGTCCCAAACAAATAAACTTATGCTTGTATTTATCAACAGCCACGAAACACCCATTAAGGTGATGGTTTAGTCCAAATAACACAGACGACGTGATAGAAATGGTAATACTGACATCTTCTGGGGGAATATGTGAATGCTTTTCACTTATTTATTATTTTGAAACAAAGTCATTCTTACATTTCAATTAGGTTTGGAAGGCAAATAATGTCATTGGCTTGCTGTAGCTAACTTAGCGCTCTGTTACCTGGTAAAATAATGGTAAATAAAATACTATTCAATGGATTTTTTGAAAACTGCTAAATGGCTTGTTATTTAAAGCAGAAACGTTTCTGTTCTTCCTCCAGGACAAATTAAGAGATGAGGGAAACAAAGAATACAACCTCTTTCATTAAAAGAACAGTTAGGACAACTAAGGAGACCACCTTCAAATGCTTCTCATGTAAAAATAGATTATGCATACCTTGGAAATTATGTAGATATTTTTGTGAAAATATCTCTTGACCTATTCAATGTGTGTTTAATGAGTTGAAGATGATTGTCCTGTTCATTGGCTACATTTGACTAAGATCCTACAGCATGTTGCCACATGTAGATAATTTAACACCTCTCTTTCCTAAACTTCAGGTGTAGGCCCCAGAGACTGTGAGTCCCGCTGCACTTTATTCCCCCCAGCCATCCCGAAGGCCCAGCATAACATCCAGTTTAACCATGGGGGACAGGGACAGAGGGTCAGGCCCAACGAGGGCGGGGGCGCTGGGAGCTCCACAGACCAGAGGAGTCTTTGGAGGGCTGGAAGAGGAGGCCCAGAAGGAGAAGCAGGTGTAGAGAGCAGTACAACTCTGAGGAGGACCTTTCCACAGAGGACGAGGAGGAGGATGAGGAAGAGGAGTTTGAGTTCTTGGAGAGGAGGAGACCTAGACGAAGCCGAGAGCCAGAGTTCACTGGGAGAACACACAGGATGATAATCTATCACAGCCCTGACAGAAAATCTCTCATGAGAAGTACCTATCAGCAAACTACCTGCTGCTGTGAAAACTGCATTTTTTAAAAAGGGATGGATTATACTCCTTGTAATCTTCCTGTTTAACATTGTAATTAATTTCTATGGCAGAGTTGTGCAGGAGAGGAGGGAAGTGGAACCAAATTTTGTCCATGAAGAGCACATCAGAGACCAGATCAGAAAGTCCAAGTCAGCGACACCAAAACCCAAAACTGAGCCACTGCAGTTAAACATATTAGATCAGTCAGGGCTTTATTGCTTAACTGATATTGAGGGTAGATGTATTAAATGGCCTCTTTAGCACAGTTGGCCACCACATGTATAAAACCTCTCTGTATTGATTGCGGAGGGAGACTACAATGGAAAACTGTAATGCCCAATACTTGTGTTCAGTCCCCGTCTCGCCGGCTTGTTTATTTATTGCATTTCATTGTTGCATTTTATTGTCATACCATGTACAGTACCAGTCAAAAGTTTGGACACACCTACTCATGCAAGGGTTTTTCTTTATTTTTTACATTGTAGAATAATAGTGAAGGCATCAAAACTATGAAATAACACATATGGAATCATGTAGTAACCAAAAGTGTTAAACAAATTAAAATATATTTTAGATTTTAGATTCTTCAAAGCAGCCACCCTTTGCCTTGATGACAGCTTTCCACACTCTTGGCATTCTCTCAACCAGCTTCACCTGGAATGCTTTTCCAACAGTCTTGAAGGAGTTCCCATATGCTGAGCACTTGTTGGCTGTTTTTCCTTCACTCTGCGGTCCAACTCATCCCAAACCATCTCAACTGAGTTGAGGTTGGTGATTGTGGAGGCCAGGTCATCTGATGCAGCACTCCATCACTCTCCTTGATCAAATAGCCCTTACACAGCTTGGAGGTGTGGTGGCTCATTGTTCTGTTGAAAAACAAATGATAGTCCCAATAAGTGCAAACCAGATGGGATGGCGTATTGCTGCAAAATGCTGTGCTAGCCATGCTGGTTAAGTGTGCCTTGAATTCTAAATAAATCACTTACAGTGTCACCAGCAAAGCACCCCCACACCATCACACCTCTTCTATGCTTCATGGTGAGAACCACACATGCGTAGATCATCCATTAACCTACTCTGCGTCTCACAAAGACACAGTGGTTGGAACCACAAATCTCAAATTTGGACTCATCAGACCAAAGGACAGATTTCCACCGATTTAATGTCCATTGCTCGTATTTCCTGGCCCAAGTAAGTCGCTTCTTTTTATTGGTGTCCTTTGGTAGTGGTTTCTTTGCAGAAATTCGACCATGAAGGCCTGATTCACGCATCTCCTGTGAACAGTTGATGTTGAGATGTGTTTGTTACTTTGGCTGCAATTTCTGAGGCTGGTAACGCTAGTGAATTTACCATCTGCAGCAGAGGTAACGCTGGGTCTTCCTTTCTTGTGGTGGTCCTCATGAGAGCCAGTTTCATCATAGGGCTTGATGGTTTTTGCGACTGAAACTTTCAAAGTTCTTCAAATTTTCCCCATTGACTGTCATTCATGCCTTAAAGTAATGATGGACTGTCGTTTCTCTTTGCTTATTTGATCTGTTCTTGCCATAATATGGATTTCTGTATACCCCGCCTACCTTGTCTGTATACCACCCCTACCGAGTGGGCAGTGGTCTAAGGCACTGCATCTCAATGCATGAGGCGCCACTACAGTCCCTCGTTCTAATCCAGGCTGTATCACATCCGGCCGTGATTAGGAGTCCCATAGGGCGGTGCACAATTGGCCGGGTTAGGCCGTCATTGTAAATAAGAATTTGTTCTTAACTGACTTGCCTAGTTAAATACAGGTTAAATAACACAACTGATTGGCTCAAATGCATTAAGAAGGCAAGAAATTCCACAAATTAACTTTTAACAAGGCACACCGGAACACCCATCTGCGGCCCGCTAATCGTTAGCTGTCTTATCGGCTGCTATCTGAATAGGTCTATCGGATAATTTTCTTGGGCCACTATAACTATTTTGCCAATTGGACTGGTCCCCCCTACCACACGGAACCCCACTAATCTACAGACGGAAACGCACGAGGTGGCTAAAACCAGACCTCCCTCCATCTTCTGCCAGCTTGCTACCTATGGCCCGGCTAGCTGTCTGAATCCCACGGGACCCTTATGATCACTCGGCTAATGTCAATATGCCTTGTCCATTGCTGTTCTAGTTAGTGTTTATTGGCTTATTTCACTGTAGAGCCTCTAGCCCTGCTCATTATACCTTATCCAACCTTTCAGTTCCACCACCCACACATGCTATGACATCTTCTGGTTTCAATGATGTTTCTAGAGACAATATCGCTCTCATCATCACTCAATGCCTAGGTTTACCTCCACTGTCTACCATACTTTGTCTGTACATTATACATTAAACCTTGAAGCTATTTTATCGCCCCCAGAAACCTGCTCCTTTTACTCTCTATTCTGGGCGTCATAGACAACCAATTCTCATAGCTTTTAGCTCTACCCTTATCCTGTTCCTCTGTAGAGGTGAATCCAGGCCCTGCAGTGCCTAGCTCCACTCCTAATCCCCAGGCGCTCTCTTTTGATGACTTCTGTAACCGTAATACCCTTGGTTTCATGCATGTTAACATTAGAAGCCTTCTCCCTAAGTTTGTTCTATTCACTGCTTTAGCACACTCTGCCAACCCGGATGTCCTAGTCGTGTCTGAATCCTGGCTTAGGAAGTCCACCAAAAACTCTGAAATCTTCATCCCTAACTACAACATTTTCAGACAGGATAGAACGGGCAAAGGGAGCGGTGTTGCAATTTACTGCAGAGATAGCCTGCAGAGTTCTGTCCTACTATCCAGGTCTGTACCCAAACAATTTGAACTTCTACTTTTAAAAATCCATCTCTCTAAAAACAAGTCTCTCACCGTTGCCGCCTGCTATAGACCACCCTCTGCCCCCAGCTGTGCTCTGGACACCATATGTGAACTGATTGCCCCCCATCTATCTTCAGAGCTCGTGCTGCTAGGTGACCTAAACTGGGACATGCTTAACACCCCAGACATCCTACAATCTAAGCTTGATGCCCTCAATCTCACACAAATTATCAACGAACCTACCAGGTACCACCCCAAAGCCGTAAACACGGGAACCCTCATAGATATCATCCTAACCAACTTGCCCTCTAAATACACCTCTGCTGTTTTCAACCAAGATCTCAGCGATCACTGCCTCATTGCCTGCATCCATAATGGGTCAGCGGTCAAACGACCTCCACTCATCACTGTCAAACGCTCCCTGAAACATTTCAGCGAGCAAGCCTTTCTAATCGACCTGGCCCGGGTATCCTGGAAGGATATTGACCTCATCCCGTCAGTAGAGGATGCCTGGTTATTTTTTTTAAATGCCTTCCTCACCATCTTAAATAAGCATGCCCCATTCAAGAAATGTAGAACCAGGAACATATATAGCCCTTGGTTCTCTCCAGACCTGACTGCCCTTAACCAACACAAAAACATCCTGTGGCGTTCTGCATTAGCATCGAACTGCCCCCGCGATATGCAACTTTTCAGGGAAGTTAGAAACCAATATACACAGGCAGTTGGAAAAGCCAAGGCTAGCTTTTTCAAACAGAAATTTGCTTCCTGCAACACAAACTCAAAAAAGTTCTGGGACACTGTAAAGTCCATGGAGAATAAGAACACCTCCTCCCAGCTACCCACTGCACTGAAGATAGGAAACTCTGTCACCTCCGATAAATCCACAATAATTGAGAATTTCAATAAGCCTTTTTCTGTGGCTGGCCATGCTTTCCACCTGGCTACCCCTACCTCGGTCAACAGCACTGCACCCCCCGACAGCTATTCGCCAAAGGCTTCCCCATTTCTCCTTCTCCCAAATCCAGTCAGCTGATGTTCTGAAAGAGCTGCAAAATCTGGACCCCTACAAATCAGCCGGGCTAGACAATCTGTACCCTTTCTTTCTAAAATGATCTGCCGAAATTGTTGCAACCCCTATTACTAGCCTGTTCAACCTCTCTTTCGTGTCGTCTGAGATTCCAAAAGATTGGAAAGCAGCTGCTGTCATCCCCCTCTTCAAAGGAGGGGACACTCTTGACCCAAACCGCTACAGACCTATATCTATCCTACCCTGCCTTTCTAAGGTCTTCGAAAGCCAAGTCAACAAACAGATTACTGACCATTTCGAATCCCACCGCACCTTCTCCCCTATGCAATCTGGTTTCAGAGCTGGTCATGGGTGCACCTCAGCCACGCTCAAGGTCCTAAACAATATCGTAACCGCCATCGATAAGAAACAATACTGTGCTGCCGTATTCATTGACCTGGCCAAGGCTTTCGACTCTGTCAATCACCACATCCTCATCGGCAGACTCAATAACCTTGGTTTCTCAAATGATTGCCTCGCCTGGTTCACCAACTACTTCTTTGATAGAGTTCAATGTGTCAAATCGGATGGCCTGTTGTCCGGGCCTCTGGTAGTCTCTATGGGGATGCCACAGGGTTCAATTCTTGGGCCGACTCTTTTCTCTGTATACATCAATGATGTCGCTCTTGCTGCTGGTGAGTCTCTGATCCACCTCCACGCAGACGACGCCATTCTGTATACTTCTGGCCCTTCTTTGGACACTGTGTTAACAACCCTCCAGACTAGCTTCAATGCCATACAACTCTCCTTCCGTGGCCTCCAACTGCTCTTAAATACAAGTAAAACTAAATACATGCTCTTCAACTGATCGCTGCCCGTACCTGCCCGCCCGTCAGCATCACTACTCTGGACAGTTCTTACTTAGAATATGTGGACAACTACAAATACCTAGGTGTCTGGTTAGACTGTAAGCTCTCCTTCCAGACTCACATCAAACATCTCCAATCAAAAGATAAATCTAGAATTGGCTTCCTATTTCGCAACAAAGCATCCTTCACTCATGCTGCCAAACATACCCTCGTAAAACTGACCCTCCTACCGATCCTCGACTTCGGCGATGTAATTTACAAAATAGCCTCCAATACCCTACTCAATAAACTGGATGCAGTCTATCACAGTGCCATCCGTTTTGTCACCAAAGCCCCATATACTTCCCACCACTGCGACCTGTACGCTCTCGTTGGCTGGCCCTCGCTTCATACTCGTCGCCAAACCCACTGGGTCCAGGTCATCTACAAGACCCTGCTAGGTAAAGTCCCCCCTTATCTCAGCTCACTGGTCACCATAGCAGCACCCACCTGTAGCACGCGCTCCAGCAGGTATATCTCTCTGGTCACCCCCAAAGCCAATTCCTCCTTTGGCCGTCTCTCCTTCCAGTTCTCTGCTGCCAATGACTGGAACGAACTACAAAAATCTCTGAAACTGGAAACACTTATCTCCCTAAATAGCTTTAAGCACCAGCTGTCAGAGCAGCTCACAGATCACTGCACCTGTACATAGCCCATCTATAATTTAGCCCAAACAACTACCTCTTCCCCTACTGTATTTATATTTATTTTGCTCATTTGCACCCCATTATTTCTATTTCTACTTTGCACTTTCTTCCACTACAAATCTACCATTCCAGTGTTTTACTTGCTATATTGTATTTATGTTGCCACCATGGCCTTTTTTGCCTTTACCTCCCTTATCTCACCTCATTTGCTCACATTGTATATAGACTTATTTTTCTACTGTATTATTGACTGTATGTTTGTTTTACTCCATGTGTAACTCTGTGTTGTTGTATGTGTCGAACTGCTTTGCTTTATCTTGGCCAGGTCGCAATTGTAAATGAGAACTTGTTCTCAACTTGCCTACCTGGTTAAATAAAGGTAAAATAAAATAAATACAAAAATTGAAATGCATTCCATGTGACTATCTCATGAAGCTGGTTAAGAGAATTCCAAGAGTGTGCAATCAAGGAAAAGGGTGGCTACTTTGAAGAATCTAAAAGACAGACACTCACTTCAATTCCGTCATTGGAGCTGCATTTATCTGACTGGCAATGTAATGGATCTTTACTCTTTAGTTTCTGGGTCACTGGGTAGAGAGAAGACTGCAGTCAGACACTGGGATCTGTTGTGGTAGTGTGTGATGTGAGGTGCTGGTGATGGTGAATGCTAACTTGGATGTGGCTGCAAGGAGGATTGGTTAAGCTCTGTGTTTTATGAGGTGGTTCATTGATTAGGTGAACTGAACTGCAGATGTTTACCTAGGTACTGTCTGTCTGTGTAACAGTGTAACTGTTCTCCAGTCTTGTGATGCCTGCGGCCATGAAGACCGCCGGGAGATCCAGGTCTGATTCAGCCAACAAGGATAAGGCTGAGTTTGTACCCGGACTCATCATCATCAATGGGCATCAAGGGGCCCGGTGGTCGTCCTTAGCACAGGACTTGCATATCTTTCCACTTTGTCTAGAGACCTGCACACAAGTTATCCACTTACACCAATTAATCATACAACTCATTGCTAAGTAGCACAGATTTCTTTCGTTTTTAGTTATTTAAAGAACCAGAAGAGGGCACCCTAAGCAAGCATTGAAAGCTGTGTGTAGGCTATACACTGAGTATACCAAACATTAAGAACACCTTCCTAATATTGAGTTGCACCCCCCTTTTGCCCTCAGAACAGCCTGCATCTCAAAGGCACTTTTGTCTTGCCCATTCACCCTCTGAATGGCACACACACAATCCAGGTCTCAATTGTCTCAAGGCTTAAAAATCCTTCTTTGGATTTAACAAGTGACATCAATAAGGGATCATAGCTGTCACCTGGATTCACCTGGTCTGTCTAAGTCACGGAAAGAGCAGGTGTTCTTAATGTTTTGTACTCTGTGTATGTCTCTCACAACTAGTGATATTGTGTTGATAGGGTTACCCATAATGTTTCATGTCTTTCTTCAGAGGAGCCAATCAGCATGTTGTAGCTCTCCCTGGGGCTGGGCTGGGTGTTGGAGCGATAGGACAGAGGCCAAAGCAGTCCAAGGAGAGTGTGTTGAACTACCAGGAAGCCCTGAGACAACAGGTAGGCTACACATTGAAACATGTATTACATTTATGTTTAACTAGGAAAACCCCATTGACATAAACAATCTCACAGGACAGTAAATGCTTTCAGGACATTACAATACAATGAGACGTGTATGTGTGAAATACTCAGGTGGTCTCCAGCCAACCACACCTTTTATACACCATAAATCACTCACACCTGTTGGCAGGGAGAGGGACTCATTTTGTCCCCAGCTGTGGAATGGAGGTGAGGTAAGTGTGATGGAGAGGTGTGATAGCCGTACTCTCATTAGCGTGATAAAAGTCTGCCCTTCTCTCGTCCTTACCTCAGCTCACTGACTTTCTCGCTATCTCTCCCCACTTCTCTCTCCCCCCTCCCCCTCCTCTCTCTCAAGAGAGTGAAGGATAAACCATGAAATATTGATTGAATTCCATCTCCAGTTTGTTAGTCATCACAGTATTGTGTACCAATAACTGCATATTTGGGAAAGAATGCATCAGTTTTTCCCCCTGTTTCAAACTGCTTTGCTTTGTTGTGCACTACTGAACACGCCCCTGGCTCCCAGGCTCTTTACTGAAGAAGGATAATTTAAGTGTAAGGAGGCACATTGAGATGCTAACGTTGCTATCTAGCTGTGTTTCTCTCTGCTGATTCCAGAGGAACAGGAAACCAATGACTCAGATTAGTGACAGACTGCAATATTTTGACGGGAAGAGATCAGGCGAGAGCGAAGTCAGCACTTTTCCAAGGTAAAAGGAATAACTGCAGGAATAGCACAAGGGCAACATAAAAAGGCCTTTCATGTCATACATACTGTAGAGCTCAGTTCGAATATTTTGCAATAGATTAACGTTTTCAAACAGCCGTTGTTCGAGATGTGAAATAGAGAGGTAGGCGTAACTTTCAGGTCAGAGGATATTTCTAAAGTTAAGTTACAGGAGCTTTGGAAAAGCAAATGTTCTTATCATTCAAATAAAATGAGCTTTAAATGATCAGTAGTTAATGGCACCTTTCCATCCCTGGGTGCAGATCCAGGAAAGAAAGGAGCGATAAAGACAGGAGAGGAGGAAGAGGGATTGCTACGATGCCAAGATCGAGGCAGAAATGAATGCCTATGACCCCTTGGGGAAGGGGGAGGAGGGGCCCTTCTCAGAGATGACAGGGGAAACCTCATCAGTACGTCGTTTTTGATTTACTCCATAGTCATTAGTCCTCTTTAGTTACTCTCTCTCTCTATTCACTTTATACTGACTGTAAAACCAAAATGATAACTTCTCTGAATTTGACTATGACACCTTTGGTTTCAGTCACTTTGTTAAGTCTAAACCTCCGGGTTATTTCTCTGTCAACATCTCTGGCCCTGGTATGAAGAGGCATTGTAGCTGAATCTGTGAGTCACCACTGCGTTGAAAGTGTCTCTGTAGCTGATGACGATGCCTCCAGGTGATCTGAACAGAATGCACAGGACCGACGAGGAGGAGTACGTGAACCCAGAGTTCAGGGACAGGTGACGGCCTCAGGGCTCTGTAGGCAGGAGTGGAGGACCTAACCCCAGGGAGAACACCCACCTCCACGGGCTCCTCTGGCCCTCAGCCTACACCCAGGGAAAACACCCACCTCCACGGGCTCCTCTGGCCCTCAGCCTACACCCAGGGAGAACACCCACCTCCACGGGCTCCTCTGGCCCTCAGCCTACACCCAGGGAGAACACCCAACTCCACGGGCTCCTCTGAAGTGATTATAGAACTATGCTATTGATCTGTGGATACTATGGCTCAAGACACACAGAAAGGCTCTTGATAGATGTCTGTTGTCCAACACAACCCCTCCACGGTGTGCTCACAAACCACGATCAAAGTAACAAACAGTGCTGTTTGTTTTCTGAGGAGTAGAGGCTGGCAGAACAGAGGGTTCTCATCCAGCAGGAGTTTGAGAAGGAGCAGGAGAGGAAACGTAAGGAGATCGAGGTGAGGAAGAGGTTGTCATTTTAGATTAAATACCAAAACACAAAATGGGTATTAGGATGCATTCTCCAAGTATTGAAACTGGGCCCTGTCTTTTCCCAAAGTGCCAAGAATGAAGAGCTGACCCACCAGGCTGAGGAGGAGCGCCGTAAGGAGGCAGACAGGAAGAGCATGGAGGAGGAAGAGTGAGACCCTGAGACAACAGGTTGAGAGGGAGAGACAGGCGCGGAAGGCAGAGGTGTAACATGTTCACTATACACTGGATACTGTAAAATATGACTTGGTGTTGTATTGAGCCATCCAAATGTGAGTTGGACTCTCTCCTTTATGCAGAGCCAGAAGGATCCTTCCCCTCCTAACCCAGACTTGCAGAAGAGACTGGGCAAGCAGCTCCTCACTCCCAGACCTCTCTCTGCTGTCAGCCAGCACTCCTCTAGGCCCAGGCGCTATAGCTTTATTCTGACTCCGCTTTCATCCCTGGAACAATACTCTCACTGTCGGTGTACGGTTGTGAACTTAACATGCATATTTTATAGTGGCGACTGTGGCGTGTTTTGAGGTGTTAGATCATGTTCCATTCTGTTGTGCTGTGCCCAGGCGTAGAGGGCGCCCCCATGGGGACATGTTTGAGATATCACGCCACCCAACTCTGGAGAAGCTGCTGCAGCTGCTTACGTCAACATGCAGAACACCAGGGAGTTCAACCAGCTCAAATACAGAGGTATGACAATGACAGTCTTTATGTTATTAAAAACAAGAAACTACGTTTTCAGTGAGAAGTAGGCATCAGCCTGAAGGCCAAAAAGAAAGGAAATTCACATGAGCATCATAATGCCTACTACACCCATGCTCCACCAAGGTTTTACAGCACACAGCTTTGAGGTCCAGACCCCGGACAATAATAACTGGACATGAATCTTCTCCCTCCATTCTTCTCATTCCCTTATTAATGCCCTTGCCCAGATCAAATATAGAGATGAATTGACACCACCATCTCGTGCATTTAAAGGCCTATACCCAATTTATGAGTCCCTCTTTTCATATTTTTCTAGAAGAATAACTATGATCCATTCCTGTTCAGCTTGGCCGGATGTGCAGCCCTCATCAAGCCCCTCTGTCTCCTCTCCTCTTTGCCATGGCATTACTCTGATGAGGTCATGGGGCGACTCATCATTAAAGCCATCCATCAGTGACGGACAGCTTGGCAGCGTAAACACAGGGCTGAAACTAAGGAAATGGACTTTGAATGGATTCCCAGTACTGAGTTTATATGGGGGTCCAAAGAACACTTCAGACACGCAAACATACAAAAACGGGGTTAGAAAAGTGGGAGATATAGAAGCCCTGTGTACAACAACAGTTGGGTGTGTGTGTATACTGCAGGGTGATGACAACACTGTATGCCTGTGTGTTGAGTACACTACAGTGAGTGGGCACACATTGCTTTTGCCTGTGAGCAGACTGTCTCTTGCTTCCACTACTATAGCTCACCAGAGGCCTGCCTCTTCCTCTCCCTTGCAGAGAATGGGACAAGGCATGAGAAGTCTTGCTCCTCTCTGCTTGTCTATGTTACTCCTAGTCCATCTGTAGCTCAGTGTTTAGACTGCAGAGTAGCTGAGTCACCATGGCCTTGGCTCAGTCAGTATAGACTGATGGAGGAGGGGAGGGGTTGACAATAGAATTCGGTCCAGGTGCTCTTCACTCCCATATAAGGTCAGTGTCGACTATCAGTTTCATCTTGGCCACAGCTGCACTAGTCCTGTAAGTGCACAGCACTCCCCCCTGGCTTAGCCTCTTATCATAATGAGCGCTGGCCAGAGAGTCCCTCTGATTGGCTGGTGTGGGAGGAAATCCATTGTGATAGGCTAATCTGGGCCCATCTGTACCTCTAATGGCAACATTAGCACTGTATCAGTACACATGACTACCGCTGCACTCACTGCCTGACATCTGTGTCATGGTGAGGATGTGGTAATCCTGGATGCAGGGACTGAGTTGTGTGTGTTACAGACAGCGCATCTCATCAGGAGGTGCATCACGTATGCCCCAACCCCCCCAGTGACGAACACAGTCTGAACATGCAGCAGCAGGCTCTGCTCAGGGAGCAACAACGCAAGATCAGGATCATGAGGAGAGTCAGGTCAGACATACACTGTGTAACTTGGTTTTTATAGGTGTCTGACGGTCTGTGTTGATCCTCTCAGAGTGAGAAAACAGTCCGAGAGCAGAGAGTCAGAGAGTGCTGTTATTGGTGAGCCTGCTGGTCAAACAACCTGTTTTTGTAGAGGACACATGACTTGAGTCAGTGACAGAAAAACTGTCCTCCTGCGGATTCGCTTACTGGAAGGAATGAATAGTAATACATTATTACACTGAGGTGGATATGGGAGGAACACACACACACACACACACACACACACACCCCTAACTGAGGGGAGGGAGGGTCATTGGGCACCCTTTGGGTGTGTGCCAGTGCCAACACGGCATAGGCCAAGCCATGGCGCCCACACAGCTGGTAGCAGTCCTGACAGAGCAGGAAGCCTGTGCCAGCTGCAGGGTGGTAGTAGCATGGCCTTGGTCCGGCTGAAGGGGGAGAGAGGAGGGCAGGCAGGGAATGTGTTAATGAGAGTCTACTGCACAATGCAGAAAACACATTTTTTAAATTTCTTCTGATATTACTGAAGAATAACATGAGAAGATTGGATAAAATAGAAACATAATATACCTCCAATATTGCTATGCCTTAGTATTGTAGAACAGCGTAGCATTTTTACTAGTTAAGGTTGGGAGAAAGAGACATCATCCCACCTTGCCTGTTAGGTGATGTAATGTAAATGTGTTACAGTGCTACGTCCTCAGACGATCCGAACAGGAAGCAGGGTCCCTGTCCCAAGGGCCAGGGCAGCCCAGGTTGACCTGAGGTCCAGACAGCCCTTAGCCCAGGAGAGGGAGAGGAGAAGGCCTGCCGGAAGGAGAGACTTTGAGGATGTAAGAGTCTATTCCAGAGAAGAGAAGGGCCTGTTGCTTCAGTTGAGTCATTATCACATATTTACAGTGCCACTTCAACAGTCCATTAATGTCCTCAATCTGAGAAGGGCCTTGGGGAAACGTTTCTGATAATACACAACAGTCCCTCTTTTTTTAGTCATTAGAATGTCTTACAGGATTTATGAAAAACAATGGCCAGTACACATTTTCTCTGTAGTCGGTACTAACCCGTTCTAATGTACAGTCGTGGCCAAAAGTTTTGAGAATGACACAAATATTAATTTTCCCAAAGTCTGCTGCCTCAGTTTGTATGATGGCAATTTGCATATACTCCAGAATGTTATGAAGAGTGATCAGATGAATTGCAATTAATTGCAAAGTCCCTCTTTGCCATGCAAATGAACTGAATCCCCCAAAAACTTTTCCACTGCATTTCAGCCCTGCTACAAAAGGACCAGCTGACATCATGTCAGTGATTCTCTCGTTAACACAGGTGTGAGTGTTGACGAGGACAAGGCTGGAGATCACTCTGTTATGCTGATTGAGTTCGAATAACAGACTGGAAGCTTCAAAAGGAGGGTGGTGCTTGGAATCATTGTTCTTCCTCTGTCAACCATGGTTACCTGCAAGGAAACACGTGCGGTCATCATTGCTTTGCACAAAAAGGGCTTCACAGGCAAGGATATTGCTGCCAGTAAGATTGCACCTAAATCAACCATTTATCGGATCATCAAGAACTTCAAGGAGAGTGGTTCAATTGTTGTGAAGAAGGCTTCAGGGCGCCCAAGAAAGTCCAGCAAGCGCCAGGACCGTCTCCTAAAGTTGTTTCAGCTGCGGGATCGGGGCACCACCAGTACAGAGCTTACTCAGGAATGGCAGCAGGCAGGTGTGAGTGCATCTGCACGTACAGTGAGGCAAAGACTTTTGGAGGATGGCCTGGTGTCAAAAAGGGCAGCAAAGAAGCCACTTCTCTCCAGGAAAAACATCAGGGACAGACTGATATTCTGCAAAAGGTACAGGGATTGGACTGCTGAGGACTGGGGTAAAGTTATTTTCTCTGATGAATTCCCTTTCCCATTGTTTGGGGCATCCGGAAAAAAGCTTATCAGGAGAAGACAAGGTGAGCGCTACCATCAGTCCTGTGTCATGCCAACAGTAAAGCATCCTGAGACCATTCATGTGTGGGGTTGCTTCTCAGCCAAGGGAGTGGGCTCACTCACAATTTTGCCTAAGGACACAGTCATGAATAAAGAATGGTACCAACACATCCTCCGAGAGCAACTTCTCCCAACCATCCAGGAACAGTTTGGTGAAGAACAATGCCTTTTCCAGCATGATGGAGCACCTTGCCATAAGGCAAAAGTGATAACTAAGTGGCTCAAGGAACAAAACATCGATATTTTGGGTCCATGGCCAGGAAGCTTCCCAGACCTTAATTCCATTGAGAACTTGTGGTCAATCCTCAAGAGGCAGGTGGACAAACAAAAACCCACAAATTCTGACAAACTCCAAGCATTGATTATGCAAGAATGTGCTGCCATCAGTCAGGATGAGGCCCAGAAGTTAATTGACAGCATGCCAGGGCGGATTGCAGAGGACTTGAAAAAGAAGGGTCAACACTGCAAATATTGACTCTTTGCATCAACTACATGTAATTGTCAATAAAAGCCTTTGACACTTATGAAATGCTTGTAATTATACTTCAGTATTCCATAGTAACATCTGACAAAAATATCTAGACACTGAAGCAGCAAACTTTGTGAAAATTAATATATTGTGTCATTCTCAAAACTTTTGGCCACGACTGTACTGACAGATGTTTCCATGCTGTGGTCCAGAACATGGCGACTGCTGGTTGTCAGAGGGATGACAAGGGCCAACCGGATGCCCAGTCTCTGTTCTCTGTGACAAGCCTGTACGTGGAGGGGACCGCACGTACAGGCTTGTGATAGAATGACGAGGTTGGATGTAAGGTCTCAAAGCACCACATACTGCAAATTATTCAATGCTGCAACTCAATATAGGCTTTTTGATAGAATGTCATGAGAAATGCTAATGTAGGTATCTAAGTTAGGATTGGGCCATCAGGTGTCTGTCTGTGTGAATGACGTCTCTCTGGTCTCCAGGGGGGCTGTCAGCCGATGAAGGGGACGACCTCTCACTGTGGTCCACCCCGTACTACCCGGTCAGGTGTGTGTCCATGGAGACTGTTGCCACAGAGCGCTGGCTACGGCCCGGCACGTCAGACACGCTGAAATTGTTTGGGACTGATCAGAACCGGACAGAGACCGGTTACCCACATCCTGGAGTGGGATGGGCCCTCCACCTACCATGGGTGACCCCTTTCATCTACACATAGGATCCCATTCCCTTCATAGCTTACTACCTTTGACTAGAGTTTGAGGTCTATATTTTATATGCAGTCGATCCCCAATACAAATGTTACAAAATTAACATGGTCTATTTCTGTGTCTGCATCAGAAGAGAGCAAAAAACATCCATGTTTGTGTTTTTATGCAGAAAAACATCTGAATATAGCTTATGCATGTGTGAATTGTTTTATCAGCCACCAGGGCAGACGTCCAAATGGAGAGGAGGTAGTAGCAGAGATATTTCAGTCTCTGTATACAACAGCTCCATGTAGTGAGTAGGAGCAGGGCAGCGTCAGAGTGGGGAAAATCTAAATTGTAGACTTCTTGCGTCCTCTCTCTTCACCTCCTTCAAAAGAGAAGGTTTGAGGGGCGGGACCTCTGGCTTTCTCATCAAATGGGTTTTGAGAAGGAGACAGGATGTGAGGAGTATGCAATTGAGATTGTCCAAGTCTGCTTGGATAAGTGTGCAGCCAGTACACAGTGAAGAATTACTCTGTCCCTGACCTGCATCACTTTCACTGCTGTGTGATATGGCTACAGCTGCAGAAGTAGGACTACGGTATGGAAGAAGTATAGGCTCTGGTCTGCTGATGTAAGTAACTATGGTAACCGTTTGACTGGTTTGGTCTGCTGATGTAAGCAACTATGGTAACCTTTTGAATGTACTTTGGCAGAATGAATATGTATTTAAAACATGTGAAATGTGTATCTGGTGTTGAAATGTTTGTATGTAGCAAGAAAATATATGTGTTAATATACAGTATAGAAAGATTTGGGGTAAAAAAAAATGTTTTTATAATCTTGTCTTTGTCCAGACTGGTCCTTGGTGCTCAATCCTTTCCTCTTAAGACAGACTCATATAGTCCAATCAAATGGTCAAACAAATCAAGTTCAAAAACTTTATTGACCTATAACCTGATTAGAATGTCGGATGATAACCAGTTTTGTACAGGAAGTTGTACAGAAGTCTTTTTTCAACATAGAAAACTTTACATTTCTGTACCATATACATTTTGTTTTCTACATCCGTGAGCAAGGAATACATCCAATCCACACACCATCCAGAAGTCTTCTTTTAAAGCACAGCTAACATTCTTCATTTACTCTATACATACAGCATGTCCCCAAACAAAAGAAAATTAAATATATTATTAATGTATTTAATTTGTACACACTGAAAACTAACTTCAAACATAAACATACCTGTGACTCAGAAGCAGCTCACATCAGGGGCCTATTCAGAAGCATTGCAGATATAAATATTGTATATAGAGCAGATAATTACTTTCATTACATGAAAGAAAATCCTATCTACACAATACATTTCTAGCTGAGCATTGTGTAACATTGCAACCTCCTGAACAGGCCCATAGTTGCTCTTTTTCCTTCCAGTTTTAGGAAGAGCCCAGTTATCGACTATCAGTTAAAAAGCCTCAGAACACATCAATTGAATATTTTAATCCTTCACGTTCTGTTGTCATCATTCAATTACAAATCTCATATAGGACAATCTGCAGGAGAGGTGGTCCAGTAAATAAATTATCACAAAAGTAAAAATCTCCAGTGTATTCAATAATGAGATCAGGGCCTAGATTCAATCAGATCAGCATTACCGGGCGATAGCAGACACCCGCATAGCAGATGTTTTGGCGGTGTCTGAGGTGGAACTGCGTCGGAGCCCTCAAATCGGTGAGCAGCTGCTCTTACGATCATTGCCACACCCGCCCCAATCTCGTTAGTTAACAATGAGAAAGTGTACGCTAAATAGAAATCATCAAACTAAATCATGAGGATTTCTATCAGCCTAATTGAGGTGTAGATTACATCTCACGTTCCAGTGTTCCAACTTGTAAACAAGGCTGATAGAGGATTTCTGTTAATGCGACTCCGTGCAGGCATTGGCAATGTCCGCTTTAGATATAATGCAGGAGTCACTTGTGGATTTGACAGCTCTAGTGCAGTTCCACCTCCGACACGTCAAAACAAGCGCTATGCGGGTGTCAGCTAAAGCGGATGTGATTGAATTGAGCCCCAAGTGCAGCAAAATCCTGTGAAAAAACTAAACAAAACACAGAAATCAAATCTAGTGTTATCAGATTATATTACAAAGCGGCTTTTCTGTACTTAGTTTTTTCATCCACGAGGTGATTGCCGCTAACGTTAGCCATCAGCGGTGCAGCCAGGAAAAGATCAGAATTATCATTGAGTAACAAATGTTACATTTCAAATCACTGAATATTCGTCAATTGCATTGCATGATGTAGGTGTAGCCATTTCATTCTCTAGAATCGCTTTTAAGGATACAGTAATATCAAGAAGCAAACCCGTTTTAAATATATTTTGACTGAGTGATAGTTATTCTGCAGTCATTAGAGAATCAGATCTTCATGTACAAGGCCAAGCCATTCTTCCATGATATGAGGGGCTTCGGGTATTAGTAGCCCATAGGATCTAGGATCAGTTTGACCTCCCGATATTATAACCTTAACCATGAGGGGGAATGCAACAACTGGCCTTAGATCAGTGTCTAGGGGCAACTTCAACCTACTATGATACACTACATGGCCAAAAGTATGTGGATTCGACTATTTCAGCCACAGCCGTTACTGACAGGTGTATAAAATCAAGCACACAGCCATGCAATCTCCATAGACAAACATTTGTAGTAGAATGGCCTTACTGAAGAGCTCAGTGACCTTCAACGTGGCACCGTCATAGGATGCCACCTTTCCAACAAGTCAGTTCATCAAATTTCTGCCCTGCTAGAGATGCCCCGGTCAACTGTAAGTGCTGTTATTGTGAAGTGGAAACGTCTAGAAGCAACAACGGATCAGCCGCGAAGTAGCAGGCCACACAAGTTCACAGAACGGGACCGCCGAGAATTGAAGCGCGTAGAGCTTAAAATCGTCTGTCCTCGGTTGCAACACTACCAAGTTCCAAACAGCCTCTGGAAGCAACACTACCAAGTTCCAAACTGCCTCTGGAAGCAACACTACCAAGTTCCAAACTGCCTCTGGAAGCAACACTACCAAGTTCCAAACAGCCTCTGGAAGCAACACTACCAAGTTCCAAACAGCCTCTGGAAGCAACACTACCAAGTTCCAAACTGCCTCTGGAAGCAACACTACCAAGTTCCAAACTGCCTCTGGAAGCAACACTACCAAGTTCCAAACTGCCTCTGGAAGCAACACTACCAAGTTCCAAACTGCCTCTGGAAGCAACACTACCAAGTTCCAAACTGCCTCTGGAAGCAACATCAGCACAAGAACTGTTCATCGGGAGCTTCATGAAATGGGTTTCCATGGCTGAGCAGCCATACACAAGTCTAAGATCATCATGAGCAATGCCAATTGTCGGCTGGAGTGGTGTAAAGCTCACCTCCATTGGACTCTGCAGCAGTGGAAACGCGTTCTCTGGAGTGATGAATCACACTTCACCATCTGGCAGTCCGAAGGACGAATCTGGGTTTGGCGGATGCCAGGAGGAGGCTACCTGTCCCAAAGCAGTGCCAACTGAAAAGTTTGGTGGAGGAGGAATAATGGTCTGAGGCTTTTTCATGGTTCAGGCTAGGCCCCTTAGTTCCAGTGAAGGAAAATCTTAACACTACAGCATACAATTACATTCTAGACGATTCTGTGGAAACAGTTTGGGGAAGGCCCTTTCCTGTTTCAGCATGACAATGCCCCTGTGCACAAAGTGAGGTCCATACAGAAATGGTTTGTCGAGATCGTTGTGGAAGAACTTGACTGGCCTGCACAGAGCCCTGACTTCAACCCCATCAAACACCTTTGGGATGAATTGGAACGCTGACTGCGAGCCAGGCCTAATCGCCCAACATCAGCACCCAACCTCACCAATACTCTTGTGGCTGAATGGAAGCAAGTCTTCACAACAATGTTCCAACATCTAGTGGAAAGTCTTGCCAGAAGAGTGGAGGCTGTTATAGCAGCAAAGGGGGGACCAACTCCATATAAATGCCCATGATTTTGCAATGACATGTTCGACGAGTACTTGTCCACATACTTTTAGCCATGTAGTGTATATGGGAGTTGGCATTTTCTGTCACATGACCAGTCAGGTTCACAGTAGAGACACCTTGGAGTTTCCTGTATCGTTAGTTGGGGATTCTGGGTAACTGCCAAATCCAGAAGGGTGAAGTCTGGTCAGATGCACCCTTCATAGTACCCTGGGGGATGGGAGACCATAGTCCTAAAGGGTTGGTAGACAAACCCAAGGCAAGAGGGGAGGAGGACTTCCAGAACTCCAGGCTTCCCTAGTCAGAGGTCTCGCAGCCAGCCCGCTACAAGTGCAACATCACTGGGCTTCCTCTCCAGCCACCTCCCCCCTCTCCACCTCAACTTCCAGCTCTGGTTCTGGTTCTGCAGGTGGTTCAGGCAGCTGGGCGATCTGGAACACGATGCCGATGCGTAGGTAGAACTTCCGCAGCACGGCCCGCAGTTCTGGGATTAGATCAACCTGCATGATCTCACACAGCAGAGGATAGTACCTGGACGCATGGGCCTTGAACTGTGGAAAGAGAGAGAGACATAAAACATCTTCCTACAGATTCATCTCCACACAAAGACAGGGGCAGGTCTTCTTGAACATATCGCTGACAATGACTTGACCAAATCAGTGGCCTGTCTGAATGTTGTTAATGGTTGAGATCCTTACCCTGCCGTCACTGATCTTCAGGACCTTGGTGAGGAAGAGGAGCAGCAGGTTGGTCCAGGCTTCTCTGTGGCTCTCTGATGTTAGAGTCAGGAAGTAGGCTACTGCCTCACTGCACACACTAGAGGGAAAGATCTTGATAGACTCATTGACCTTATGAAAACTGTTCAGCGACACAGAATTAAGATGCGATTCACAAATTATTTAGCAGCAAGACTAAATTCACAGCCAACATGAAATGATTTGACTCCACACCAGCCACAGGGAGAGGAGCCGCTGTGACCTCTGACCTCTAACCCTCACCCTAGACCTTTCCTCAAACAGAACCTCCATCTCTCCCTCCCGTCCCCTCATCTCCTCCCTTCTTCACAGCCCCCTTACAATCCATGAGCTAATCACCTCCGAAATCTGCTTAGCCCTCGTAAGCACCTTGCCGGAATGTCGGATGTCCTCTCTCCTCTACCATGCTATACTAGTGTGGTGTGTGTGCTGTCCTCTCTCCTCTACCATGCTATACTAGTGTGGTGTGTGTGTTGTCCTCTCTCCTCTACCATGCTATACTAGTGTGGTGTGTGTGCTGTCCTCTCTCCTCTACCATGCTATGCTATACTAGTGTGGTGTGTGCTGTCCTCTCTCCTCTACCATGCTATGCTATACTAGTGTGGTGTGTGTGCTGTCCTCTCTCCTCTACCATGCTATACTAGTGTGGTGTGTGTGCTGTCCTCTCTCCTCTACCATGCTATACTATACTAGTGTGGTGTGTGTGCTGTCTTCTCTCCTCTACCATGCTATACTAGTGTGGTGTGTGTGCTGTCCTCTCTCCTCTACCATACCATGCTATACTAGTGTGGTGTGTGTGCTGTCCTCTCTCCTCTACCATGCTATACTAGTGTGGTGTGTGTGCTGTCCTCTCTCCTCTACCATGCTATACTAGTGTGGTGTGTGTGCTGTCCTCTCTCCTCTACCATGCTATACTAGTGTGGTGTGTGTGCTGTCCTCTCTCCTCTACCATGCTATACTAGTGTGGTGTGTGTGCTGTCCTCTCTCCTCTACTATGCTATGCTATACTAGTGTGGTGTGTGTGCTGTCCTCTCTCCTCTACCATGCTATGCTATACTAGTGTGGTGTGTGTGCTGTCCTCTCTCCTCTACCATGCTATGCTATACTAGTGTGGTGTGTGTGCTGTCCTCTCTCCTCTACCATGCTATACTATACTAGTGTGGTGTGTGTGCTGTCCTCTCTCCTCTACCATGCTATACTAGTGTGGTGTGTGTGCTGTCCTCTCTCCTCTACTATGCTATACTAGTGTGGTGTGTGTGCTGTCCTCTCTCCTCTACCATGCTATGCTATACTAGTGTGGTGTGTGCTGTCCTCTCTCCTCTACCATGCTATACTAGTGTGGTGTGTGTGCTGTCCTCTCTCCTCTACCATGCTATACTAGTGTGGTGTGTGTGCTGTCCTCTCTCCTCTACCATGCTATACTATACTAGTGTGGTGTGTGTGCTGTCCTCTCTCCTCTAACATGCTATACTATACTAGTGTGGTGTGTGTGCTGTCCTCTCTCCTCTACCATGCTATACTATACTAGTGTGGTGTGTGTGCTGTCCTCTCTCCTCTACCATGCTATACTATACTAGTGTGGTGTGTGTGCTGTCCTCTCTCCTCTACCATGCTATGCTATACTATACTAGTGTGGTGTGTGTGCTGTCCTCTCTCCTCTACCATGCTATACTAGTGTGGTGTGTGTGCTGTCCTCTCTCCTCTACCATGCTATACTAGTGTGGTGTGTGTGCTGTCCTCTCTCCTCTACCATGCTATACTAGTGTGGTGTGTGCTGTCTTCTCTCCTCTACCATGCTATACTAGTGTGGTGTGTGTGCTGTCCTCTCTCCTCTACCATGCTATACTAGTGTGGTGTGTGTGCTGTCCTCTCTCCTCTACCATGCTATGCTATACTAGTGTGGTGTGTGTGCTGTCCTCTCTCCTCTACCATGCTATACTATACTAGTGTGGTGTGTGTGCTGTCCTCTCTCCTCTACCATGCTATGCTATACTCAGTGTGGTGTGTGTGCTGTCCTCTCTCCTCTACCATGCTATACTAGTGTGGTGTGTGTGCTGTCCTCTCTCCTCTACCATGCTATACTAGTGTGGTGTGTGTGCTGTCCTCTCTCCTCTACCATGCTATACTAGTGTGGTGTGTGTGCTGTCCTCTCTCCTCTACCATGCTATACTAGTGTGGTGTGTGTGCTGTCCTCTCTCCTCTACCATGCTATACTATACTAGTGTGGTGTGTGTGCTGTCCTCTCTCCTCTACCATGCTATACTAGTGTGGTGTGTGTGCTGTCCTCTCTCCTCTACCATGCTACTATACTATACTAGTGTGGTGTGTGTGCTGTCCTCTCTCCTCTACCATGCTATGCTATACTATACTAGTGTGGTGCGTGTGCTGTCCTCTCTCCTCTACCATGCTATACTAGTGTGGTGTGTGTGCTGTCCTCTCTCCTCTACCATGCCATGCTATACTAGTGTGGTGTGTGTGCTGTCCTCTCTCCTCTACCATGCTATACTAGTGTGGTGTGTGTGCTGTCCTCTCTCCTCTACCATGCTATACTAGTGTGGTGTGTGTGCTGTCCTCTCTCCTCTACCATGCTATACTAGTGTGGTGTGTGTGCTGTCCTCTCTCCTCTACCATGCTATACTAGTGTGGTGTGTGCTGTCTTCTCTCCTCTACCATGCTATGCTATACTAGTGTGGTGTGTGCTGTCTTCTCTCCTCTACCATGCTATACTAGTGTGGTGTGTGTGCTGTCCTCTCTCCTCTACCATGCCATGCTATACTAGTGTGGTGTGTGTGCTGTCCTCTCTCCTCTACCATGCTATACTAGTGTGGTGTGTGTGCTGTCCTCTCTCCTCTACCATGCCATGCTATACTAGTGTGGTCTGTGTGCTGTCCTCTCTCCTCTACCATGCTATACTAGTGTGGTGTGTGTGCTGTCCTCTCTCCTCTACCATGCCATGCTATACTAGTGTGGTGTGTGTGCTGTCCTCTCTCCTCTACCATGCTATACTAGTGTGGTGTGTGTGCTGTCCTCTCTCCTCTACCATGCTATACTAGTGTGGTGTGTGTGCTGTCCTCTCTCCTCTACCATGCTATACTAGTGTGGTGTGTGTGCTGTCCTCTCTCCTCTACCATGCTATACTAGTGTGGTTGTGTGCTGTCCTCTCTCCTCTACCATGCCATGCTATACTAGTGTGGTGTGTGTGCTGTCTTCTCTCCTCTACCATGCTATACTAGTGTGGTGTGTGTGCTGTCTTCTCTCCTCTACCATGCCATGCTATACTAGTGTGGTGTGTGTGCTGTCCTTTCTCCTGTACTATGCTATACTAGTGTGGTGTGTGTGCTGTCCTCTCTCCTCTACCATGCTATGCTATACTAGTGTGGTGTGTGTGCTGTCCTCTCTCCTCTACCATGCTATACTATACTAGTGTGGTGTGTGTGCTGTCCTCTCTCCTCTACCATGCTATACTAGTGTGGTTGTGTGCTGTCCTCTCTCCTCTACCATGCTATGCTATACTAGTGTGGTGTGTGTGCTGTCCTCTCTCCTCTACCATGCTATGCTAGTGTGGTGTGTGCTGTCCTCTCTCCTCTACCATGCTATAGTAGTGTGGTGTGTGCTGTCCTCTCTCCTCTACCATGCTATGCTATACTAGTGTGGTGTGTGTGCTGTCCTCTCTCCTCTACCATGCTATGCTATACTATACTAGTGTGGTATGTGTGCTGTCCTCTCTCCTCTACCATGCTATACTAGTGTGGTGTGTGTGCTGTCCTCTCTCCTCTACCATGCCATGCTATACTAGTGTGGTGTGTGTGCTGTCCTCTCTCCTCTACCATGCTATACTAGTGTGGTGTGTGTGCTGTCCTCTCTCCTCTACCATGCTATACTAGTGTGGTGTGTGTGCTGTCCTCTCTCCTCTACCATGCTATACTAGTGTGGTGTGTGTGCTGTCCTCTCTCCTCTACCATGCTATACTAGTGTGGTGTGTGCTGTCTTCTCTCCTCTACCATGCTATGCTATACTAGTGTGGTGTGTGCTGTCTTCTCTCCTCTACCATGCTATACTAGTGTGGTGTGTGTGCTGTCCTCTCTCCTCTACCATGCCATGCTATACTAGTGTGGTGTGTGTGCTGTCCTCTCTACTCTACCATGCTATACTAGTGTGGTGTGTGTGTTGTCCTCTCTCCTCTACCATGCCATGCTATAATAGTGTGGTCTGTGTGCTGTCCTCTCTCCTCTACCATGCTATACTAGTGTGGTGTGTGTGCTGTCCTCTCTCCTCTACCATGCCATGCTATACTAGTGTGGTGTGTGTGCTGTCCTCTCTCCTCTACCATGCTATACTAGTGTGGTGTGTGTGCTGTCCTCTCTCCTCTACCATGCTATACTAGTGTGGTGTGTGTGCTGTCCTCTCTCCTCTACCATGCTATACTAGTGTGGTGTGTGTGCTGTCCTCTCTCCTCTACCATGCTATACTAGTGTGGTGTGTGTGCTGTCCTCTCTCCTCTACCATGCTATACTAGTGTGGTGTGTGGCTGTCCTCTCTCCTCTACCATGCCATGCTATACTAGTGTGGTGTGTGTGCTGTCCTCTCTCCTCTACCATGCTATACTAGTGTGGTGTGTGTGCTGTCCTCTCTCCTCTACCATGCCATGCTATACTAGTGTGGTGTGTGTGCTGTCCTCTCTCCTCTACTATGCTATACTAGTGTGGTGTGTGGCTGTCCTCTCTCCTCTACCATGCTATGCTATACTAGTGTGGTGTGTGTGCTGTCCTCTCTCCTCTACCATGCTATACTATACTAGTGTGGTGTGTGTGCTGTCCTCTCTCCTCTACCATGCTATACTAGTGTGGTGTGTGCTGTCCTCTCTCCTCTACCATGCTATGCTATACTAGTGTGGTGTGTGTGCTGTCCTCTCTCCTCTACCATGCTATGCTAGTGTGGTGTGTGCTGTCCTCTCTCCTCTACCATGCTATAGTAGTGTGGTGTGTGCTGTCCTCTCTCCTCTACCATGCTATGCTATACTAGTGTGGTGTGTGTGCTGTCCTCTCTCCTCTACCATGCTATGCTATACTAGTGTGGTGTGTGTGCTGTCCTCTCTCCTCTACCATGCTATACTAGTGTGGTGTGTGTGCTGTCCTCTCTCCTCTACCATGCTATACTAGTGTGGTGTGTGTGCTGTCCTCTCTCCTCTACCATGCCATGCTATACTAGTGTGGTGTGTGTGTGCTGTCCTCTCTCCTCTACCATGCTATACTATACTAGTGTGGTGTGTGTGCTGTCCTCTCTCCTCTACCATGCTATACTAGTGTGGTGTGTGTGCTGTCCTCTCTCCTCTACCATGCTATACTAGTGTGGTGTGTGTGCTGTCCTCTCTCCTCTACCATGCTATGCTATACTAGTGTGGTGTGTGTGCTGTCCTCTCTCCTCTACCATGCTATACTAGTGTGGTGTGTGTGCTGTCCTCTCTCCTCTACCATGCTATACTAGTGTGGTGTGTGTGCTGTCCTCTCTCCTCTACCATGCTATACTAGTGTGGTGTGTGTGCTGTCCTCTCTCCTCTACCATGCCATGCTATACTAGTGTGGTGTGTGTGCTGTCCTCTCTCCTCTACCATGCCATGCTATACTAGTGTGGTTGTGTGCTGTCCTCTCTCCTCTACCATGCTATACTAGTGTGGTGTGTGTGCTGTCCTCTCTCCTCTACCATGCTATACTAGTGTGGTGTGTGTGCTGTCCTCTCTCCTCTACCATGCCATGCTATACTAGTGTGGTGTGTGTGCTGTCCTCTCTCCTCTACCATGCTATACTAGTGTGGTGTGTGTGCTGTCCTCTCTCCTCTACCATGCCATGCTATACTAGTGTGGTGTGTGTGCTGTCCTCTCTCCTCTACCATGCTATACTAGTGTGGTGTGTGTGCTGTCCTCTCTCCTCTACCATGCTATGCTATACTAGTGTGGTGTGTGTGCTGTCCTCTCTCCTCTACCATGCTATACTAGTGTGGTGTGTGTGCTGTCCTCTCTCCTCTACCATGCCATGCTATACTAGTGTGGTGTGTGCTGTCCTCTCTCCTCTACCATGCTATACTAGTGTGGTGTGTGTGCTGTCCTCTCTCCTCTACCATGCCATGCTATACTAGTGTGGTGTGTGTGCTGTCCTCTCTCCTCTACCATGCTATACTAGTGTGGTGTGTGTGCTGTCCTCTCTCCTCTACCATGCTATACTAGTGTGGTGTGTGTGCTGTCCTCTCTCCTCTACCATGCTATACTAGTGTGGTGTGTGTGCTGTCCTCTCTCCTCTACCATGCTATACTAGTGTGGTGTGTGTGCTGTCCTCTCTCCTCTACCATGCTATACTAGTGTGGTGTGTGTGCTGTCCTCTCTCCTCTACCATGCTATGCTATACTAGTGTGGTGTGTGTGCTGTCCTCTCTCCTCTACCATGCTATACTATACTAGTGTGGTGTGTGTGCTGTCCTCTCTCCTCTACCATGCCATGCTATACTAGTGTGGTGTGTGTGCTGTCCTCTCTCCTCTACCATGCTATACTAGTGTGGTGTGTGTGCTGTCCTCTCTCCTCTACCATGCTATACTAGTGTGGTGTGTGTGCTGTCCTCTCTCCTCTACCATGCTATACTAGTGTGGTGTGTGTGCTGTCCTCTCTCCTCTACCATGCCATGCTATACTAGTGTGGTGTGTGTGCTGTCCTCTCTCCTCTACCATGCTATGCTATACTAGTGTGGTGTGTGTGCTGTCCTCTCTCCTCTACCATGCTATACTAGTGTGGTGTGTGTGCTGTCCTCTCTCCTCTACCATGCTATACTAGTGTGGTGTGTGTGCTGTCCTCTCTCCTCTACCATGCCATGCTATACTAGTGTGGTGTGTGTGCTGTCCTCTCTCCTCTACCATGCTATACTAGTGTGGTGTGTGTGCTGTCCTCTCTCCTCTACCATGCTATGCTATACTAGTGTGGTGTGTGTGCTGTCCTCTCTCCTCTACCATGCTATACTAGTGTGGTGTGTGTGCTGTCCTCTCTCCTCTACCATGCTATGCTATACTAGTGTGGTGTGTGTGCTGTCCTCTCTCCTCTACCATGCTATACTAGTGTGGTGTGTGTGCTGTCCTCTCTCCTCTACCATGCTATGCTATACTAGTGTGGTGTGTGTGCTGTCCTCTCTCCTCTACCATGCTATACTAGTGTGGTGTGTGTGCTGTCCTCTCTCCTCTACCATAGCTATACTAGTGTGGTGTGTGTGCTGTCCTCTCTCCTCTACCATGCTATGCTATACTAGTGTGGTGTGTGTGCTGTCCTCTCTCCTCTACCATGCTATACTAGTGTGGTGTGTGTGCTGTCCTCTCTCCTCTACCATGCTATACTAGTGTGGTGTGTGTGCTGTCCTCTCTCCTCTACCATGCTATACTAGTGTGGTGTGTGTGCTGTCCTCTCTCCTCTACCATGCTATACTAGTGTGGTGTGTGTGCTGTCCTCTCTCCTCTACCATGCTATGCTATACTAGTGTGGTGTGTGTGCTGTCCTCTCTCCTCTACCATGCTATACTAGTGTGGTGTGTGTGCTGTCCTCTCTCCTCTACCATCCATGCTATACTAGTGTGGTGTGTGTGCTGTCCTCTCTCCTCTACCATGCTATACTAGTGTGGTGTGTGTGCTGTCCTCTCTCCTCTACCATGCTATACTAGTGTGGTGTGTGTGCTGTCCTCTCTCCTCTACCATGCTATGCTAGTGTGGTGTGTGTGCTGTCCTCTCTCCTCTACCATGCTATACTAGTGTGGTGTGTGTGCTGTCCTCTCTCCTCTACCATGCTATACTAGTGTGGTGTGTGTGCTGTCCTCTCTCCTCTACCATGCTATGCTATACTAGTGTGGTGTGTGTGCTGTCCTCTCTCCTCTACCATGCTATACTAGTGTGGTGTGTGTGCTGTCCTCTCTCCTCTACCATGCCATGCTATACTAGTGTGGTGTGTGTGCTGTCCTCTCTCCTCTACCATGCCATGCTATACTAGTGTGGTGTGTGTGCTGTCCTCTCTCCTCTACCATGCTATACTAGTGTGGTGTGTGTGCTGTCCTCTCTCCTCTACCATGCCATGCTATACTAGTGTGGTGTGTGTGCTGTCCTCTCTCCTCTACCATGCCATGCTATACTAGTGTGGTGTGTGTGCTGTCCTCTCTCCTCTACCATGCTATACTAGTGTGGTGTGTGTGCTGTCCTCTCTCCTCTACCATGCTATACTAGTGTGGTGTGTGTGCTGTCCTCTCTCCTCTACTATGCTATACTATACTAGTGTGGTGTGTGTGCTGTCCTCTCTCCTCTACCATGCTATACTATACTAGTGTGGTGTGTGTGCTGTCCTCTCTCCTCTACCATGCTATACTAGTGTGGTGTGTGTGCTGTCCTCTCTCCTCTACCATGCTATGCTATACTAGTGTGGTGTGTGTGCTGTCCTCTCTCCTCTACCATGCTATCTATACTAGTGTGGTGTGTGTGCTGTCCTCTCTCCTCTACCATGCTATACTAGTGTGGTGTGTGTGCTGTCCTCTCTCCTCTACCATGCTATACTAGTGTGGTGTGTGTGCTGTCCTCTCTCCTCTACCATGCTATACTAGTGTGGTGTGTGTGCTGTCCTCTCTCCTCTACCATGCCATGCTATACTAGTGTGGTGTGTGTGCTGTCCTCTCTCCTCTACCATGCTATACTAGTGTGGTGTGTGTGCTGTCCTCTCTCCTCTACCATGCTATACTAGTGTGGTGTGTGTGCTGTCCTCTCTCCTCTACCATGCTATACTAGTGTGGTGTGTGTGCTGTCCTCTCTCCTCTACCATGCTATACTAGTGTGGTGTGTGTGCTGTCCTCTCTCCTCTACCATGCTATACTAGTGTGGTGTGTGTGCTGTCCTCTCTCCTCTACCATGCCATGCTATACTAGTGTGGTGTGTGTGCTGTCCTCTCTCCTCTACCATGCCATGCTATACTAGTGTGGTGTGTGTGCTGTCCTCTCTCCTCTACCATGCTATACTAGTGTGGTGTGTGTGCTGTCCTCTCTCCTCTACCATGCTATACTAGTGTGGTGTGTGTGCTGTCCTCTCTCCTCTACCATGCTATAGTATACTAGTGTGGTGTGTGTGCTGTCCTCTCTCCTCTACCATGCTATACTAGTGTGGTGTGTGTGCTGTCCTCTCTCCTCTACCATGCTATACTAGTGTGGTGTGTGTGCTGTCCTCTCTCCTCTACCATGCTATACTAGTGTGGTGTGTGTGCTGTCCTCTCTCCTCTACCATGCTATACTAGTGTGGTGTGTGTGCTGTCCTCTCTCCTCTACCATGCTATACTAGTGTGGTGTGTGTGCTGTCCTCTCTCCTCTACCATGCTATACTAGTGTGGTGTGTGTGCTGTCCTCTCTCCTCTACCATGCTATACTAGTGTGGTGTGTGTGCTGTCCTCTCTCCTCTACCATGCCATGCTATACTAGTGTGGTGTGTGTGCTGTCCTCTCTCCTCTACCATGCTATGCTATACTAGTGTGGTGTGTGTGCTGTCCTCTCTCCTCTACCATGCTATACTAGTGTGGTGTGTGTGCTGTCCTCTCTCCTCTACCATGCTATACTAGTGTGGTGTGTGTGCTGTCCTCTCTCCTCTACCATGCTATACTAGTGTGGTGTGTGTGCTGTCCTCTCTCCTCTACCATGCTATACTAGTGTGGTGTGTGTGCTGTCCTCTCTCCTCTACCATGCTATACTAGTGTGGTGTGTGTGCTGTCCTCTCTCCTCTACCATGCTATACTAGTGTGGTGTGTGTGCTGTCCTCTCTCCTCTACCATGCTATGCTATACTAGTGTGGTGTGTGTGCTGTCCTCTCTCCTCTACCATGCTATACTAGTGTGGTGTGTGTGCTGTCCTCTCTCCTCTACCATGCTATACTAGTGTGGTGTGTGTGCTGTCCTCTCTCCTCTACCATGCCATGCTATACTAGTGTGGTGTGTGTGCTGTCCTCTCTCCTCTACCATGCTATACTAGTGTGGTGTGTGTGCTGTCCTCTCTCCTCTACCATGCATCTATACTAGTGTGGTGTGTGTGCTGTCCTCTCTCCTCTACCATGCTATACTAGTGTGGTGTGTGTGCTGTCCTCTCTCCTCTACCATGCTATGCTATACTAGTGTGGTGTGTGTGCTGTCCTCTCTCCTCTACCATGCTATACTAGTGTGGTGTGTGTGCTGTCCTCTCTCCTCTACCATGCCATGCTATACTAGTGTGGTGTGTGTGCTGTCCTCTCTCCTCTACCATGCTATACTAGTGTGGTGTGTGTGCTGTCCTCTCTCCTCTACCATGCCATGCTATACTAGTGTGGTGTGTGTGCTGTCCTCTCTCCTCTACCATGCTATACTAGTGTGGTGTGTGTGCTGTCCTCTCTCCTCTACTCATGCTATACTAGTGTGGTGTGTGTGCTGTCCTCTCTCCTCTACCATGCTATACTAGTGTGGTGTGTGTGCTGTCCTCTCTCCTCTACCATGCTATACTAGTGTGGTGTGTGTGCTGTCCTCTCTCCTCTACCATGCTATACTAGTGTGGTGTGTGTGCTGTCCTCTCTCCTCTACCATGCTATGCTATACTAGTGTGGTGTGTGTGCTGTCCTCTCTCCTCTACCATGCCATGCTATACTAGTGTGGTGTGTGTGCTGTCCTCTCTCCTCTACCATGCTATACTAGTGTGGTGTGTGTGCTGTCCTCTCTCCTCTACCATGCTATACTATACTAGTGTGGTGTGTGCTGTCCTCTCTCCTCTACCATGCTATACTAGTGTGGTGTGTGTGCTGTCCTCTCTCCTCTACCATGCCATGCTATACTAGTGTGGTGTGTGTGCTGTCCTCTCTCCTCTACCATGCTATGCTATACTAGTGTGGTGTGTGTGCTGTCCTCTCTCCTCTACCATGCATCTATACTAGTGTGGTGTGTGTGCTGTCCTCTCTCCTCTACCATGCCATGCTATACTAGTGTGGTGTGTGTGCTGTCCTCTCTCCTCTACCATGCTATCTATACTAGTGTGGTGTGTGTGCTGTCCTCTCTCCTCTACCATGCTATACTAGTGTGGTGTGTGTGCTGTCCTCTCTCCTCTACCATGCTATACTAGTGTGGTGTGTGTGCTGTCCTCTCTCCTCTACCATGCTATACTAGTGTGGTGTGTGTGCTGTCCTCTCTCCTCTACCATGCTATACTAGTGTGGTGTGTGTGCTGTCCTCTCTCCTCTACCATGCCATGCTATACTAGTGTGGTGTGTGTGCTGTCCTCTCTCCTCTACCATGCTATACTAGTGTGGTGTGTGTGCTGTCCTCTCTCCTCTACCATGCCATGCTATACTAGTGTGGTGTGTGTGCTGTCCTCTCTCCTCTACCATGCTATACTAGTGTGGTGTGTGTGCTGTCCTCTCTCCTCTACCATGCTATGCTATACTAGTGTGGTGTGTGTGCTGTCCTCTCTCCTCTACCATGCTATACTAGTGTGGTGTGTGTGCTGTCCTCTCTCCTCTACCATGCTATACTAGTGTGGTGTGTGTGCTGTCCTCTCTCCTCTACCATGCATGCTATACTAGTGTGGTGTGTGTGCTGTCCTCTCTCCTCTACCATGCTATGCTATACTAGTGTGGTGTGTGTGCTGTCCTCTCTCCTCTACCATGCTATACTAGTGTGGTGTGTGTGCTGTCCTCTCTCCTCTACCATGCCATGCTATACTAGTGTGGTGTGTGTGCTGTCCTCTCTCCTCTACCATGCTATACTAGTGTGGTGTGTGTGCTGTCCTCTCTCCTCTACCATGCTATGCTATACTAGTGTGGTGTGTGTGCTGTCCTCTCTCCTCTACCATGCTATACTAGTGTGGTGTGTGTGCTGTCCTCTCTCCTCTACCATGCTATACTAGTGTGGTGTGTGTGCTGTCCTCTCTCCTCTACCATGCTATACTAGTGTGGTGTGTGTGCTGTCCTCTCTCCTCTACCATGCTATACTAGTGTGGTGTGTGTGCTGTCCTCTCTCCTCTACCATGCTATACTAGTGTGGTGTGTGTGCTGTCCTCTCTCCTCTACCATGCTATACTAGTGTGGTGTGTGTGCTGTCCTCTCTCCTCTACCATCATGCTATACTAGTGTGGTGTGTGTGCTGTCCTCTCTCCTCTACCATGCTATACTAGTGTGGTGTGTGTGCTGTCCTCTCTCCTCTACCATGCTATGCTATACTAGTGTGGTGTGTGTGCTGTCCTCTCTCCTCTACCATGCTATGCTATGCTAGTGTGGTGTGTGTGCTGTCCTCTCTCCTCTACCATGCTATACTAGTGTGGTGTGTGTGCTGTCCTCTCTCCTCTACCATGCTATACTATACTAGTGTGGTGTGTGTGCTGTCCTCTCTCCTCTACCATGCTATGCTATGCTAGTGTGGTGTGTGTGCTGTCCTCTCTCCTCTACCATGCTATACTAGTGTGGTGTGTGTGCTGTCCTCTCTCCTCTACCATGCTATACTAGTGTGGTGTGTGTGCTGTCCTCTCTCCTCTACCATGCTATCTATACTAGTGTGGTGTGTGTGCTGTCCTCTCTCCTCTACCATGCTATACTAGTGTGGTGTGTGTGCTGTCCTCTCTCCTCTACCATGCTATACTAGTGTGGTGTGTGTGCTGTCCTCTCTCCTCTACCATGCCATGCTATACTAGTGTGGTGTGTGTGCTGTCCTCTCTCCTCTACCATGCTATACTAGTGTGGTGTGTGTGCTGTCCTCTCTCCTCTACCATGCTATACTAGTGTGGTGTGTGTGCTGTCCTCTCTCCTCTACCATGCTATACTAGTGTGGTGTGTGTGCTGTCCTCTCTCCTCTACCATGCATGCTATACTAGTGTGGTGTGTGTGCTGTCCTCTCTCCTCTACCATGCTATACTAGTGTGGTGTGTGTGCTGTCCTCTCTCCTCTACCATGCTATACTAGTGTGGTGTGTGTGCTGTCCTCTCTCCTCTACCATGCTATACTAGTGTGGTGTGTGTGCTGTCCTCTCTCCTCTACCATGCTATACTATACTAGTGTGGTGTGTGTGCTGTCCTCTCTCCTCTACCATGCTATACTAGTGTGGTGTGTGTGCTGTCCTCTCTCCTCTACCATGCCATGCTATACTAGTGTGGTGTGTGTGCTGTCCTCTCTCCTCTACCATGCCATGCTATACTAGTGTGGTGTGTGTGCTGTCCTCTCTCCTCTAGCATGCTATACTAGTGTGGTTGTGTGCTGTCCTCTCTCCTCTACCATGCTATGCTATACTAGTGTGGTGTGTGTGCTGTCCTCTCTCCTCTACCATGCTATACTAGTGTGGTGTGTGTGCTGTCCTCTCTCCTCTACCATGCTATACTAGTGTGGTGTGTGTGCTGTCCTCTCTCCTCTACCATGCTATACTAGTGTGGTGTGTGTGCTGTCCTCTCTCCTCTACCATGCTATACTAGTGTGGTGTGTGTGCTGTCCTCTCTCCTCTACCATGCTATACTAGTGTGGTGTGTGTGCTGTCCTCTCTCCTCTACCATGCTATACTAGTGTGGTGTGTGTGCTGTCCTCTCTCCTCTACCATGCTATACTAGTGTGGTGTGTGTGCTGTCCTCTCTCCTCTACCATGCTATGCTATACTAGTGTGGTGTGTGTGCTGTCCTCTCTCCTCTACCATGCTATGCTATGCTAGTGTGGTGTGTGTGCTGTCCTCTCTCCTCTACCATGCTATACTAGTGTGGTGTGTGTGCTGTCCTCTCTCCTCTACCATGCTATACTAGTGTGGTGTGTGTGCTGTCCTCTCTCCTCTACCATGCTATACTATACTAGTGTGGTGTGTGTGCTGTCCTCTCTCCTCTACCATGCTATACTAGTGTGGTGTGTGTGCTGTCCTCTCTCCTCTACCATGCTATACTAGTGTGGTGTGTGTGCTGTCCTCTCTCCTCTACCATGCTATACTATACTAGTGTGGTGTGTGTGCTGTCCTCTCTCCTCTACCATGCTATACTAGTGTGGTGTGTGTGCTGTCCTCTCTCCTCTACCATGCCATGCTATACTAGTGTGGTGTGTGTGCTGTCCTCTCTCCTCTACCATGCTATACTAGTGTGGTGTGTGTGCTGTCCTCTCTCCTCTACCATGCTATACTAGTGTGGTGTGTGTGCTGTCCTCTCTCCTCTACCATGCTATACTAGTGTGGTGTGTGTGCTGTCCTCTCTCCTCTACCATGCTATACTAGTGTGGTGTGTGTGCTGTCCTCTCTCCTCTACCATGCTATACTAGTGTGGTGTGTGTGCTGTCCTCTCTCCTCTACCATGCTATACTAGTGTGGTGTGTGTGCTGTCCTCTCTCCTCTACCATGCTATACTAGTGTGGTGTGTGTGCTGTCCTCTCTCCTCTACCATGCTATACTATACTAGTGTGGTGTGTGTGCTGTCCTCTCTCCTCTACCATGCTATACTAGTGTGGTGTGTGTGCTGTCCTCTCTCCTCTACCATGCTATACTAGTGTGGTGTGTGTGCTGTCCTCTCTCCTCTACCATGCCATGCTATACTAGTGTGGTGTGTGTGCTGTCCTCTCTCCTCTACCATGCTATACTAGTGTGGTGTGTGTGTTGTCCTCTCTCCTCTACCATGCTATACTATACTAGTGTGGTGTGTGTGCTGTCCTCTCTCCTCTACCATGCTATACTAGTGTGGTGTGTGTGTTGTCCTCTCTCCTCTACCATGCTATACTATACTAGTGTGGTGTGTGTGCTGTCCTCTCTCCTCTACCATGCTATACTAGTGTGGTGTGTGTGCTGTCCTCTCTCCTCTACTATGCTATACTATACTAGTGTGGTGTGTGCTGTCCTCTCTCCTCTACCATGCTATACTAGTGTGGTGTGTGTGCTGTCCTCTCTCCTCTACCATGCTATACTAGTGTGGTGTGTGTGTTGTCCTCTCTCCTCTACCATGCTATACTATACTAGTGTGGTGTGTGTGTTGTCCTCTCTCCTCTACCATGCTATACTAGTGTGGTGTGTGTGCTGTCCTCTCTCCTCTACCATGCTATACTAGTGTGGTGTGTGTGCTGTCCTCTCTCCTCTACCATGCTATACTAGTGTGGTGTGTGTGCTGTCCTCTCTCCTCTACCATGCTATACTAGTGTGGTGTGTGTGCGCGCGCATGTTTGTGATAGTCCAGTCCGTGAGCTCTCACTCTCCCTCTCTGTCTTACACATGAACAGACATATCAGACTGACAACCTAGGAGTTTCCTGCTAATACAGAGACTGTCTTCAATACAAAGATGAGACGATAGCTACTATGTGATACTGCAATAGAAAGACAAAGCGATGACAACTGACTGAGTAATCACAGCAACACAGAGGCTGTGGATGTATAGGCCTTCTATACCCACTATCCAGTCTAGTTGTTTCAGATATCTGTCACATTTAGACATGCGCTCTGAATGACTGGAGAGAGTGAGAGTCATCGACGGAAGATGCAACGACATCAACACAATCTGACTCAATCATTCTCTCTCAGGACCAATTTCTTTTGATTCCCCCCCTGCTGTGGCGGATATTGATGTTTTGCCTCGGCGACTGTGACTTCTCTATTCCCTAGATGGTGTAAACAGAAGTGTGAATGTCTCAGTCTCTCAGACAGCTGCGGTCAGGGTCAGGACAGAGCACAGCTGTCGAGATGGGTCTCCCTCCCCCCAGTCAATCCTGTTTCCCCTGTGATTACATGGACTGATCAATGCCCTCCATCTCCCAGCAGCCCTTCATAAATAGCAGGCGTCTGGAAGGACTTGATTCCCCCTCTTCATGAAAAATAAAGGAAGTTGTTAATGCTGTTAGATGGTGTAGCTAGCTGCCTGCCTGGTCCTTAGCAATACTCCAGACATTCGATTTGTAGGATTTAAATAAAAGTCATCATGTTTGCCAGAGTTCCACCCACGACAAAGCAGCAAATGAGTTATTAAATATTTGTGTAAATTAAAGCACATTCTCGGCATACTTCAGACATGTGTGAAAATAATGCCCTCCATATGACTGCCATTACACACAGCCCAATAAAGGAGGTTTACGTATGCAGGGAGAGGATGATTAGAGATGGTGGAGGAACGGTGAAAGGCTCGTTAGTGAGAGGATGATTAGAGATGGTGGAGGAACGGTGAAAGGCTCGTTAGTGAGAGGATGATTAGAGATGGTGGAGGACCGGTGAAAGGCTCGTTAGTGAGAGGATGATTAGAGATGGTGGAGGAACGGTGAAAGGCTCGTTAGTGAGAGGATGATTAGAGATGGTGGAGGAACGGTGAAAGGCTCGTTAGTGAGAGGATGATTAGAGATGGTGGAGGAACGGTGAAAGGCTCGTTAGTGAGAGGATGATTAGAGATGGTGGAGGAACGGTGAAAGGCTCGTTAGTGAGAGGATGATTAGAGATGGTGGAGGAACGGTGAAAGGCTCGTTAGTGAGAGAAAAAAGAGCAAAACAATAACAGGAAGCAGTAGAACAGAGCTGCACGGCCTCCCGAGTGGCGCAGTGATCTAAGGCACTGCATCGCAGTGTAAAAAAATATAAATAATAGAGCTGCACATGATCATTGTTACTCTGCTCACTTAAAGAATGTTGTTTTTAGTTAAATTAAGCGTAATCTGAAACTCTAATGACTTTCTATTCCCAGGTTGAGACAAAGGGACACAAAGCCAGGTGGAGATTAGCTGGAGATAAGGACAGTGTTTGGTGTGAGTTAGGAGTTATTGAGGTTTACACGGGCAGTAATCAAACTAGCTATTCAAAGCAGCAGTCAAGCAATTCCCTGAGTTTAGCCTTCAGTAAGTCTGTTATATGGCCAAGTGTATTGATTGACAGCCTCCATACAATGATATAGTGGTGGGGGCGTGGCGGTCCTTCCTTACTTAAGCAGCCGTCTCTGGACTTCCTCCCAGGCGGTCTGACGGCTGTTGTCAGTGTACATCCGGAACAGGATCCTTAGGCCACACGCCAGACTGCTGGTCTCCTGCTTCAGCAGATTGGGCTTCGACTTCCCTTTAAAACCTGGAATAGACAGACAGAGAGAGAGCGGTTGCTGTCCGTCACAGCCATTGAGGCCCGTCAACACTAGGGACGACAAACAGGGCATTGTTCCAATTGTTCAGAGAGTTGCATTTGGCTCCAGGACAGATATACCGTGCATCCTGAGGAATTTTAAGATTCAGAAAATCACTCTCCTACTTCATGTAATTCTTGCAGTTTCCTCGAGTGGTGCACTGCAGGGCCATGTAAAGACTATTCTCAGGTACACTGTACAGCGCATTCGGAAACAATTCAATCCCCTTTACTTTTTCCACATGGTGACGTTACAGCCTTATTCTAAAACCAATTACATATATATTTTTTCCCCCCTCATCAATCTACACACAATACCCCATAATGACAAAGTGAAAACAGGTTTAAAGAAATCTTGCCACATTTATTACAAATAAAAAAACAGAAGTACTGTATTCACATAAGTATTCAGACCCTTTGCTATGAGACTCTAAATTGAGCTCAGGTGCATCCTGTTCCCATTGATCATCCATAAGATGTTTCTACAACTTGATTGGAGTCCACCTGTGCTTCAACAAAGTACTGAGTAAAGGGTCTGAATACTTATGTAAATGTGATATTTTATTTTATTTTTTATACATTTGCAAAAATGTCTAATAACCTGTTTTTGCTTTGTCATTATGGGGTATGTATTATTATGGGGTGTGTATATTGATGAAGAAAAAAAAGATTTAATCAATTTTAGAATAAGGCTGAAACGTAACAAAATGTGGAAAAGTAAAGGGGTTTGAATACTTCCCGAATGCAGTAGATATCTGCCTCTGCTCTGGTGCAGGGCAGTGACCCACCTGCCTTCCATAGAGTGGTCCTCTGCTCGTTGCTAGAGTTGAAGGCCTTGGCGAAGCGGTGGGACTCCAACAGGCAGTCCAGCAGCTTAAACAGCTGTTCTGAGGTCAGGTAGCGGTACATTCCCTGGTCCTGAGTCTCGACACGGACGTCTGCCGCGTCCAGAGCATCTCTCTGGAAAGGACAAACACATACACAAGCTTCAGAGAACTTTCCCAGAATATTCACACAACCAAACACAAACAGAGCCTTCACATATCACTGCTATGTATGACAAATACTTCCCTCCTTCCCTGACATTTACTAGAAGAACATACAGTATAGACATTTCACATTTTCAAGGATCAGAACAGTCCATACAGCCAAACTATTGTCCTTCCACCAAGCCCTGAACCAGTGATACCTCTCATCCTCCATGTAGGAGTGGGACGTTACCTGCGCAGCAGCCAGGTTCTCAGCGTCCTCCTTCCTGCTGGTTGCAGGGAAGAAGACCATGTTGTCTATGGTCTGGATCAGCTCCAACTGTACCACACACTTAATGAGCAAGCCTGAGAATAACCTCTGCTCCTGGATCTCTGTGGAACACACACACACACACACACACACACACACACACACACACACACACACACACACACACACACACACACACACACACACACACACACACACACACACACACACACACACACACACACACACACACACACACACACACACACGATGAGCATAGGGTTGAAAAACACTCCAGTGGTACAAGGTGTAAAAGAGACACTAACTTGTTGGAGTCTGGGTTCTGGGGCTGTCCTCACACATGCCTGCGCTGTACTGACTCTGCCGCCGGGTCTCCATGGCAATCCTCTCCGCACTGTTGATGGAATGCTGGTCCTCGGAACGGGACTGGATGTCCACTGACTTCTGGGAAATTGAGTCCTGAGGGCACATGGGGAGAAGTTATTTTGTCTGGATTGTACTGGGTCTTGTTGTTGTACAGTCTAGTCTAGCATAAGAGATAGACCAGCTACAGACTTAATGAAACCTACAGCTCAGTCAGGGTTTGAAACATACCAGCTGTTTGTCTGATCCATCCTGTGGTGTCATGGGATCTCCCTCTGCTCCTGCTTGTCTCCATGTCAACAGTCTGAGAGGGCAGAGAGGAACAATACGGGACAGGACAGTGTTACTCTACTTATACAGTGTTATGCTACAGTACCATACACACAGACAGTCAGGTATCCCACTCTATCAAGTAAACAACGGCAAAAGCCAGTAAAAGATCATGTCCATTTAATACCTCCCCTCCATCCCTAGAGGACTTCATATGATATCATACTCATCTCGGTGTGCTCCATGTTTCCATCACTAAGTTCAGCAATAACAATCATCACAAACAATATTCCCAGCTGAATCTCAGCCATATGAATAAAGCCTGCATCAGTAGCTTACGCGTGTGGGATGGTGGTCTTGAAGATGTCCAGCATGCAGTTACAGGTCTTGTCCCAGGTCTCCGGAGTAAACTTCTCTCCATTCAGGATGACCACGTTCTCCAGACAGTTGGTGCCTGACCGGGCCAACTGCTCATTATCTAGGGGGAGAGAGAGAGGAGAGAAGAAGTGAGGGAAAGAGAAAGACAATTAATGTGGAGAGCAGGAGAAGAGAGAGAAGAAAGAGTGGAATGTGGATTGAGAAGAAGAGGAACTATGCATAAGAAAGAGGGGATGAGAGTGATTGAGGACGGTGTACTCTGTAGAAGTCTAGGACTGGAGGTGTTTGTAGCTCTGCCGCCTGTCCTCACCTTGCTGAACACACCAGTACAGTTGGGACAGGATGTCATCCAGCAGGACGTCACTGAGAGTCTCAAAGTACTGCGTGAACACGTCAGAGATGGCGTAAAGTGCGTGGTTACAGGTCGTCGTCATCCACTCTGCTTTCTGGAAGAGAAAAACAACACAGAAGGGTTACCAGGGTTACACCAGTTCAAGTCATTGTAGCAGCCAAGAGGACAATCGTCCAGTTGGTACTGGATAGTTGTGGAACCAATGATGTAGTGTAACTATGGAAATAGGTGTGGGTTACACTGGAGATAAAGCTGGGTCTTTGGTGAATGGGTGTTTGGGATGTGGAGACTTGCCTCAGTTTGCTGCTCAGGCAGCTTCATGTTGTCAAAGATCCTGAAGACGATCCTGAACAGATCCTGCCACCAGTGCTTCTCAAAGGTGTGTCCATAGGTCTTCATCACCTCAAACATCACCGTCAGACCCCTGACACACACACACACACACACACTTCTTACAATACACCCTTACCATCAGTTGACTTCAGCCTCTAAAATATTCCAATCTATGATGACACAGGACTAAAACTCTTCTCACCTGGTCCTGACGTCCAGTTTGCACCTGTTGATGATGCAGGACAGCTCAAAGAGGATGGGGAACCAGCCCCTCACCCACACCCGGTCCTCTGGGACTACATTCATGTCATCGCTGGTGTAGTCTTTGAATGCCTGCCAGAGAGAAAACAGCATAGTTTACACCATTTCCTGAGAGTTGATACACACGGACACGCAGACACACACGCAGACACACACTCTATAAAGGTCTCTAAGCCGTATTTACTGTTCACTGTAGGCTTTTCCTGAATTTGCCCCACCGCCCACTCAACGGAGGTTTCCGTGTACACACACACACGCACGGAACTAATCCTTTCCTCTCCTCTTGTCCACCCCCACACAAACAAACAGAAAGCAGGCAGTGTGGCTGGAGAGTGTCTGCATAGGGAAGAGACCTTGGAGAAAAGCACTGGCAGTAAGCACCAGTGATGTTTTCTAACATGGGACATTTTCATTATATATATATATATATATATATATATATATATATAAATAGATCATTTGGGAGATGCTGTTATCCAGAGCGACATTGTTTATCTGATGATTAACAAGAAAACGATGAAAGCTTTAGGTGGGTCACAGTACAAAATGTTTTGGGGACCAGTCATGGTCTACCACGAACAACTATGGGCAATACCATTTGATGTTCAGAAATGACTGATATGGTTTCAGCTCTTATCTATGAGACCTGATAATAAACTCAGTCCAGGAAGTGTTTGTAACTGACCTGAGGCCTGTCAGAGACGTATTTGGCGCAGTGGCGGATGAGACGGATGGCCTCCATGCTGGTGTCGGGGAAGGAGGCGTTGCAGGCGAACTCAGACAGACACTTGACTGCATCCTGGAAGGAGTCTATGGTGGCTGGGAAGTGCTTCTCAAATACATTCACTGAGAGAAGAAGAGAAGAGAAGAAGAAGAGGAGAGAAGAAGAGAAGAGAAGAAGAAGAGGAGAGAAAAAGAGAAGAAGCGGATAAGGAGAGAAGAAGCGAAGAAGAGAAAAGAGAAGGAGAGAAGAAGAGAAGAGAAGGAGAGAAGAGAAGATAATAGAAGAAGAAGAGAAGAGAAGAGAAGAGAAGAAGGAGAGAAAAACAGAAGAGAAGAGAAGGAGAGAAGAAGAGAAGGAGAAAAGAGAAGAGAAGGATAAGAGAAGAAGGAGAGAAGAGAAGAAGAGGAGAGAAGAAGAAGAGAGAAAAACAGAAGAGAAGAGAAGGAGAGAAGAGAAGGAGAGAAGAAGATCAGTGAAAAGGGATGACTGGAGTTAATTTATCTGTTTATCAGAATGATATTACATGGCCCTGTCATCAAAAACACTAAAATAAACCTCAAGTTGAGGATTACTGAAACAATCATATTGAAATCTAAGCAGTAAATATATACAGTGCCTTTGGAAAATATTCAGACCCCTTGACTTTTTCACATTTTGTTACATTACTGATTAAAGTAAAAAAAAATCCTCAGCAATCTACACAATCTACAATTCTTTCACATGTATTAGAAATAAAAAACTGAAATACCTTATTTACGTAAGTATTCAGACCCTTTGCTATGAGACTCGAAATTGATCTCAGGTGCATCCTGTTTCCATTGATCATTCTTGAGATGTTTCTACAACTTGACTGGAGTCCACGTGTGGTAAACTCAATTGATTGGACATGATTTGGAAAGGCACACACCTGTCTATATAAGGTCCCACAGTTGACAGTGCATGTCAGAGCAAAAACCAAGCCATGAGGTTGAAGGAATTGTCCGTAGAGCTCTGAGACAGGATTGTGTCGAAGACACAGATCTGGGGAAGGGTACCTGTACCAAAACATTTCTGCAGCATTGAAGGTCCCCAAAAGCACATGACAGCTCACTTGGAGTTTGCCAAACGGCACCTAAAGAGTCTCAGATCATGAGAAACAAGATTCTCTGGTCTGACAAAACCAAGATTGAACTCTTTGGCATGAATGCCAAGCGTCACATCTGGAAGAAACCTGACACCATCCCTACGGTGAAGCATGGTGGTGGCAGTATCATGCTGTGGGGATGTTTTTCAGCGGCAGGGGCTGGGAAATTAGTCAGGATCGAGGCAAAGATGAACAGAGCAAAGTACAGAGATATCCTTGATTAAAACCTGCTCCAGAACACTCAGGACCTCAGACTGCAGTGAAGGTTCACTTTCCAAAGGGACAATGACCCTAAGCACACAGCCAAGAAGTGGCTTGGACAAGTCTCTGAATGTCCTTGAGTGGCCCAGCCAGAGCCCGGACTTGAACCCGATCGAACATTTCTGGAGAGACCTGAAAATAGCTGTGCAGCGACGCTCCCTATCCAACCTGACAGAGCTTGAGAGGATCTGCAGAGAAGAATGGGAGAAACTCTCCAAATACAGGTGAGCCAAGCTTGTGGCGTCATACCCAAGAAGAAAAGTCAAGAGGTCTGAATACTTTTCGAATTCACTGTATATTAAATATAGGTATAAAAATAAAATCTTAAAGATAGACGATAATACAGATCAGATAATGAAGATCAGTTCTTAGCCCGAAACATGGTTGTCTCTGAGGCGTGTCTCAGTAACTCACTGCTGATGTGGCCCGTCGTCTGGAAGGCTAGCTCTACGATGCTCTCATCCTGGTCCGAGGCAGCCAGGTGGAACACTGAGAAGATGTTCTTCCAGCCTGACCGGATGTTCCCCGCCTGTGAGTTGACCATCTGGGCTATACAGCGCACCACCATGTCCCTGATCGTTGGAGATCTGGAGGAGCAGGAAGAGGACATATGGGTTATTCACCTACTGTATGTGAAGGTTGCTTATTGGACTATGAGGAGGATGATCAATAGTGCAGTAGAAGTGAAAGTACCCCTGCTACAGCCTTTACTTAGGCAGTCTGATTATTCCCTTTCGGATGTTGTGACATGATGGGTTCCAACGGCGCCTGTTGTCATAGCAAATAATCTTTCTGTGCTTTGATTAAGGAGAAAGGACCAGCCTCTGCACAGAAGTACTCTCACAAACATACTACACACACACACACACACACACACACAGGCTGAGTCTAATGAACATACAGCACTGTGGGGCATCCATGGCTTTGCGTGGCCCCCTGCCATTTCCTCTGAGCTGTAACAGTGGGTGGATTTGGGCCTGGTAGTTCTCCTTCACATCAATGAAAACAGCTTTCAACTGTGAGACTCGGAGCCCTCCAATTTTAAGCTGCTGTATCTGTGTCACTACAGAATCTGAGAAAAGATTCACAGCTTCTACTCAGTTGCCAGAGTGCTTTCCTGGTGCTCAAGCCAAAACCAAGGAGAAATATTCTATAAAATCCCTATCTTGCTCTCTGGGTTAGTTCTGAGTGTGCCAGTTTTCTCCTCCTCAGAGAGCTGGGTGACTGTGGGAGTTTGACACAGTGCAGTGACTCAGTACAGGGAGACTGGCTGGCTGCAGCGCTAAGAGAGACAGGCACTGGAATGCGAACCACAGAGGTACAACACAACACAGACCTTGTAAGGCCAGACTACTATAGCCAAGTGCCTACGCAACTAGGGAGTGTGTACATATACCAGCACACACACACACACCGCCTAAGCAAGCAAGCAAGCACAACCGCAAGCTCATTCAACGCAAGTAGGCAGCACACACAAACAAACACTCACACGATACAATCAGGAATAACGTTTACAGCAACATTCTCTTTACCTGTTCTTTTTCATGATGTGCTCGAAAGGCCTCAGAAAGTCCTTCTGGAATCTGAAGTTCGCCAGCTCTCCCTTCTCCAGAAACTTCATGGACAGCTGCCGGAGAGAATCCACGGCAAAGATAGCTACATCCTCATTGGGGTTACATCCAACCTGAACAGGGAGGCAGACACAGCATTTTAACATTTCTACCCCACTCTCTAACATTTAACATCCCCTGTAACATTTATAATCTCTGTCCATCTGTAATATTTAGTAGCCATTCTCTACCTCTTCAGCATTTTCACACTTACACCCCCCACCCCCGCAGCACTCGGGAAGACTAAGGCTAAATTAAGCCCTTAGATATGATTCTTTAGGCCCTGTGCTGTCAAAAATGTGATATTCCTGTCTTTCATATACACTGCTCAAAAAAATAAAGGGAACACTAAAATAACACATCCTAGATCTGAATGAATAGAAATAATCTTATTAAATACTTTTTTCTTTACATAGCTGAATGTGCTGACAACAAAATCACACAAAAATAATCAATGGAAATCCAATTTATCAACCCATGGAGGTCTGGATTTGGAGTCACACTCAAAATTAAAGTGGAAAACCACACTACAGGCTGATCCAACTTTGATGTAATGTCCTTAAAACAAGTCAAAACGAGGCTCAGTAGTGTGTGTGGCCTCCACGTGCCTGTATGACCTCCCTACAACGCCTGGGCATGCTCCTGATGAGGTGGCGACTCCTGGACAGTCTATGGTGCAACGTGGCGTTGGTGGATGGAGCGAGACATTATGTCCCAGATGTGCTCAATTGGATTCAGGGCGTGCCAGTCCATAGCATCAATGCCTTCCTCTTGCAGGAACTGCTGACACACTCCAGCCACATGAGGTCTAGCATTGTCTTGCATTAGGAGGAACCCAGGGCCAACTGCACCAGCATATGGTCTCACAAGGGTCTGAGGATCTCATCTCGGTACCTAATGGCAGTCAGGCTACCTCTGGCGAGCACATGGAGGGCTGTGCGGCCCACCAAAGAAATGCCACCCCACACCATGACTGACCCACCGCCAAACCGGTCATGCTGGAGGATGTTGCAGGCAGCAGAACGTTCTCCACGGCGTCTCCAGACTCTGTCACGTCTGTCACATGTGCTCAGTGTGAACCTGCTTTCATCTGTGAAGAGCACAGGGCGCCAGTGGCGAATTTGCCAATCTTGGTGTTCTCTGGCAAATGCCAAACGTCCTGCACGGTGTTGGGCTGTAAGCACAACCCCCACCTGTGGACGGCGGGCCCTCATAGAGTCTGTTTCTGACCGTTTGAGCAGACACATGCACATTTGTGGCCTGCTGGAGGCCATTTGCAGGGCTCTGGCAGTGCTCCTCCTGCTCCTCCTTGCACAAAGGCGGAGGTAGCGGTCCTGCTGCTGGGTTGTTGCCCTCCTACGGCCTCCTCCACGTCTCCTGATGTACTGGCCTGTCTCCTGGTAGCGCCTCCATGCTCTGGACACTACGCTGACAGACACAGCAAACCTTCTTGCCACAGCTCGCATTGATGTGCCATCCTGGATGAGCTGCACTACCTGAGCCACTTGTGTGGGTTGTAGACTCCGTCTCATGCTACCACTAGAGTGAAAGCACCGCCAGCATTCAAAAGTGACCAAAACATCAGCCAGGAAGCATAGGAACTGAGAAGTGGTCTGTGGTCACCACCTGCAGAACCACTCCTTTATTGGGGGTGTCTTGCTAATTGCCTATAATTTCCACCTGTTGTCTATTCCATTTGCACAACAGCATGTGAAATGTATTGTCAATCAGTGTTGCTTCCTAAGTGGACAGTTTGATTTCACAGAAGTGTGATTGACTTACATTGAGTTACATTGTGTTGTTTAAGTGTTACCTTTATTTTTTTGAGCAGTATATATATATTTCACACTGAGGTTGGAATAATAGTGTAAAATTGTGAAAATTATGACAATGTCTTTTTAGTGTAAGAGCTGTTTGAAAAGACAGCCTGAAATGTCAGCCTGTTTTGGTGGGATGGAGTTTTGGCCTGCCTGGTGACATCACCAGTCAAGTTCCAAACCTCTCAGCCAATAACAGCTAGTTTTCAGGTTTCCCCTCCCTACTCAGACCACTCCCAGACAGTCCTAGAAACATTTTGGGTTGATAAGTTGCTGTTTGCTCAGAAGATATTTTTTTTCCTTTTTGACCATTTTAATTGAAAATAATCACAGTAAGGTACTTAATTATCACCCAGAAATGATTTCATATTGAGATAAAAATGGCTGCATTGGACCTTCATGCCAGGTGTTGCTAAGGGCAGTGTTACAAAGACTGATTAACACCTAGGTAATCAGGTGTGTGGACTCCCTAACCAACATCAACATTAATCAATCAATTAATGCAAATAAAACAATTTAAAAAACAGAAGTCCCTGACAACCAGAGTTTCCACAACCCCTGTTAAAGTAAAATAAATCCCAAGATGTCCACCTTGTTGAAGTGGTCTCCAATGACCTCCCAGATCCTGGACCACTGCAGTCTGATACGTCCCATGTTGTAGTAGGAGATCTCCACTATCTTCTGCAGGCTGAACATGCGGGGGTGTGTGGGCGAGGCCAGCTCATCCATAGACACAGCACACAACCAGCGCACAAAGTCCACTGAGAAACACAGAGAAACCAGTGTTACTCAACCCTCAGGACAGCCATGGTACAATGCCAATACATCCACATCAGATAAGGATGTGATCAAATACTGTAATTGAATTCAGTTTGGATTTAGAACACTCACCAATTGCATTACCATCCAGTCTGGTAGAACCTGTGAATATTCTGCAAGAACAAGACCATGGTCACAAGTACATGACATTTACAGTACATTCATTGACATGATAGAACATTGTCAGAGCTAAGACCCCAAACCAGTCAGCGGTAATAGAGCAGGAAGAGACTGCTACAGTAACTACCTGTCTACAGCCACCACCACACTCTGGGAGCTGGTCTCTCCTATGGACTCCTGGATACTGAGGATCTGCTTCCGGTCTACTGTCCCACCTGCTGTGGACCACAGGACAGTCAGTCACATCTCCAGCATCAAGCATCATACCAAGCATCTCCAGCATCAAGCATTGCACCAAGCATCTCCAGCATCAAGCATCATACCAAGCATCTCCAGCATCAAGCATCATACCAAGCATCTCCAGCATCATACCAAGCATCTCCAGCATCATACCAAGCATCTCCAGCATCAAGCATCATACCAAGCATCTCCAGCATCAAGCATCATACCAAGCATCAAGCATGTAACCAAGCATCTCCAGCATCAAGCATCATACCAAGCATCTCCAGCATCAAGCATCTTACCAAGCATCTCCAGCATCAAGCATCATACCAAGCATCTCCAGCATCATACCAAGCATCTCCAGAGTCAAACATGTTGTATACTCAAGCACATCACCGGCTTGTTAACAGTTTATTTAGTTTATTTAACAGTTTATACAGTTTATTTAACCAGTGATAAGCACTGACCCAGGCCCAGGTATTCATCGTTGCTCTGCTCCTTGGTGCTGCTGATGAAGCCCTCTTTCCCCCGAACCGTCCCTGAGATGTACCTGGCCTTCACCCCCGTCCCGATCAGCTGGGCCAGTTCCAGCTGACTGATACACTTCATTATCTGTAGGAGGGGGGAGGCAGGTTGGGGCATACAGTCACCCATACATTCAATAAGGCTGCGTTTACACACGCGTCAAAAGAGCTGATGTGATTGGTCAAAAGACTGATTGTGTAAAGCCAGCCTTATTTAGGATTGTTTTTGCACATATCTATTCATTAGTCTTAATTAGTTGAGATAGAAACATATTTTTCACATCGATTGCATCGAAATAAAGAAAAATGGAGACAAAATGATGCAATACATCTTACGACAGCGATACTATAGTTGCTAATACTGATTACAAGACATTGGCAGTATGTCCAGACCTCGTGCCAGGAGTTGCCCAGGTAGTTTCCGTCTGTGTGGGCGACGGTGATGAGAGTCTTGATGGTGTCGATGTTCTTCTGCTTCATCTCAGTGATGCCAGAGCTGGCTGTGAGCAGGGTGAACCGTGCCAGGGCCTGCACATACGCATCCCGCTCAAGCTGTGTGAGTGTGTGAGTGTGTGAGTGAGTGAGTGAGTGAGTGAGTGAGTGAGTGAGTGAGTGAGTGAGTGAGTGAGTGAGTGAGTGAGTGAGTGAGTGAGTGAGAGAGAGAGACCATATTCAGTACTATCGCCATTAAGTTAAGGAGCATTCTATCTTTGGAAAACACACCATTTCACCTTTTGATTCATAGCCCCTCATCCCTTTCATTTAATTCATATTAATCCTCAGTGAACACATATAGTGTTAGCGTGCTAGATAGACTACCTGTATGGTGAAGATGCAGGCTATCCGGATAGCAAAGCGTATTCCCTCCAGACAGAGAAAAGCCACCTCAGTGTCGTCACAGTCCTGGAGGCCCACGCTGAAGGCTGCTAGGAACGGAGTCCAGGCCAGCTTGAACATGGGTCTGACGTGCTCCAGGTGTGTGGCGCTGGTGAAGGGAGCCTGGACGTGACTGACAGCCTCCATCAGGGCCTTGGCTGTCTTAGCCATCTGCTCCATCTCTACGTTATACAGTAGCCGCCGCTGTTTCTCACTGGCCACACCTGATCCAGAAACAGAAGTAAAGTCATAGCATGAACAAACCCACTCTGCTTTTCACCGGCCACACTTGGTCCGGGATCTGATACAAGGCTTCCTACATGTTGTGTTTTCAGACGAGTGCAGATTATAAACTAGACGAGAGGAAGCCACCTGCACAAACACGAAAAATATACATCTCTAACTGAAGAGGAAACTTTCCCCGTTGAACAACAGACACTATCTCCAACTGAAGAGGAAACTTTCCCCGTTGAACAACAGACACCATCTCCAACTGAAGAGGAAACTTTCCCCGTTGAACAACAGACACCATCTCCAACTGAAGAGGAAACTTTCCCCGTTGAACAACAGACACCATCTCCAACTGAAGAGGAAACTTTCCCCGTTGAACAACAGACACTATCTCAAACCTTTCCACTGATCAGTAACCCAATCTAATCAAACTACATCTCAATCCCATTTATATCTCTTTGATTGTGATGAGAATTCTATGATCCCCACAAAGATGTCAGATGAAATGACTCGTCAGTTAAATATAAAGCTGATCATTTGCAAAGATCCATTACGCCTCAAAGTAGGCATTTACAGACTGACATGCTCAATTTCAGTCTGTAATGACATTGTTGTGCTAGCAAACACAGAGGAACAGAGATACTCACTGTGCTTGTTGGATTTCAGAGTCATTTCCTTGGTCCCCTTCATAGCGATCTTCTTCCCTGCGATCTCGTCGTAGATGGCCGACAGATACTCCTCCGGTAGATCCTTGCTGTCGTTGATCCCTCTGTTCATCTTGATGTATTGTTCTTTAGTCATCTTGTTCTTAACCTTTGAAAAGTAAAAGATGAGATTTGTTACCCTGTCTGTCTGCCTGCCTACTCTGTCTGTCTACTGTTGTCTGTCTGAAATAGCTAGCATTGACATTCCCCATGTGCCACTGCTGAAGGTCTTCTGTTGAAGCTAAGTGCAGCTCAGGTGATTGTTTCTCTCAGTTCATCTTTCCAAAAACAGGCTGTTGTCTTACCTGCGGACTATGAAGGTCTGTTGTCAACATAATGATTGAATAGGCAAGGACATAGGCAGTGTCTGCACTTGCAAACTCAGTTTGCCTGAAGGGAGAGAGATAGAGAGGAGGGGAGAGAGAGACAAGATAAACAACAGAGATTAAACAATAGTGTATGACTGGTTGTGCTAGACTAGAAGAATTAGACTAGTATTTCTACACTGAATTGTTCATTTAACCCATTCTGTCATTTCTTGATTTCTTGTTTAGTTTATTTGCCTATTTCCATTTTATTTGCGAGACACCTGCAACTCTGTGTATCCAACCAATAAACTTTGATTTGATTATGATTTAATAAAGATTCAAAACAGTGAGCAATCTGATTGTTGCCATTCAATGTACTTGACATCACAAACAAAGTCTTCTTCTAAATCCAAGATTCCACAATGCCCAGGGCAGTCCACACCACTCCACACTCACCCCTGATTGCATTCCAGATATCTAGCAGCAAATTTCTCCATGAGCCTGTCGATCTTCTGAGCCTCTCCCGGGAGACGGAAGCCCTCGAGGAATGTTCTGAGAGCGTAGACAAAGTCTTTGCCCTGGAAGTCCATCTGGTCCACGTAGGCATACATGACCTCTTTATTGAAGCGATCATTGTCCCCCAGGAACTCACCCACCTGAGTCTGAGAGGAAGGAAGAGAGAGAGAGAGAGAGAGAGAGAGAGAGAGAGAGCGAGAGAGAGGAAGACAGAGGGAGAGTGAGGGATGAAAAGAGAGGGTCAGAAGGGGATAGAGAGAGGCAATGATGTTGAATTCAATCAATAGATAATGATTTTTTTCCTAATGCATGTGCTTCTCATTGGAAGTCAATTAACACATACGGTCCTGACAATGAACTTCAGAGACACAGCACACAGAGAGGAAAGGTCTCTGTTTTCAGTAAACAGGAGCGTTGATGTGTTAAATACATGTTTCAGTCAGTCACTCCTCTGTGCTCTATTCTCCCCGCTCTGTCAGACTCTCTGGCTGTCTGTTTGAGGGCCTCTTGTTCCAAAGCAGATGTTATGAACGCTCTTCAATGCAGATTACCACCGCACCAAGCCCCCCTCGAGGCCAGCCAATCAACCGGGAGAGTGCTTCACTCGTTAAAATAAACATTGAAGTGCGCTCGGGATGCGGGAATTGTCTTGGAGTGGGAGGGTAATGTTGGTGGTTCAACATTAGGAGATAAGTGCCTTAGTGTTTCTATGGGATGGATATGTTCTCCTTTGGGCCTGCAGCTGTGTGGAGGCCGGTTGAGAGAGCCAAATGTGTGAACTGAGAGTTTAATGAGCTAGAGTGGGTATTTGTGTATTTGCTATTCGGATCTCTATTAGCTGCTCCGATCAACCACTCTACTCTACAATCGACAGGTCAGCAGGTAAAAGGTTGACAGAGGAAAGAGCTGAATGAGGTAGAGTGGGTATTTGTTTATTTGGACCTGCATAAGTTCAATGAAATGCAGTTCACTGAAGTAGATTGGGTAAACAGATTTAACAGGGTTCTTTACCGAGTCCAGCCTCTCCTCCTGGTGCAGGAACTGAGCGAGGTCCTCCGGGGTGGTTCCCAGCATACCTTGCTCCTGGAGGTACTGAATGCCCCTCTTTGGTTTCTTGTTGAACCTGACCACAGAACAGAGAACAGGGTCATGTCTAGGGATACAGATTTTGTCAAATTGACATCAAAAGTTGAATTTTCTTGCATTTTCGCTAACCCAAACCTGAACCCTTTTCATAACCTTAACCCAATTCTCCTAACCTGCTACGTAAGGTCTCCTAAATATGTTTAGTAAGGTGGAGGAGGAAGTGTCCCTCCAGAGCCAGTGTATAATGTATATTCTGTCCTAATTACAGTAATGACTTAATTAGTAATTGGCTAATTAATCAACGGCATTAATTGATCAATAGACAGGAGAAATGAAAACTAGCAGGACAACGTCCCTCACTAAAAGGACTGGCATTGTGCAACCCTGGGTGTGAATATATTCAGCTGCCTAAACAGTACAAGGTGAATATATTCAGCTGTCTATACAGTACAAGGTGAATATATTCAGCTGTCTATACAGTACAAGGTGAATATATTCAGCTGCCTAAACAGTACAAGGTGAATATATTCAGCTGTCTATACAGTACAAGGTGAATATATTCAGCTGTCTAAACAGTACAAGGTGAATATATTCAGCTGTCTAAACAGTACAAGGTGAATATATTCAGCTGTCTATACAGTACAAGGTGAATATATTCAGCTGTCTATACAGTACAAGGTGAATATATTCAGCTGCCTAAACAGTACAAGGTGAATATATTCAGCTGTCTATACAGTACAAGGTGAATATATTCAGCTGTCTATACAGTACAAGGTGAATATATTCAGCTGTCTATACAGTACAAGGTGAATATATTCAGCTGTCTATACAGTACAAGGTGAATATATTCAGCTGTCTATACAGTACAAGGTGAATATATTCAGCTGTCTATACAGTACAAGGTGAATATATTCAGCTGTCTAAACAGTACAAGGTGAATATATTCAGCTGTCTAAACAGTACAAGGTGAATATATTCAGCTGTCTAAACAGTACAAGGTGAATATATTCAGCTGCCTAAACAGTACAAGGTGAATATATTCAGCTGTCTAAACAGTACAAGGTGAATATATTCAGCTGTCTATACAGTACAAGGTGAATATATTCAGCTGCCTAAACAGTACAAGGTGAATATATTCAGCTGCCTAAACAGTACAAGGTGAATATATTCAGCTGCCTAAACAGTACAAGGTGAATATATTCAGCTGCCTAAACAGTACAAGGTGAATATATTCAGCTGTCTATACAGTACAAGGTGAATATATTCAGCTGTCTATACAGTACAAGGTGAATATATTCAGCTGTCTAAACAGTACAAGGTGAATATATTCAGCTGTCTAAACAGTACAAGGTGAATATATTCAGCTGTCTAAACAGTACAAGGTGAATATATTCAGCTGCCTAAACAGTACAAGGTGAATATATTCAGCTGTCTAAACAGTACAAGGTGAATATATTCAGCTGTCTATACAGTACAAGGTGAATATATTCAGCTGCCTAAACAGTACAAGGTGAATATATTCAGCTGCCTAAACAGTACAAGGTGAATATATTCAGCTGCCTAAACAGTACAAGGTGAATATATTCAGCTGTCTATACAGTACAAGGTGAATATATTCAGCTGTCTAAACAGTACAAGGTGGATATATTCAGCTGTCTATACAGTACAAGGTGAATATATTCAGCTGTCTATACAGTACAAGGTGAATATATTCAGCTGTCTATGCAGTACAAGGTAGATATATTCAGGTATTCAGTACATGGTGAATATATTCAGGTATACAGTACAAGTTGAATATATTCAGGTATACAGTACAAGGTGAATATATTCAGGTATTCAGTACATGGTGAATATATTCAGGTATTCAGTACATGGTGAATATATTCAGGTATACAGTACATGGTGAATATATATTCAGGTTTACAGTACATGGTGAATATATATATATATATATATATATATATATTCAGGTTTACAGTACAAGGTGAATATATTCAGATATACAGTACAAGGTGAATATATTCAGGTATTCAGTACAAGGTGAATATATTCAGGTATTCAGTACAAGGTGGATATATTCAGGTATTCAGTACAAGGTGGATATATTCAGGTATACAGTACAAGGTGAATATATTCAGGTATACAGTACAAGGTGAATATATTCAGGTATTCAGTACAAGGTGAATATATTCAGGTTTACAGTACATGGTGAATATATTCAGGTATACAGTACAAGGTGAATATATTCAGCTGTCTAAACAGTGCATGATGAATATAGATTTAGGTATACAGTACACGGTGAATATATTCAGGTATACAGTACACGGTGAATATATTCAGGTATACAGTACACGGTGAATATATTCAGGTATACAGTACACGGTGAATATATTCAGGTATACAGTACACAGTGAATATATTCAGGTATACAGTACACGGTGAATATATTCAGGTATACAGTACACGGTGAATATATTCAGGTATACAGTACAAGGTGAATATATTCAGCTGTCTAAACAGTAAAAGATGAATATAGATTCAGGTATACAGTATAAGCAGCACTAGTCTGGCTTACAGGTCAATGCCCTGCTCGATGATCTCCTTCTGTTGTTTGAGAACCTCAAACTGCTCGGGGTTGTCTGTCCCTGACATCTGTGTACTGTAGCTCCCAATGCCGGACGAGGCTGTTGAGTCCAGCGAGTTGATGCTTCCGTAGCGGTTGATGGTCTCTGGGGCCTTCGTCTCATTGGTCTCCTGCTCCGAGGGCTTCTCCTGACCTGGGGACGGAGGGAGAAGAACATTGAACAATCAATGGTCTGAGAGAGATTAGCAAACTCTGTAGTTGGTGTTAGGATCCCAACGCAATCAGCAATCCAGCACAGTCAGTCAGTCAGGCAACACTAAAAGTTTTCTAACAAACTGTATATTTCCTTTTTTAGTCATTATGGGGGTTCAGCCTATAGTTTATAGATCCGGGTCTCTGGGGACTTCACTAATAGTGGGAGGGACTCGCACTGCTGAGAGAAAGACAACGTGATGAACCTGAGGCCTTGTCTGGTGGTATATTGTTTGCTGTGGAGAGCCTGACAGTATCATATACACACAATAAAAAGGTTTGTTATTTAATAAACCAGGCAGCAGTTGAAGCAGTGTGCAGTAACTAACATGGAGGTAGTGCAGGGCGTTGTGTACGGCCTGAGGGGACAGAACAGAGCAGAGTAGCCTAACAGGTCTGATGCTACTGTTCTGTGGGTGAATCAGGTCCATGGTGGTTGCATACCTGGCTGTAACAGACATTGTAAGGGATCTTATTACCCATTGGAAACTCTGTAAAACATTCAGGACACCATCAGGGTAATGTGAGCTGGCAGTGTGCTTCATCTAATCAACAGCTTCAGAGAGCAGACACAGGGTGGGGGGAGGAGGGTGGCACAGCCAGGGTGGGGGGAGGAGGGTGGCACAGCCTGGGTGGGGGGAGGAGGGTGGCACAGCCAGGGTGGGGGGAGGAGGGTGGCACAGCCAGGGTGGGGGGAGGAGGGTGGCACAGCCAGGGTATTAGGAGGAGGGTGGCACAGCCAGGGTAGGTAGCAAAGCTCTCATAGAAACATGTGGGGAAAAAACTGGTTAGAATAACAACTTACAGTCAGATGTAGGTATTTGAAATGTACATAGAGCTGTGCTCCAAATCTATCCAGAATCTACAGTGTTCTAAGGCAAATAACAGAAGGCTATGCAAATGAAAGGAAGACAAGATGTCTAACACCCACAGTACTACACACAGTCAGCGTAGCCCCCTCCACCCTCTAATCTAGGCCCAATGACTCCTACTGTTGCTACAGCAACCAGTCTATCAAACACTCCACAACTTTGTACCGTTACCTGCTCTTCCTGTGATGTCAGATCAGTACAACCAGAGAACAAAGAAAGATAGACCCGAATTAAGAGAAAGTGGAGAGTAGAGCAGTATTATCTATGTAAGGATGTAAAACATATTTTTAGAACCCCAAATGATATGCATTAGCTGAGCTATCTACATGGAAAATAGCATAATAAGGATACACTTTCACTGACTCAGAAAAACACATTTTGTTTGAAGTAACCTAAAAGCGTAACAATACGCTTTTAGCAGCCAATACGGCATACTTTCTAGACTCAAATTTGTCTACTTGTCTTCAGCATTGTCACTAAATGAGTTGGCACTAGCTGTACTTTGGCATGGTGACATCCCCTCTAGCAGAGGTAGTTTGTGAATTCAGCTACCTTCCGTGCCTTGGTAGAGTTAGCTCTCTGAGTGCCAGAAGGTAGCCTGAGGCTAGCGCTGTGTATCCTCTCTGAGGGGAGATATCTGGCAACGCTCTCAGAGCCTCAACTTCCCTCCCTTTGTTAAAGCCCCCCCTTTCCCCCTTGGTTAGAGCCCTCTATTCTCCCTTAACAGGAATGATTCCCCTCACCTCACTCTGAAGCAAGGGGTCTAATCCAGGGGCACTGACAGGGGCTCCGTCTGTCGCACCAGGGCTTTTCATCATCAACAGGCTCAGGGTATCGAGTTAGCCTCCCCTGCTCTGGTGTATTAGCCTGGGTACATTATTGAATTAGCCTTTCCTTTCAGGGTCTGTATAAGGTGTAGGCTACTGATGAATGGTAATCGCTAATCTCAGGGACTATGCTAAAGCTGTACTGATGAATACCACTCTTCCCTTTAACCCCAGTTAACCCGAGGCTGGTTTGACTGAGAATAAAGCCCTGGCATAGCTTGGCCTGGCATAGCTTTCCCTTTTGCCCGTAGTCTGAAAGAATCCACTATACATATGTTAAACACACCGACAAGCACGTCACCATTTCTGATGTGGAGCATAGGATGCCAGAACGATGTAGATATCTCAACTATACTCCAGGTACTGGGGTACTGGACTCTACACATCCAAACACTTTCCTCTTTCTGGTAACCACAAAGGAGCAGGCACAACGGTGCACTTGAAGAATTGCTAAACAGTTTTCCTCAGGACCTAAATCAAACACCCAGTGGTGCATAAATCCCCATCAGCCTTAGTGTAACTATGTGACTAAAGTAAGTGTTGTTTGGTCAGTCTCCTACCAAGGCTGGTCTGGGAGTTGGGGTTGACATACTGGTCCTTACTCCACTCCACCATACACTTCAAGATGGACACCAGACACTCCAGGCCTTTCTTCCTCAGGGTCAACTCCTGGCGGGAATCGAGAAATATTACCGCAACGTTATGACAACTTTAAAGCAATATACTGTACATTTACCCAATACAGAGAAAGACAGTGGCCATTGGTCAGTCTTACCTGGAGTGGTGTTGTGCCGAGCTCGTGGCCTGCCCGGCCCTGTGCGATCTTCGACAGGTCATTCACCAGCCTCTCAAAGATATTAGCAGCATTCAAGTCACAATCATAATTCACATAGATATCCACCACACCCTGGGCATCTGAGGGAGGAGAGAGATGAGGGACAGTTGGTACTTGACTTGTAATAGGGATTGATGGGTTGTACCACAGCTAGCATTTAAAATTCACACCACACACTCACCTGCACATATTCTGGTTAGGGTCTGTATAACCATCCATTTATGGTCGTAGGAGCTTGTTGACGTCTCCAGAATATACAGGAAAATCTCCTTGAAGAACACCTGCACAGTGAAACAAACCATGACAGTTAAAGCTGAGGGAAACAAATAAGGGTAGCAAGAAGAGGTCAAGATGAAAAAAAGCATTTTGTATCTTCATTAACAGAACTATCCACTGTAACAAATCAATAAACACATACATCTCACTGCAAACTGAAAGCTCAACTATGAAATCATAACATCTCAACAAACAACATCCGTCTCCAGAAAAGACTGTTGGCCACAAACAGTGGCAAGCAGATTAAGTCATCAACTTCAGGATGAGGAAATATTACAGCCAGACCACTGTGGAAGTGGACTATTAATCAGAAGCAACAGCTAACAGGTAATACTGAAACACACTGAGGCAGAACTACATTACTGTGCCCTGTAATAAACTTCATCTCCCATGAATCACCTTTGTCAGGAGCCTGCTGTATTGAGAAATGTCAGTATGTTAATATTTGAAAGGTATGACAGATTTACAACATTGGAAGCTGGAACGGGAGAGATTGGCAAATAGGGGGATAAGACAGCTATTCAGGAACAGAACAGTGTCTTGACCTGCATATTTATAGGTTTTCAAGTAGGACAACAGAAGGTGAGGGGGACTAGATGGAGAGCAAGTGTGGAGGAATATAGGGTTTGTGACTTTGGGACAGGAAGGGAAATCCTATTTGAAGATAATAGCTTGTCAGGTATGCTTGGTTTGCACAGACACTTTCTGGAACAAAAAAACTAAAAATCAGCAGCTAACCCTTTTATGACAGAGGAACAACCAAAGGTCAGGTACCTCGATCTGCATCTTGAGGTGGGTCTTGAAGTGGGAGAGGAGGGTGAGGAAGATGGACAGCGAGAGCGAGAAGACCTCGGGGACAGAGGAGACGCCGTTCTTGGACAGCGCCACACACAGGTACTGCTTGATGGCGTTGATGAACATCTCGTTGGTCTTGAAGATGGGCCCAGCGTTCTGCAGGATGGACAGCAGCAGCTGGAGGGACAGCACCTTGGAGCGCAGCTCGTGGGACCTGGGAGGAAAGAGACAGGGGCGTTGAGTCAAACTTATAACATTCAAGTGCAACAGGAGTTGGATTTCAGTGTTTCCCCTATATCCATGAATCTTTGCTGGCCTTTTGTTATTTTTTGGAGAGACACAGTTTTAAAGAGATAGTGTGAGATTTTGGCAATTAAGCACTATTTTCTACTTACCCAGAAGAACTCATGGATACCATTTCTATGTCTGAGTGCAGTTTAAAGGAAGTTGGTAACTAGCGTTAGCGCAATGACTGGAAGTCTTTGGGAACAGCTAGCATGACAAGAGCGCACAGCCGCCGCTTGCTCCACATCATCTTCCTACAGTGCAGTGGCGCGCATCAGTTATATTTCAGATGGTGTCAACATAATTTTATTTTCATGCATTTGAGTAGAATGTTATTTTTTTTTAAGTCACCAGAAGTGAACTTCTCACAGTTGTTCTACAAAAATAAAACAACGGGAGGGGCATGCCCCTGGACCCCCATAACCCTAATTTATTCATTATGGTCATGATTGCACATTAGCAGAACGAGTGCCGTGTGTGTACTGTGAATCACCATCTGACACATCAGTTATTAGCAGCACTTCCTGATTGACCCACAACTGACTGAGGATCCTAATGGTCTGATGGCAGTGAGGGGCTCAGAGTATGTCAACCTAATGTCCTCCTTTATACTAAAAGCCTGAGCTAGCTATTGTAGATGTGTGGGTGCTGGTGCTGTTTTACCAGTTCCAATAATACTTCCAAAAATAGATCAACACAATTCATACAGAAACTATCTGTTACAATGTAGAGAGGGCATCTGCATAATAGATCATTATAGTATATTGTCCATACTGTCTCGATCTAGTCCGACCGATGTTTCTGACCAGCTGTATGATGGAGAAGTAGGAACCCAACAGATTGTTTTGTTATCTTATTTGCTCTGACTGGCTTCCTCTCTGTAATGTTCCCCAGCCCTCCTCCACAGACAGACTGATATTAAATGTAGCATACAGAAATATGGAACTGCTTCTCTGACTAACAGAAATATGGCCTGATTCTCCCCGGGCGCATGGAGCGCAGAGGAAACCTGACACAACTTTATAATTTCAGCTTGGCCTGGAAAGGGGAAGCGTGTGCAACCAAAATGCAAATTTTCAGTACAATAACAAATCAACAATTTGAACAAAACTTCTAATAACTGAGCAATGAACAACAAGACCGATGACCTAGGGTTTTGAATGTTTGAAATGTCTTTATATGCTAACCATAAATAATTTATGTGTGTGTGTGTTGTTCATAGTCAGTGGGTTGAACTGAGCATGCCATGCAGCCTTGGGGTATGAAACCATTTCACTGTTGACTCACTTTAGGCCTTATCCCACTGCATTGTTCTTAGCCTCGGGCTAAGACTGGACCCGGACAAAGACTGGACCCGGACAAAGACTGGCCCCGGACAAAGACTGTCCCCGGACAAAGACTGGCCCCGGACAAAGACTGGCCCCGGACAAAGACTGGCCCCGGGCAAAGACTGGCCCCGGGCAAAGACTGGCCCCGGACAAAGACTGGCCCCGGGCTAGCTTATCCTGCGTTCACGCAAGCATGCGTTAACCCTGGGCTAAGCTTTATCCTTGGGCTGAGGTTTCACACTTATATTCCAAAGCCTTGGGCTTACGGACAAACACACATGCTACCAGTCGTGGAAAAAGTACTCAACTGTCATACTTGAGTAAAAGTAAAGATACCTTAACAGAAAATGACTCAAGTAAAAGTGAAAGTCACCCAGTAAAATACTACTTGAGTAAAAGTATGTGGTTTTAAATATAATTAAAAATCAAAAGGAAATGTAATTTCTAATATATACTTAAGTATCAAAGTATAAATCATTTCAAATTCCTTATATTAAGCAAAACAGACGGCACAATCTTCATTTTTTTATTTATTTACAGATAGGGGTACACTCCAACATTCAGACATAATACAAATGAAGCACGTGTTCAGCGAGTCCACCAGATCTGGCAGTAGGTATGAACAGGGATGTTCTCTTGATAAGTGTGTGAAGTATTGCTAAGTCCTGCTAAGTATTAAAATGTAACGAGCACTTTTGGGTGTCATGAAAAATGTATGGAGTAAAAAGTAGATTATTTTCTTTAGGAATGTAGTGAAGTAAAAGTTGTCAAAAATATAAACAGTAAAGTACAGAAACTTTTGACATGTGATATCGCCCCTGTACAGCAAATGCTGTGCACTGAAGAAACATCAACTTTTCTGATCCAAAGCGAAATCATGCAACAATATTATTATCATGGATAGCTATATCCAATTATAAACCAGGTGGTTCAAGCCCTGAAAGCTGACTGGCTGAAAGCCGTGCTATTTCAGACCGTATACCATGGATATGACAAAAGCATTTTTTTTACTGGTCTAATTATGTTGGTAACCAGTTTATAATAGTAATAAGGCCTCTGCGGTGTGTGGTATATGGCCAATATACCATGGCTGAGGGCTGTATCCAGGCACTCCGCATTGCGTCTAGCATAAGAACAGCCCTTAGCCGTGGTATATTTAAGGGGTAATCAATGAGGGGCTATGCGTCCTATGGAAAATAACGAACGACGTGGAAGGTGTGTTCCACGACCCGCTAAAGGAGTTCTACTCCACTAGCACATTTATCGTGTGACACACCTTCCACGCCATAGCAACCAATGTTCTTGCACAGATGAAAGTATTTTGTTTTTTTGTGAGGTTTTGGCACCATGTTTCTGAGCCTCGCCCTAAAAAGTCAGTGCTAACCCTGCTAGCAGGACCAGCTAGCCCTGGGATAAGGTTGGTGCTTGCTCACTTTAGAATGTGAACAATCGCTTAGCCCCGTGCTAAAATCTCCCTTAGCCCAGGGCTAAAGAGGGGGCTAAGGTGCAGTGTGACCTCGCCTTCTGTCTGCTTCCTTAAAGTGAATTTAAGGTAACAAAAATAGCAAGGCAAATACGCAAAACCTGAATCCTTTATTAACGAATTACAACAGCAGGATTCAATACTGATTTAGTCTTTCTAATCCATAAAAAGACTGAGTTCAAAGCATCTGTTGTGAGATTTACAGCTGATCTCCAGATAAAGCAAGTCTCCTGTGTGTCATCCAGGTATCTTTCAAATAAAGGCTAAATCTGCACACCAGTAGCTCCAATGCAATAATTCATTTACCAACGTTTAGACAGCAAGCTGCCTTTATCAGGGTTATCACCTGGGCCAGTCATGGAGTAAATCTCTGTGGATGAAAAGGCTTTCTGTCTGACAGACACTTAGCACAGCCCTGCCTGTGATGACACCGCCTTCCTCCCTGTTCCCTCTGACAAAGGCCCGTGATCAACAGGGTTCTTTTCCACCATTGTCTGGACGGATCGTCTCTCTTGTGTCCTGAGACAGAATCCCGACAACACCATCAGAACAGAGTAGAGTGTTAGTCCACAAGGCTCATGGGAAGAATGATAGAGATGGGAGACTGAAACAGTCAGAATTGAGTTACCATATAGAAACCAGACTCAGGAAATCCTGTTATGTAAACACAGCTATCAGATTCAGCAAATCAAATGCCTCTTTGCCTGTAACAAGCCCAGCAAAACATACTGTAGAAAAACCAAATGTTATCTCACTTGTAGGGAGGCAAAAATCAGATAACACACACACACACACACACACACACACACACACACACACACACACACACACACACACACACACACACACACACACACACACACACACACACACACACACACACACACACACACACACACACACACACACACACACACATACAGTTGAAGTCGGAAGTTTACATACACTTAGCTTGGAGTCATTAAAACCACTCCACAGATTTCTTGTGAACAAACTAGTTTTGGCAAGTCGGTTAGGACATCTACTTTGTGCATAACACAAGTCATTTTTCCAACAATTGTTTACAAAAAGATTATTTCACTTATAATTCACTGTATCACAATTCCAGTGGGTTAAAAGTTTACATACACTAAGTTGACTGTGCCTTTAAAGAGATTGGGAAAACTCCAGAAAATTATGTCATGGCTTTAGAAGCTTCTGATAGGCTAATTGACATCATTTGAGTCAATTGGAGGTGTACCTGGAGATGTATTTCAAGGCCTACCTTCAAACTCAGTGCCTCTTTGCTTGACATCATGGGAAAATGAAAAGAAATCAACCAAGACCTCAGAAAATAATTGTAGACCTCCACAAGTCTGGTTCATCCTTGGGAGCAATTTCCAAACGCCTGAAGGTACCACGTTCATCTGTACAAATAATAGTACACAAGTATAAACACCATGGGACCACGCAGCCTTCATACTGCTTAGGAAGGAGACGCGTTCTGTCTCCTAGAGATGAACGTACTTTGGTGCGAAAATCCCAGAACAACAGCAAAGGACCTTATGAAGATGCTGGAGGAAACAGGTACAAAAGTATCTATATCCACAGTAAAACGAGTCCTATATCGACATAACCTGAAAGGCCGCTCAGGAAGGAAGAAGCCACTGCTCCAAAACCGCCATAAAAAAGCCAGACTACGGTTTGCAACTGCACATGGGGACAAAGATCGTACTTTTTGGAGAAATGTCCTCTGGTCTGATGAAACAAAAATAGAACTGTTTGGCCATAATGACCATCGTTATGTTTGGAGGAAAAAGGGGGACGCTTGCAAGCCGAAGAACATCATCACAACCGTGAAGCACGGAGGTGGCAATATCATGTTGTGGGGGTGCTTTGCTGCAGGAGAGACTGGTGCACTTCACAAAATAGATGGCATCATGAGAAAGGACAATTATGTGGATATATTGAAGCAACATCTCAAGACATCAGTCAGGAAGTTAAAGCTTGGTCGCAAATGGGTCTTCCAAATGGACAATGACCCCAAGCATACTTCCAAAGTTGTGGAAAAATGGCTTAAGGACAACAAAGTCAAGGTATTGGAATGGCCATCACAAAGCCCTGACCTCAATCCTGTAGAAAATATGTGGGCTGAACTGAAAAAGCATGTGCGAGCAAGGAGGCCTACAAACCTGACTCAGTTACTCCAGCTCTGTCAAGAAGAATGGGCCAAAATTCACCCAACTTATTGTGGGAAGGTTGTGGAAGGCTACCCGAAACATTTGACCCAAGTTAAACAATTTAAAGGCTATGCTACCAAATATTACAAGAAATTTGTGGAGTGATTGAAAAACGGGTTTTAATGACTCCAACTTAAGTGTATGTAAACTTCCGACTTCAACTGTATGTTTATTTATTTCCCCTTTTGTACTTTAACTATATTGCACGTTACAACACTGTATATAGACATAACATGACATTTGAAATGTCTTTATTCTTTTGGAACTTTTGTGAGTGTAATGTTTACTGTTCATTTTGTATTGTTTATTTCATTTTGGTTTATTATCTATTTCACTTGCTTTGGCAATGTAAACATGTTTCCCATGTCAATAAAGCCCCTGAAATTGAATTAAGAGGAGAGAGAGAGAGAGAGAGAGAGAGAAAGACAGAGAGAGAAAGAGAGAGAGAGGCAGAGAGGGAGGAGAGAGGAGAGCAAGAGAGAGAGGAGAGAGAGAGTGTGAGGGGAGAAGGAGTGAAGGAGAGCGAGAGAGAAAGAAAGAGTTCCATAATGTTCTGTTCAAGAGCAGCTGAACTCTTAACACATTCTTGTATGGATCAAGACAAGCTGACATCCATATATCTGACCTCTGCACCTCACTGAATAGCCCATAACCTGCTAGAGCCTGACGCATACATATTTCATATGGACAAGCCTACAGATTTGTGTATATATATATATATATATATATTATGTTCAATAGAGGGAGAGGAAACAGGAAGAGGAAGGCTGTTTTACTGCAGGAGCACAAGAAGTGATCCGGAACCAATAATCAGCTGAGTGATGCTTCATACAAACACACACACAAACCGTCACAACACTCCCCACTAATAATAACTAGGGCTACACTCCACGAGGCATGACTCAACTAAGGAACACACTCCAGAAATAAACCTGTAATATCCTACTTACTAAGGCACTATAGCTACTGTTCGTCTATTCAATTATCTTAAACAAAACCATCATAAGCGTTCCGATACAAGAACTCATCTTACTTTGGGTCTGGGGGACCATCTGACAGAGGCTTCATGGACAGCTTGCAGAGCGATCTAAACACTAGGAAGGCGTCCTTCTGGAGAATATGGGAGAACTTAGCACCTGGTACTGGGCCTGTGGTGGCTCCCGACTCCTAATGCAGAAACACAAACAGATGATCAACATCAAAAACTTTTAAACAAGGCTCAAGAGTAAATTATCATTACTTGTGATCAAAAATGTATTTTCCACTTGACACAAAGACTTTGAAATAAAATAGTTCTTATTAGCAGATCTGTTCAACCTTGATCATGTAAGACTATAATCATAGATAATTACATCCAGTGCTCAGACTTACTTATAATAACCTGAGAAGCTGAAAAGAGAGGAGATGTTAGAGTATCTATTAATCATGTTGGAATCAAGCCCAGCAGACTGGCAGACAGACACTTTGATCTGCAGTAGCAGAGATTGAATAGCTCCTCCCCTCACGGACTCGCTTTAATTCCTCATGTTACCAATGACTTTCCAATTTCCTTTTTACAAATTGATAAACACTTTAAATGCAATAAAAAATGCAATAACAGTTTTATTCAACTGCTAAAACAGACAGACACCCAGGCTAGCACAAAACTACTTTGTTGAGCGGAGTGTGTAACCAAGATGACAGTCAGGTCAGTCCCGCTCACCTGTGTATCATTAGAGGAGACAGACAGCCTGTCATCGGGCAGTGACGGAGGGAAGCTGGCAGAGATGGGCGTGCCGGGGATTCCGTTGGCGTGGACGTTCTCGCTGTCCCCCTCGTCGTCTACCATCTCTGCGATCGCTGTTGCCTTGGTGATGGCCTCATTGATGACCTTAGCAGGTTCCGTGACCTCTGTGGGCAGCTCGGTCTCACCAGCGGACTCCATGGCATCTGAACACATATGAGCAGGTTTCAGGCATTGCCATTTGGAGTGGTTTAGTATGCAGGGGTCAAAATAGCACTGAGACACACAACTCTCGCTCTAGGTAGGACAAAAAAAGCTAACACATAGTAACTTCTAAACTCTAGATTTCAACTCCTTTTCATTTGAAAATGATTTGTATCAGAAAACTCCCCCACCCCTGGATGCATGTTTTGGTTTTTGCCGTAGAAATAACAGCTGATTCTAATAACAAACTTATCATCAAGTTTTGATGATTTGAATCAGCTGTGTACTGCTGGGCTCAGGACCGAGTTTGGGAAACCCTGACTTAACTGACCGCAGACAGAAATCTGATTTCAGATCCATAGAGTGACTCTTACCTCCAACAACGGTGTTGACGACCTCCTGTAGGATGCTCTGGACGATTTCCTGGGTTTTCTCCTCATAGTTAGGCTCCTCCCCCTCCTCTACTGCTTCCTGATCACGCTGAGCGGCACCTTGAACACAGGACAAGTAAAACTTTAGTCAAAGTACATTCAAAAAGGACCTCAATACACTTTAAAAATGTAAGATGGGAAACAGTAAACTGGCAGAATGAGTAACGAATGCGTGTTCTCTGAGAGAGGCATTACCCTTTGACTTCAAAGTTCACAAGATATACAGTCGTCACAGGCATTAGCTATCACATCTTCACTGAATAAACTGAGCATGTGTGTGTGTGTGTGTGTGTGTGTGTGTGTGTGTGTGTGTGTGTTGAAAGCACTGAGTAATTTGCTAACAAAATGATTATTGAATCTTTGGCTGCATCTCCACTCACTCTGGGTGCCAAACTCTTCTATCCTCTCTCCCATTCAATCACTAATGAAAGGTTTTATGCAGGTTATTTTCTTTAAACTACTTCATTAATGTCTAAAGAGAAAGACGTCTCATCAAATGCTTATTTCGCACAGACTAAATATTCTACCAATATTGAGTACATGAAAATGTCAAGTTTGAGGCTTTGTTACTGTCTAAAGCAGCCAAGATACCAGTCTAGAACAATAACCTGGATGTGTCTATGATCAATACACTTCCATCCACTACGGTACAAAGTACTGCGTGAGAATGAGAGTCTGTGAACTTCAACCTGACTGCCGATATGAGTATGATATGATATGATTGTGTGTGACACACTGTGTCCTTGTCTATCTGTATGTGGTTTACCAACTACCTCTCAGATAGAGTTCAGTGTGTCAAATCGGAGGCCCTGTTGTCCGGACCTCTGGCAGTCTCTATGGGGGTACCAATGGGTTCAAATCTCGGGCCGACTCTGATCTCTGTATATATCAACGATGTCGTTCTTGCTGCGGGGGATTCCCTGATCCACCTCGACACAGACGACACCATTCTGTATACATCTGGCCCTTCTTTGGACACTGTGTTAACAAACCTCCAAACGAGCTTCAATGCCATACAACACTCCTTCCGTGGCCTCCAACTGCTCTTAAATGCTAGTAAAACTAAATGCATGCTCTTCAACCGATCGCTGCCCGCCTGCCCGACTAGCATCACTACTCTGGACGGTTCTGACTTAGAATATGTGGACAGCTACAAATACCTAGGTGTCTGGCTAGACTGTAAACTCTCCTTCCAGACTCATATTAAACATCTCCAATCAAAAATTTAATCTAGAATCGGCTTCCTATTTCGCAACAAAGCCTCCTTCACTCACGCTGCCAAATTTACCCTCGTAAAACTGACTATCCTACCGATCCTCGACTTCGGCGATGTCATTTACAAAATAGCCTCCAACACTCTACTCAGCAAACTGGATGTAGTCTATCACAGTGCCATCCGTTTTGTCACCAAAGTCCCATATACCACCCACCACTGCGACCTGTATGCTCTCGTCAGCTGGCCCTTGCTACATATTCGTCGCCAGACCCACTGGCTCCAGATCATCTATAAGTCTTTGCTAGGTAAAGCTCCACCTTATCTCAGCTCACGATAACAACACCCACCCATAGCACGCGCTCCAGCAGGTATAGTTCACTGGTCATCCCCAAAGCCAACACCTCATTTGGCCGCCTTTCCTTACAGTTCTCTGCTGCCAATGACTGGAACGAATTGCAAAAATGACTGAAGTTGGAGACTTATATCTCCCTCACAAACTTTAAGCATCAGCTATCTGAGCAGCTTACCAATCACCGCAGCTGTACACAGCCCATCTGTAAATAGCCCACCCAATCTACCTACCTCATCCCCATATTGTTTTTATTTACTTTTTTGCACACCAGTATTTCTACTTGCACATCATCATCTGCACATCTATCACTCCAGTGTTAATTTGCTAAATTGTAATTACTCGCTACTATGGCCTATTTATTGCCTTACCTCGTCACGCCATTTGCACACACTGTATATAGATTTTTTTCTTCTTCTATTGTGTTATTGACTGTACGTTTGTTTATTCCATGTGTAACTGTGTTGTTGTTTGTGTCGCACTGCTTTGCTTTATCTTGGCCAGGTCGCAGTTGTAAATGAGAACTTGTTCTCAACTGGCCTACCTCGTTAAATAAAAGGTGAAATAAAATAAATAAAACATATCTGCTCTAAGATGAAGCGCAGTCTGTGATACTGCTCTGGCCTGGCAGTGTTGCGGAGTAATGGATTACATGTAAAAAAAAAATTTAAAAACACCCCCTGTCACGCCCTGACCTACTCTACCATAGAAAATAACATCTTACTATGGTCGGGACGTGACAGGATGTTTGCAAAAAAAAAACATGTGGCACTTCTCTATTTACTGAATGATATTCAAATCAGCATTGAAAAAAGGCAGAAGTTTAACAATAAATTATCAACATTTGATCAAATCTGGCAGCCTTTCCTCTCTTACTTGGACCAGTCGGCGCTGTGAATTTGTACTTAACGCACTCTCAATTGTAATATTGAAATCTACCTTTGGGCAGCGTGTGCTGGCCCCCGCCACCCGAGCAGTCGGGAGGGGAATAGGGGGGAATAAAGGGGGGAATAAGTGGGGGGGGGGTGACATCTACCCTCCGCTTTCTTTCTACCCGTCCTTGTTCTGTATGTCTTGTTTTGTAATATTTATTTTGTACCCAGAACTCTGGGTCTTGTTGTTCCTGTCTGCTCTTTTATGTTTAGATAAGAATTGTATACTTGTCTTTTATACCTATACACCATTCTTGTGTGTGTTCAATACAAAAATATATATTTGAACAGAAAAAAACGCAGAAGTTTAAGTTTGTTCCACCTGAGCGAGTCTGAACACAAGTCAGAGACCACTATGATGACACACCAAATGTGTTTGATGGATCGAGGGAAAAGAGCAAGAATTGGCTTTTGTAGGCTACAGTCCAAGCTATGTCTTCCAATGGTACGACTGCTGTCGGCATCCAAAGATTATCCAACTTGAATAAACACTTGGAGGTAAGGATGACATCAGTGGTGTAGTCTACGGCGATACCGATATCACTTATTATTGATATACACATAGAGCATTGATGTGAATCACACAGCTGCTCTCTCCTTTTTGGGGAGGTTCCCATTGCTTGGAAGGCAGCCACGGTTCGTCCTTTATTTAAAGGGGGAGATCAAGCTGATCCTAACTGTTATAGGCCTATTTCTATTTTGCCCTGTTTATCAAACGTGTTGGAAAAACTTGTCAATAATCAACTGACTGGCTTTCTTGATGTCTATAGTATTCTCTCTGGTATGCAATCTGGTTTCCACTCAGGTTATGGACGTGTCACTGCAACCTTAAAAGTCCTCAATGATGTCACCATTGCCCTTGATTCTAAGCAATGTTGTGCTGCTATTTTTATTGACTTGGCCAAAGCTTTTGATAGGGTAGACCATTCCATTCTTGTGGGCCGGCTAAGGAGTAATGGTGTCTCTGAGGGGTCTTTGGCCTGGTTTGCTAACTACCTCTCTCAAAGAGTGCAGTGTATAAAGTCAGAAAATCTGCTGTCTCAGCCACTGCCTGTCACCAAGGGAGTATAGAGTCTTATTCTCAGCTTGCCCCTCCCCGGATTTTGTGTTAAATGCTCTACAACAAAGCTTTCTTAGTGTCCAACAAGCTTTCTCTACCCTTAACCTTGTTCAGAATACCTCCAAAACAAAGGTCATGTGGTTTGGTAAGAAGAATGCCCCTCTCCCCACTGGTGTGACTAATACCTCTGAGGGTTTAGAGCTTGAGGTAGTCACCTCATACAAGTACTTGGGAGTATGGCTAGACGGTGCACTGTCTTTCTGTCAGCACATATCAAAGCTGCAGGTTAAAGTTAAATCTAGACTTGGTTTCCTCTATCGTAATCACTCCTCTTTCACCCCAGTTGCCAAACTAACCCTGATTCAGATGACCATTCTACCCATGCTAGATTACAGAGACATAATTTATAGATCGGCAGGTAAGGGTGCTCTCGAGCAGCTAAATGTTCTTTACCATTCGGCCATCAGATTTGCCACCAATGCTCCTTATAGGACACATCACTGCACTCTATACTCCTCTGTAAACTGGTCATCTCTGTATACCCGTCGCAACCCACTGGTTGATGCTTATTTATAAAACCCACTTAGGCCTCAGTCCCCCCATCTGAGATATCTACTGCAGCCCTCATCCTCCACATACAACACCCGTTCTGCCAGTCACATTCTGTTAATGGTCCCCAAAGCACACACATCCCTGGGTCGCTCGTCTTTTCAGTTCGCTGCAGTTAGTGACTGGAACGAGCTGCAACAAACACTCAAACCGGACAGTTTTCTATCAATCTCTTAATTCAAAGACTCAATCATGGACAATCTTACTGACAGTTGTGGCTGCTTTGCGTGATGTATTGTTGTCTCTACCTTCTTGCCCTTTGTGCTGTTGTCTGTGCCCAATAATGTTTGTACCATGTTTTGTGCTGCTACCATGTTGTGTTCCTACCATGTTGTTGTGATGTTGTGTTGCTACCATGCTGTGTTGTCATGTGTTGCTGCCTTACTATGTTGTTGTCTTTAGGTCTCTCTTTATGTAGTGTTGTCTCTTTTGTCGTGATGTGTGTTTTGTCCTATATTTATGTTTATATATATATATATATATATATATTTTTTTTTTTACATATTTTTACATTTTGCCTTTTTGTAGGCCGTCATTGTAAATAAGAATTTGTTCTTAGAACTGACTTGCCTAGTTAAATAAAGGTTAAATAATAAATAAATAAATACATACATACATACATACATACATTTAGCTATTTGTGCTTTACGGATTGTGGTTGTTGTGGATGGCTGTACACAAATCTAAATGTGTATTTGAACCCAATAATGGAAGTTCAAGAAGTTTAAGCTGCCTATCAATCATTGTTTTTGAAACCAGTGGACAGCCAGTGAAAAATGTGCTCTTGCAACAGCTGCATAGTGAGGATCCCAGCCTATGGAATAAAAGTAGGGTTTTTATTACTCAATCTAATTCATGCTGATAAAACAATACATCCATAGACCTAATGAACACATGCTCAAACTCACACACTTTTGATAGACTTAAAGGGCAATCTGTAGTTGCTGCATCCATTTTATAAATTCTATATATTAATGTAAATATATCATTTAATCATATTATTATATGTAGTAGAAAGTGATGGGTTAGAAGAAGCCTACATAACCAACACATAAAGTAAAATTTAACATCCATATACATAGCCAGCTATGTAAACTTTAACACTGATTTATCCTGCAATAGACGTCGTTCAATTGGTAACACACATTCAGATTACTTTCCCATTAAGAGGCATTAGAAGAAGACAAAAATGTAACTGAATGTAATCAGATTACGTTACTGAGTTTGGGTAATCCAAAAGTTAATTTACTGATTACAAATTTTGGACAGGTAACTAGTAACTGTAATGGATACAATTAGAAAGTAACCTACCCAACCCTGTGGGCTGGTCTGCCTCTGTCTGGTGGTTCTCTGCTGTGCTGAACTCAGATCCATTCTCTGGGTCTGTGCTCTCATAAACCTCCCCCTGTTCCCCCTGCAATGCCTGCTCCTCCTCCGTGGCCCCCTGGCCCTCCTGGGGGTCCCCTGCCCCAGCTGCGCTGCCCTTAGGGGCCGGGGCAGGTGTAGGTGTGGAGGGAGTGGAGGTGGGCGTGGGTGTAGAGGGGGTGGTGGGGCCGTTGGCCTCACGAGGAAGGCCCTTGGCTGTGGGATAGGTGTGCTGCTGGAGCGAGTCTTGTTCCTGTTCCTGTTGCTGGGTGACTGGGGAGTGCTGCCGGTGCTTCTCCCTCTCCATCTGCTTGGCCTCTTGGAGCTAGGGAGGGGATGGGACACAGACACACATCCAAAGACCAAGACAGAGTATAACCCAGCGTAGCCACATACAACCAAACACACACAGACAGAGCCAAATTCACACACACACAGTCGCACACACAGAGAAACGTGTTAACATAATGTACACAAACTCATTATATCAAATACAAGCCTGAACAAGTGCTCAAATGTTCCCTAAGGTTTTTCCGACCCCAAAGCCATTGTCAGATCAGGAAGCAACAAATGACAGCTTCGGAATCACAGTTTTCCAGGCGGAGACAACAGAACACTGAGATTCTGCAAGGCTATTTCAACATCAGGACTGTCTAAAATGTGTTTATGAATGAGCAGTCATACGGTAGGACATGCTGTCAAAACAAGTATGAGCCAAAGCATCCCTTCATGCTTACATAAACTGGGCTATTTCAGTGCAGAGAAGGAGGCAAAGTATTTTTGGTCTAAAATACATTCATACTGCATGTTCTCCTGGTTGATGTATCACTGATGTTGATGTATGTGTACGCTCATTTGAACCTCAAACATTTCTGTTATAGTATACAGTGGCACAAGAATACATCATTCTAAGAAAATAACATATTTCACTGAAAAATATTAATTCTTTCAGCCAAGCTATAGCAGCCCACTACACAGTATCAATCAGGCTGCATGTGTAGTAGGTGTGCTGCATGTGTAGTAGGTGTGCTGCATGCATGTGTAGTAGGTGTACTGCATGCATGTGTAGTAGGTGTGCTGCATGCATGTGTAGTAGGTGTGCTGCATGCATGTGTAGTAGGTGTGCTACATGCATGTGTAGTAGGGGGTGCTACATGCATGTGTAGTAGGGGGTGCTACATGCATGTGTCGTAGGGGGTGCTGCATGTGTCGTAGGGGGTGCTACATGTGTCGTAGGGGGTGCTGCATGTGTAGTAGGGGTGCAGCATGTGTAGTAGGGGTGCAGCATGTGTAGTAGGGGTGCTGCATGTGTAGTAGGGGTGCTGCATGTGTAGTAGGGGTGCTACATGTGTAGTAGGGGTGCTACATGTGTCGTAGGGGTGCTACATGTGTCGTAGGGGTGCTACATGTGTCGTAGGGGGTGCTGCATGTGTCGTAGGGGTGCTGCATGTGTCGTAGGGGTGCTGCATGTGTCGTAGGGGGTGCTACATGTGTAGCCGAATCTTGATCCAGAAATTATAAAAAACTATCGGCCTATATCGAATCTTCCATTCCTCTCCAAAATTTTAGAAAAAGCTGTTGCACAGCAACTGACTGCCTTCCTGAAGACAAACAATGTATACGAAACGCTTCAGTCTGGTTTTAGACCCCATCATAGCACTGAGACTGCACTTGTGAAGGTGGTAAATGACCTTTTAATGACGTCAGACCGAGGCTCTGCATCTGTCCTCGTGCTCCTAGATCTTAGTGCCGCTTTTGATACCATCGATCACCACATTCTTTTGGAGAGATTGGAAACCCAAATTGGTCTACATGGACAAGTTCTGGCCTGGTTTAGATCTTATCTGTCGGAAAGATATCAGTTTGTCTCTGTGAATGGTTTGTCCTCTGACAAATCAATTGTAAATTTCGGTGTTCCTCAAGGTTCCGTTTTAGGACCACTATTGTTTTCACTATATATTTTACCTCTTGGGGATGTCATTCGAAAACATAATGTTAAATTTCACTGCTATGCAGACGACACACAGCTGTACATTTCAATGAAACATGGTGAAGCCCCAAAATTGCCCTCGCTAGAAGCCTGTGTTTCAGACATAAAGAAGTGGATGGCTGCAAACTTTCTACTTTTAAACTCGGACAAAACAGAGATGCTTGTTCTAGGTCCCAAGAAACAAAGAGATCTTCTGTTGAATCTGACAATTAATCTGGATGGTTGTACAGTCGTCTCAAATAAAACTGTGAAGGACCTCGGCGTTACTCTGGACCCTGATCTCTCTTTTGAAGAACATATCAAGACTGTTTCAAGGACAGCTTTTTTCCATCTACGTAACATTGCAAAAATCAGAAATTGTCTGTCCAAAAATGACGCAGAAAAATTAATCCATGCTTTTGTTACTTCTAGGCTGGACTACTGCAATGCTCTACTTTCCGGCTACCCGGATAAAGCACTAAATAAACTTCAGTTAGTGCTAAATACGGCTGCTAGAATCCTGACTAGAACCAAAAAATTTGATCATATTACTCCAGTGTTAGCCTCCCTACACTGGCTTCCTGTTAAGGCAAGGGCTGATTTCAAGGTTTTACTGCTAACCTACAAAGCATTACATGGGCTTGCTCCTACCTATCTTTCCGATTTGGTCCTGCCGTACATACCTACACGTACGCTACGGTCACAAGACGCAGGCCTCCTAATTGTCCCTAGAATTTCTAAGCAAACGGCTGGAGGTAGGGCTTTCTCCTATAGAGCTCCATTTTTATGGAATGGTCTGCCTACCAATGTGAGAGACGCAGACTCAGTCTCAACCTTTAAGTCTTTACTGAAGACTTATCTCTTCAGTAGGTCCTATGATTAAGTATAGTCTGGCCCAGGAGTGTGAAGGTGAACGGAAAGGCTGGAGCAACGAACCGCCCTTGCTGTCTCTGCCTTGCCGGTTCCCCTCTTTCCACTGGGATTCTCTGCCTCTAACCCTTTTACAGAGGCTGAGTCACTGGCCTACTGGTGTTCTTCCATGCCGTCCATGGGAGGGGTGCGTCACTTGAGTGGGTTGAGTCACTGACGTGGTCTTCCTGTCTGGGTTGGCGCCCCCCCCCCCCCCCCCCTTGGGTTGTGCCATGGCGGAGATCGTTGTGGGCTATACTCGGCCTTGTCTTAGGACGGTAAGTTGGTGGTTGGAGACATCCCTCTAGTGGTGTGGGGGCTGTGCTTTGGCAAAGTGGGTGGGGTTATATCCTGCCTGTTTGGCCCTGTCCGGGGGTATCATCGGATGGGGCCACAGTGTCTTCTGATCCCTCCTGTCTCAGCCTCCAGTATTTATGCTGCAGTAGTTTATGTGTCGGGGGGCTAGGGTCAGTCTGTTACATCTGGAGTATTTCTCTTGTCTTATCCGGTGTCCTGTGTGTATTTAAATATGCTCTCTCTAATTCTCTCTTTCTCTCTTTCTGTCTTTCTCTCGGAGGACCTGAGCCCTAGGACCATGCCTCAGGACTACCTGGTATGATGACTCCTTGCTGTCCCCAGTCCACCTGGCCGTGCTGCTGCTCCAGTTTCAACTGTTCTGCCTGCGGCTATGGAACCCTGACCTGTTCACCGGACGTGCTTGTTGCACCCTCGACAACTACTATGATTATTATTATTTGACCATGCTGGTCATTTATGAACATTTTAACATTTTAACATTTTGACCATGTTCTGTTATAATATCCACCCTGCACAGCCAGAAGAGGACTGGCCACCCCTCATAGCCTGGTTCCTCTCTAGGTTTCTTCCTAGGTTTTTGGCCTTTCTAGGGAGTTTTTCCTAGGGAGTTTTTCCTAGCCACCGTGCTTCTTTCACATGCTTTGCTTGCTGTTTGGGGTTTTAGGCTGGGTTTCTGTACAGCACTTTGAGAATATCAGCTGATGTACGAAGGGCTATATAAAAATAAATTTGATTTGATTTGATTTGATTTGATTAGTAGGGGTGCTGCATGTGTAGTAGGGGTGCAGCATGTGTAGTAGGGGTGCAGCATGTGTAGTAGGGGTGCTGCATGTGTAGTAGGGGTGCTGCATGTGTAGTAGGGGTGCTACATGTGTAGTAGGGGTGCTACATGTGTCGTAGGGGTGCTACATGTGTCGTAGGGGTGCTGGGGTGCTACATGTGTCGTAGGGGTGCTACATGTGTAGTAGGGGTGCTACATGTGTAGTAGGGGTGCTACATGTGTCGTAGGGGTGCGACATGTGTCGTAGGGGTGCTACATGTGTCGTAGGGGTGCTGCATGTGTCGTAGGGGTGCTGCATGTGTAGTAGGGGTGCTGCATGTGTAGTAGGGGTGCTGCATGTGTAGTAGGGGTGCTGCATGTGTAGTAGGGGTGCTGCATGTGTAGTAGGGGTGCTGCATGTGTAGTAGGGGTGCTGCATGTGTAGTAGGGGTGCTGCATGTGTAGTAGGGGTGCTACATGTGTAGTAGGGGTGCTACATGTGTAGTAGGGGTGCTACATGTGTAGTAGGGGTGCTACATGTGTAGTAGGGGTGCTACATGTGTAGTAGGGGTGCTACATGTGTAGTAGGGGTGCTACATGTGTAGTAGGGGTGCTACATGTGTAGTAGGTGTGCTGCACAAATCATGTTAAAATAACTGAAAAACTGAGCCACCTGACGATGAACACATGATTCAGAGGAAAGACAGGTTATGAATGGAAAGCAAATACCAATATGAATGTGAATGATACACCTTCTCTAACACCGGGCAATAGACATTTCCCCTATTCCTATCCACCCAACATGGGGCATTTTTAGGTTATTAACGTAACAGAATTTGCTCTCAACCACTTTCCTGGCTAAAGAAAGGTTAAATAAAGAAAGAAGTTAGTAGAGGTTGTACTGGCATTGACAAATCCAGCCAGCCGTGTTTAGTATGCAGCTCACAGACCAACTCCAGGTGGGAGTGAGACTCCTCCTATCAGACATGGCAGAGTCATGTAGCACCATTATCTCTGTGGCAGCTAGACATCACACACACACACACACACACACCACACACACACACACACACACACACACACACACACACACACACACACACACACACACACACACACACACACACACACACACACACACACACACACACACACACACACACACACACACACACACACACACGCGAGAGAGAGAGAGAGAAATGGAGGTGCCTCTCCATTTGTTTACCTGAAAGGCTGCTCTCAAACTGTCTTGCTCTAAAAGCCATTGTGTCAACGCTACTGCTCTCTCTACTATAATGAGGACATTACATTTACCATTAAATTCTATCAACTCTCAAATTCAATGATACGGCGCTCTATTTAAAAGGGATGAATGAAACTATCAACATCGAATTACTGCGATGGTAAAAACCCAAGACAAACGCAGTGAGATGCTGAGACAGGGGAGAGGTAGAGCACACGAAGTTGATTACAGAAATGTCACCTCAGATTCTGCCAGCTATATTAACCCACTGAGCCCTGCAATGAAAACACCACACAATACACTCCATATCACTTCTGAGGATGGGACATGTGTGTGTCTCTATTTCTTAATCAAGAGGGTTAAGCCCAAACACACACAATGCAAACAGAAAACCAGTTGAAAGGCTATGTCGGCTGGTATGAGCACACACACACACACACACACACACACACACACACACACACACACACACACACACACACACACACACACACACACACACACACACACACACACACACACACACACACTACACAGGCGAGTGAATGCAAACTAAAATGGAAATTGGTGGTGAAGAAAAGATAGTGATTTGCAGGCAACAGAACTGAAGCCACAGCAAGCACAGCGCAACCACAATGCACATCTGCCCCATAGCTGGAACAGAGGAGGAGAAAGAGAGAGAGATAGATAATGGATGGACGGAAGGAGCCGAATGAGCACAGTTCAGAGTTCAGATCATGCAAGTCAAGGCAGTCCTGTAGGCTTTACCTGGCGGTCACGTTTTCTGGGACCCAGAGACCAAGATATCTTGTGATTTGTAAGCTATGTGTCCGCAGGGGGGAGAAGTGTCAATCGGAAAATAAAAAGATGATATTAGAGCAAGCTTAACACCTTACTTGGACCTCTGGTCAGAAAGTGGATGTTATACTGTCATTAGCATGATGGAAGTTAGAAAAAAATCAGTCAAGTTATAGCAACTTAGATTGGTTATGTAGCTGTCAAGCTAGCCATGTTTAGCCTAGCCGTAGCCTGACACATAAACCCTTACGCCTCCTTATTCTTACTTATTCTAACTTAGATTGGTTATGTAGCTGTCAAGCTAGCCATGTTTAGCCTAGCCGTAGCCTGACACATAAACCCTTACGCCTCCTTATTCATCTGCTGTCATGATTATGACCGCATAACCCATGCTTTAGGACGGAATTATTTATATATTTTTCTCTCTGCATTGTTGGGAAGGGCCCATAAGTAAGCATTTCACTGTTAGTGTTTACCAAGCATGTGACAAAACATATTTTGATTTGAAGTGCTGAAATAAAGAGTTACCCTCTCTTTCCCTCTGTGTGTGTCTGTCTCTTCCCTTTTCCCCTCAGTACAGTATCTCTATCAGTCTGTAGCTCTGTTTCAATATCCACACTAACACACCACTTCAAATGAAGCCATCTATTTGGCATCATGCATTCTAAGTGCTTTTGTTAGTGTGGACACTGCGTCTCAGATCGGGACTTACTGCCTGGTTCTCCATGCGGGCGAAGATGACGTTGAGCATCTGCGTGAGCGTGGCCTTGGCCGTGGTCTGGTTGATCAGGTTCTTGCTGGCTAGGTAGATGTTGTAGCAGGTCCTGACCGCCTGCAGCACCGTGCCCTCGTGAATCTCTATGTGTTGGGAGGTCACCGCCGTCAACAGGGCCTGGTGTGAGGTGGGGGGAGGGAGGGAGGGAGGGAGAGAAGGTTCATTCATTCATAGTTTATCAAGGTCTTTCATGGCTACTCATAGCATAAATGATTTGTGTGAAAGACAAGATGAATAGATTACAAACAGAGCTACAGTCCTCTGCATCTCACATCTCTGACCCCTTGACCCTCCTCCCAGCAGGAACTACACAAACACAGCTATACTGGGCCGAGCTGAGCTGAACCAAGCTGCGCTGAGCTGAGCCAAACTGAGCCAACAGCAGATTAGGGGTAGAGGCTGAGATTTGGGCTAGTGTTTCACAGCAAGGAGTACTGTACTAGGAAAAAAACTCTGCCCCTGCAAGACGATCAGGCCCTCTGACTCACAGCACTTACTGTCAGTCATCACTTCTTAGTAGTCTTAATATGACCCTTCTCACAGCAGGAAAGTAATCCTGCAGCAACAGGAAATGTGAATTATTATGTAGACTAAATTAATGGACATTTGATACATTTTTTGTTAAGGCAAATCAATTCTGAAACTTTAAATTGGAAATGACAAACTATAGAATACTTTTTAAACCTTGAATACACTACAATTTTCATTTCCTGCTACAAGGGAAATTCTCTGTGACAACATAGTGATCAAATTAAGATAGTAGATCTGTACACTCCCCTCAAACACTGCTAAGTGCACTTCTCGTCATCCATCACGACTTAGTGCATTAACCTCAGCGTACTTCTCTCATCCACTGCTTAGTGCACTTCCCTTAACCACTACCCTTCTGTCTACAGGTGAACGTAACACACAGACAGACTCACTATACAGATAACACTATTCTGTATTCTAAATAACCACCATGCGGAAAAGCACAGAAACCAACAATAGCAGGACACAGTATCCAAAACACTCCCAGTTCCCAGCAGAGAGACCATTGAACAGCAGGAGCCGACCTTAATGATCTGTAGCTGCACCCCTTCATCTGTCTGGGGTCCCTGGAAGCAGCCACAGATGGTCTCGATGATCCTGTCGATGAGCTTCTTGCCTGGGGCTGCGCTGTCTGGACCGCTGCCTGTCAGGTGGCCGTACGCTATCAGCTTCTACAAGACACACCCAAAACACACAGAGGAAGACAGTCAGAAAAACACAACTCCTGAACCCTATTCAGAAACACCCCATATACACATGAACTGTACTATGTATGAACTAAGCAACAAAAAAAACACATGATTAATGTAGGAGAACCTCCAATGAATAGAAACCTGTAGCATAGACAGACAGTAGTAGACAAACAGGGGTCACGTCCTGACCTCCTCTGCCACTGACCTGTAAACAGTCTAGTGATGTGATGACAATGCGGGGACATTTGGACTGACATGCCAACTCAAACGGCAGGAAGTACTTGTCGGCCTCGACGAAGCTGGTCTTTGATTTGATTGGCGGAAGAGTGCTAGAATCTGATTTGCTGTCTGGAGGCGGACTGGAGAGAAGAGACCAAGGGAAAAGCAAACCAAGATCATACATCCTAGTCTGTCCTCTACTCAAAGCATGATAAAAACATAACCTAGATTTAAACCAGCATTTATTCTAGCATGCACAGACTACTAACAGTGTACTGTTTACGTATTTATACATGTGCTGTATGTAGCTCAATTTAATACACTGTAAGCAGCTAACTTTTACAAAGAAACACAGCTGCAAAGTATGAGAGATCCATGGTGTCATACACCTGATAATAATGCTCTCAGCTCCGACTCTGCTGACTGTCTTTATGCTGTCAAAAGCCTTTGTGGCCAAAATTGCATCCTTGTGACTGTTGCTAAGGAATAAAACCAAGGAAAAAGCCATATTTGTAAGTGTTGTCTGTCTTTATGGATCCCACATCTAAACCAGGGGTCCTTGTCTGTGGGCTAAAATATTACACATCTAAACCAGGGGTCCTTGGCTGTTTATTATTATTATTTTTTTTTAAACTAGGCAAGTCAGTTAAGAACATATTCTTATTTTACAATGACGGCCTACCCTGGCCAAACCATCTCCTAACCAGGACGCCGCTGGGCCAATTGTGCGCCGCCCTATGGGACTCCCGATCACGGCCAGTTGTGATACAGCCCGGGATCGAACCAGGGTCTGTTGTGACACCACTAGTATTGAGATGCAGTGCCTTAGACCCCTGCGTCATTCGGGAGGCTGTGGGCTAAAATATTATAGATCTAAACCAGGGGTCCTTGGCTGTGGGCTAAAATATTACACATCTAAACCAGGGGTCCTTGGCTGTGGGCTAAAATATTATAGATCTAAACCAGGGGTCCTTGGCTGTGGGCTAAAATATTACACATCTAAACCAGGGGTCCTTGGCTGTGGGCTAAAATATTATAGATCTAAACCAGGGGTCCTTGGCTGTGGGCTAAAATATTATAGATCTAAACCAGGGGTCCTTGGCTGTGGGCTAAAATATTATAGATCTAAACCAGGAGTCCTTGGCTGTGGGCTAAAATATTACACATCTAAACCAGGGGTCCTTGGCTGTGGGCTAAAATATTACACATCTAAACCAGGGGTCCTTGGCTGTGGGCTAAAATATTACAGATCTAAACCAGGGGTCCTTGGCTGTGGGCTAAAATATTACACATCTAAACCAGGGGTCCTTGGCTGTGGGCTAAAATATTATAGATCTAAACCAGGGGTCCTTGGCTGTGGGCTAAAATATTATAGATCTAAACCAGGGGTCCTTGGCTGTGGGCTAAAATATTATAGATCTAAACCAGGGGTCCTTGGCTGTGGGCTAAAATATTATAGATCTAAACCAGGGGTCCTTGGCTGTGGGCTAAAATATTACACATCTAAACCAGGGGTCCTTGGCTGTGGGCTAAAATATTACAGATCTAAACCAGGGGTCCTTGGCTGTGGGCTAAAATATTACACATCTAAACCAGGGGTCCTTGGCTGTGGGCTAAAATATTACACATCTAAACCAGGGGTCCTTGGCTGTGGGCTAAAATATTATAGATCTAAACCAGGGGTCCTTGGCTGTGGGCTAAAATATTACACATCTAAACCAGGGGTCCTTGGCTGTGGGCTAAAATATTATAGATCTAAACCAGGGGTCCTTGGCTGTGGGCTAAAATATTATAGATCTAAACCAGGGGTCCTTGGCTGTGGGCTAAAATATTATAGATCTAAACCAGGGGTCCTTGGCTGTGGGCTAAAATATTATTCAGCAGAACAACCACACCCAGACTGCACTGAGCTCTGATCCTACGATGGAGGACATGAGAGAAGAAGAGAGAGGGGGAGAGAGAGAAAGGAAGGGCTGTGTTTGTCTTGGCAGAGAGAAAGGGATGACTTCAGCTTCTTTAGAGGGATAACCTCGCAGAGTGCAGTGGGACACGAGAAAGAGAGTGGGAGAGAAAGAGTGAGAGAAAGAGAGCGGGAGAGAGAGACAGAGAAAGAGGTGGATAAGGAAGAGAAGAGAAAGCATACAGAATTCTGAAAGATGATATGATAAGCATGACTGAGCATTTGAAATATAACAACCAATATGGCCTCCAGACGTTGTTTTCAATGGTAATGTCCATTCTACTTATGCTAATTCTACGCATGGGTCTGAGTCATGAGTCACTGAGATCCTCCCTTTTCAGCATGCGTTCTCCCCTCTAATAAGCAACATACAGGATTTACCTGATCATGTTCATAATTTACATACATGTAGGTTTAGCCAGACGAGAGAATGCTAACAATATATTTAGCTACCGTTGCTTTTGGGCTTAACATTTTGGACAATTTTTAGCGTACAAAAGATCCTTGGGGATTAGTGATGTTATGGGTGTTTCTTATTACTTTTCTGAAACCTGGAGGGCAGGGCAACTCTGTGAAAGGTTAGGTAAGGTGTCTGTATATGAACTCCCTACATCCCTCCCTCCTCCCCCACCAAAAATGAGCCCATTTAGGCAGGTCATCTGTGGGAGGAAGCTTAGATACAGTGTCTGTACGATCCAGTGAATCGGCCCTCCCACCTAGCCAGCCTCCCTCTTCTCACCCCCTCAGCCCACCTCTCCCTACCCACCCCCTCAGCCCACCTCTCCCTACCCACCCCCTCAGCCTAGCTCCCCTACCCACCCCCAGCCTAGCTCCCCTACCCACCCCCAGCCTAGCTCCCCTAGCCACCCCCTCAGCCCACCTCCCCTAGCCACCCCCTCAGCCCACCTCCCCTAGCCACCCCCTCAGCCCACCTCTCATTACACACCCCCTCAGCCCACCTCTCCTTACCCACCCCCAGCCTAGCTCCCCTAGCCGACCCCAGGAGTCTCATTTTGGCAGAGCTAGCCTAGCTGGAACATTCTGATCCAGCCCTGATCATCCAGTTCTGCTGTGGGTCTCTCGAGGGGGAGAGATACAGAGATGGGAAGGGAAATGGAGGGAGAGAAAGAGGATGAGGAAAGGACTGGTACATTTCATTCCTTAGACCCAGTTACCGGGCAGAAAAGCTCCACAAACGCTCCCTCTCCCAGGTAAAAGCCAGCTTTTCTCTCTCCCGCTCTAACACACACACACACACACACACACACACACACACACACACACACACACACACACACACACACACACACACACACACACACACACACACACACACACACACACACACACACACACACACACACACACAGGTTAGAGCCGGGCACTAGGCAGGGGTCCATGAAAAAAGCCATTAATGATAGGGAGAGGGCTTTTAGAAGTAGACCAGCTGGAGAGACAAATAAACACACAGGAGGACACACACACACACACACACACACACACACACACACAAAACACACATACACTTATACTCAAGGGCACGCTAAGGCGAGGTTTGCTTTCAAAACAAGCGTTCAAATGTACAAGAACTGTACAGGCAGAGACAGTACAGGCAGAGACAGTACAGGCAGAGACAGTACAGGCAGAGACATTCAGTAGGGTAAAAGGAAATCACGTAAATTAACCCGGATGTTTTCCTGAACAGAATTAAAACAAACGTACCTTAATTTTTCAGACTCTTCCTTTATTTCCTCTGAAACGAGAGAGAGAGAGAGAGAGGAGAGAGAGAGAGAGAGAGAGAGAGAGAGAGAGAGAGAGAGAGAGAGAGAAACCGTTAGAAACATTGAGGTAACAGTCAAAGGGGAGAGTAAATTCTGCTGTATTTTACTAAACTAATGACATCATTGGGAATAGCAGACAGCAGGAACTGGCAGCAGTAATGAATAGAGCGGGTAGGGAGCCTGCTTATTAATGAATAGAGAGGTAGGGAGCCTGCTTATTAATGAATAGTGAGGTAGGGAGCCTGCTTATTAATGAATAGAGCGGGTAGGGAGCCTGCTTATTAATGAATAGAGCGGGTAGGGAGCCTGCTTAATAATGAATAGCGAGGTAGGGAGCCTGCTTATTAATGAATAGCGAGGTAGGGAGCCTGCTTATTAATGAATAGAGAGGTAGGGAGCCTGCTTATTAATGAATAGAGAGGTAGGGAGCCTGCTTATTAATGAATAGTGAGGTAGGGAGCCTGCTTATTAATGAATAGTGAGGTAGGGAGCCTGCTTATTAATGAATAGTGAGGTAGGGAGCCTGCTTATTAATGAATAGTGAGGTAGGGAGCCTGCTTATTAATGAATAGTGAGGTAGGGAGCCTGCTTATTAATGAATAGAGCGGGTAGGGAGCCTGCTTATTAATGAATAGAGCGGGTAGGGAGCCTGCTTAATAATGAATAGCGAGGTAGGGAGCCTGCTTATTAATGAATAGCGAGGTAGGGAGCCTGCTTATTAATGAATAGCAAGGTAGGTAGCCTCCTTATTAATGAATAGAGAGGTAGGGAGCCTGCTTATTAATGAATAGTGAGGTAGAGAGCCAACTTATTAATGAATAGCGAGCCTCCTTATTAATGAATAGTGAGGTAGGGAGCCTGCTTATTAATGAATAGCGAGGTAGGGAGCCTGCTTATTAATGAATAGCGAGGTAGGGAGCCTGCTTATTAATGAATAGCGAGGTAGGGAGCCTGCTTATTAATGAATAGCGAGGTAGGGAGCCTGCTTATTAATGAATAGCGAGGTAGGGAGCCTGCTTATTAATGAATAGCGAGGTAGGGAGCCTGCTTATTAATGAATAGCGAGGTAGGGAGCCTCCTTATTAATGAATAGCGAGGTAGGGAGCCTGCTTATTAATGAATAGCGAGGTAGGGAGCCTCCTTATTAATGAATAGAGAGGTAGTGAGCCTGCTTATTATTGAATAGCGAGCCTGCTTATTAATGAATAGCGAGCCTGCTTATTAATGACTAGTGAGGTAGGGAGCCTCCTTATTAATGAATAGAGAGGTAGGGAGCCTGCTTATTAATGAATAGTGAGGTAGGGAGCCTGCTTATTAATGAATAGCGAGGTAGGGAGCCTGCTTATTAATGAATAGCGAGGTAGGGAGCCTCCTTATTAATGAATAGAGAGGTAGGTAGCCTCCTTATTAATGAATAGTGAGGTAGAGAGCCAACTTATTAATGAATAGCGAGCCTCCTTATTAATGAATAGCGAGGTAGGGAGCCTCCTTATTAATGAATAGCGAGGTAGGGAGCCTCCTTATTAATGAATAGTGAGGTAGGGATCCTGCTTATTAATGAATAGCGAGGTAGGGATCCTGCTTATTAATGAATAGCAAGGTAGGGAGCCTGCTTATTAATGAATTAGCGAGGTAGGGAGCCTGCTTATTAATGAATAGCGAGGTAGGGAGCCTGCTTATTAATGAATAGCGAGGTAGGGAGCCTGCTTATTAATGAATAGCGAGGTAGGGAGCCTGCTTATTAATGAGAAGCGAGGTAGGGAGCCTGCTTATTAATGAATAGCGAGGTAGGGAGCCTGCTTATTAATGAATAGCGAGGTAGGGAGCCTGCTTATTAATGAATAGCGAGGTAGGGAGCCTGCTTATTAATGAGAAGCGAGGTAGGGAGCCTGCTTATTAATGAATAGCGAGGTAGGGATCCTGCTTATTAATGAATAGCGAGGTAGGGAGCCTCCTTATTAATGAATAGCGAGGTAGGGAGCCTGCTTATTAATGAATAGAGCGGGTAGGGAGCCTCCTTATTAATGAATAGCGAGGTAGGGAGCCTCCTTATTAATGAATAGCGAGGTAGGGAGCCTCCTTATTAATGAATAGCGAGGTAGGGAGCCTCCTTATTAATGAATAGAGAGGTAGGTAGCCTCCTTATTAATGAATAGAGAGGTAGGGAGCCTGCTTATTAATGAATAGTGAGGTAGAGAGCCAACTTATTAATGAATAGCGAGCCTCCTTATTAATGAATAGCGAGGTAGGGAGCCTCCTTATTAATGAATAGCGAGGTAGGGAGCCTCCTTAATGTATAGTGAGGTAGGGATCCTGCTTTTTAATGAATAGCGAGGTAGGGAGCCAGCTTATTAATGAAGAGCGAGGTAGGGAGCCTGCTTTTTAATGAAAAGCGAGGTAGGGAGCCTGCTTATTAATGAATAGCGAGGTAGGGAGCCTGCTTATTAATGAATAGCGAGGTAGGGATCCTCCTTATTAATGAATAGCGAGGTAGGGAGCCTCCTTATTAATGAATAGCGAGGTAGGGCGCCTGCTTATTAATGAATAGCGAGGTAGGGCGCCTGCTTATTAATGAATAGCGAGCCTGCATATTGAATAGCGAGGTAGGGAGCCTCCTTATTAATGAATAGCGAGGTAGGGAGCCTGCTTATTAATGAATAGCGAGGTAGGGAGCCTCCTTATTAATGAATAGCGAGGTAAGGAGCCTCCTTATTAATGAATAGTGAGGTAGGGATCCTGCTTTTTAATGAACAGCGAGGTAGGGAGCCTGCTTATTAATGAATAGCGAGCCTCCTTATTAATGAATAGCGAGGTAGGGAGCCTCCTTATTAATGAATAGTGAGGTAGGGACCCTGCTTATTAATGAATAGTGCATTTAGCTGATTATCGAGCTTCTCTCTCGTCCACAGCTCCTTGTAAATGTCTGGGTAGTCACAGCGAAATGTTGATGAATTCTGTAAGTGGGACACTTACAATGTTTGCAATGTGGATAAGAACCTCTTAAGACAGCAGGTAGCCTAGTGGTTAAGAGCGTTGGGATGCACACACTTACATATGCATGCAAACAAACTCATTAAGAAGTTGGCCTGCAATGAGTATGTGAGTGTGTTTTACAATACACCCTCTTGTGTTTTGGTGTTGGGTAGACATTCCACACTCCAACACACCCAGTCATTGTGACAGTTCTAGACATGCCCTCACCGAGAGGAGTCTGGGTGCTGTGCCGACGTGCTGTGGCACAATTCACTCTGCTATGCACTGAGTGAATGTGGATTTTAGCTCTCTCAACACTGACTCAGGGGGAGTCTAGGAAGTGCTTAAAACATACAGTATAGCAACACTCACCAGAGCCCTCCAAAGAATACTACCCTCTTATTATTAACAATGGCCACTAAAATAGTGACAGCTCAATTATTGATATTGCTTCGAGGCTCATTTTTGCTTCAAAATCTACTTAAGGGTCAAGTTAGCGTGCTACAGTACATGTCATTTAATCAGGTGTGGTTTCAGGGCCACTTTACAGTCTAGTACGAGCAGAATAAAACACAAGCCTATAACAAGGGCTTTTTAATCACAGGCAGAGTCATTAAATCATTATTCACAGTCATTAAATCATTATTTATATTTCCTTTTAAAACAACTCTTCTACTCCATTTGCATACCAGAAAGTATTCAGACCCCTTGATATTCTCTAACTATTGTTACGTTACAGCCATATTCTAAAATATATTAAATAAAAACTGTTTCCCCAGCAATCTATACACCATATCCCATCATGACAAAGTGAAAACAGATTTCTAAAAACGTTCCCCCCAAAAATAAAATACTTTATTTACATAAGTATTCAGACCCTTTGCTATGAGACTCGAAAATGAGCTCAGGTGCATCCTGTTTCCATTGATTATCCTTCAGATGTCTCTCCAACTTGAATGGAGTCCACCTGTGATTTAGTTGATTGGACATGATTTGGAAAGGCACACCCCTGTCTATATAAGGTCCCACAGTTGACAGTGCATGTCAGAGCAAAAACCAAGCCATGAGGTCAAAGGAATTGTCCGTTAAGCTCAGAGACAGGATTGTGTTGAGGCACAGATCTGGGGAAGGGTACCAAAAAATGTCTGCAGCATTGAAGGTCCCCAAGAACACAGTGGCCTCCATTATTCTTAAATGGAAGAAGTTTCGAACCACCAAGACTATTCCTAGAGCTGGCCACCTGGCCAAACTGAGCAATCAGGGGAGAAGGGCCTTGGTCGGGGAGGTGACCAAGAACCCAATGGTCACTCTGACAGAACTCCAGAGTTCCTCTGTGGAGATGGGAGAACCTTCCAGAAGGACAACCCTCTCTGCAGCACTCCACCAATCAGGCCATTATGGTAGAGTGGCCAGATGGAAGCCCCTCCTCAGTAAAAGGCATAGGACAGCCCACTTGGAGTTTGCCAAAAGGCACCTAAAGACTCAGACCATGGGAAACAATGTTCTCTGGTCTGATGAAACCAAGATTGAACTCTTTGGCCTGAATGCCAAGCGTCACGTCTGGAGGAAACCTGGCACCATCCCTACGGTGAAGCATGGTGGAGGCAGCATCATGCTGTGGGGCTGTTATTCAGCGGCAGGGACTGGGAGACTAGTCAGGATCGAGCCAAAGATGAACGGAGCAAAGTAAAGAGAGATCCTTGATAAAAACCTGCTCTAAAGTGCTCAGGACCTCAGACTGGGGTGACGTTTCACCTTCCAACAGGACAATGACCATAAGCCCACAGCCAAGACAAGGCAGGAGTGGCTTCGGGACAAGTATCTGAATGTCCTTGAGTGGCCCAGCCAGAGCCCGGAATTGAACCCGATCGAACAGCTATTGAGAGACCTGAAAATAGCTGTGCAGTAACGCTCCCCATCCAACCTGACAGAGCTTGAGAGGATCCCAAATACAGGTGTGCCAAGCTTGTAGCGTCATACCCAAGAAGACTCAAGGCTGTAATCACTGCCAAAAGTGTTCAACGAAGTACTGAGTAAAGGGTCTGAATACTTATGTAAATGTGATATTTCATTTTTTTATTGTTATTTTTTTGTTGCTAAAATGTCTAAAAACATGTTTTGTCATTATGGGATATTGTATGTAGATTAACGAGTAAAATTTTCTTTAAATCAATTTTAGAATTAGACTGTAACATAACGTTGAAAAAGTCAAGGGGTCTGAATACTATCTGAAGGCCCTGTATATGAACAAGCATATAGGCTAGAGGATGGCTCTATGAACCTTCTGTGTCTCTGTAGAACTGATCTGACAACACCAGTCTGTCTGTATAGAGGACTGCTGCCTTGATCTGCACTGATCTGAAGACATGTCAGGCTACACCAGTCTGTCTGTATAGAGGGCTGCTGCCTTGATCTGCACTGATCTTAAGACATGTCAGGCTACACCAGTCTGTCTGTATAGAGGGCTGCTGCCTTGATCTGCACTGATCTGAAGACATGTCAGGCTACACCAGTCTGTCTGTATAGAGGGCTGCTGCCTTGATCTGCACTGATCTGAAGACATGTCAGGCTACACCAGTCTGTCTGTATAGAGGGCTGCTGCCTTGATCTGCACTGATCTGAAGACATGTCAGGCTACACCAGTCTGTCTGTATAGAGGGCTGCTGCCTTGATCTGCACTGATCTGAAGACATGTCAGGCTACACCAGTCTGTCTGTATAGAGGGCTGCTGCCTTGATCTGCACTGATCTTAAGACATGTCAGGCTACACCAGTCTGTCTGTATAGAGGGCTGCTGCCTTGATCTGCACTGATCTGAAGACATGTCAGGCTACACCAGTCTGTCTGTATAGAGGGCTGCTGCCTTGATCTGCACTGATCTGAAGACATGTCAGGCTACACCAGTCTGTCTGTATAGAGGGCTGCTGCCTTGATCTGCACTGATCTGAAGACATGTCAGGCTACACCAGTCTGTCTGTATAGAGGGCTGCTGCCTTGATCTGCACTGATCTGAAGACATGTCAGGCTACACCAGTCTGTCTGTATAGAGGGCTGCTGCCTTGATCTGCACTGATCTGAAGACATGTCAGGCTACACCAGTCTGTCTGTATAGAGGGCTGCTGCCTTGATCTGCACTGATCTGAAGACATGTCAGGCTACACCAGTCTGTCTGTATAGAGGGCTGCTGCCTTGATCTGCACTGATCTGAAGACATGTCAGGCTACACCAGTCTGTCTGTATAGAGGGCTGCTGCCTTGATCTGCACTGATCTGAAGATATGTCAGGCTACACCAGTCTGTCTGTATAGAGGGCTGCTGCCTTGATCTGCACTGATCTGAAGACATGTCAGGCTACACCAGTCTGTCTGTATAGAGGGCTGCTGCCTTGATCTGCACTGATCTGAAGACATGTCAGGCTACACCAGTCTGTCTGTATAGAGGGCTGCTGCCTTGATCTGCACTGATCTGAAGACATGTCAGGCTACACCAGTCTGTCTGTATAGAGGGCTGCTGCCTTGATCTGCACTGATCTGAAGACATGTCAGGCTACACCAGTCTGTCTGTATAGAGGGCTGCTGCCTTGATCTGCACTGATCTGAAGACATGTCAGGCTACACCAGTCTGTCTGTATAGAGGGCTGCTGCCTTGATCTGCACTGATCTGAAGACATGTCAGGCTACACCAGTCTGTCTGTATAGAGGGCTGCTGCCTTGATCGGCTTCATCGGTCTGCTCTCTGTGTTGTTCTTTCTCTCCCACTTCTATCTGTCTCTATGACTGGCTATTCTGTGTGTGTGTATTCATGTGTACTCACACATGTGTATGAGCATATGTGTGTCTGCCTATGTGTTTGTGCTTACGTGTGTACGTGCCTGTGTGCACATGTGTGTGTTTTAGTCTACAGGGGCTGTAAAGCTCCAGTGAGACAGTTTTAGTCTACAGGGGCTGTAAAGCTCCAGTGAGACAGTTTTAGTCTACAGGGGCTGTAAAGCTCCAGTGAGACAGTTTTAGTGTACAGGGGCTGTAAAGCTCCAGTGAGACAGTTTTAGTCTACAGGGGCTGTAAAGCTCCAGTGAGACAGTTTTAGTCTACAGGGCGGCTCCGTGAGACAGGCTCGGGGCGAGCTCCGGAGACAGTTTTAGTCTACAGGGGCTGTAAAGCTCCAGTGAGGCAGTTTTAGTGTACAGGGGCTGTAAAGCTCCAGTGACGTACGTACCAGTCAACAGTTTGGACACACCTACTCATTCAAGTTTTTTTTTTATTTTCACTTTTTTCTACATTGTAGAATAATAGTGAAGACATCAAAACTATGAAATAATACATACGGAATCATGTAGTAACCAAAAAAAGTGTTAAACAAATCAAAATATATTTTATATTTGAGATTCTTCAAAGTAGCCACACTTTGCCTTGATGACAGCTTTGCACACAAAGCCTTTACTATCTCATCCTGGAATATCCAAGGCCTGAGGTCATCTGCCTTTGGCCTAAAGAGCAGGAACCTGGACTTCACCAAAGAAATCAGAAATACAGACATCCTACAAGAAACATGGTATAGAGGAGATGGACCCATTGGTTGCCCTCTAGGTTACAAAGAGCTGGTAGTCCCATCCACCAAACTACCAGGTGTAAAACTTGGAAGGGCCTCAGGGAGAATGCTAATTTGGTATAGAGCAGACCTAACTCAATCTTTTAAATTAATCAAAAACAGGAACATTTTATATTTGGCTAGAAAAACTAAAATGTTATCATGTGTGCTACCTATATCCCCCCACTAGAATCCCCATACTTTAATGAAGATTGATTTCCCCCTCCAGGATGGAGAAGCTAATATTTCCAGGCCCACGAACATGTACTAGTCTGTGGCGACCTAAATGCCAGAACTGGACAAGAACCTGACACTCTCAGCACACAGGGGGACAAACACCTACCTGGAGGTGACAGCATTCCCTCCCCATATGCCCCCCTAGGCACAACTACAACAACATAACCAACAAAAACGGGTCACAACTCCTGCAGCTCTGTCGCACACTGGGTATGTACATAGTCAATAGTAGACTTTGAGGAGACTCCTACAGTAGGTACACCTATTGCTCATCTCTTGGCAGTAGTATTATAGACTACTTTATCACTGACCTCAACCCAGAGTCTCTCAGAGCATTCAGTCAGCCCACTGACACCCCTATTAGATCACAGCAAAATTACAGTCAATCATGCATCAAAGCCAAAGAAACTGAATCAAATGAAGAAATTCTATAGATGGAAGGAAAGTAGTGTGGGAACCTACCAAAAAAACTATTAGGCAACAACAAAGTCAATCCCTTTTAGACAACTTCCTGTACAAAAGATTTCACTGTAATAGTGAAGTTGTAAACTTGGCAGTAGAAAACCTAAACAGTATATTTGACCTCTCAGCTTTCCTATCAAATCTAAACATTTCAAGCAGACAACCTAAGAAAATGAACAACAATGACAAATGGTTTGATGAAGAATGCAAAAACCTAATAAAGAAATTGAGAAACTTATCCAACCAAAAATATAGACCCAGAAAACTATGGTGAATCTGTCACTACTTCCGCCGAAGTCGGCTCCTCTCCTTGTTCGGGCGGCGTTCGGCGTCACCGGCTTTCTAGCCATCGCCGCTCCATTTTTCATATATCCATTTGTCTTGTTTCCATACACACCTGGTTTTCATTTCCCCAATTAAGCTACTTGTATTTAACCCTCTGTTTCCCATCATGTTTTGTGTGTAATTCTTTCATGTTGCTGCGCTTTACGTTTTGTCATGTTCCGTGGCCGATTAATTAGGGTCGATTTCAAGTTTTGGGCTAGTTTTCATAATCTGTCATCTGCATTTTTGGACACCGATTGTGGCCATTTACATGGCTCTCCACGAGGAGCCTGTGTGGCAGGCTGACTACCTGTTACGCGAGTGCAGCAAGGAGCCAAGGTAAGTTGCTAGCTAGCATTAAACATATCTTATAAAAAACAATCAATCTTAACATAATCACTAGTTAACCTGTTAGGGCTAGGGGGCAGTATTTGCACGGCTGGATAAAAAAAATTTACCCGATTTAATCTGGTTACTAATCCTACCCAGTAACTAGAATATGCATATACTTATTATATATGGATAGAAAACACTCTAAAGTTTCTAAAACTGTTTGAATGGTGTCTGTGAGTATAACAGAACTCATTTGGCAGGCAAAACCCTGAGACATTTTCTGACAGGAAGTGGATACCTGATGTGTTGTATTACCTTTAAACCTATGCCATTGAAAAACACAGGGGCTGAGGAATATTTTGGCACTTCCTATTGCTTCCACTAGATGTCACCAGCCTTTACAAAGTGTTTTGAGTCTTCTGGAGGGAGATCTGACCGAACAAGAGCCATGGAACGATGATGGCCCATTAGACACCTGGCGCGCGAGTTCATGTTGGGTACCCTCGTTCCAATTCGTTATAAAAGAGAATGCATTCGTCCACCTTGAATATTATTCATGTTCTGGTTAAAAAAGGCCCTAATGATTTATGCTATACAACGTTTGACATGTTTGAACGAACGTAAATATATTTTTTCCCCTCGTTCATGACGAGAAGTCCGGCTGGCTTAGATCATGTGCTAACAAGACGGAGATTTTTGGACATAAATGATGAGCTTTTTTGAACAAAACTACATTCGTTATGGACCTGTGATACCTGGAAGTGACATCTGATGAAGAGAATCAAAGGTAATGGATTATTTACATAGTATTTTCGATTTTAGATCTCCCCAACATGACGTCTAGTCTGTATCGCAACGCGTATTTTTCTGGGCGCAGTGCTCAGATTATTGCAAAGTGTGATTTCCCAGTAAGGTTATTTTTAAATCTGGCAAGTTGATTGCGTTCAAGAGATGTAAATCTATAATTCTTTAAATGACAATATAATATTTTACCAATGTTTTCTAATTTTAATTATTTAATTTGTGGTACTGACTTGACTGCCGGTTATTGGAGGGAAACGATTTCCTCAACATCAATGCCATAGTAAAACGCTGTTTTTGGATATAAATATGAACTTGATAGAACTAAAAATGCATGCATTGTCTAACATAATGTCCTAGGAGTGTCATCTGATGGAGATTGTAAAAGGTTAGTGCATCATTTTAGCTGGTTTTATGGTTTTGGTGACCCTGTCTTTGAATTGACAAAACATTACACACAACTCTTGTAAATGTACTGTCCTAACATACTCTAAATTTATGCTTTCGCCGTAAAACCTTTTTGAAATCGTAAAACGTGGTTAGATTAAGGAGATGTTTATCTTTCAAAGGGTGTAAAATAGTTGTATGTTTGAAAAATTTGAATTTTGACATTTATTTGGATTCAAATTTGCCGCTCTTGAAATGCACCTGCTGTTGATGGAGTGCACCACGGGTGGGACGCTTGCGTCCCACCTAGCCCATAGAGGTTAACTACACATGGTTGATGATATTACTAGTTTATCTAGCTTGTCCTGCGTTGCATATAATCAATGCGGTGCCTATTTATTTATCATCAAATCACAGCCTACTTCGCCAAACGGGTGATGATTTACAAGCGCATTCACGAGAAAAGCACTGTCAATGTGTACATAACCATAAACATCAACGCCTTTCTTAAAATCAATACACAAGTATATTTTTTAAACCTGCATATTTAGTTAATATTGCCTGCTAACATGAATTTCTTTTAACTAGAGAAATTGTGTCACTTCTCTTGCGTTCTGTGCAAGCAGAGTTAGGGTATATGAAGCAGTTTGGGCCGCCTGGCTCGTTGTGAACTGTGTGAAGACCATTTCTTCCTAACAAAGACCGTAATGAATTGGTTGTGCAATGTAACAGCAATACTTAGACTTAGGGATGCCACCCATTAGATTAAATACAGAACGGTTCCGTATTTCACTGAAAGAATAAACGTTTTGTTTTCAAAATGATAGTTTCCGGATTTCACCATATTAATGACCTAAAGCTCGTATTTCTGTGTGTTTATTATATTATAATTAAGTCTATGATTTGATATTTGATAGCAGTCTGACTGACCCGTGGTAGGCAGCAGCAGGCTCGTAAGCATTCATTCAAACAGCACTTTCCTGCAATCAATAGTCAAAGGTATATGAAATACAAATGGTAGAGAGAGAAATAGTCCTATAACAACTCCTATAATAACTACAACCTAAAACTTCTTAACTGGGAATATTGAAGACTCATGGCAAAAGGAACCACCAGCTTTCATATGTTCTCATGTTCTGAGCAAGGAACTTAAACGTTAGCTTTTTACATGGCACATATTGCACTTTTACTTTCTCGTGTTTTTGCATTATTTAAACCAAATTGAACATGTTTCAATATTTATTTGAGACTAAATTGATTTTCTTTATGTACAGTTGAAGTCGGAAGTTTACATACACCTTAGCCAAATATATTTAAACTCAGTTGTTTTCACAATTCCTGACATTTAATCCTAGTATAAATTCCCTGTCTTAGGTCAGTTAGGGTCACCACTTTATTTTAAGAATGTGAAATGTCAGAATAATAGTAGAGAGAATGATTTATTTCAGCTTTTATTTCTTTCATCACATTCCCAGTGGGTCAGAAGTTTACATACACTACATTAGTATTTGGTAGCATTGTCTTTAAATTGTTTAATTTGGGTCTAACATTTCAGGTAGCCTTCCACAAGCTTCCCACAATAAGTTGGGTGAATTTTGGCCCATTCCACCTGACAGAGCTGGTGTAACCGAGTTAGGTTTGTAGGCCTCCTTGCTCGCACAAGCTTTTTCAGTTCTGCCCACAAATGTTCTATAGGATTGAGGTCAGGGCTTTGTGATGGCCACTCCAATACCTTGACTTTGTTGCCCTTTAGCCATTTTGCCACAACTTTGGAGGTATGCTTGGGGTAATTGTCCATTTGGAAGACCCATTTGCGACCAAGCTTTAACTTCCTGACTGATGTCTTGAGATGTTGCTTCAATATATCCACATAATTGTCCTTCCTCAGGATGCCATCTATTTTGTGAAGTACACCAGTCCCTCCTGCAGCAAAGCACCACCACAACATGATGCTGCCACCCCCGTGCTTCACGGTTGGGATGGTGTTCTTCGGCTTGCAAGCATCCCCATTTTTCCTCCAAACATAACAATGGTCATTATGGCAAAACAGTTATTTTTTTGTTTCATCAGACCAGAGGACATTTCTCCAAAAAGTACGATCTTCGTCCCCATGTGCAGTTGCAAACCGTAGTCTGGTTTTTTTATGCCGGTTTTGGAGCAGTGGCTTCTTCCTTGCTGAGCGGCCTTTCAGGTTATGTCGATATAAGACTCGTTTTACTGTGGATACAGATACTTTTGTACCCGTTTCCTCCAGTATCTTCACAAGGTCCTTTGCTGTTGTTCTGGGATTGATTTGCACTTTTCGCACCAAAGTATGTTCATCTCTAGGAGACAGAACGCGTCTCCTTCCTGAGCGGTATGACGACTGAGTGGTCCCATGGTGTTTATACATGTGTACTATTGTTTGTACAGATGAACGTGGTACCTTCAGGCATTTGGAAATTGCTCCCAAGGATGAATCAGACTTGTGGAGGTCTACCATTTTTTTTCTGAGGTCTTGGCTGATTTCTTTTCATTTTCCCATGAGGTCAAGCAAAGAGGCACTGAGCTTGAAGGTCTTGAAATACATCCACAGGTACACTTCCAATTGACTCAAATGATGTCAATTAGCCTATCAGAAGCTTCTAAAGCCATGACATCATTTTCTGGAATTTTCCAAGCTGTTTAAAGGCACAGTCAACTCAGTGTATGTAAACTTCCGACACACTGGAATTGTGATACAGTGAATTATAAGTGAAATAATCTGTCTATAAACAATTGTTGGAAAAATTACTTGAGTCATGCACAAAGTAGATGTCCTAACCGACTTGCCAAAACTATAGTTTGTTAACAAGAAATTTGTGGAGTGTTTGAAAAACGGGTTTTAATGACTCCAATTTAAGTGTATGTAAACTTCCCACTTCAACTGTATGTTTATTTATTTCCCCTTTTGTACTTTAACTATATTGCACGTTACAACACTGTATATAGACATAACATGACATTTGAAATGTCTTTATTCTTTTGGAACTTCTGTGAGTGTAATGTTTACTGTTCATTTTGTATTGTTTATTTCACTTTGGTTTATTATCTATTTCACTTGCTTTGGCAATGTAAACATGTTTCCCATGTCAATAAAGCCCCTTAAATTGAAATTGAATTAAGAGGGAGAGAGAGAGAGAGAGAGAGAGAGAGAGAGAGAGAGAGAGAGAGAGAGAGAGAGAGAGAGAGAGAGACGAGAGAGACGAGAGAGACGAGAGAGACAGAGAGAGCAGGAGAGACAGAGAGAGCAGAGAGACAGAGAGACAGGAGACGGGCAGAGAGACGAGAGCGAGAGACGGGGCGGGGGGGGGTTCCATAACGTTCTGTTCAAGAGCAGCTGAACTCTTAACACATTCTTGTATGGATCAAGACAAGCTGACATCCATATATCTGACCTCTGCACCTCACTGAATAGCCCATAACCTGCTAGAGCCTGACGCATACATATTTCATATGGACAAGCCTACAGATTTGTTCTGCCTCAAACATATTACCCGCAGCCATCCAATCCCACAAACCTAGATGCATTCTTTCCTTGGCTAGATCCCAAACACAAACAGAGAGCAGGGTAGTATTATTTCAAACCAGTGTTTCTCATTCAAGTGTGCACATTTAAGTTCCAGCCCAGTACTTACACCCCCAGGAATGGATTGCGCAGTCACCACCCATAGCAACATCAGAAGACAGGTGTCTGCTGAAAGACCTTTGTAATATAGCAGTGTTAACTCAGTCCTGGCTGGGAGAGTTGTGAAGATGAAACCGAGGCTCTGTGCTACTGTGACTGTTCAGACAACATGTCCACTGCATAGCTTTTTACTGTTTCATAAAGTCAGATTCAAATACAAGAGAGTGTAAGGAGCCATAAGAACGTAGTGATATTAATTCAATAGGCATACATCGGCCCAGTATTGGCTAATCTCTTGGGCATACATCGGCCCTGTATTGGCTAATCTCTTGGGCATCCATCGGCCCTGTATTGGCTAATCTCTTGGGCATCCATCGGCCCTGTATTGGCTAATCTCTTGGGCATCCATCGGCCCTGTATTGGCTAATCTCTTGGGCATCCATCGGCCCTGTATTGGCTAATCTCTTGGGCATCCATCGGCCCTGTATTGGCTAATCTCTTGGGCATCCATCGGCCCTGTATTGGCTAATCTCTTGGGCATCCATCGGCCCTGTATTGGCTAATCTCTTGGGCATCCATCGGCCCTGTATTGGCTAATCTCTTGGGCATCCATCGGCCCTGTATTGGCTAATCGCTTGGGCATCCTTCGGCCCTGTGTTGGCTAATCGCTTGGGCGTCCATCGGCCCTGTATTGGCTAATCTCTTGGGCGTCCATCGGCCCTGTATTGGCTAATCTCTTGGGCGTCCATCGGCCCTGTATTGGCTAATCGCTTGGGCGTCCATCGGCCCTGTATTGGCTAATCTCTTGGGCGTCCATCGGCCCTGTATTGGCTAATCTCTTGGGTGTCCATCGGCCCTGTATTGGCTAATCTCTTGGGCGTCCATCGGCCCTGTATTGGCTAATCTCTTGGGCATCCTTCGGCCCTGTGTTGGCTAATCTCTTGGGCATCCATCGGCCCTGTATTGGCTAATCTCTTGGGCATACTTCGGCCCTGTATTGGCTAATCTCTTGGGCATACTTCGGCCCTGTATTGGCTAATCTCTTGGGCATACTTCGGCCCTGTATTGGCTAATCTCTTGGGCATCCTTCGGCCCTGTATTGGCTAATCTCTTGGGCATCCTTCGGCCCTGTATTGGCTAATCTCTTGGGCATCCTTCGGCCCTGTATTGGCTAATCTCTTAGGCATACTTCGGCCCTGTATTGGCTAATCTCTTAGGCATACTTCGGCCCTGTGTTGGCTAATCTCTTAGGCATACATCGGCCCTGTATTGGCTAATCTCTTGGGCATATATTGAGTTGTTAAAACCAAGGCACACAGAAAGTGTTGGCTTGGAACGTTGGGGTATGTTATCTTCACTGTGAGCTACATCAGGTAATTAGTTGAATGTGTAGGTAGTGTTTAGGAATAATTGTCACCAGTGGCGTTGAGTGCTGAAACCATGGCAACACTAAGAGTTAACCAGCGCCCTCGGTGAGACAGACAGACAGAGTAATATCCTGGACACCCCAGGAAGTTTTTATTGATGTGAAACTGGATCCCCAATTTGGTGCCTATCCCTCCCAAATAATCCCATTTAACTGAGATACAAACACACACAGACACAAAAGACACACACACACACATGAATGTCCATGACTTAGGCACACACACACTCAGAGACACATACCGCAATAGGGTGATCTATTATTCATTCAAATCTCATTTTCACCAAGTGAACCATGATAGTACTTTTGTCTCCCAATGCTGTTATGAATACAGTCAATGTTATGTGACTAACTTCACCTCTTGTTGCCTGTCTCTCCGCCCTATAATTTACCATCTCTTCCACAAGTCACTGAGTCCTAACATTCACCAAGCAGCACTATAAACAACACATTAGAAGTCATATTTATCCTATTCATCCTGTACTGTCTGTGTTCTGGTCTGCTGTAGTAGGTCTGCTGTAGTAGGTCTGCTGTAGTAGGTCTGCTGAGAGCTGGCGTTGACAGGCCTTGTGTTAAGTGTGTTTGGGTGTTCTGGGTTTGTCCAATCAAAGGGCATAAACACTGACTAGCATGCTTCCCCACCAGTAGCCTCTCAATCACACATGACAATGCTGATGCCCATCTGAGCGAGAGAGTGCTCAATGTAATTGAAGAATCCATACACTCTAACCACTTCTGGGAAAATTGGAACCCACTAAACAAACCACAACACGAAGAGTTATCTATCCAAAATGGAGATGTATGGATAAACCACTTCTCTAATCTTTTTGGTTCTATAACAAAGAACAAACACCAAAAACATATACATGATCAAACACAGATCTTAGAAAAAACTATTAAAGACTACCGGAACACACTGGATTATCCAATTACATTGAACAAAAGGCCTGTGGTGTTGATGGTATCCTAAATGAAATGATACAATATGCAGACCACAAATTCCAAATGGCTATACTTAAACTCTAACATCATCCTCAGCTCTGGCATCTTCCCCAATATTTAGAACCAAGGACTGATCACCCCAATCCACAAAGGTGGAGACAAATTTGACCCCAATAACTACTGTATGTTATGCATCAACAGCAACCTTGGGAAAATCATCTGCATTATCATTAACAGCGGACTCGTACATTTCCTCAGTGAAAACAATGTACTGAGCAAATGTCAAATTGGCTTTTTACCAAATTACCGTATGACAGACCACATACTCACCCTGCACACCCTAATTGACAAACAAACAAAACAAAGGCAAAGTCTTCTCATGCTTTGTTTATTTCAAAAAAGTGTTTTGACTCAATTTGGCATGAGGGTCTGCTATACAAATTCAAAAGAGACTAGGTCAGATTTTTAAAAAGAAATCCTGTTATTTCCAGATGGGAATAAAATATAAACGTTATAAACTTTGCACTAGTGTAAACCAATCCCTTTAGTAAACTCTAAAATGTCAGCCCAGGCCCCAGCCCTGCAGTCATCTCTACTCTTTCCATGCTATCTAAGCACGTGTGAGGTTTGGCTGTGTAGCTGCTTTGTCCCCCGAATCCTAGAACAGCCATCCTCATATACAGAATGGCAGTGTGAAGGGGGTTTATAACTCCCTGACCCCCCTGGACTCCAGTCTCACTGCCTAGCTGCACCAGAAGGAAGGCGATTGGATGGGAGAGGGCTATAGGAGATTTATTCATACCAAAAAACACAGGAACATACACTCACAATTACACAACATCAGACACAGATACAGACACACGCACAAATACACGGCTAACAGACACGCATTCACACACACACACACACACACACAAGTCATGTACTTCCCATCTGAAAACGGATACTACTCACCTACACAACACCAATGGAGAAACAGAACACTTACTGAAATTCATACACAACATCCAACCCATCAGTCTCCACTGACACTTCATATTCTTTAGGTAATGGTAATGCCCTGGCCAGAGCCCAGCTAACAGCTACTGTGCTACCGGCCACTTCCTCATTCTGCTAAGGATAGTGGATTTGTTTACATTGAATTAAGAGTGGGCCAACCAGCAAACCCTCTATTACTCTCTCTGATAGACCACAACAACACAAACACTGAAACATGGATGAGAGGGTGACAGAGGTTGCTCTGCTCAGTAAAGTAACCCTAATTCCCCTGACCTGAAAGCACAACCACTCCATAAACAAACTGTTCCTGACCCTATATTCATACTGTACCCTCTGTCCTTCTGTTGAAAGAACCGGTGGATCTGAGCTCATGACCGACGCACCTCAGATCAGACCACTATGATGCAATCCACAGCAAATGGAGTACAGTCAGCACACATCAAGAACACAGAAACGCTATCAGACTGCTGTGAGACAAACATGACTGTAGATACGACAGAGACAGAGGGACAGAGAGCGAGCGAGAAAAATACTTGAAATCAGTTATAGAACCCACCCATTATGGTTGTGAGGTCTGGGGTCCGCTCACCAACCAAGAATTCACAAAATGGGACAAACACCAAATTGAGACTCTGCATGCAGAATTCTGCAAAAATATCCTCTGTGTACAACACCAAATAACGCGTTCAGAGCAGAATTATGCCGATACCCACTAATTATCAAAATCCAGAAAAGAGCCATTCAATTCTACAACCACCTAAAAGGAATAGATTCCCAAACCTTCCATAACAAAGCCATCACCTACAGAGAGATGAACCTAGAGAAGAGTCCTCTTAAGCAAGCTGGTCCTGGGGCTCTGTTCACAAACACAAACAGACCCCACAGAGCCCCAGGACAGCAACACAATTAGACCTAACCAAATCATGAGAAAACAAAAAGACAATTACTTAACACATTGGAAAGAATTAACAAAACTTGAATGCTATTTGCAAACTTGAATGCTATTTGGCCCTAAACAGAGAGCACAAAGTGGCAGAATTCCTGACCACTGTGACTGACTCAAACTTAAGGAAAGCTTTGACTATGTACAGACTCAGTGAGCATAGCCTTGCTATTGAGGAAGGTCGCCGTAGGCAGACCTGGCTCTCAAGAGAAGACAGGCTATGTGCACACTGCCCACAAAATGAGGTGGATACTGAGCTGCACTTCCTAACCTCCTGCCAAATGTATGACCATATTAGAGACACATATTCCCCTCAGATTACACAGATCCATAAAGAATTCGAAAACGAACCCAATTTTGATAAACTCCCATATCTACTGGGTGAAATAACACAGTGTGCCATCACAGGGGCAATCAATATTTGTGACCTGTTGCCACAAGAAAAGGGCAACCAGTGAAGAACAAACACCATTGTAAATACAACCCAAATTTATGCTTATTTATTTTCCCTTTTGTACTTTTAACTACTTGCACATCGTTACAACACTGTATATAGACATAATATGACATTTGAAATGTCTTTATTCTTTTGGAACTTCTGTGAGTGTAATGTTTACTGTTAATTTTTATTGTTTATTTCACATTGGTTTATTATCTATTTCACTTGTTTTGACAATGTAAACATGTTTCCCATGCCAATAAAGCCCTTGAATTGAATTGAGAGAGTGCGAGATAGTGAGAGAGAGAGAGAGAGAGAGAGATGTATGCCCACAGAATCACAACAAGCCTTCCTCAGATGACAGGCTCGTCACTTCACTGAGACTCAGAACTATGGGATGGCTTCTTGATAATACTGGATTGGATGATAGTACTGGATTGGATGTTTGATACAACAATTGCCTGACAATAGGGGGCTGGCCAGTGGCCACTGAGACAGACTAAGAAACAAAACCTGCTCCAAACTGAAAGCTGCTCACTTCTAATGATTACCAAAGACTGCTGAGTCACAAGAAACTCAGGCTAAAACAAAGACAAAGTCCTCATCAATCCTCCTTTCGTCAATGGGTATTAAATTAGTATTGGGAGGTTTATCTGGGAGCAAGCACACACACACTAGGGATGCACAATATAAATCGGCGAACATATCGGAATCCGAAGATATTAGCTAAAAATGGCAACGTCGGTATCGGCCCGATGTCTTGTTTAACGCCGATGTGCAAAACCGATGTCAAAGCTAACGTGCATACCTTTATAAATTGTTTTCTTTTGTTGATTTTATATAACAACATTCCAACCGCGTTTAGCATGAGCTATTCAATTAGGGCATAATTCTACTATTTGTATCACTGTCAATGACATACTTTTATTTTCAAGGCTAACCGCAAAGTCCACTATTGTGGATAATCCTCATTGTGGCTAGCTTCACATAGATGGGTCCGACCACCATTAATCAAATAAGAACTGTCTTATAAATTAGGGTTATTTTAGATGATGACACCTAGCTATATAGTTAGCGAGCTAACTATAGCTACTGAAACGGATTATGTCATTTTGCTATGTTTTTGGGGAAGAACATTATTTGGATCCATTAGCTAGCTAGCGAGACAACTTTACCAGCATCATAGCATACGTATCGATGAATCATTGTGACATGAAATACAAGTGATAGTGTACTCAATGTGTAATGACTACGTAAAAAATGTATGAATGCGTTCAATTATTATGTAACTTTCAGGCATATTCAGGTCCTGATTGGTCAACAAGCTTATTTGACACATGAAATAGTGTTATTTCACATGTATCTTTTTTGACACGCAAAGACCCAAACGGCGTTCCATAGAAATCCTGGTTGAGAATGAAACGACTGAACAAATGAACAATGAAACAGCACAGCAAGTAAGTGAAAGAAATAGGTTTTGATTATGTTTTACTGGTAATGGGAACATAAGTAAATGCCAACAAAATAACTTTTTGGTCAGTGTGGTGTGTAGTTAACCTTGATTTAACTAGGTAATTCTTATTTACAATGACGGCCTAACCCGGCCAAACCCGGCCGACGCTGGGCCAATTGTGCGCCGCCCTATGCGACTCGAAATCACAGCCGGATGTGATACAACCTGGATTCGAACCAGGGACTGTAGTGACGCCTCTTGCACTGAGATGCAGTGCCTTAGACCGCTGCGTCCATGTGTGTGTGTTAACTATACTAGAATGCTTAAAAGGTCGCTAAAATTTTATCGGTATCACTATCGATTTTTTTGGGCCAGGAAAATATCGGATATCAGTCTCGGACAAAAATGTCATATCGGTGCATCACTAACACACACACTTTTTGTACAGATGAGTGGCACAGTTTGATGATGCGTACAGACTACTTCACCTGGACAAAAGACTCCTGCTGACTCAAGCTGTTTGATCAATACTACTAATTCAATAAGCACCCCCTGCTCTGGCAGAGAGATGTACACACACTGCAGAGCATCGCGTTAGAAAGAGAGGAAAGACTAAGAGTACAATAACAATAACAACCTAGCCTCATTCAGCAGCCACTGCTGTGCTATAGCTTCCTCACGGTGAGCGACTAAGAGTACAATAACAATAACAACCTAGCCTCATTCAGCAGCCACTGCTGTGCTATAGCTTCCTCACGGTGAGCGACTAAGAGTACAATAACAATAACAACCTAGCCTCATTCAGCAGCCACTGCTGTGCTATAGCTTCCTCACGGTGAGCGACTAAGAGTACAATAACAATAACAACCTAGCCTCATTCAGCAGCCACTGCTGTGCTATAGCTTCCTCACGGTGAGCGACTAAGAGTACAATAACAATAACAACCTAGCCTCATTCAGCAGCCACTGCTGTGCTATAGCTTCCTCACGGTGAGCGACTAAGAGTACAATAACAATAACAACCTAGCCTCATTCAGCAGCCACTGCTGTGCTCATAGCTTCCTCACGGTGAGCGTACATGATAAGAAGTCACTAGGGGAGTGGGACTGAGAGGTGAGGGGAGTTTTCAGTGGGACATGTTTTACCTTCTCTGTGAGGAGCTGCTCTGCAGAAAGGTATTGTGTCAGATCAGAGGGAAGAGAGGGGGAAGAGGGCAGGACAGGAGGAGAGGGGGAAGACGGCAGGAGGAGAAGGGGAAGACGGCAGGAGGAGAAGGGGAAGACGGCAGGAGGAGAAGGGGAAGACGGCAGGAGGAGATGAGGAAAACGGCAGGAGCAGAAGGGGAAGACGGCAGGAGGAGATGAGGAAAACGGCAGGAGGAGAAGGGGAAGACGGCAGGAGGAGAAGGGGAAGACGGCAGGAGGAGAAGGGGAAGACGGCAGGAGGAGATGAGGAAAACGGCAGGAGCAGAAGGGGAAGACGGCAGGAGGAGATGAGGAAAACGGCAGGAGGAGAAGGGGAAGACGGCAGGAGCAGAAGGGGAAGACGGCAGGAGGAGATGAGGAAAACGGCAGGAGGAGAAGGGGAAGACGGCAGGAGGAGATGAGGAAAACGGCAGGAGCAGAAGGGGAAGACGGCAGGAGGAGATGAGGAAAACGGCAGGAGGAGAAGGGGAAGACGGCAGGAGGAGAAGGGGAAGACGGCAGGAGGAGATGAGGAAAACGGCAGGAGGAGAAGGGGAAGACGGCAGGAGGAGAAGGGGAAGACGGCAGGAGGAGAAGGGGAAGACGGCAGGAGGAGAAGGGGAAGACGGCAGGAGGAGAAGGGGAAGACGGCAGGAGGAGAAGGGGAAGACGGCAGGAGGAGAAGGGGAAGACGGCAGGAGGAGAAGGGGAAGACGGCAGGAGGAGATGAGGAAAACGGCAGGAGCAGAAGGGGAAGACGGCAGGAGGAGATGAGGAAAACGGCAGGAGGAGAAGGGGAAGACGGCAGGAGGAGAAGGGGAAGACGGCAGGAGGAGATGAGGAAAACGGCAGGAGGAGAAGGGGAAGACGGCAGGAGGAGATGAGGAAAACGGCAGGAGGAGATGAGGAAAACGGCAGGAGGAGATGAGGAAAACGGCAGGAGGAGATGAGGAAAACGGCAGGAGGAGATGAGGAAAACGGCAGGAGGAGATGAGGAAAACGGCAGGAGGAGATGAGGAAAACGGCAGGAGGAGATGGGGAAGACGGCAGGAGGAGATGAGGAAAACGGCAGGAGGAGATGAGGAAAACGGCAGGAGGAGATGGGGAAGATAAGAGGGGGAAGGAAGGAAATTGTTCAACGGTCAGACACCATAGACAGATCAGGACACAGAAAGACCGCAGACTTTTCTCATGCTCTATGTGTCACACACACACACACACACACACACACACACACACACACACACACACACACACACACACACACACACACACACACACACACACACACACACACACACACACACACACACACACACACAGTAGGGGGTCACGGGTCAATTTCATTCTCAGGTTCGGTCACCTGAGCTGTGTGGGTGAGCATCCTGTCTCCTGCAGTCAGTGGCATTTCCACATCAAAGGCATTCCACCCATCTGAATCTAGCATGGATCCAATACCGATTGAAACGCCTTAGACACGGCACCCCTGTGTGTGTGGTTCTGTCTCGGGGGAAGTGTGTGAGAGTTAAAATGTTCCTTTCTTTGTAGACACGACATCTCAGCCACAATGTAGCACATCAGCCTTGGGCTGCTGAGACACAGTCAGCCACACGCTTTGTTATCAAGGGAAGATATTACATTTCAAATGCCACCGCTTTTCAAGATGAGAGTCCCTTCAGTGATCCTGGACTGCCTGTGTGCATCTCTTTCTACGTGGCCTACTTTCTTAAGGAAATCAGAAAGGCAGTGGTGAGGTTATCAACATGCAGACCAGTCTCTCTCAGTTGCTCCTTAACCCCTATTCCAGGGTCAGATATTATCTCACACCATGAAGATTAACATTAGGACCAGGGTTGATTAATCAGATCCAAGGTCTGTGTGTAGGTGGCAACCTCCAATTCAATCTCTCCCCTGAGCATTGGTAAACAGGGGGCAGCTGTTGCTGCCATAGCGAGCCAGAGGAAAATCTGCCCATATGGGATTTCCACTATGCTGGGTGGAAGGAAAGGTTGCACTGCAGTAATTACATTTGGAGAGGAGAGGAGTGGAGAGGAAGAAGGAAACACTGGCTGCCAGAGGTTGTCTGGACGACCTGGTGTGTGTGTGTGGGCCCATTGGACCACGGACTCCAGCCTGCCTACTCACCCAGACCTGCTGAAGCCTCTGTCTAATCATGGGAATCACTACACTGACTGAAGCTTGATTTCTGCTCCACCAGGGCATAATTATTAATTACACAGTTATTGAGGTCTTTCTTTTACAAGAATCCATGTGAAATATTTATGCAGTGTAAACACAGATTGGTGATTCTGCAATATTTCCCCCAAATTCAATGCATTGCAATTTCCTCTAGTGGTATTGATTTATTGTACTGGACTACATATGATATACACGTATACAGTTGAAGTTGGAAGTTTACATACACTTAGGTTGGAGTCATTAAAACTCGTTTTTCAACCACTCCACAAATTTCTTGTTAACAAACTATAGTTTTGGCAAGTTGGTTAGCACATCTACTTTGTGGATGACACAAGTAATTTTTCCAACAATTGTTTACAGACAGATTATTTCACTTATAATTCACTGTATCACAATTCCAGTGGGTCAGAAGTTTACATACACTAAGTTGACTGTGCCTTTAAACAGCTTGGAAAATTCCAGAAAATGATGTAATGGCTTTAGAAGCTTCTGATAGGCTAATTGACATCATTTGAGTCAATTGGAGGTGTACCTGTGGATGTATTTCAAGGCCTACCTTCAAACTCAGTGCCTCTTTGCTTGACATCATGGGAAAATCTAAAGAAATCAGCCAAGACCTCAGAAAAAAATTGTAGACCTCCACAAGTCTGGTTCATCCTTGGGAGCAATTTACAAATGCCTTAAGGTACCACGGTCATCTGTACAAACAATAGTACGCAAGTATAAACACCATGGGACCACGCACCCGTTATACCGCTCAGGAAGGAGACACATTCTGTCTCCGAGAGATGAAAGTACTTTGGTGCGAAAAGTGCAAATCAATCCCAGAACAACAGCAAAGGACCTTGTGAAGATACTGGAGGAAACAGGTACAAAAGTATCTATATCCACAGTAAAACGAGTCCTATATCGACATAACTTGAAAGGCCGCTCAGCAAGGAAGACACCACTGCTCCAAAACCGCAATAAAAAAGCCAGACTATGGTTTGCAACTGCACATGGGGACAAAGATCGTACTTGTTTGGCCACAATGACCATCGTTATGTTTGGAGGAAAAAGGGGGAGGCTTGCAAGCCAAAGAATACCATCCCAACCGTGAAGCACGGGGGTGGCAGCATCATGTTGTGGGGGTGCATTGCTGCAGGAGCGACTGGTGCATAGATGGTATCATGAGAAAGGACAATTATGTGGATATATTGAAGCAACATCTCAAGACATCAGTCAGGAAGTTATAGCTTGGTCGCAAATGGGTCTTCCAAATGGACAAGCATACTTCCAAAGTTGTGGCAAAATGGCTTAAGGACAACAAAGTCAAGGTATTGGAGTGGTCATCACAAAGCCCTGACCTCTATCCTATAGAACATTTGTGGGCAGAACTGAAAAAGCTTGTGCGAGCAAGGAGGCTTACAAACCTGACTCAGTTACACCTGCAACTTCTGACCCACTGGGAACATGGATGAAAGAAATACAAGCTCAAATAAATAATTCTCTCTACTATTATTCTGACATTTCACATTCTTAAAATAAAGTGGTGATCCTAACTGACCTAAGACAAGGAATTAGAGGGATTAAATGTTAGGAATTATGAAAAATTGAGTTAAATGTATTTGGCTAAGGTGTATGTAAATTTCCGACTTCAACTGTACACTACACATATGAAATACAAGTATGTATGTATATATATGCTACAATAGCTACTCTTTCTCTCAGTCAACATGTTTGATGTTGTTTCTAGCATCAAACTGTTTCTAGCTGATCTACTACTGTGTGTGTGTGTGTGTGTGTGTATATATATATATATTTATATACATACATACATATACACACACTACACATTTGACACACACACACACACACACACACACACACACACACACACACACACACACACACACACACACACACACACACAGTAGTAGATCAGCTAGAAACAGTTTGATGCTAGAAACAACATCAAACATGTTGACTGAGAGAAAGAGTAGCTATTGTAGCATAGCCCTGACATCATGCAGCTGCAATGCTATTAAGTATTCCACCATTCAATAACACCAGCCACGATAATATCCTATCCCCCCTTTCTGAGGCATGGACTGTGGAGATGAATAGCTAGGCAATGGTGTGTGTGGGGCCTTCCCGCCTGCCTGTACACAGCACCACAGCAACACACTCCCATGAAGACTCATTCTGCCAAAGTGCCCTCTCTCATCAACCCTGCACTCCTTCAACCTGCTGACTATGGGGCCCAGGCTGGCATGGCATCCCTCTCTCTCTCTCCCTCTCTCAATCCCTGTTTTCTCTATCTCCCTCTCTGTCTCCATCAATCAGTTCCTCCCTCCCTGATGCTCCTCTCTGTCCATCTCTTTAGTCAGAGTGATGTATGGTAACTCGCTAGCTTTGTATTAGCCCGCCTCAGATGCACACAGATGGCAGGATCTGCTAAATATGAGCGTCGTAACTCTTCCTACACCCTATGAGGAGGAGGAAGAGGAGGAGAATATTACCTCTGTTCCTCTCAGCTGTTTGTTAGCTGGTAAAATAAAATGTATTCATCACCTATCCTTAGATTGAATGAGCCGTTAGCATGGATCACTCATGTATTGGCTTGTGCGATAGAGAAAAACCCCACATAGAGATACAGTAGAGTATTAGCTTATTTTGCTCCTAACTTGGTTCTTTCTACAGAAAAGTGTTAGTTCATGTAATTTTCAGGTCCAGTTTGGGCTGTAGGAGAGTGAATTTCTCCCTGCTGACGATGTGTGTAGTAGTGAACCTGCTGGTTTAGAGCTGCGCTGAGCTAAGCTGCCTGATGCACACAGCCTGGTGGAGCCGAGACAGGAGTCCACCATGGGGTCTGCTCTCAAACTACTAGTCTGTCTGTCTGTGGCACAATTCAAGGAATATCTATTATCTGCCTATATCAACAGTTAACCAATAGAAAAAGAGAGCTCCTCTCCTCAGTCTCCCCTCCTTTCTCCTCTCTCCTCCCCTGCTCTTCTCCTCAGTCTCCATCCCCTTCTCTCCTCTCCTCCCCCCTCTCCTCTCCTCATTCTCCTCTAGCCCAGGACCCAGCGTATGCTCCTCACTGATGGAGAGCCAGCGAGCAAACCAAATTAAACTCACCACATTCACACTAAACAATAATACCCTGCAGCAGGCCAGGCTTGGCCAGACTCCATTACCTAACACACACACACACACACACACACACACACACACACACACACACACACACACACACACAGGCCCACACTTATGTCCGTGTGTTCCAAGTTTTGAACAATTTACTCTATCATTATTTTAAATTGCAACAAAAAAATAACAGCGCACACACACAGATCTGTCCATTTCCTGAGAAACAGCCTGAGGAGAGCAAATCTATTGCTGTGAATATTTCCAGATAAGAGATGGCTGAAGGCTGCTGTCTCCTCACTCATTTGCTCTCTTTCATCCACAGTGATGCTCTGGCAGCTCTAGCACCGGCTCCCTGGTGTCTCAGCTTCACACAGCTAGGCTTTCTAAATATGTCTGGCTAGGCGTAAACCACATGGTTATTCCATTTCTGTTCCTAATGTTGGGAATATGATAAAAAAACATCCTAGTTTATAATTGAATACATAGCCTTAGCCTATGAACCATCATGCACTATTTGATGGTGCTAACTAAGTAGAAATCACAATAATAGATTGCTGAAAGCTAATAGGAATAACTTGATCACTAAGGCTAAATACTAGTTACTCTAAACCCCATAGCTTTTATCCACTTAATTACTCCTTCATGACATAATGAAGCTAACAGAAAGTATCCCAATGAGGATCTGGTATAACCAGTTCTAGGCCTATGTAGCATTTGTGCACTATGGAGCAACTCTCTACCCCTGTGTGTGAGTGAGTGAGTGAGTGAGTGAGTGAGTGAGTGAGTGAGTGAGTGAGTGAGTGAGTGAGTGAGTGAGTGAGTGAGTGAGTGAGTGAGTGAGTGAGTGAGTGAGTGAGTGAGTGAGTGAGTGAGTGAGTGAGTGAGACTGCAGTGTTTACTGGTCATTAGGGAGTCACATTGAAAAGCTTAACAAATAGGATCCAATATTGGGAGAGCCTGTGTTCAGTGAGCCTAATGAGCAGAGGTGTACTGTTCCCAGTGGATGGTATCCCTAATGACGACGTGGCCGATGCAGTGCCCATATTTATGTCAACACTGTACAGTGTTTAAAACGTAGGTCCATAGACCTATACTTCCTGTCAATGTACAATAGGTTAGATGTCTTTTCAGTGGTGTTCTTTGCTATCTAAGACTTGTGGCCTTGGTAAAGTGCCTTATGTCATAATGAGTCATGTCCAGTTATTTCTTGAATGCAACCTGAGACAATCAGCCCACTTTCTATTTGGTTTAAACTTGAATCTTTACAGTCTGGCAAAAACTTCCCACTTTGATGAAGATTTATCCCCACATTGGCAGACGGTACCGTTAAAACAGCTCTGTCCTGAAAGCCTGCTTCACCACATTCGATACACACAGATCTTTGTAAGCTCTTAGACTCAGTGCATGAATTATGCATCGCAATACCCCACAATTGTTTAGAACAACCTTTTGAGTAAAAATAATGGAAACACACTGTTATTTTTCTATTTCGGAAATACCAAGTCATTGGACGAATGATGATTTTGTTATAAGGCGTCAGAGCCACCTGGAAAGCCGAAATTGATAAATGGAAGGAGTTTGCCACAGTCTAAGCATAATGTTATCTTCAAAATAAAAAGCTTTAGAATCCCACTAAGGATTCAGATATCATCCGTGAGATTTCTTTGACTGATTGAGGACCACATACACTGTACCCACCACGTGTGGTTGGGTTTGGCAAAACTAATGACTACAGTAAGTGGGACAACAATGGGCCATAACAGGAACAGCTGTTTATAAAAACATCTCAAAATGCCTCTTAAGGAGTTCTGATCTGTTATCTGAACCTATAAACTATCAAAATAAAGAAAGTCGCACACTCCATGTATAAACTCCCAGCAATTAAAATGGGTATTTACCAACGTTTTGGCATCACTGTGCCTTCCTCAAGGTTATCAGAACCCGCATTGTTCCTGAAAAGTACACAATATATTCTGATCATACTTGCCCAGCAAATGTTTTTCTCCAAGAGGAGGAAACAGTTATCTCCACTGCCATCCACAATCAGGAGGAAAACAGTTTGCCATAGCAGTTGCTCCATGACTTTGTTCATGTCAACCTTACTTTTGGGGAAGGTTAATAAACAGCATATTACAGCATATTAGAATTTAATTTCACGCCTCTTTTCGGCATCAAATGAAATGAATGAGGTCTACTATGGGTCAGTCAACATTGCTTAATTTAAAACGGCCTTCTAGGCTTTTACCTGTACAGTACAGAATATCCAGCCAGTGTACATGAGGGAAACAATGGGAGCTCTGTCTCGAGACACATACATGGCATACTCTCAAAGGGCAAACAGCGTAGTACCAAACAGTACTGTCCTCCAAGCTGACCAAGCTACAATAATTGAACTAGCAAACAACAAACGTTTTGATTGTAGTGCCTGAGACATCAGGTGACTGGCAGTGACTTAACCTAGATATGACCAATTACATGAAATCTAGACCCCGTGGTATAATATATACTGTGGACCGACTGCTACCTTCCCACAGCAGTCGTGTGTGTGTGTGTGTGTGTGTGTGTGTGTGTGTGTGTGTGTGTGTGTGTGTGTGAACTGAATGTATTCACATGCTGCTGTGAGAGCAGAGGACTGTGGAATAAGAGAAATGTGTTTCGACTCTACTGGACTCTGTGACCTTTGGAAAAGCCCTGACCTCGTTGCAGCTGGCCACTCCCTCCCTCTATCCTGATAACTTGTGACACACATTGGTTACCTTTTAAACAATGTATTTAACCTTTATTTAACTAGGCAAGTCAGTTAAGAACAAATTCTTATTTACAATGACGGCCTACCCCGGCCAAACCTGGACTTCCAATCACGGCCGGTTGTGATACAGCCTGGAATCGAACCAGGGTCTGTAGTGACGCCTCTAGCACTGAGATGCAGTGCCTTAGACCGCTGCGCCACTCGGGAGCCCACTTGAAAGTCAGCCCGGTGTTAGTAAACTATTTAATCATCATGAATGAAATGAATCATAAACCTCATTCTCAGAATAGGTGGGCAGCGCCAGGCGGCCGCCCACTACTCTGTGATCCAAGATGAATGTACTCCTGCTTCCATCACTGTTCTGCCTCTTTGTGACAATGTGAGAACCCAAGCTGTTACAGGATGTTTTCCTGAACCAGAGCAAAAGTCAAGTCCACAGTGAAAGTGAGAACATACTCAATCTGACAACTTCGTTTTTCAATAGAACAAATGTCATGTATTGGATAGTGTTACAAGGTAGATCACATACCTACAAGAAGAGGGCTGAATATCAACAACACTAGAGATGATACAACATCCCTGGTCAAAGTGACAAAAATAACTCCAGTATTATTAGATTGATGACGTGTCTACACTCTTAGAAAAAAAGGTGCCATCTAGAACCTGAAATGGTTCTTCGGCTGTCCCTCATAGTAGAACCCTTTGAAGAACCCTTTTTGGTTCCAGGTAGAACCCTTTTGGGACCCTTTTAGGGCTAGTGGGTAAGGGCTTGTGGGTAGGGGACTAGTGGTAGTGGGTAGGGGACTAGGGGTAGTGGGTAGGAGACTAGGGGTAGTGGACTAGTGGTAGTGGGTAGGGGACTAGGGGTAGTGGACTAGGGGTAGTGGGTAGGGGACTAGGGGTAGTGGGTAGGGGACTAGGGGTAGTGGGTAGGGGACGGGGGGGGGGTAGGGGCGTGGGGTAGGGGACGAGGGGTAGTTGGTAGGAATGTGGGGTAGCTGGTAGTGAATAGGGGACTAGGGGTTGTCTTGGAAGGATTACAAGGTGTCCCAAAGAGGAGGACAGTGAGGACTAAATGAATCCCAATCAGAGGGACTGTCAGTGAGTAGTGGCATTCTCTCAGAGATGTCTCTGTGCCTCAAGGTAAGAGGGAAGATTGCGTAAGTCTCTGAGTATACTGGGTGACCCAGTTGTTTAGACAGGCAGTGGTTACTGAGTTTCTCAGTGTCTTTGGATGAATGGCATTCACACTCTCCATCCACACCTCCAATAGGTACAAGATCCAAGCTTTTGAATAAAATCACAGCTGGTTATCATGAAAAATACTAATTCAGGCACAAGAAAAAAGAAAATCACCTTTAGAATCGTGCCTAATAAGGATGGCATCCTGTAGTTTCTGCCACGACATAGTACGGGTGTTTTTTCTTATTGATAATAGGTATGAGGAAGCATTATGTTAAACTCACTGCTCTTAAAACACCCACACTGTGATGCTCTGAATAATCTGGGCTATTCTGTTTATGAATGTAGAGGGAGCTTCATTCCTACTGCAGACTCTCTGCCTATCTAGGATAATCTCACAACACAAACCCAGGAAGTACATAGCCTAATGCTAACATAAACCCAGTAGCCTATGTAACACAATGGGGAAAAACTACAGAAATGTGTAATCAAATATTTTTACATCAAAAGAGTAAGTTTTACTGAACATGCTAACACTCAATTGTGTTACTAACAGCGTAATAACATCATAGCATTGCGTATGGGCTCGGCCCACCCCTCCTGTGCAGTGACTGAGTGACTCATTGCAAGCTAACAGAAAAGGTCTGCGGGCAGCTGAGCGAAAATGGAGGAAAACTACTCTAAACTTCTGTAGTAGGACCTATTATTCTTCCACTCCTCTCTACTTGCTCTTCCTCTGTATCCTTTGAAAAGAAGGTTGATGACATCCACTCCTCATTCACTCAGCCTATTGAGTCCACTGAGCACGCTGCCTCTGACCAACACTCTAGCTACCTCTCTCAGATTGATCTTCTTGACCCTAACCAGTCAGGCTTCAAGACGGGTCACTCAACCGAGACTACTCTCCTGGGTGTGACGGAGGCTCTCAGTACTGCCAAAGCTGACTCTCAATCCCCTGTTCTCATTCTCCTAGATCTGCCTTCGACACCGTGAACCATCAGATCCTCCTCTCCACCCTCTCAGGGCTGGGCATCTCGTCTCAGGCCCATCCTACCAGGTGACATGGAGAGGATCTGTATCTGCACCACATGCTCTCACTACTGGTGTCCCCCAGGGCTCTGTTCTAGACCCTCTCCTCTCCTCTCGAGTCACTCGGCTACATCATATCCTCACATGGTCTCTCCTATCATTGCTATGCGGATGACACTCAACTACTTTTCTCCTTCCCACCACCTAGGTGGCGACACACATCTCCGTGTGCCTGGCAGATATCTCAGCTTGGATGTCGGCCCACCACTTCAAGCTCCACCTCAACAAGACGGAGCTGCTCTTCCTCCCGGGGAAGGCCTGTCCGCTCCAAGGCCTCTCGATCACGGTTGACAACTCCACGGTGTCCCCCTTCCGGAGTGCAAAGAAACTTGCCGTGACCCTGGAAAAGACCCTCTCATTCTCTGCAAACATCAAAGCAGTGACTTGCACCTGCAGGTTCATGCTCTACAACATCTGTAGAGTACAACGCTACCTCCCACAGGAGTTGGCGAAGGGCCTAATCTAGGCACTTGTCATCTTTCGTCTGGACTACTGCAGCTCTCTGTTGGCTGGGTTTTCCTCTTGTGCCATCAAACTCCTGCAACCTATCCAGAATGATGCAGCCAGCCTGGTTTTCAACCTTCCCAAGTTCTCAGATGTCACCCTGCTCTTCCACACACGCCACTGACTTCCAGTCAGAGCTCGCATCCACTACAAGACCATGGTGCTTACCTACAGAACAGCAAGAGGAACTGCCCCTCCCTACCTTCAGGCTCTGCTCAAACCCTACACCCCAACCCAAGTACACCTCTGGTCTCTTTGCCCTCCCACTCCTAAAGGAGGGCAGCTCCCACTCATCCCAGTCAAAGCTCTTCGCTGTCCTGCACCCCAGTGGTAGAACCAGCTTCCCCCTGCAGCTAGGACAGCAGAGTACCTGCCCATCTTCTGAAACCCTACCTCTTCAAAGAGTATTTTAAATAATCCCACAGCACACCCCCATCTACTTACTATGACTGTGATATGTGGTTGTCCGACCTAGCAACCTTAAGATGAATGCACTAACTGTAAGTCAAACAAAAAAATCGAATCAAATGTTATTTGCAGCAAGTGCCGAATACAACAGGTGTAGACCTTACAGTGAAATGCTTACTTACAAGCCCTTAATAAGAGCATCTGCTGAATGACTAAAATGTCAATGTAATGTAGTAATGTGCATTTGCTATCCCCGTAAACAGTGGAGAGACAGGTACAGTAAAATGAAGATAAACTAGACTCACTGGCTGCTCAACAACAAAGGTGGTCTGTGGGGTCATTGTTTCACCAGCAGTGTCAGGTTACTGGAGTAGCAGAACAGAGAGTAACTTGTTCCAAGCCATTTTCCAAATTGACCAAAAACACATAAATGGACCAGAAATGACTATGCAGGGAAAAACAAAACCTGTCCTGACATTTTTCATGACAGATTAAAATGATTCATGTGAAGTTCAGATGGGCCCTTCCTCTTTCTAAATTCAACAAGGCCACTGGAAATAGGCTATAGTGTGAAGACGCGTTTCAGCTAAATGCAGCTAAATGCACCTGGTGCGAATGATACATCTGCCACTTTCCCGATGCGCATGTGTTTTTGGGGACAACCCAAGACATAAACGCCGGTCCGGGTCTCCAAAGACATCACAGTAGCCAAGATTCACTGCCAAGCTAGGCTACTTGTTTTTCTTTCAACACCACTCCCTCTACGGTTCTGACTAGAAGGGATACAGTTTATGTCAGAATTGACAATAATTGAGTTCGTAGCAGGTTAGGAGAATTTACGTAGCAGGTTAAGATAATTGGGTTAAGGTTAGGAAAAGGGTCAGGGTTTGGTAAAATGCAAAAAAATGTCAACTTTAAACGTCAATTTGACATAAACTGTATCCCATTCAGCCATGACCCCCCCTCTCCGGACACGCAGGGCAGTCTGGATTTCTAGAGCAGAGTAGACAGACTGCTTCGTATAACCCACACAGACGATCCCATCAGGAAAAAAGTTAAAGTAATGTGGCAAAATGATTTGCACATATCAGTCTAACAATTTAAAATCGCTTCTTCTTCTTGCAGGAATAATTGTATAGGCTACGAATTGATGTAGCCTGCAGCCTATGACTTGCAGACAAATGCAGCAGCAATTCCATAATGTTTTATAATTGGAAATAACAAGTGACAGTTTGCTTTCAGTTAATAGCTAATTATTTATACAGCACGGTATTGTCAGTTGCATGCGTAATAAACTAGTGTAGCAGTTTGCAACTGTCAAAGGAGGCACCCACCCCTGTCATTTGCACCATTTCCGTATCCACACAGAGTAACTAAGCGATGATTATCCGAGAGCCTATAATGCCACCTCGATAGTTGTATATTCAACAACTATCTACCGTCCTTTACGAGAATAAAACCTAAAATAGTGAGCGAAAATCCATATCAACTGTAGCTGCAATGTTGCGGACAGATTCTAGAACGACTTTGTTGCGACAATGCAGCCCAAGGAGTCGTATACTTTCGCGAACCTTGGGGCTGGCGACAACGTAGCAGCCGAAAACATAGTAGGCAGTATTAACCAGAGATGCATGACGTTGGTAAATCAATTACAAACTAAGACTGTGATAATGTCAGAAATAAAACTTACCTAGTGCCACCTCGCAGGCTTTTCGCAATTGCGAATGGTGAGCCTTTTTAACCTCTTTATCGGCCAGGATCTTCTCCAAAGCTCTGGTTAAAAACATGTTTTTCGTCTTTTTGCCCTCATACATGGCGTACCGGAATTGGGGCGAGGAGTAGTACCTGTCCCAAGGGCAGCAGCCGTTCCAGACCGATGTGTTCTATTCGAGAGGACAGCGGCAGTGGCCCTAACATACAGACATAAATAAAGACAGAAGGTGGGGTAAATCCCTCAGATTGCCATTAGCAACCTGCCTAGCTGCGCCATGTTGGAAGGAAGCGACGTCACGCACGTTAAAAAACGGCCGCAGTGAGGCAGCAGGGTGTGTATGTGCGCGCGTGTACTATAGAAATAATCTACCTGATCATGATGATATTACATTAATTAAAAAAATATTGTGGGAGCAAAGCAATCCCCCTCCTGCCTTTTCAAACTAATGCACCTGTCAAATAATGAGATGATGCATAAAACTGGTCACTTTAATAATGTTTATATAGTCAATGCCAGTCCGACATTGCTCGTCGTAATATTTATATATTTCTTAATTCCTTTATTTTACTTTTAGATGTGTGTGTATTGTTGTGAATTGTTAGATACTACGGCACTGTTGGAGCTAGGAACACAAGCATTTCGCTTGTGCCAAATACAGTACCAGTCAAAAGTTTGGACACACCTACTCATTCAAGGGTTTTTCTTTATTTTTACTATTTTCTACATTGTAGAATAATAGTGAAGTCATCAAAACTATAAAATAGCACACATGGAATAATTTAGTAACCAAAAGAGTGTTAAACAAATCAAAATATATTTTATATTTGAGATTCTTCAAAGTAGCCACCCTTTGCCTTGATGACAGCTTTGCACACTCTTGGCATTCTCTCAACTAGCTTCACCTGGAATGCTTTTCCAACAGTCTTGAAGGAGCTCCCACATATAATGAGCACTTGTTGGGTTCACTCTGGGGTCCAACTCATCCCAAACCATCTCAATTGGGTTGAGGTCGGGTGATTGTGGAGGCCAGGTCGTTTGATGCAGCATTCCATCACTCTTCTTCTTGGTCAAAGAACCACATCAGAAGGCTTTAAATTATCTGAGTCAGGATCAACAAAATGTTGAATCTAACAAACTCTCCTGTGTTTCTAACTAATTACACTGAGTGTAACTAGCGTAATGGATGTGATATTGAACAACTCATTATACTGAGTATAACTAGCGTAATGGATGTGATATTAAATAACTCATTATACTGTGTATAACTAGTGTAATGGATGTGATATTAAATAACTCATTATACTGTGTATAACTAGCGTAATGGATGTGATATTAAATAACTCATTATACTGTGTATAACTAGTGTAATGGATGTGATATTAAATAACTCATTATACTGTGTATAACTAGTGCAATGGATGTGATATTAAATAACTCATTATACTGTGTATAACTAGCATAATGGATGTGATATTGAACAAAATACTACACCTGTTTGTTCCTTTGTCTGGTACCTGCAATCAATCTGTTTTTCACCAAAGGTAGGGTGATACTGCACTCTTGAAAGTGAGCCATGATGTTGATTACTTGTAGAAAAACGAAAGGTAACCCAAACTGCAGTGTCAGCGAAGGAAGAGGCTCTATGAAAGAGAGTACTTGATCAACACTTGAGGCTAAAAGCCACTAAAGTGCCAGTATTGAAAGATCCTCGTACCATACCATTCTGTGTCTTAGCTCAAACAACATGAAATGTACAGCATATGGTGGTAGCAAATAATTTTTCTCAATACAGGAACATCCCCTGCCAATTTTGAAGATGAATGTCTATCTCTGTGTCTTGGTTGCTTATCCAGAACAATTATTAGTACTTTACACCCAAGTGGGAGGGAGAATCCTGATACATTCTTACCAGTCTCTCACACACTGTCTCACACGGCAGGTAGCCTAGTGGTTAGAGCGTTGGACTAGTAACCGGAAGGTTGCAAGATTGAATCCCTGAGCTGACAAGGTAAACATTTGTCGTTCTACCCCTGAACAAGGCAGTTAACCCACTGTTCTTGGGCCGTCATTGAAAATAAGAATTTGTTCTTAACTGACTTGCCTAGTTAAATAAAGGTAAAATAAGCACACGCAGTCTCTTACACCCACACAGGATTGATTGATGTCTAGCTACAGTAAGAGACAGACAGCACAAGGATCTTTCTTCATTAGTTATTTAGTGTTGTGATCAATGGAGTTTTAGGGTGGCAGGGGGAGAAGAAATTTGAAAAAACCTAACTCTGACCGATCTGGTACCAAGTCATCATTGTCATCCACATCAAATTGTAACAGTAGTTGATCCACATTGATCCTTGTCAATTGGGAGAGTGGGCAGCAATCATGATAACTGTTTGCATAAATACGCGATGATTGGACTAAACAGGGTGATATACAGTATGAGTGTGTTGTCTCAGGGCCCAGAAACACGGCACGCTGTGTCTTGTTAGAATGAATTATTAATAACAGAGATAGGAAATAGCAGACTGCTTCACTGCGTTTGTTACACTACCTACCACACATGATATTACACTCCTCCCACTGGGCAAAAACTGGTTGAATTAAAAACTTCTTAGGGCTAGGCCCCTTTTTTCTCAATTTCCGCCTGAATGACGTGCCCAAAGTAAACTGCCTGTTACTCAGGCCCTGAAGCCAGGATATGCATATCAATGTTACCGTTGGAAAGAAAACACTTTGAAGTTTGTATAAATGTTAAAATAATGTAGGAGAATATAACACAATAGATATGTTAGGAAAGAATCCAAAGAAAAACCAACCAGAATTTTAAAATTATTTTTTTGAAAAAGGTCATATTGAAAATGAGCTCTCTAGATGCAATTCCTATGGCTTCCACAGGGTGTCAGCAGTTTATGTTGAAGGTTTCAGGCTTGTAACTTTAAAAATGAATAAGAAATATCAGTTTAGGTACAGTGACACAGTCTTGGAAATTCGTGTTTATGCGCCATGAAGACAGGACGCACCTGCTAAAATCGGTTTCCTATTGAACATACTTGTTTCCGTAAGAAATATTATAGTTTGATTACATTTTAGGGTATCTAAAGAGTAAATAGACATTTATTTTGACTGGTTGAAACAAAGTTTAGTGGTAGATTTTCGGATTCCTTTCTCTGCATGTTGAACGAGTGGATTACTCAAATCGATGGCGCCAACTAAACAGACCTTTTGGGATATAAAGAAGGATTTTATCTAACAAAACGTCACTACATGTTATAGCTGGGACCCTTTGGATGACAAATCAGAGAAAGATTTTCAAAAAGTAAGTCAATATTTAATCGTTATTTGTAAATGTATGAAACCTGTGCCGGTGGAAAAATATTTTGATCTGGGGCGCCGTCCTCAAACAATCGCATGGCAGGTTTTCGCTGTAATAGCTACTGTAAATCGGACAACGCAGTTAGATTAACAAGAATTTAAGGTTTCAGCCAATATAAGACACTTATATGTACCTAAATGTTTAATATCCATAATTTTTACGATTATTTATTTGAATTGCGTGCCCTCCAGTTTCACCAGAAGTTGTCCCGCTAGTTTCCACATCATTTCAACCCCAAAAATCGATGTGATGCATTGAATCCACGTGGAAAACTTATTGGATTTGCAAAAAGTCATCAACATATGGGCATTTTGTCTTTTTTCACCCAACTTTTAACATAAATCCAATAAATGACATGGTGACATTTTTTGTTGATTTCACGTTGCATTCACGTTAGTTGACAACTCAACCAAATGTAAATCAAAATTAGACGTTGAACTGACGTCTGTGTGCAGTGGGCTGTTACTGTAAAATGATGCTATTGTAATGTTTGTAATGATAGTAATGTCAAAGAAAACATCCATGTGACAACCTCATAAAAAAAGAAATAAGATGTATTACATTTCAGTAAATGTCCGTTACACTTTCTATCAAAAGTAAACATTTCCCCTTGATAAAAAAAGATTAACTTATCCTTTACAAAATTATAAAAAGGGTTTAAAGTCCATTTCAAATCACTTTGTTAAAGGGATAGTTCAACCAAAAGACAAAATTACATATTGGTTTACTTACCCTGTAAGCAGTCTATGGACAAGATATGACAGCAATCCATGCTTTGGTTTTGTTTACCTGGATACTGTTTCAAATGATAACTTTTCTGCATTTGCAGAAGAAATCCAATGCAAGCCAATGGTACCTTTATAAGCATTTTACATTAATGTCCAAATTATCTATAAGTAACTTCATTGAGTTACACAATACATTTTTAGATACATAAAGTGCAAAAATTATAATACAGGTACTGTTGACTTGCATTGAATTTGCATTGGAACAGTGGCCAGCTAAACAAACTAAAGCATGGATTGCTGTCATACGTTGTTAACTTCTTAAAGTATAGGGGGCAGTATTTTCACGGCCGGATGAAAAACGTACCCAAATTAAACTGGTTACTACTCTGGCCCAGAAACTAGAATATGCATATTATTAGTAGATTTGGATAGAAAACACTCTGAAGTTTCTAAAACTGTTTGAATGGTGTCTGTGAGTATAACAGAACTCATATGGCAGGCAAAAACCTGAGAAAAATTCAACCCGGAAGTGGGAGATCTGAGAATTGTAGTTCTTCTTTCTAATCCCTATCGAAACTACAGTGTCTGTGGGGTCACGTTGCACTTCCTAAGGCTTCCATTAGCTGTCAAAAGCCTTCAGAAACTTGTTTCATCTGTCTCCTGTAACCCGGCAGAGAAAAGGAGCTCAGTCAATCAGTGGACTGCCTGGCGACAAAGGGATTGAGGATGCGCGATCCCGCCGTTCCTTCTTTTTCTTCTTGAATGAATATGCTATTGTCCGGTTGGAATATTATCGCATTTTTACGTTAAAAATACCATAAAGATTGATTTTAAACAACGTTTGACATGCTTATAAGAACGGTAATGGAACATTTTGACTTTTAGTCTCTGGTACTGCGCTCGCGCATTATGCCTTTGGATAGTGCTCTGTACGCACAAACAAAACGGAGGTATTTGGACATAAATATGGATTATTTCGAACAAAAACAACATTTCTTGTGGAAGTAGCAGTCCTGGGAGTGCATTCTGATGAAGATCAGCAAAGGTAAGAGAATATTTATAATACTAATTCTGAGTTTAGGTGACACCAGAACTTGGCGGGTGTCTGTATAGCTTGCTTTGATGGCGAGCTATGTACTCAGAATATTGAAAAATGTGCTTTCGCCGAAAAGCTATTTTAAAATCTGACACAGCGGTTGCATAAAGGAGTACTGTATCTATAATTCTTAAAATAATTGTTATGTATTTTGTCAACGTTTATGATGAGTATTTTTGTAAATTGATGTGGTCATTCACCGGAGGTTTTGGTGGGAATACATTTTCTGAACATCATGCGCCAATGTAAAATGCTGTTTTTGGATATAAATATGAACTTTATCGAACAAAACATACATGTATTGTGTAACATGATGTCCTAGGAGTGTCATCTGATGAAGATCGTCAAAGGTTAGTGCTTCATTTAGCTGTGTTTTGGGTTTTTGTGACATATATCCTTGCTTGGAAAATGGCTGTGTGGTTATTTTTGTCTATGTACTCTCCTAACATAATCTAATGTTTTGCTTTCGCTGTAAAGCCTTTTTGAAATCGGACAATGTGGTTACATTAAGAAGTGTATCTTTAAAATGGTGTAAAATAGTCGTATATTTGAAAAATTGAAATTATGATATTTTTGCTGTTTTGTATTTCGCGCCATGCTATTTCACTGGCTGTTGAGTAGAGTGGGACCCTCACGTCCCACCTTGTCCAGAGAAGTTAATAGACTGCTTACAGGGCAAGGAAACCAACATGTAATTGTGTAATTTGTGTGAACTATCCCTTTATTGATACTTTAGGCATCCTTGTTGTTTGTACCATATAAACACATTTTTATGACCTTGTTCTACAACAATTAATGTAAAATGTCTTTAGAAGACACCTAGAGCAGTTAGCTCAGTGGTTTAGTGGGTGAATACACAGGTATACATACGACTTATGCCCACATATTTTCAGTGAGCATTGCGTATACTCACTTCTTAATCGCCATGATGCGTATCAAAGTAGTGTAGTGGAGGTATATGCCATATCAATTAATAAGGCTGATGGAACAGATCAGAATGTTTAGCTTAGAATGTTAAAAAACTATTATTTCACATTTTAGGCTCAGCAATGTGCACATGGCAGTAGGCCTATGTGGGGAAAACACTGTTCTAAAATGTGCACTGCACATGCAAGCGGTTTCAAGGACAGAGATGTAAATATCCTTTAGATATTTTGAAAGAGGGGAAATCTAAAGATGCAACAATTATCATGGGTTGCTAATATGACTTGGATAATGCCTTTGGCTGCTAGACAATTTAAGACATTTTAAAGAAAACCAATATGTCTTTATAAAATAATTGCCTCCACATTTCTATGGTGGGATTTTGGCTATAAGCTACTTTGAAACATGCCTCATAATATGAGACAAAACATCCTGGTTTCAGACAATGAAGGAGCAGGAAAAATATAGCAATGCTAATGATAGGCCTAATCGTCTTCTGGTAGATGGAAAGGCTTTCCCAAAACCTTCTAAATTAAGCGTTAACTAGCTACCAAGTAGCCTATGCCTACTTGCCAGAATTATATCATGATTATTTGCATCAATCTAGTGGCCATTTGTTTTGCAAACTCAATCTCATGTCCTACAGAAACACTGCTAATCAAACAACAGTGCTAGGTGCCTGCAAATTATAGGGTAACTTCACAAAAAAATCTAAATTTCTTAGATTGTTCCCTGACCTCAAAAGTGGTCTCCGGATGTGGTTTAAACATTGTTATGGAGTTACAACATTCTATTTTGTTGTTTTTCTATAAAAAACTGACATTGGCCAGCCTCATGTATCCATTTCAATAGTAGGCATATTATTAGCCTACTTGCACAGTACAGCTTGGGTTGGCCTGACTGTGAAAGACCAATATGAACAGTACAGCTTGGGTTGGCCTGACCGTGAAAGACCAATATGAACAGTACAGTTTGGGTTGGCCTGACCGTGAAAGACCAATATGAACAGTACAGTTTGGGTTGGCCTGACCGTGTAAGACCAATATGAACAGTACAGTTTGGGTTGGCCTGACTGTGAAAGACCAATATGAAGAGTACAGTTTGGGTTGGCCTGACTGTGAAAGACCAATATGAACAGTACATCTTGGGTTGGCCTGACTGTGAAAGACCAATATGAAGAGTACAGTTTGGGTTGGCCTGACTGTGAAAGACCAATATGAACAGTACATCTTGGGTTGGCCTGACTGTGAAAGACCAATATGAACAGTACAGTTTGGGTTGGCCTGACTGTGAAAGACCAATATGAACAGTACAGTTTGGGTTGGCCTGACTGTAAAAGACCAATATGAACACTACAGTTTGGGTTGGCCTGACTGTGAAAGACCAATATGGGATTTATCATTTTAGGTCATTCAGAGTGTATGTCACTGTTTCTCATAGAATTCACCCAGCGGGCCGTTTGGGACATCTTTGGCAAAAGATAGAATATACCCACTTCTCCAGGCACGACTACACCACTGAGTTAGCTGATGGTGCTCCAGATAGTGAAGCTTTAATGGGTCAAAATGGCAAGTTCAAGAAAAAGACTCTGTGAAATGCAATGTCAGTCTCTTGAAAATGGCATTCAAGTGCTTGCGTTCACCGTACACTGTAAACAGTCGAGTTGTTGATAGTACAAGGTGAAGATTTTATGTAATATGACATCTAAATAATTTTACATTTGAAACCAGTTTGAGGGCATTTTCAAGTACCACTATAGCCTCTAACATACAGACATAAAATGGAGTGGTGACCACTCTTGGGTAAACATCAAGGCTTGCATGATACATGTTGCATTTTCCTTTTTGGCACAATAACCCACCACCCGTAGTTATTCCCTAGCAGATGCAGAGATACTGTAAATGTCTATATATATCTCAGAGATATGGATATCTCTCCCTGTCCAGCTGATACGTCCCTGTCTCACACTTCTTCAGTAGGCCTGATGAGATGGTCTTCACTGCTCTCATGGTCTCAGTACAGGTGGGGTTAATCAGAGCTTCAGGTAACAGGAAGCCAAAGTAGCCTGTGTCCCGCAGTTCAAAGGCAAAGGCATAAGGGATCCCGTTCCTATAGGCCCAGTCCATGGAGCTGCCTGAGCTGACATCTGTTGAAGTCAGAACAAATAAAACAGTTCGGATTCATTGGGAGGGTTTTCCACAGGCAAACGGGTGCGGCAGGAATTCTTAAATATTTAAATATTATGAGCTAGATGTTTTCTGAGTGTTTTGCAGTGTGTTGCTGAAGTAAGTAAACGTTGGGAAGGAGAGAGTGTGCATAACTCACACAGCGTGGTGGAGGCAGGTCCATATCTGTACCTCACTCCATAGGCAGAGTACAGGGCAGTCACTGCATTGTGTGCAGCTGACTCCTGAATCAGGCAATACATTACATTACAATCATTTATTCAATTCCAATGTGAGTTGCAACAACATTGATTCATTGATTGACTGTGGTCACAGATCTGTCTCTCACCACACAGTTGAAGTTAGGGATGGTGGCGTATTTATAGGAGTAGGGGTAGAGCAACATTTGGGCGTAGGCGTGGATGGAGACGTAGGCCTTGACACGCTTCTTGTGCTTCCGCAGGAACTTGGCCACTGCCTTGACCTCTGGCTCGGACTCGGGGAAGGGTCCGCAGTACGTGTCATCACAGGGGTGGGAGGATGCACCCTCCTCTGGCAGGGAGAAACAACGACAGGGCAGGTACTGTTACTTACTGTAATCATACAGTATTAAGTGCTGTAAATACATACAGAGAGGTTATACTAGTTTATAGTGGAACTATACCCAATACTTTATGACAGGGTTTTACTATGGTGTTAGTGTATGTATCTGTGACCTTTTTTGAATACATTTTATGCTTCTACACCTGCATTGCTTGCTGTTTGGGGTTTTAGGCTGGGTTTCTGTACAGCACTTTGATATATCAGCTGATGTAAGAAGGGCTAAATAAATATATTTGATTTGATTTGATGCAGAGAAAATTGCTCTGAGTAAATCTGCTAGATTATAAAATTGTTCATGGTAAATGGGAGGTATAAAACACACCGGGGACATATTTTTTGTCCACACAGCCTGTTGACATTTTGTTCTCAATTCAATACGTTTTAGACATTTCTCTTGGGGGAATTTTGACCCCCAAAAAAACAGTCTTCTTTCACCTCTCCCTCTTTCATGTTATTTTTATATTCATAGCTACTTTGTGTCATTGAAGCCTGTTTTCAATGTGGATGGATACCTCTTCAGATGGACTACGCTGGCTACATATCTCTCTCAGATTATTTTTTGCATATTCATGTATTCTAAGCAGAACTATACCTTCCAACTACAGTACGCATGCCCATTAATTATGTAAATGAGTACTCCAAAAATAAAAGTTAGAAGCACAACTTGGCATAACCTGCAGACAGACAAGAAAGAGCATGATCTAAGAGACTTGCCCATGAGCAAAAAGCAGCACCTCAAAACTCTGGGCCGAATTAATATTTCCATATGCAAATCCAACAGGGAATGAGCCATGTCTATGTATAATACAAACAGTGTAAATGAACAATTTCCTAAATTAATTGACTGATTAAAATTAGACGGTAAATTACCCCTGGTATCATCCAACCTTGAAAAAGAGGTGATTGGTCTGCACAAAACACATAGCGGCTTCAGTAAGCATTAACATGTGCCTATTGCCTATTCTCATAATTAGGGCCTCGTTCCAGGCTTTAGCGAGGAGCCAGAGTTCTTTTCTGGTCAGCTTTCAAAACTCAGAGCCTTATTCAAAATACAGATGGCTCTGAGGGTTAAATCAACAATACATACTGTAGTTTGGATTATTTGTCATTCCCCTCCCATTCTATGCTACAGTATAATGATACATCTCAACACCAAGCTGAGGCCTATCATTATCATGTAGTTTTCATAGGTCTTGGCCCCCATAATGAATACTCTGTGTAGACCAAGGCCGTGTTTTACACAGCGTGTGTTTTAACAACTTGTTCCCACAGGTCCCCAGCCAGTACGCATCTACATACGCCTGGCAATTAGTTATACACAGAGCATAGAAGGGTTTGTTACCCAGGAAAATGTGAAAGTGGCACAAGGTAAAGGACAAGGCAGTGGATCTTGTACTGTATTGTCACGTCCTGACCAGTATAAGGGTTATTTGTTATTGTAGTTTGGTCAGGACGTGGCAGAGGGTATTTTGTTTATGTGGCTCGGGGTGGTGTTTTATGTAGTAGGGTGTTTGATTTATTATTTCCGGGTTTTTGGGGTTATGTTCTAGGTTTGTATTTCTATGTGGTCTCTAGTCTTTTGTATTTCTTTGTCTAGTTTATTGGGGTTGGACTCTCAATTGGAGGCAGGTGTTTTCTAGTTGCCTCTGATTGAGAGTCCTATATATGGATATGTGTTTGGTTAAGTGTTTGTGGGAGATTGTTTCTTGTTTTGCATATGTGAGCCTGACAAGACTGTTTTGTTGTTCGTGCGTTCTTTGTTTGTTATTTTGGTGTTCTCATTATTTAAAATAAATACAAGATGAGCATCCACATTCCTGCTGCGTTTTGGTCCTCCAATCCCGACGACAACCGTTACATGTATTCTAGCCTGCCTTTACAGTAGCTGGATAATCTAATGTGGCAGGTTTGACTTAAGGGCCTAGAGTTTTCCTGTTTCTGTCTCGTGGTCAGGAAAAACTCAGGCCTATAGCCATTTCTGCTGCTGTCACACCCTGATCTGTTTCACCTGTCCTTGTGAATGTCTCCACCCCCTCCAGGTGTCGCTTATTTTCCCCAGTGTATTTATCCCTGTGTTTCCTGTCTCTCGTGCCAGTTCGTCTTGTACGTCTTTCAAGTCAATCAGCGTGTTTTCCCGTACTCAAATCAAACCTAAAACCCCAAACAGCAAGCAATGCAGGTGCAGACTCGACGTCACCGGCTTTCTAGCCATCGCCGCTCCATTCTTCTATTATCCATTGGTTTTGTCTTGTTCCTTTCACACCTGGTTTGCATTCCCAATCACACTAATTGTATTTATTCCTCTGTTCCCCCTCATGTCTTTGTGTGAAATTGTTTGTGTTACGTGTTTATTGTTGACGCGCCAGACTGGTTTGTTTTTCCGTGTTATTTCACGAAGATGTTTATTGTTAAATATTATTCTTGTGACTGTTTTGCACTTTTGCCTCAACAAAGTGTGCGTCTTTTCACAAATCTCTGCTCTCCTGCACCTGACTTCGCTACCAGTATGCACACACCTGACAGCTGCATTATAATCTCACGTGTGAGAATCCCTTAAACAACAACCACTCACTGGGTACAGATGTCACTTCAACTTCAATTTTTCATTTGCATTTGGTTGAGAAAAAAAATACAAAATTCCCTTACGTTGGGGACTTTCTGATTACTTTTAGAAATTCCAAACCGTTTTCCACGTTGTTTCAATGTTATCAGATTATAATTTCTGTTGTTGAAATGACGTGGAAACAACGTTGATGCAACCAGTTTTTTTCCCCAGTGGGCAGTGTCTCATACAGACCTTGGAGATGATCAGTATCACATGCTCTGTCTATCCACCCCTCTCTTCCTCCCTCTCTTCCCCCCCTCTCTTCCCCCCTCTCTTCCTCCCTCTCTTCCCCCCTCTCTTCCTCCCTCTCTCTCTTCCTCCCTCTCTTCCCCCAGCTCTTTTCTTGCTGTAATTATCTATCCTTTCTTATTTAAGATTCCAATTATCACACATAGAACCAGCCTCTCTCCCTCCCTGAGTGATGAATAGCAGACACCCCCCAGAAGACCCTACACCCCTCTCAGCACCACCAACATCATATCAAACAGGGGGGGTGCCGTCACCACACAAACATTTAATCCACAGCTTACACTAATTAAGCAGAAAGAGCACCAGGAGACACATCTCCCAACAGCAGGGGAAGGAAAGCAGGGGAAAGGGAGGACAAACAAACACACACACACACACACACACACACACACACACACACACACACACACACACACACACACACACACACACACACACACACCAAGGATATATTAAAAACTCACCACACCACTTGACTTTCCAGTTCCTGTTCGCGTCAACACCTCTGCAGTGATACTTGCCGTTTTTGGACCGGGTTTTCCTCCAGAAACGATCCTGGGGGGAAAATAATGAACACTGTCACTGACTCAAAGTAGCTATGAATATACTAATAACATGTCACCTTAAATACACATGTTGGGTCAAATGTTAGCTAGGTGAGAGAGAGAGCGAGAGGGAAAGAGAGAGGGAGAGAGAGAGGGAGAGGGAGAGAGGGAAAGAGAGAGAGAGCGAGAGAGGGGGAGAGGGAAAGAGAGAGAGAGAGAGAGAGGGAGAGAGAGAGGGAGAGGGAGAGGGAGAGAGGGAAAGAGAGAGAGAGCGAGAGAGGGGGAGAGGGAAAGAGAGAGAGCGAGAGAGGGGGAGAGGGAAAGAGAGAGAGAGAGGGAGAGAGAGGGAGAGAGGGAAAGAGAGAGGGGGAGAGGGAAAGAGAGTGGGAGAGGGAGAGAGAGAGGGAGAGGGAGAGAGGGAAATAGAGTGAGCGAGAGAGGGGGAGAGGGAAAGAGAGAGAGAGAGAGAGGGAGAGAGAGAGAGAGAGTTGTAGCTACCGTAGTCCAGCTGAAGATGTATCCATCCACGTTGAAGACAGGCATGATGTAGAAGTTGAGTTGGTTCATCAGTCGTCTCATCACAGAGTCATACTGGTAGGAATGCAGAGCCTACAACAACAACAGGCTTATATGAACATGACAGGTAAGATCACAATGAACCATAGGCTATATCTCTTCTTGCAACTGTTTTATTTCACCAGTTAGAATACTTTCCAGTTGGTGAATAATAAATCATGATTAATACTCCTAAGCAGTCTGTAAGTCTGAGGGTGGCAGAGGATCCACCAGTGATATCACACACCTGTGACTGAACAGTACCACTGCTATAGAGGGCTACTAGAAAACCCTTATCATCATCATCCTCCTCATCGTTCTACAGCTGCACCATCGAGAGCATCCTGACCGGTTGCATCACCGCTTGGTATGGCAACTGCTCGGCATCTGACCGTAAGGCGCTACAGAGGGTAGCGCGTACGGCCCAATACATCACTGGGGCCAAGCTTCCTGCCATCCAGCACCTATGTACATGTACTAGGAGGTGTCAGAGGAAGGCCCAAAAAATTGTCAAAGACTCCAGTCAACCAAGTCATTGACTGTTTTCTCTGCTACCGCACGGCAAGCGGTACCAGAGCGCCAAGTCCTGGTCCAAAAGACTCCTTAATAGCTTCTACCCCCAAGCCATAAGACTGCTGAACAATTCATGAAATGGACTATTTACATTGACCCCCTCCTCCCTTTGTTTTTACACTGCTGCTACTCGCTGTTATCTATGCATAGTCACATTACCCCTTCCTATATGTGCAAATTACCTCGACTAACCGGTACCCTCTGTATATAGCCTCCTTATTGTTATTTATCCTATTGTTTAAAAAAAATATATAATTTAACCAGGTAATTTGACTGAGAACACATTCTCATTTACAGCAACAACCTGGGGAACAGTTTCAGGGGAGACGAGGGGGGATGAATGAGCCTATTGTAAGTTGGGGATAATTAGGTGATCATGATGGTAAGAGGGACAGCTTGGGAATTTGCCAGGACACCGGGGTTAACACCTCTACTCTTACGATAAGTGCCATGGGATCTTTAGTGACCACAGAGTGTCAGGACACCTGTTTAACGTCCCATCCGAAAGACGGCATCCTACACAAATCACTGTCCTGGGGCATTGGGATATTTTTTTTTAGACCAGAGGAAAAGGTGCCTCCTACTGGCCCTCCAACACCACTTCCAGCAGCATCTGTTCTCCCATCCAGGACCTGACCAGGACCAACCCTGCTTAGCTTCAGAAACAAGCCAGCAGTGGGATGCAGGGTGGTATGCTGCTGCATTATGTTACTTCTATTACATGTTTTACTTTAGTCTATTAAGCAAATATTTTCTTAACTCTATTTCGTTGGTTAAGGACTTGTAAGCATTTCACGTTATTTCATGGCGCATGTGACAAATAGAATTGTATTTGATTTGATCAGGAGTGTGTTAATGGCTCTTCCCCAGGCAGGTTCCAGTGGAGGAACCTGCTCAGTAATCAGGCTCAGGCAGAGGTTAATCTGACTTTGTAGAGAGATGGAGCTCTGCCCCCCACTGGCCAAAAGGAAACATTACTATTATTGAGCTAAACAGCACAGTGATCTGCTCCATTATAAAAGTCTGTTCTTGTACAAACTCTTGAAGTTTCTCAATACTGTCCTAGTACACACTCATCTGGAGCTGCATAACCTCCCTGCTAGACATGCACACGGCTTGCTATGTTCTAACAATGTTATAGTAAAGCTCTGACATTTCAGGGTGGTTTGGGTTGACTTGCGGGGACTTAATTGTGTGTGACGCATTACTCTCCCTGCTCTCTGTCAAAATGGTTGTAATGGTTCCAAACTGAGAGAGGGTCCAGAGCAAAAGTAGAGAGATGTGTGTATGTGTGCCAGCAGCATGTCACCTTGCATCCAAATGCTGGCTTACCTCTGAAGCTAAGCAGGGTGGGTCCTGGATGGGACACCAGATGGTGTTGGAGGGTCAGTAGGGGGCACTCTTCTCTCTGGTGTAAGGAGAACCCAGGGCAGTGAAGGGGACATTGCCCTGTGTAAGGTGCCTTCTTTCGGATGGGACGTTAAATGGGTGTCCTTACTCTCTGAGGTCATTAAAAATCCCATGGCACTTATTGTAAGAGTAGGGTTGTAATGGTTCCAAACTGAGAGAGGGTCCAGAGCAAAAGTAGAGAGATGTGTGTATGTGTGCCAGCAGCATGTCACCTTGCATCCAAATGCTGGCTTACCTCTGAAGCTAAGCAGGGTGGGTCCTGGATGGGACACCAGATGGTGTTGGAGGGTCAGTAGGGGGCACTCTTCTCTCTGGTGTAAGGAGAACCCAGGGCAGTGAAGGGGACATTGCCCTGTGTAAGGTGCCTTCTTTCGGATGGGACGTTAAATGGGTGTCCTTACTCTCTGAGGTCATTAAAAATCCCATGGCACTTATTGTAAGAGTAGGGGTGTTAACCCTGGTGTCATGGCTAAATTACCAACATGGCCACCTAATCATCCCCCTAATTGGCATATATCACTCCTTACCTCTCCAGCTGATATGTGGTGAGTGTTCTGGCACAGAAATGGTTGCTGTGCATCACCCAGGTGGATGCTATTTTAGACTTAGGAGTTAGGGTTAAGGTTAGAATAAGGGTTTAGAGTTAGGCTTAGGGGAAATAGGGTTTTGAATGGGGATCAATTGTTTGTCCACAAAAAGTCCACACAAATACAGTAAGACATAGCTGTGTGTGTGTGTGGTAGTTTATGATAATTCGATGTGACTAAACCACAAGCGGTTCTGGGGGTGGGTGGGACAGTGGCACTGTGACAACAATTTTGGACCCCCTTGTGGCCCCCCTAAATGTGGAGTATGAAATAATTTTTACATAACACATTTTTTGCTATCGTTATTTTTTTACATCCGTTATTAGACTGTGGCAACGATGATGATTATGAACATGGTCTTTTGCCTGCTAATGCCTGCAATGCAGTGAAGAAAACGATATGACAACAATAACGTCTAATGTAACTGGCCCCTCTAACAGTACAACTGGCCCCAGCTTGGCCTAGTTGAAATGGTCTAGAACCGCCACTGGACTAAACTTCTGCATTTGAGACCAAAACGTTACACAATGTTTCACATTGTTCAAATCTTGAACAGGCAAGCCCTCTGAACTGTCTGCAACATTGTGCAGCAACATTTGACAGATGTTCACTGTATTGACAAGGGAGTGTGACTGATGGTTGGCACTGTAGTTGATGCAATTAGTAGTGATTCAGCACCATAGACAGACAGCAGCAGAGACAGACAGCAGCAGAGACAGACAGCAGCAGAGACAGCCAGGCAGCAGCAGAGACAGCCAGGCAGCAGCAGAGACAGACAGCACCAGAGACCGACAGCAGCAGAGACCGACAGCAGCAGAGACAGGCAGCAGCAGAAACAGGCAGCACCAGAGACAGACAGCACCAGAGACAGACAGCACCAGAGACAGACAGCAGCAGAGACAGCCAGGCAGCAGCAGAGACAGCCAGGCAGCAGCAGAGACAGGCAGCACCAGAGACAGGCAGCACCAGAGACCGACAGCAGCAGAGACCGACAGCAGCAGAGACAGGCAGCACTAGAGACAGACAGCACCAGAGACAGACAGCACCAGAGACAGGCAGCACCAGAGACAGACAGCAGCAGAGACAGGCAGCACCAGAGACAGGCAGCACCAGAGACAGGCAGCACCAGAGACAGACAGCAGCAGAGACAGGCAGCAGCAGAGACAGGTAGCAGCAGAGACAGGCAGCACCAGAGACAGACAGCACTAGAGAGGCAGCACCAGAGAGGCAGCACCAGAGACAGACAGCAGCAGAGACAGACAGCACCAGAGACCGACAGCACCAGAGACAGACAGCAGCAGAGACAGGCAGCACCAGAGACAGGCAGCACCAGAGACAGGCAGCACCAGAGACAGGAAGCACCAGAGACAGGCAGCACCAGAGACAGGCAGCACCAGAGACAGACAGCACCAGAGACAGACAGCACCAGAGACAGACAGCACCAGAGACAGGCAGCACCAGAGACAGGCAGCACCAGAGACAGGCAGCACCAGAGACAGACAGCACCAGAGACAGGCAGCACCAGAGACAGGCAGCACCAGAGACAGGCAGCACCAGAGACAGACAGCACCAGAGACAGGCAGCAGCAGAGACAGGCAGCACCAGAGACAGACAGCACCAGAGACAGACAGCACCAGAGACAGACAGCACCAGAGACAGGCAGCAGCAGGCTGCAGCTTCCCCAGCTATTATTAATATCATAATAATATGTGACAATTAGCAGACGATTTTATCCAAAGTGACTTACAGTCATCTGTGCATACATTTTTACGTATGGGTGGTCCCGGGAATCGAACCCACTATCCTGGCATTGCAAACTTCCTGCTTAACTAACTGGAGGCGTTCAACAACCAAAGTGTTGCTTAGGTTCTTTTAGGTTGTGAAACAGCTCACATGTGGACGTATTTGACTGCAGTGCAACACATGATTAAAGGTTAACACTGTGATTTACAGTAAGAACGTAAGAGGTGCACAACTCCAGGCCTCTAGGACCACAGTCCTGCTGGTTTCTCCTCTTGGCACTTTACTGATCAATGCATGTTGTTGTTGGGCTGGAGAGTCCACACACACCTGGCTCTCCCAGGACGAAATCAGTCTCTTATAAGAAAGCAAGGCCGAGCTGGCACTGCTGCCCTAAAGGACTGGAGTTGTCAAGGAAGGCCAAAGGAACGTACCTCTTTGACAAACCACTGGCAGAAGGCTGGTCCAATCCACTCCCTTGCATGGACCCCACAGTCTATCCACACTGCCTTCTTATAGGACCGTGTTCTCTTTCCTAGCTGACAGGACAGGACACCAGTCAGTTAACCAACATTGTGTGTGTGTGTGTGTGTGTGTGTGTGTGTGTGTCTCCTACAGTACCTGAAGCACATAAAGGGGCCTGCCTTCATATGACCTCCCTATAGAGAACATGTCCACCAGGTGAGGATGGGTCCTGTTCATCTCAAACATCCAACTCTGGATCTGGGGAGAGAAACACAACAAACAAAGAATTGAATGATGTGGTCATTCAGCCATTAGAATGAAGATAAAAAGGCACCAGGCCATCCTATCAGCTCTATAACACTAGACCTACACATCACACTTTAACTCTGTGAAACAACTCATTTCACGCTAGGCAGCACGGCAATGAATCTTAGTTGTAGCTGATTCCATGGGGGAATCAGCCCGCACGCACGCGCGCACACACACACACACACACACACACACACACACACACACACACACACACACACACACACACACACACACACACACACACACACACACACACACACACACACACACACACACACACACACACACACACACACACACACTAATATAAAAGTTCAATTCCTTCCATGTGTTTTCACACCCACTCAATAACCCCCATGCTTTCCCTTACTCTAACACACTATACAGACGCTTAATCTAACAGTCCTGGATGATCGAGGTGATGGAGATGTAAGTATTTCCACCTCTCTGGAATGGTATGTACATTATGGCCCTGCTACACAGAGATTGTACAGATGGTGAATGTAAGTGAATGTTTCCTGTGTGTGTGTGTGTGTGTGTGTGTGTGTGTGTGTGTGTGTGTGTGTGTGTGTGTGTGTGTGTGTGTGTGTGTGTGTGTGTGTGTGTGTGTGTGTGTCTCCTGTGCGTGAGGATTGGTTCAAAGCTGTGTAATGATAATGATAGGTTGCTGAAGTCTTACTGAAAGGCTCCCTGGTTCCCCCTATCTCACAGTGGAATGCATGCGGACTGAGGCACTGGGGCGTACAGATTCAAGATTCAGGGGGCCAGAGGCAAATGCACACATCTCAAAGACTCCTAGTTGCACTGTACTGAACTGAAAAGTGTGTGTGTGTGTGACTGTGTTAGTGTGTGTGTACAAAACTAAACAGTGTGTTATCGTGTGAGCAACGGAGTAAATGAGAGTGTGTGTGGGTGTCCCACCTACCTCCTCCAGAGAGTGGTACACCTCATAGTCATATTGGGATTCAGACCTCCTCTTGCGGGAAGAGCGATATCCAGTCTGCTTTTCAATTTCCTTCTGAAGGTTAGATATGAACACCCTGTAGAGAGAGAGAGGGGGGGGGCAGAGAGAGAGGCAGAGAGAGAGAGAGAGAGAGAGAGAGAGAGAGAGAGAGAGAGAGAGAGAGAGAGAGAGAGAGAGAGAGAGAGAGAGAGATACAGACAGGAGAGAGAGAGAGAGAGAGAGACTAGTGTGAGTCTGATGGGTACATGGTTTTATGGGAAACATTTTTCCTGAAAAGTCCTTTCTTCTCTTGGTATTTCTATGAGCCAAAATACAGAGAAACGATTGAAACAAAAATAAAAAGACCTTGGTGTTTCAGCTTTGGATAACTGCAAGTACAAGAAGCTTTGGGGGTGTGATTTTAGTATAGATGAGTTTCCTTTTATCATCAGTTTGCTTATTCAAGTGAGAAAAAAATGCAGAGAGAGCAGAGACTTTGGCCTTGTGTGGAGAGACAGCTTGTAGACAGTGCTATTGTGTGTGAGTGTAAGAGCTCAGCAACCCTCTGGAAGTAAATCAACCTCTGCTGTCCATGAAGACAAAATATGTTCTATTTGATGAGTCACATTCTTCTGTCACATATTTGGTCAACTATTCTCATAGCACCGGAGAAGGTTACATCTGTCTTTGCTATTTTTTCAGAGAACTTTCTTTCTCTTCAAAAATGAGTACGTTTTGAAGATTATTGTCATACACTAGCTTAGCTCACATTAATGAGAAAACTGAAAACTGTGGACAGAAATTCAAGTGGTTGAAAGCGTGGCATTTTAGGAATCCCTACACACAATTGTATTTCCCCAGCTACGATTTGATATTTTATTCCCCTCTCATATGAACCCATCAACCATAGCTTTTCTCCTCTAAAACAGACTGTCTCTCAGACTGTACATAAAGAAACCCTTCAACTCACCAGCCTCCCCTACCCAGACAATATAAAATAATATATACTGCTCCAAAAAATAAAAGGAACACTAAAAACAACACATCCTAGATCTGAATGAAAGAAATAATCTTATTAAATACTTTTTTCTTTACATAGTTGAATGTGCTGACAACAGAATCACACAAAAATAATCAATGGAAATCCAATTTATCAACCCATGAAGGTCTGGATTTGGAGTCACACTCAAAATTAAAGTGGAAAACCACACTACAGGCTGATCCAACTTTGATGTAATGTCCTTAAAACAAGTCAAAATGAGGCTCAGTAGTGTGTGTGGCCTCCACGTGCCTGTATGACCTCCCTACAACGCCTGGGCATGCTCCTGATGAGGTGGCGGATGGTCTCCTGAGGGATCTCGTCCCAGACCTGGACTAAAGCATCCGCCAACTCCTGGACAGTCTGTGGTGCAACGTGGCGTTGGTGGATGGAGCGAGACATGATGTCCCAGATGTGCTCAATTGGATTCAGGTCTGGGGAACGGGCGGGCCAGTCCATAGCATCAATGCCTTCCTCTTGCAGGAACTGCTGACACACTCCAGCCACATGAGGTCAAGCATTGTCTTGCATTAGGAGGAACCCAGGGCCAACTGCACCAGCATATGGTCTCACAAGGGGTCTGAGGATCTCATCTCGGTACCTAATGGCAGTCAGGCTACCTCTGGCGAGCACATGGAGGGCTGTGCGGCCCCCCAAAGAAATGCCACCCTACACCATGACTGACCCACCGCCAAACCGGTCATGCTGGAGGATGTTGCAGGCAGCAGAACGTTCTCCACGGCGTCTCCAGACTCTGTCACGTCTGTCACGTGCTCAGTGTGAACCTGCTTTCATCTGTGAAGAGCACAGGGCGCCAGTGGCGAATTTGCCAATCTTGGTGTTCTCTGGAAAATGCCAAATGTCCTGCACGGTTTTGGGCTGTAAGCACTACCCCCACCTGTGGACGTCGGGCCCTCATACCACCCTCATGGAGTCTGTTTCTGACCGTTTGAGCAGACGCATGCACATTTGTGGCCTTCTGGAGGTCATTTTGCAGGGCTCTGGCAGTGCTTCTCCTGCTCCTCCTTGCACAAAGGCGGAGGTAGCGGTCCTGCTGCTGGGTTGTTGCCCTCCTACGGCCTCCTCCACGTCTCCTGATGTACTGGCCTGTCTCCTGGTAGCGCCTCCATGCTCTGGACACTACGCTGACAGACACAGCAAACCTTCTTGCCACAGCTCGCATTGATGTGCCATCCTGGATGAGCTGCACTACCTGAGCCACTTGTGTGGGTTGTAGACTCCGTCTCATGCTACCACTAGAGTGAAAGCACCGCCAGCATTCAAAAGTGACCAAAACATCAGCCAGGAAGCATAGGAACTGAGAAGTGGTCTGTGGTTACCACCTGCAGAACCACTCCTTTATTGGGGGTGTCTTGCTAATTGCCTATAATTTCCACCTGTTGTCTATTCCATTTGCACATCAGCATGTGAAATGTATTGTCAATCAGTGTTGCTTCCTAAGTGGACAGTTTGATTTCACAGAAGTGTGATTGACTTGGAGTTACATTGTGTTGTTTAAGTGTTCCCTTTATTTTTTTGAGCAGTGTATATCTGAACAGTCAAAGGAAGGAGAGACAGACAGAGAGAGACAGCGAGAGAGACAGAGAGAGAGACAGAGAGAGAAGGAGAGTGAGAGTGAGAGAAAGACAGAGAGAGAGAGAGAAAGACAGAGAGAGAGAGAGAAAGACAGAGAGAGAGAGAGAGAGAGAGAGAGAGAGAGAGAGAGAGAGAGAGAGAGAGAGAGAGAGAGAGAAAGAGAAAGAGAAAGAGAAAGAGAAGGAGAGTGAGAGTGAGAGAAAGACAGAGAGAGAGAAAGACAGAGAGGGAGAGAGAGAGAGAAAGACAGAGAGAGAGAGAAAGACAGAGAGAGAGAGAAAGACAGAGAGAAAGACAGAGAGAGAGAGAGAGAGAGAGAGAAAGACAGAGAGAGAAAGACAGAGAGAGAAAGAGAAGGAGAGTGAGAGAAAGACAGAGAGAGAGAGAGAGAGAGAGAGAGAGACAGAGAGAGAAAAAGACAGAGAGAGAGAAAGACAGAGAGAGAGAGAGAGAGAGAGAGAGAGAGAGAGAGAGAGAGAGAGAGAGAGAGAGAGAGAGAGAGAGAGAGAGAAGACAGAGAGAGAGAGAGAGAGAGAAAGAGGAGAGTGAGAGTGAGAGAGAGAGAAAGACAGAGAGAGAGAGAGAGAGAGAGAGAGAGAGAAAGAAAGAGAGGTATAGAGTAGAGCAGTAGAAAAAAGTAGAGTCTTCCCTGAGGATAGGGATGACAATGATAAACTCCATCATTTTAATGTTGATTGTGATGATTGATGGGAAGACAATATGAAATGGGGAGCAGTGAGTCGGGAGGGTAGTCTCTAAGCCCTTACTTAAAATATATGTGTTCCTTCTGGAGGCATGCACGAAGCCCTCGCGTGTTGTTCCGTCTCACATGCACGTCCACGGTGGCGTTGTGTCGGATCAGAGAGGCACTGTTGGGCTGCCACAGATCCACCTGAGAGACAGTGGGAGAGTTAGTTATAGTGGAATGAACATGGACACATGCCTATAAACACAGACATGGCAAGACACTCACCACTCAAACAACCTTGCTTCCCTTGATGAACCCACAGTTCTGAACAGAACTACATTGGCCCATCCCCTGAACGAATGACTTTAGCTTCCTCCTGCTAATAAACCCAGGGCTTCTGGGGAGATGGACAATAGCACAGCTTTAACATTCAAGGCTGTTCTCCACAGCACACTGTGACCTGGATTCTAGATCAATCTTATGGCTTAAGGCTTGATGGGTCTGTCCAGCAGGTCAATATTGCTCTCCGAGTAAAGTGTGAGGGAATGTTGATGACTACACACACAGACACAGACAGACACACACACACACAGACACAGACAGACACACACACACACACACACACACACACACACACACACACACACACACACACACACACACACACACACACATGAAAATGCGCACGCACGCACATACACACACCCCCACACACACCACATAGACACACACACACATGCGCACACCCACCCACACACACACACCACATAGACACACACACGCGCACACCCACCCACACACACACACCACAAGTCCTTATTACAGTTTTTTACAATCTTTTTGGCACTAATTTCAGAACCTTGATGTCATTTTTCAAAACTCTAGACACAAAACTCACAACCGATGGTCAAAATGCACATTTTTCTAAACTCTAACACCTTTTATAATTGCTTGGATACAATACACATAAAGCTAAGATCATTTGTTCAGTGAACTAAAATCACCTGTTCAAAATGGCACAACTTAACATCAAAGTACTACCATTTCAAAATGCAATTCACACATTACATCTGAGATGACTGTCTATTCATTTCATTACAATGATCTAAATATCAATTGATACAACTGCTCAAAATGATAAGCAACTGTTGCATTACTCTTACAGTTTTTGTCAATTGCTAACATGCATTGGTCAAAACTGAAGTCACATTGTCAAAACTCTTCACACAGTCAGCGAAACAGAAGTGCATGTGGACCAAACTGTGAATCATTTTTCATTGCTTTCACACAAAATGCATTCAATGACCACATTCTCCAAAATCCATGAACTCTTTTCTCATTCATACTCCACCACCTGCAAAACTATATACAGTCGGAAGTTTACATACACCTTAGCCAAATACATGTAAACTCAGTTTTTCACAATTCCTGAAATTTAATCTCAGTAAAAATTCCCTGTCTTAGGTCAGTTAGGATCACCACTTTATTTTAAGAATGTGAAATGTCAGTGTTAGAGCCGATGTGGACATATTTGTATAAAAGACAGAACATACAGAGCTCCATGTACATTTGTGTAAATATATTAAATATTACAGTTTTTCTCCATTGGTTTGGCTCATTTCTTGAAACAGAAATTACATTCTCAAAACTCTAAGATCATTTGGCAAAACAGCCTTACAGTTCAGCACAACACTATAGCTCACTTGCAAAAGCTCATATCTCTCCTAAAACTGTTCACTCATGCTTCAGAACTAAATTCCTTTCCCATATAAAGAGTCAGTGCCAGGAAAATGGCAAAGATCCTTCTCAATTGCTTTGGCTCATTTCTTGAAACAGACCGGACGTTCTCAACACTCTTGGTGCTTTAACCAAAACTAAATGTCCTTCTCATTTAAACAGTCAGTGCCCCCAAAATGCTTCGTCCCTTTGGCATTGTGTAAGCACTGCAAGTCAAAATGTTTAGATGTTTTGTCACTATGGCAGAGGACCATTGAAATATCCCTCATGTCCACCTTTCAGTCTTAGCCCAGTCCTTCATTGACAATGGTTACTGTACTGTTTTTTGTCCAGCTAACAGAATACAATTGTGTATAAAACTGAAAAAAATAAATAGGATTTTAGGGTAAGAGTAGCCTCCAAGGTTTGACATCACACATTGCACTCATACTGCCAAGGAAATTGTAACCATTATCATTCACACACATAAAGTAACTTCCATACATCAGAGTAAAAAGAAAATGTATACAGCATAATATACTGTAATATAAACACACAAACAAAAAACAATGAAAATGATATGCAGCCTACAGTGCTGTAAATAAAGCTGGAGTTTCACAACTAACAGTTCTTCACTGGTCGCTGTCCTCACCCTCCCTCTCCTGGCCACCATTCTCACCCTCCTGGCCATCCACACGCTGCTGTCTGTCTGGCCACAGATTCTCGTCCACATCACAGCGTATATTCTCCCTTGCGATGCAACGAGGGAAGAAACGGCGTGCATGTCGCAACCATCCCCTACACTGATCTCTTGTAATATCCTCACACGCAGCATCCATTGCATGGAGCAGGGACCTCTGATCTTGAGCCCGATGCTCATACACAGAAATACTCCTCAATAGGATTGAGGAAAGGAGAGTAAGGTGGTAGGAACACCATGACCATCCTTGGATGAGTAGTGAACCAGGCCCTGATGAGCGGGCCACGGTGGAAATTCACATTGTCCCATACAATGACATATTGTGGTAGGTGAGGCCCTACGAGACCTCTCTCATTTTCAGGGATCAAATCAAAATGAAGGCGGTCCAAGAAGATGAGGAGCTTCTGTGTATTGTATGGGCCAAGACTGGGTGGCCCGGTGGCCAATAATATTACGGCCACGTCTTCGGCCCTTGGCCAGGTTGAAGCCAGCTTCATCCACAAGCACGAGGATGTGATGGGTCTCGTTTCCTTCCAATGCCATTATTCTCTACAATAGCGTAAAAAAAGAAAACATCAAATCAGTCATACAGAAGAGTCATACACTACAGTTACAGACAATTACATAGGAATGTTCTATGTTCTCCACAAGTTCAATATGCTACTGGCCACTACTCCAGTGGTTCCAAACCTGGGGTACATGTACCCCTATGCAGAGGTCCTACAGGGGGTATTTGACAGAAAGGGGAGGGGGGAAATCGTCAATGACTAGACTTACTGAAATGTTACAGTAAAACCCACAGTATTAGATAGATTTACATGGGAGGCACTAATTGCAGCTCTTTGACCCCTTTTCTTATTGTATGTTATATTCTTCAAAATAAGGATTATAATGATAATTGCATCATACAGTAAGCTGCAGTTTTTAGGCGAAATGTTGAAGTCAGATAAATCAAATACTTCCATACCTGGATTACCTGGATACACAAATCAGGTAAAGTGGGTACTGAAGCCAAAAAAGTTTGGGAACCACTGCTTAATTGTAAAAAGGTTATAATAATGGACAACCAGTAACTGACTTACATGTACATACTGGTACCGCAGCTCTTTCACTCTATCAGAGTTCCTCTCAAATGGTACCCTGTAAATTTGCTTCATTGTCATCTGATGCTTCTTCAATATCTGGTCTATTGTGGAGTTGCTTATAGAGTTGACATTTTGGAATATGGCATTGTCTTGTAGGATTGCAGCGCGGATCTGTCTCAATGTGATGGCAAATAACATCACCATGTTACAGATCTCTTGTTCTTGTTGTTCATTGAGAAGTTTTCCTCTGCCACCCGTGCAAGGTTGTCGTCCAATCCTAGATATAGAAGTCAAAGGACAACACTCCATTCGTAATGTATACCTTATGTATTCCTTACAGAATGAGTTACCTATGTAATTGTATTGTTGTTTTACTTACAGTAACTTTACCACAATTCTAATGCATCACTGCACAGTGACTGGAATACTACTGTAAACTGTATCATCAATACTGTAGGCCTATCACACACACACACACACACACACACACACACACACACACACACACACACACACACACACACACACACACACACACACACACACACACACACACACACACACACACACACTAAATGAATAGGTAAATGTGTAAATAAATATATTTCTTGCTCTATGCACAGTGTCCTGTCCTATACAACATATAATTCCATCATTGACTGACTACATACCTGTTTTCCCAGTGAAAGGTTTGGATGATGGAGGAGACTGTTGAGCGAGGCACATTAGGCTGCACTCGGCGACCTGCCTCCGCCATTGTGAGGCCATGTTTGATGACATGGTCTATAATTGTGGCCCGAATTTCATCCGGGACAGCATGGTGTCTTCGTGCTCCTCGGCCTCTTCCCCCTATTCCACCACCACGCACCCTTACTCCTCCTCCTCCTCCTCTTCTTCTTCCTCTTCCTCTTCCTCGAGCAGGCAGTTGCCCTTGTTCATTTACTTGGCCAGGTGCCTCCATGTTCAGAAATTGTACTGGTCCTGCATGGTCAAGCTCTTTACATACACGTTTGGCAGCATTCACAGTCATGGACAGCACCTGTCAGATAACTAAACATACTGTTTGATTGGTCATCTGAGATGTGTGAAACTCCTCCTTCGTTAGTCAAGTTCTAGTTTCACCTGACTGTCAATTGCTGTAATACATTTATCAAATGTTCCAAGGGATTCATATATGGTATTCATGGTATTATGTTCTTGACTAATTTTGACAATTGAACAGACTATTGTGCATGTGATGACTTATACAATGAAATGACGCTGACACGTTTTGGAGCGAACAACCATTAGACTGAGAATCAACAATGAGTTTAGATCGATAAGATCTATTCACTTGGAAATTGTACTAAATGTAGGCTACATGTACTTAATCATTTGCAAAGATGTACTGAGACATTGAGACATGTACTTAGACATTTGCAATTTGATGAAATGAATGAGAAATTCAATTCTGTTGTGAACAATTGCCAATTGGTTTGGAGGTTTGTCCATGTAGTTTTGAGAATGTAATTTCTGTTTCAAGAAATGAGCCAAACCAATGGAGAAAAACTGTAATGTATATGATGAAATATTAGGTACGTACCTTCATGATTTATATTGACCTGATTGAGATGTATTCATTTGTTGTTAGCGTAACTGAGTTTTTGGGCCTTCGGGGGGAGGAGTCCTTGCTTGACGCAGGAGCGGTATAGTTTTTTGACCATACAGACATACAAACAGGTCATATTATGTATTTTTCATATAAAGTAATCTATGCTTTAAGTTGATTGGAGAATCATTTTTTTGTTAGATATAAGAAGAATAAACATTTTTGTTGCATCATATCCCTGGATCTCATTGAATGTTTGGCCGTTTGGAAACCTTGAGTGTGGACTGTACGCATACAAAACAACCCCGCTTCAGGCTTAGGGAGTCGCTATGGTAAAGAAGAAAGGAAGCCACTACAGTCAGAATAATAGTAGAGAGAATTATTTATTTCAGCTTTTATTTCTTTCATCACATTTCCAGTGGGTCGGAAGTTTACATACACTCAATTAGTATTTGATAGCATTGCCTTTAAATTGTTTAACTTAGGTCAAACTTTTCAGGTAGCCTTCCACAAGCATCCCACAATAAGTTGGGTGAATTTTGGCCCATTCCTCCTGACAGAGCTGGTGTAACTGAGTTAGGTTTGTAGGCCTCCTTGCTCACACATGCATTTTCAGCTCTGCCCACAAATGTTCTATAGGATTGAGGTCAGGGCTTTGTGATGGCCACTCCAAAACCTTGACTTTGTGTCCTTAAGCCATTTGCCACAACTTTGGAAGTATCCTTGGGGTCATTGTCCATTTGGAAGACCCATTTGCGACCAAGCTTTAACTTCCTGACTGATGTCTTGAGATGTTGCTTCAATATAGCCACATAATTTTCCTTTCTCATGATGCCATCTATTTTGTGAAGTGCACCAGTCCCTCCTGCAGCAAAGCACCCCCACAACATGATGCTGCCTCCCCCGTGCTTCATGGTTGGGATGGTGTTCTTCGGCTTGCAAGTCTCCCCCTTTTTTCCTCCAAACATAACGATGGTCATTATGGCCAAACAGTTCAATTTTTGTGTCATCAGACCAGAGGACAATTCTCCAAAAAGTACAATCTTTGTCCCCATGTGCAGTTGCAAACCGTAGTCTGGCTTTTTTATGGTGGTTTTGGAGCAGTAGCGTCTTCCTTGCTGAGCGGCCTTTCAGGTTACATCGATATAGGACTCGTTTTACTGTGGATATAGATACTTTTGAACCTGTTTCCTCCAGCATCTTCATAAGGTCCTTTGCTGTTGATCTGGGATTGATTTGCACTTTTCGCACCAAAGTACGTTCATCTCTAGGAGACGCGTCTCCTTCCTGAGCGGTATGACGCCTGTGTGGTCCCATGGTGTTTATACGTGCGTACTATTGTTTGTACAGATGAACGTGGTACCTTCAGGCGTTTGGAAATTGCTCCCAAGGATGAACCAGACTTGTGGAGGTCTACAATTTTTTTCTGAGGTCTTGGGTGATTTCTTTTGATTTTCCCATGATGTCAAACAAAGAGGCACTGAGTTTGAAGGTAGGCCTTGAAATACATCCACAGGTACACCTCCAATTGACTCAAATGATATCAGTTAGCCTATGAGAAGCTTCTAAAGCCATGACATATATTTCTGGAATTTTCCAAGCTGTTTAAAGGCACAGTTAACTTAGTGTATGTAAACGTCTGATCCACTAGAATTGTGATACAGTGAATTATAAGTGAAATAATCTGTCTGTAAACAATTGTTGGAAAAATTACTAGATGTCACAACCGACTTGCCAAAACTATAGTTTGTTAACAAGAAATTTGAGGAGTGGTTGAAAAACGAGTTTTAATGACTCCAACCTAAGTGTATGTGAACTTCCGACTTCAACTGTATACTCAGCAAAAAAAGAAACGTCCTCTCACTGTCAACTGCGTTTATTTTCAGCAAACTTAACATGTGTAAATATTTGTATGAACATAGCAAGATTCAACAACTAAGACATAAACTGAACAAGTTCTACAGACATGTGACTAACAGAAATGTAATAATGTGTCCCTGAACAAAGGGGGGTCAAAATCAAAAGTAAGTCAGTATCTGGTGTGGCCACCAGCTGCATTAAGTACTGCAGTGCATCTCCTCCTCATGGACTGCACCAGATTTGCCAGTTCTTGCTGTGAGATGTTACAACACTCTTCCACCAAGGCTCCTGCAAGTTCCCGGACATTTCTGGTGGGAATGGCCCTAGCCCTCACACTCCGATCCAACAGGTCCCAGACGAGCTCAATGGGATTGAGATCCGGGCTCTTCGCTGGCCATGGCAGAACACTGACATTCCTGTCTTGCAGGAAATCACGCACAGAACGAGCAGTATGGCTGGGGGCATTGTCATGCTGGAGGGTCATGTCAGGATGAGCCTGCAGGAAGGGTACCACAAGAGGGAGAAGGATGTTTTCCCTGTAACGCACAGCGTTGAGATTGCCTGCAATGACAACAAGCTCAGTCCGATGATTCTGTGACACACCGCCCCAGACCATGATGGACCCTCCACCTCCAAATCGCTCCCGCTCCAGAGTACAGGCCTCGGTGTAACGCTCATTCCTTCGACGATAAACACGAATCCGACCATCACCCCTGGTGAGACAAAACCGTGACTCATCAGTGAAGAGCTCTTTTTATCAGTCCTGTCTGGTCCAGCGACAGTGGGTTTGCCCATAGGCGACATTGTTGCCGGTGATGTCTGGTGAGGACCTGCCTTATAACAGGCCTACAAGCCCTGAGTCCAGCCTCTCTCAGCCTATTGCGGATAGTCTGAGCACTGATGGAGGGATTGTGCATTCCTGGTGTAACTCGGGCAGTTGTTGTTGCTATCCTGCACCTGTCGCGCAGGTGTGATGTTCGGATGTACCGATCCTGTGCAGGTGTTGTTACACCTGGTCTGCCACTGCGAGGACAATCAGCTGTCCGTCCTGTCTCCCTGTAGCGCTGTCTTAGGCGTCTCACAGTACGGACATTGCAATTTATTGCCCTGGCCACATCTGCAGTCCTCATACCTCCTTGCAGCATGCCGAAGGCACGTTAACACAGATGAGCAGGGACGCTGGGCATCTTTCTTTTGGTGTTTTTCAGAGTCAGTAGAAAGTTTTCATAACTGTGACCTTAATTGCCTACCGTCTGTAAGCTGTTAGTGTCTTAACAACCGTTCCACAGGTGCATGTTCATTCATTGTTTATGGTTCATTGAACAAGCATGGGAAACAGTGTTTAAACCCTTTACAATGAAGATCTGTGAAGTTATTTGGATTTTTACGAATTATCTTTGAAAGACAGGGTCCTGAAAAAGGGATGTTTCTTTGTTTGCTGAGTTTATTTGCAGCACCTGTTTTCAAATGCTAACACACTGTTTCCAAAACTGTTAAAAACACATTCAAAACAGAACGATAGCAAATGTTGTGCATTTCTCCAGTAACTAGATTGAAACATATAGAAAATCTCAGCAGAATATTTAATAATTCCAAAAACAGCTGATTGCAATTTCAGCTGAAAGCCTTCCCAAGTGTCCTGTTTTTAATCTCGATACCAAACAAAAGACGACGGCTTCGGGATGATTTAGTTTGGAAACATGGACCAAGGAAGACAGGTTGGTGGGGAAAGAAGAGTGGCAGGGTGAGGGAGAATGTGTGGAGGACAAAAGAGAGGAAGACCAAGAGCGGTGGTCTCTGACGAGATAAGGGCCACAATTACTGACCATGTTGTAAACCATGGTCTCTCTTTGAGAGAGGCCGGTTTAAGGGTGCAGCCAAATCTGCAGCATTCAACAGTTGCATCAATAGTATGAATTTTCCGGCAAAACAACAGGTGAGATGTGCATCCTTCAATAATAATTGAACTACATACTACATTACAATACAGTATGTTCACATTTTTACATGTACTGACATTTTGAAATATATTGTTTTGTGTTTTTCAGTAGGATCCAAAGGTTGCCTCCCACAGGAGGGAGAGGCAGAACGTTATCAGATGCTGTCACGTGTGCTCCCTCTCCGGCCTCTAGGTCACCAGGCTGCTCGTTAGGGCGCACACCTGTCACCAGCGGTACGTGCATAATGACACTCACCTGGACTCCATCACCTCCTTGATTACCTGCCCTTTATATGTCACTCCCTTTGGTTTCTTCCCCAGTCGTCATTGTTGCTGTTTCATGTCGGTGCGCTGTTTGTGTTTCTTGGTTTGTTCATTTATTTATTAAATGTATTCTCTCCCTGAACCTGCTTCTCGACTCAGCATACATCGTTACAGAGGCGCAGGAAATTGCCATTGTTGACATGGTAATTGGCAACAATGCAAAAAAACTGCGGCAAATTCAGGACAGAGTGATGGTAGAGGAGCTAACATCACAACGTGTCCAGCACTGTCCAATGATGGGTTGCTGTTACACAAACTACTCATTGGCCCCTACAATACAGAAGCTCTTTTCTGGATGACCTGCGTAATCGACTTGTGCCAGCAGAGGAGAGAGGGGCAGGAAACTCCCCTACCTTCATTGATGTGTGGGATAATGTGGCATTCCACCACTTTGCTGCAGTCACAGACTGGTTTGTTGCACATCCCAGGATGTCAGTACGATTCCTGCCTCCATACTCCCCCCTTCCTAAACCCCAAAGAGGAGTTTTTCTCTGCGAAGAGGTGGAAGGTTTATGACCACCATCCACATGACCAGATGTCCTTACTGGATGCCATGAATGCGGGGTGTGGAGACACTTCTCCTGAAGATTGTCAGGGTTGGACTAGACATTCCAGAAGATACTTTCCAAGATGCATTACCAGAGAAGACAAGATGTGATGTTGATGAGAACTTGCAGGAGAACTAGAACCCTCACAGTACTATACAGTATGAGTGATTATACTATACATGTTTTTTGTTGTAATTATTATTGCAGACCTGGAATTTCAGGAATTTGTTTTTTGTTTCAACGTTACATTTTTCACATGTAAATTACTATATGCAAAGATATAGAAAAAAATAAAGGCTATTGAAGCAAATTGCTGCATTTGATTCATTCTTGTTACGTATACTGTAGTACAGTCAATAAAGTGAAAAGGTGTCATTCTTAGTCTATAATGAAATACTGATTTATGTGAAAATTTCAAAGAGAAGTTCATTTATGTAATGCTCCCTGTTAGTGTTTTTTAGGTCAGTGTGTTATGAGTGCCAATGCCTGCTTTCTGAGTGAGAATTGTTGCCAGTGTTATGGTTGAACAAGCTTATTTTGAATGAAGTGTTTTGGTGGTTTGAGTGAGTTTTGGAGGTGAGATTAACTGTTTGGCCAAGATGCATGTTGGTAATGTAGACTGTGTGAAGAGTTTTGAAAAAGTGGCTTCAGTATTGACTGATACTTGTTAGCGATTGAGAAAAAAACAAAAAAACAATGCGTAGTTTTATGGAAACTGACAAACAATATGCCATGTTCAGATCATGAAAGTTTCAGGATGAGATCCATTGGCAACAATTACCGTGGAACATGAACCAATTGGACTACATTATCTATGGATGTAATATTTCATCATTCTTTATCAGACACTTTCTATTGTCCCATGTTTTAAGATTTCACATTACTGTACACTCACTGGCCACTTTATTAGGTACAACTATCTAGTACTGGGTAGGACCCCCTTTTGCCTCCACAACAACCTGAATTATTCACGGTGCTGTACGTTAAGAGATGCCCTTCTGCACACCACTGTTTTAAATGGCTGTTATTTGAGCATTTGTGGCCTTTCTGTTAGCTTGAATGAGTCTGGACATTTTCCTCTGACCTCTCTCATTAACAAGGGGTTCTTGCCCACGGAAGTGCCACTCACTGAATGTGTTTTGTTTATCGCACCATTCTCTGTAAACTCTAGAGACTGTAGTGCGTAAAAATCCCAGGAGGGCAGCTGTTTCTGAGATGCTGGAACCACGTGTGGCACCAACAATCATACCACGGTCAAAGTTGCTTAGATTATGCATCTTCCCCATTCTAATGTTTGGTCGAACAACAACTAAAGCTCTCTACTCTACATACGGAGTTGCAGGCAGCCACATGATTCCCTGTTCGAAGGAGCAGGCTATTTGCGTTAACTTGTTTGGGATAGGGGGCGGTATTTTGACATCCGGATGAAAAGCGTGCCCAAAGTAAACTGCCTGCTACTCAGGCCCAGAAGCTAGGATATGCATGTAATTTGGATAGAATGTCTGTGAGTATAACAGAACTTATTTGGCAGGCGAAACTCCGAGGACAAACCATTCAGGATTTTTTTTTTGTTCACTGTTTTCAATTGCTTTTCTATGGTAAACTAGATTTATGAGGGACCTGGTTGCAGTTCCTATGGCTTCCACTAGATGTCAACAGTCAAGCCAAGTGGACTCTTTTTTTTTTTTTGGGGGGCCACTTTTGATTTTATCCGCTATTGAACACAGTATATTCCGTGTTAAATTTTAGCGATTATTTACGTTTTAGGATACCTAAGGATGGATTAGGAAACTTGTTTAAAATGTTTGGGCAAAGTTTACAGGTAACTTATTAGATCATTTGTAGTCATGTTGGGCGAGTTGGAACTGGTGTTTTTCTGAATCAAACGCGTCAAATAAATTGACATTTTGGGGATATAAAAAAGGAGTTTATCAAACAAAAGGACCATTTGTGATCTGTTTCTGGGACATATTGGAGTGCCAACAGAAGAAGATCTTCAAAGGTAAAGCATGAATTATATCGTTATTTCTGACTTTTGTGTCGCCACCTGCCTGGTTGAAAATGATTGTTATGCATTTGTATGGTGGGGTGCTGTCCTCAGATAATCGCATGGTTTGCTTTCGCCGTAAAGCCTTTTAGAAATCTGACATGGCTGGATTAACAAGAAGTTAAGCTTTATTTTGGCTAGGTGGGATGGTAGCGTCCCACCTGACCAACATCCAGTGAAAGTGCAGGGTGGCAAATTCAAACTACAGAATTGTAAATATAAAAAATTCTTGAAAATACACATGCATATTTACAATTATGTAGTTTGAATTTGGCGCCCTGCACTTTCACTGGATGTTGGTCAGGTGGGACGCTACCGTCCCACCTAGCCTAGTTAACATGCAGGTGTACCTAATAAAGTGGCCGGTGAGTATTTATGCTGGCTCTTGTAAATGCTTTTCCAATAAAAATGAATCAACCAAACCCCAGAAGATCAACCGTGGCCTCAATCATCAGAACTTTCCGCAATGATAACCTGTAAGTCTTCAGCATGCACTAAACATTAGGCTACTCTCAATTGTCAAATGACTGTATACTGCATGCCAATGTGTACTACAGAGTAGGTGATGTGACTAAATGAATTCTTACTGTAATTTTCCCTACAGAGACTAATTTTCCCTGCAGAGACTAGGCCAAATAGGGGAGGCAGTGGCAAAATTCTGACTGACCAACAAGAGTGGGCTGTGGTCAATTTGGTTCGGGACAGAAATTATATTTGCCTTACAGAAATTTGGCAGCACATCTTGGACAATGACGACATGTTCAACAATGTGGAAGCCATAAGTTTACCGACTATTGCACGCGTGCTGAAAAAGCACCAGGTGTCTCTAAAACAGCTATACCGTGTGCCTTTTGAAAGAAATGCAGACAGTCAAGCAACTGAGGACTGAGTATCTTCAGGTATGTTCAGTTTCAAGATGCCTGTTGTGAAAAATTCCCCAAAAGTTCTACATCATTGTAATCAGTAATTCTCTATCCAAAATGTATTTTTAGAGGGTGATGGAGCTGGATGCTGACGAAAACCATCACAAATTCCTCTTTTTTGGATGAGGCAGGCTTCAACCTGGCCAAGACAAGGAGGAGAGGTCGGAATTTCATTGGCCAGTGGGCAACCATCCAAGTACCTGGACAACGTGGGGCCAACATCACCATGTGTGCAGCTATATCAGAAGATGGTGTGGTGGGACAGACCTCATATTGGATGATATAATGCAGCTCTCCTTGTAACCTTCCTTGATGAGCAACATCAGGTCTGTAGAGCTGATGGCGTGACCAATGTCATTGTGTGGGATAATGTCAGGTTCCACCATGCTCAAATGGTGCATGCATGGTTTCAGGCCCATCCACAATTTACCACCCTGTACTTACTCTATACTCTCCTTTCCTTAACCCAATTGAGGAATTTTTCTCCACATGGAGGTGAAAGGTATATGATAGGTGCCCTCACGAACAAGCCACCCTTCTCCAGGCCATGGATGACGCATGCAATTACATCAAGGCAGACCAGTGTCAGGCCTGGATTCGCCATGCCTGAAGATTCTTCCCAAAATGTTTGGCTAATGAAAACATCCATTGTGATGTGGATGAAAACCTCTGGCCAAATCCACAAGACAGGGTTGATGGAAATATACATATTCTATGTTTTACTGTAGTTTTTTTTATTTTTTGCTTTGATTCAAAGAAACCTATGTTGTAACGTCCGTCGTTGAAGGTAGACCAAGGTGCAGCGTGTGTTGGGTTCATCATATTTTATTTAACGGTGAACCAGCAAAAACCAAAACAAGAAACAACGAACGAAAAGTTTTACAGGCTACTCACAGCAATACAAAAACAAGATCCCACAAACACAGGTGGAAAAAAGGCTGCCTAAGTATGGGTTTTAATCAGAGACAACGATAGACAGCTGCCTCTTTTTAGGAACCATACTCGGCCCAACACAAAGAAATACAAAACATAGAATGCCCACCCCACACCCTGACCTAACCACATAGAGAAACAAACCCTCTCTCTCAGGTCAGGGCGTGACATATGTTGTGATTTTACTGTATGTCATCAATACATTTCAGATTTTGTTCAATGTGTCTGTAGTATTCTCTCTACTAGTCCTTTTACAGTGATTTATTTACGTGTAGTACCATAATGAAACATGTATCACATATTTTGTACTACATTATTTAATGATTGTATGAACAACTACACAGTTAAACTATCGGTATCTTCTGTGTGGGTGATCTAAATGAATGTTCCAATGGTATTTCATGATAAGTGAGTTATTTGAACCAATGATTCTGCAAGTGCAAGGTTTCTTTAAAGATATAAATGCACAATGCAATGTTTAGAACATTGGATAGCCTGTGTTACAAGTGATGACCATTGCGAGTTTTGTGTCTAGAAAAATGACCACAAGGTTCTGAAATCAGTGCCAAAGTGATTGTAAAAAAACTGTAACAGCCCAGTCAAGCCATTCCCTCTGCCTCCAACATCCCACACCCTGCTGTTTGTCCCCAGGTTAGCAGCAAAGCCTTCTTTCAGCTCCTGCCAACAGATAGGCCTGCTGGCTGGAGCTGGTATAACCTATCCTTTAGCCAGCTATTAGCAGCCAAATAAACACATGTCGACCTTTGACCAGGCATTGATGCTCTCCTTCACCAAGGCTTTATGTAAAGACAATACCAGCCTTGCTCTAAAATTAAACTTTTTTGGGAGCATGAATCAGCGATTCAGTTATTTGCTGTGACGGGAACTGAGCGTCTCATAGTGCCAGCTGGCTCTGGTTTCAGCACGGGAGTAGAATCCTACAGACTGGTACAAACCCCTATTAACAGACCGATTAGTTTAATGGTTAACAGAAAGCCATGCACCCGCTTTGAAGTAAACGGTATAGAATGCCATGGTGTCCTCAGCTTTTCTCTGTTACTCCCAGCCAACATAAATGGGTAGGGTCAAAGGCCTCATTTCCAAATGGCTAAGAGCACCATTGTTACAGTAAATGTTTCCACATCTTCATCTCTTTGTTGGTCTCACAAATCAAACAGCCCAAGTATCACTTGTGTATCACTATCAGAGAACATGGTTCAGTCTTAATGAGGCCCTTGTAGGATCCAAGTTACGGTTTTCTGTAATTGTTTACAGAAAAGGCTCTTATAGATGCATTCCTTGGCTCCATTAGGAAATAGAATTCCCATTGATTAGATCCTTTATGATTTGATTGTTTACGCAATTTGTGGTTATAGGATACCTTTAAATTGAGGGAGTTGTGTTATGGTTCATGGCAATGATGGCATGGAGTTAAGGAAGCTACTGGGCCTACAGTAGAGATTAGTTCAGTCCTGAGACATACTGTAGACATGTCGGCCTCAACACAAGGCAACTAAGGTGAAATTCTATTGGAGAATTTGTGCTTCAGGAGAAGCTAGACAGATCTATCAAAATACATAGTGTAACGCCCTGGCCATTGAGAGGTTTTTGTTCTCTATTTTGGTTAGGCCAGGGTGTGACCAGGGTGGGCATTCCATGTCCTTTTTTCTATGTTTTATATTTCTTTGTTTTGGCCGGGTATGGTTCTCAATCAGGGACAGCTGTATATCGTTGTCTCTGATTGGGAGCCATACTTAGGCAGCCTGTTTTCCTTTGGGTTTTGTGGGTGGTTAATTTCTGTTTAGTGTTGCTTACCTGACAGAACTGTTTGGCTGTCGTTTTTTTGTTTCTTTGTTTATGTGTTCTCAGTACAATAAATACATGATGAGCACTCAACACGCTGTGCCTTGGTCTACTCCCTTCGACGGCCGTTACAGAACCACCCACCAAAAGAAGACCAAGCAGCGTGGATCGGAGCACCGGGGAGAAGGATGGACATGGAAGTCGGAACGTCGATTCTAGGAGGACAAGTTAAGGGAGCTACAGGAACCTGAGAGGCAGCCCCAAAAAAAGTTTTGGGGGGGCACACGGGGAGTTGGGGTAAGTCAGGTTGGAGACCTGAGCCAACTCCCCGTGCTTATTATGGGGAGCGACGGATCAAACAGGCACCCTGTTATGCTGAGTTACGCACTGTGTCACCAGTGCGCAGCTATAGCCCGGTGCGGTCGATACGGGCTCCTCAGCGTTGCCGTGCTAGAGTTGGCACTCAGCCAGGGAGAAGTGCGCCGGCACAGCACATCTGGCCACCAGTGTGACTCCTAGGTCCAGCCTACCCTGTGCCTGCTCTACGCACGGCAGCCATCATTCCCCAGCACAGCCCAGTTCGCCCTGTGCCAGCGCTCCGCCCATGCCGGGCTATAGTGACCATCCAGCCAGGACGGTGTGTGCCAGCCCTGAGCTTCAGATCTCCGGTACGCCTCCATAGCCCAGTACGTCCTGTTCCTGCTCCTCGCACTAGCCCTGAGGTGCGTGTTACCAGTCTGGCACCTCCAAAGCCAGTCCCACGCATCAGGCCTCCAGTGCGCCTGTCCAGCCCAGTACGTCCTGTTCCTGCTCCTCGCACTAGCCCTGTGGTGCGTGTTACTAGTCTGGCGCCTCCAAAGCCAGTCCCATGCATCAGGCCTCCAGTGCGCCTGCCCAGTCCAGTACGTCCTGTTCCTGCTCCTCGCACTAGCCCTGAGGTGTGTGTTACCAGTCTGGCACCTCCAAAGCCAGTCCCACGCATCAGGCCTCCAGTGCGCATTCCCTGTCCGGAGCCGCCAGAGTTGCCCGCCTGTCCGGAGCCGCCAGAGTCGCCCGCCTGTCCGGAGCCGCCAGAGTCGCCCGCCTGTCCGGAGCCGCCAGAGTCGCCCGCCTGTCCGGAGCCGCCAGAGTTGCCCGCCTGTCCGGAGCCGCCAGAGTTGCCCGCCTGTCCGGAGCCGCCAGAGTCGCCCGCCTGTCCGGGGCCCGCTGCGAAGGTCCCCAGTCCGGGGTCGGCGGCGAGGGTCCCCACTCCAGAGGCACCACCTAAGTGGGTCAAGGTAGAGCGGGGTCCACGTCCCGCACCAGAGCCGCCACCGTAAGGAAGGCCCACCCGGACCCTCCCCTTTAGAGTCAGGTTTTGTGGCCGAAGTCCGCACCTTTGGGGGGGGGGGGGGGGGTACTGTCACGCCCTGGCCATAGAGAGGTTTTTGTTCTCTATTTTGGTTAGGCCAGGGTGTGACTAGGGTGGGCATTCTATGTCCTTTTTTCTATGTTTTGTATTTCTTTGTTTTGGCCGGGTATGGTTCTCAATCAGGGACAGCTGTATATCGTTGTCTCTGATTGGGAGCCATACTTAGGCAGCCTGTTTTCCTTTGGGTTTTGTGGGTGGTTAATTTCTGTTTAGTGTTGCTTACCTGACAGAACTGTTTGGCTGTCGTTTTTTTGTTTCTTTGTTTATGTGTTCTCAGTACAATAAATACATGATGAGCACTCAACACGCTGTGCCTTGGTCTACTCCCTTCGACGGCCGTTACACATAGCACTCTGTGGTCTCAGTATCAACAATTCAAAGGGCAAAGCACTAAAGGAAACATCTTTCCACTAGTGTCTGAATGATGGTACAAACATATTTGGAGTCCAACCCTTCTGTCTCTCTGTGGACTGGCACCCGTAGATGTGAATCAACAATTGAATGTATGTGACACTCCTCTCTCTATTTGACCCCAGTCTCTACCTGAAGGTTAAAAGTGTGACTTTGGCATGAGGTCGTCACGGCGGAGCGCGGCTAAACTAATGAAAACACATCTCAGCAGCAGCTGTCCAAACAGTAGCTACCATCTCCAGGCTCTCCTTATCCACTGGCCCTCCTTTGACAAAGACTCAGGCCATACCAAGACCAACATGTGGGAACCACCAAATGATGTCCGGTTATTTAGCCATCAGTACAATAAATCACTACTTTTTGGGTCAATTTACTTTTCCCCCTCTCTGTCCCTCATTCCCTCTCTGAGTTAGTCTTTCTGGTTGTCAGAACAGTTCAGCCCAACCCTGAACCCTAATAGACTTGGCCAAGGATAACTATAACAGCCCAAACACCTCCCAACAGAACCCAAACAGTCAGACATACAGTACTTCAGACACTACCAAATAGCCATATCAGTGATATACTACCCAATACAGGCCAAAACAACTAAAGACAGCCCAACATTGGCAAACACTGTTCAACATATCCCACCACTGCAACACAAAAAGTGGGATGGCTGTATCTAATGTGAATGTATCAATTCAACACAGTTTTCATATATTAACCTTGACCACCCAGGCAGGTTCCACCTCATTTTCATACTCCACTAATAACATCAGTCCTTCTGCTGGGAGTTTATCTCAAGGGAAGGAAAGTGCAGGAAGGTTGTCGTTTTTCCTGGCATTGCTGTGTAATTGTTCCCAAATGGGATTGGGAATGTCACAGGCCACAGGAAACTCCTTCTCGCCTTGTCCGAGGAGCCTGCAGGTTTTTCCAACGGCAACAGTCCATGAACCAGATATCTTTCTTACTTGCATGAACTGCATCATCTGCCTCTCTGTAAAATGTGTCAGAAGAAGAATGTCTAGTACACTGACTACAGTATGATCACCGTGGTTCTCTATTGATGGTAAACAGTGAACGTTTTATCATGGCCTATTGTTCCTTCCTGGTGAAGCTACAGTATTGATGGAGACTCAATCTAAACATCCCTCCCCATTATGTAAATATAAAAATACTTCATCTCTCCCTCACTCTCAGACTGCAGAGCTCACTGAAGTAGAACAGGGGCCTCTTCTTCTCTCATAGAAACAGACATGGTCTGACGGTGGACGGCTCCCTCTCCCAGTCTCCCTGTCTCAGTAAAGAGGTTCTCTCAAGAGAGATAGAGAGAGAGAAACCGCTCAATCTGCATAACACTGTTGTTCTGACAGAGTAATCTGCCTCGGCTCGTAACTCAAGTTGACACGTTGACTCCGGGAAATATGATCATCAACACTGTGTCATAATAATCAGAGATGATGAGTGGGTTAATTACTCTCTCTGTGTGTGTGTGTGTGTGTGTGTGTGTGTGTGTGTGTGTGTGTGTGTGTGTGTGTGTGTGTGTGTGTGTGTGTGTGTGTGTGTGTGTGTGTGCGCGCGCACTCGTGTGTGTGTGTACGTGTGTTTTTGTGTGAAGAAAGAGAGAGGGTGAGACTATTAAAGACAGGACATCATTACCTTGATGTTTCCCAGGAGTTTCTTGAGCTCCTGAACCTCCCCCTCGTTGCTGGGAGTTATCCTGAAGACTTGATCACTGAACAAGCAGAGGGAAGGAGTTAAGTAACATTTATGCATTTCTTTTCTATTTGCTGAAGGGCGGACTGGCCATTGTACATTATTACTAGTATACTGTATAACTACAACAGAGTTTTCTTATTTCTTATTTTTTATAAAAGACTGTAAAAACACCTGCAAATCCGCTCCAATTTATTTACATTTTGGAAATCTATTCCAAACTATTCCCACGCATAATACAACTGTAAGCAAGATTTTAATTGATTATGTTTTAGCCAAACAATATATCTGTTTGGGCTTCTTGCGGTCAGTTTGCACTCTACAAATTATTTGTAATTATGTTCAGTTCACCTAACAATCCCCTTACGAAAAATGTATCCACCGCAAAAAAAAATGACAATTAATTATAAACCACATAATAATTCACATTTCCTGTTACTGCAGGATTATTTTCCTGCTGTAGGAGATGGCTCAAATGAAGATCCTATACCTTATCTAACTACCTTGTAGGATCTACCTATCTATCTAAACTATGTCTGGAAGTAGACATAATCTGTCCCCTATACTAACCACAGTCAGGATTAAGTTGAGCAAGATTTAAAATGACTAAAAGCACCTCACTCTATGACATTTCTCAGCCATACAGTAGACAGAGTTAATGCAGTCTCCCTTTTGTACATGACTGGAGAATGACACTTAATTGTGAGAGATGATTCAGCAAGGTTAAGGGAAGGGCTGGGTCCTGTTTTAGTGTGACGGAATGGATGGATGACAGGGTCAAACCAGCGGTGAACAATCAAATCAAATCAAAATACATTTGTCACATGCGCCGAATACAACAGGTGTAGAACTTACAGTGAAATGCGTACTTACAAGCCCTTAACCAACAATGCAGTTATAAGAAAAATAATAAATAAGTAAAAAATAGAAAATAAAAGTAACAAATAATTAAACAGCAGCAGTAAAATAACAATAGCGAGGCTATATACAGGGGGTACCGGTACAAAGACAATGTGCGGGGGCACCGGTTAGTCGAGGTAATTGAGGTAATATGTACATGTAGGTAGAGTTAAAGTGACTATGCATAGATAATAAACAGAGAGTAGCAGCAGCATGGGGGGGGGGGGCAATGAAAATAGTCTGGGAGCCCTTTGATATGCTGTTCAGGAGTCTTATGGCTTGGGGGTAGAAGCTGTTAAGAAGCCTTTCGAACCTAGACTTGGAGCTCTATGACTAGGGTGGTTGGAGTCTTAAACAATTTTTAGGGCCTTCCTCTGACACCGACTGGTGTAGAGGTCCTGGATGGCAGGAAGCTTGGCCCCAGTGATGTACTGGGCCGTACGCACTACCCTCTGTAGCGCCTTGCGGTCGGAAGCCGAGGAATTTGGCTGACAGACAGTGCAGTGCTACAGCGTTTTGTGTTACACACAGGTGATGGGATGGGACACAGGTTTGTTATTACAACACATCATTAAATTGAGACAGATGAGAATCAGGAGTCTTAAATAACATGAACCTATATTAAAACATAATATAGAGAATGTTATCTCTGGTAACTTTTCAAAAGGATATCCTACTGAAAATAAAATGATGCTGACATCTAAAATATAATTTCCCCCTCCAGAAACGAGCCCAATAACATATTGGTCCATAATATCAGGCAAGTGTGCTATTTAGCCATACTCATTATCACCTGATGTGGCCCAACTGATGCAGCATAGTTGCTAGGAATAAATAGGCAGAGGGTAGCCCATCTGCATTTACCTCACTGGGCTGATCATTAGCAAGATCACAAACTCTAAAGTCTAAACATTAGGCTATCTTGTTGCTAGTTACAGTATAGCAGCATAATGATGACTTGAATGTCCCCCCAAAAAAACATTCCACTGGCACTCAGCTAACCAAGGATCATGTAGGCTACTGTGAATATAATATAAGCCTACCTGTTATACATGACTCAGGTTACATTTCAACGCCATTGTAGCCCGCTAACGTGCATAAACCAATGCCGCTGCTAGAACTAAAATGGTGCATTTTACACATTTCTTGGATTTGAGAAATAAGTGTAGCTTAGTAGAAAGCTAGAAAGCTCAGTGATCCTCATCAACAGTGGCCATCAAAACTGCTTTCAAAGGTGTGTTTCCCGCGACTGCATTAAGAATGTTGAATGGCTACAATGACTGGGCATCACAGGAGGCTGGTGGCACCTTAATTGGGGAGGACGGACTCATGGTAATGGCTGGAGCGGAATAGGTGGAATGGTATCAAATACATCACACACATTGTTTTTATGTGTTTGATGCCATTCCATTCGCTCCGTTACAGACATTATTGTGTGCCGTCCTCCCCTCAGCAGCCTCCTGTACTGGGCATGCATATTTCTCTCCCTGTGCGGCACTGGCAATTTGAATGCTCCTTGAGAGGAATATTATTTTCTTGCATAGAATGCGACAGGCTGAACAATTGGTAAACTATTCTACTATGGGGTTGTCTGATTTTTCTGTTGCTTAGCCTACTTGTGTTGTTGGCTGTGGGAAATTAAATGTGGACAGCAATCTTTCATTAGATAAATCAAATAGGCTAACGAAAGGTAACGGATCTCAGCTCCACCCGGGTCTCTTTTGGGCTAGAGACAAGCGGTTTGGGCTAGAGACAAGCGGTTTGGGCTAGTGACAAGCGGTTTGGGCTAGAGACAAGCGGTTTGGGCTAGAGACAAGCGGTTTGGGCAAGCGGTTTGGGCTAGAGACAAGCGGTTTGGGCTAGACACAAGCGGTTTGGGCAAGCGGTTTGGGCTAGTGACAAGCGGTTTGGGCTAGAGACAAGCGGTTTGGGCAAGCGGTTTGGGCTAGAAACAAGCGGTTTGGGCTAGAGACAAGCGGTTTGGGCAAGCGGTTTGGGCTAGAAACAAGCGGTTTGGGCTAGAGACAAGCGGTTTGGGCTAGAGACAAGCGGTTTGGCTAGAGACAAGCGGTTTGGGCTAGAGACAAGCGGTTTGGGCTAGTGACAAGCGGTTTGGGCTAGTGACAAGCGGTTTGGGCTAGAGACAAGCGGTTTGGGCTAGAGACAAGCGGTTTGGGCTAGAGACAAGCGGTTTGGGCTAGAGACAAGCGGTTTTATGAAATGTAAAGTGTAACCATAACGGTCAGGGAGATGTGCTCTATAATAGGCCCTACTCACAGGCTGCGGTAGGCTACAGCGAAGCCTAATCAGACTTGCCCGTGCTCATGGTTCTCACAGGTGAGGTCAGGTGCAAAGGAAAGTGAACACTTCAGTGAAGAGAGGCATGGCCTCCTATTGGTCAGATTTCGTCTTGTATTCCCATTGTGATTTGTCCCTGAACCCATAGGAGACCATTTTGAAATATATAAAAGCCTCCTTAAATTTTCACGTCGTTAACACCTGAAGGCAGAAACATGTTTTTTTTGTTTTCTTTTACCAATTAAGAAGCACTTTGATCAACTTCCACTGTCCTCCAAGAGTTGCTGAAATTTCTCTTCACTCTCACAGGTGAGGTGAAATTATACAATGTATCGACTTTTCTTGCAATGTGCCCCATTCAAATATATAACAACAGCCGGAGTGCACTGGACTAATCCATTCAGAGATGCTAACTACATTAAGCATCTATTCATGAAGGTATCTTCTGGCCGGGGGAGTTTTAGTCTGAATGTTAACACGCATCGCTTGCGGTATGGTTTTAGAAACAATAGGAGCGTATCTTTCATAGCGAGAAATGCGTGCTCCAAACACCTATGTGTAAGCGTAACTGGGGAGGAAGTGTCGCAGAAGTGTAGTTCATCGGCTGGAAGGATCTGTGCAAACCTGCTACAGTAAGTGCATATTTTTTATTCGAAAGATTCTTTCTGGCTGATATGAAAGATAAGTTCCATATGTTTCGGAAACCGTATCGCAAGTGATGATTATTGACGTTTCTATACATTAAAACAGAGCATCGGGATTGTAGTTCACATGGTCCCACCGGTACACAGTGCTTAAAGCTGAGAACCCTTGGGATAAAGCAGAATGTATTTTTGAATGCCTTGGTGTTAAAGCCTTGGGTTCTCGAGAGAAAGCACTGGACATAAATCAATTATACATCTTTATTTGCTCTCAAAACATTTTTTGCCATACAATGTATTATCTGGGTGAATATTTCTCTAGGCGAACTGATGCTAAATCCAAATTTCAGGTCGGAGAGCATGCATCACAATTTTGAGCCCTGACCTTGACTATGAAACATATTGGTGAAAAGAATTTAAAAAATCCATACCACATTATTAGACACAGTTGCAAACAACATCAATTAAATGACTGTGAAGCCCTGGTAATTCCTTTCAGGTGTAAACATGGGAAACAGATGAATTAAATACACTTCATTTGACTGGGATGTTCCATGGGGGCTAGTAGTCATTCCTCGTTCGCACCTGTTTAACACTGCTTCTGAATCTCCTGTATTCATAGGCTATAAAGGCAATCCCTAGGCACACTGAAAATACATTTACACTAACGATACCATCATAAAGACAACAAAATAAGAAGGAAAAACCACTCCACTTGTGTTTGGTTAACTAAAACCATCTCTACCACCTAAGCTATCTGGTTTCAATGGTCTGGCTTTCATATTTCTCCATACAGCAAATCAACTCAGCCGCCAGATTAACACTGTGCTGCAAAGCTTTGCATACAGATGTAGGATCTTAATTTGAACATCCTGTTGCACGAGAACTTAATTGTGTTTTTGTAAAATTTTCTGTGGAAATTGTTAAAAGTAATCCTTGTAAATAGTTTGTTTAACTCAGCATTACATTCAAAACATTTCATTGTGCATTCATTTTGTTTGTCGACATCTTTCACCACACAACCATTGATCAAAAATATAAGTTCACTGTGAAGTATAATGGTGCAACCACCAAAACACAACATAATGATACCTTCTCAATGTAGTTATTTTAGCAACCAGTTAGTCCAATAGCAAAAAAAGTTAAGATACATATTAAAAAATGTCCATTTGAATGCAGTATGCTACAGTACTGTAAATTACAGTACATTACAGTTTTTTCACATTAGGTACTACACTTGCACTACCCATTAAAATTGACTGAACATAACATTTCCATAATTTCTATTCCATGTGTGATCAACGGTGTGATCATTGAAGACACCTTTCACAATGCAATCAAATGGAAGAAATGAAAGAAACAATGTTTAGCAGGCAGTAGTTTGCATAAAGCCTGTCTTGAGCATTTGTCTATAATGTAGGTTGTCATCGAAATCTCAGTAAATATGTACCTGGAGAAAAATGTTTTGGCATGGTGAATCCAAGCCCATTGGCCAATGTCAGATATATTTTTTTATTTGCACCACTGAGATGCAGTACCTTAGACCGCTGCACCACTGAGATGCAGTACCTTAGACCGCTGCACCACTGAGATGCAGTACCTTAGACCGCTGCACCACTGAGATGCAGTACCTTAGACCGCTGCACCACTGAGATGCAGTACCTTAGACCGCTGCACCACTGAAATGCAGTACCTTAGACCGCTGCACCACTGAGATGCAGTACCTTAGACCGCTGCACCACTGAGATGCAGTACCTTAGACCGCTGCACCACTGAGATGCAGTACCTTAGACCGCTGCACCACTGAGATGCAGTACCTTAGACCGCTGCGCCACTCGGGAGCCCATACAGCATATCTAATGCTATAGATTCATCTGAGCCACTCGCTTAATCCTATTCTTTAACTTTTATTGTTGGTTTAGTTGGAGACATGAATCTAACATAGAATTTGTTAACTTGTCAACAAGTTAATAGGCTGATATTTATTATGTTTGATTGTCAACGCAAGCAAATATCAACATTTCAAGGAGATGTATATTTTGTGCCATTGACTTAGTCTGGCTTTAATTCCAGTTTGTCTACAAATAAATCATTAATATGTTGGATTCACGTCTCCATCTCAACCAAAAACCTAAGTTAAGAAATAGGAATAAATCAAATCAAACTTGATCTAAAGCAGGGGTTTATAAACTTTTCCTTCAGGCCCCCTTCCAGCATTGGGGAACATCCTGCGCCAGCACCACCCCACCCCCCTTCCTGCACGCGCGCATGACAGGTCTATTTCTATGGATACAAGCACTGTTCATGCCCAGTAGCTTTGTCTGGGTATAATTACTGGGGAAGAAAAAAAAAGACATATTACAACCTATGTGTTGTCATCAACTGCTTTGTTTGCTTTATAACCGGTTAGTTCATATGCCTTGACACTGTGATATACAGGCCTAAGGCTGAGACAATAAGAAGACACAGTGGCAGAATAAACTCAACAACACCAGGGCACCCTCTGTCTGGTGAAGTCCACAATGCATATTACATGTAACAAATACACAGGTACAAAAGTATCTCTTACCACCATCCGTATTGGATTTGGATTTGCCATATATTTTTCAACTGTGCTGTTTCACAAAAGTTCTGAACTTTTCTATTCTCATTGTTTCTACAGATTGCATATTGAATATTTTTGCTAAAAGTATTATGTTATTGATCAATTGACAATGACTTTTCAGATCACACAGTAGTGCTATCTGCAAGGTTAGCTCCAGTTAAATATTGCAATTCTTCAGCCATTCCTGGACCTGTGACCAAAAACTATAGACAGTACCAAAACAAATGATCTAATGATTGTCTCTTCGCAGCAAAATCTGCAGAGCTTGGAAGGTTGTATCCCCCATATAAATAACATTCTATTGGTTGCAAGAATTTTGTACAACATTTTTGAATCTGGCGTCATTTTGCGTACTGTATCAGTTCATAAACCATGTGCCATGGAATCGGTACGTAAAAAATCTCTTCCCAACTATTTTGCAATCTATATGGCAAGGCTGTCAATTTTTTGGTCCTTAAATTAAACTTGTATACTTTATTTAGCACAATTTTCTTTAACCAATTATGGTCTTTAATGCAGGGCCGACAGACAACTTCCTTACTTTTTCCCCCTTCCACTTTCCTCTTCCATTTTTGTGGTAATGCTGCAATTAGTTGTAATTTTATGTAGAGCAGACATTTCCATATGTTATTGTTAGCTGCATGTGTGCCAACTCCACCAGTCCTATTCATTATATAATTTATGAAGATTATACTTTTATTTTTTTATTCAAATTAGTATGTTTGAATTTAACCACAATATTTGTTGTATTATTTGTTTTGTCTTTTCTGGTGGATTAAATTGAAATTGCAACAAACTTTCTATGCCTTGTTTTAAAAGTAGCGATATTTGGGAGATGATTTTCTTTTCAAATAACTGAAAGTGAGACGTTGTAATCTGAATAAAGGGAAAAAGGCCATTTTTGAACATAGGGTGAGACATTCTTACTAATTTACTAGAGAACCAGTGTGGATTTAAGTATAACTATCATGACACAAGGCAAGACCCAGATACAGACACAGGAGGCAGATGGTTGGAGTCTTACAATGTTTATAAATCCAAAAGGAGTAGGCAAGAGAAATGTCATGGACAGGTAAAAGGTCAAAAACACATCATAGTCCAGGAGGTACAGAGTGGCAGAAAGGCTCGTGGTCAAGGCAAGCAGAATGGTCAGGCAGGCAGGTACAGAGTCCAGAAACAGGCAAGGGTAAAAATCGCAAGGACTCGAAAAAGGAGAATAGTAAAGGCAGGAGTACGGGAAAAAAAACACTAGTTGACTTGGAACATACAAGACGAACTGGCACAGAGAGACAGGAAACACAGGGATAAATACACCAGGGAAAATCAGCGACACCTGGAGGGGGTGGAGACAATCACAAGGACAGGTGAAACAGATCAGGGCGTGACAATAACTTTTGTATGACTCCAGCCTTTAGTGAGAGGTCTAATGCTTTAATAATTTATCATTTCTGCCTTCCGAATTCATATTCATAATATAAATAGTCCCGTTTAATTTTGTCTGGCTTGCTGTTCCAAATAAAATGTAATATTTTTTTCTCAAATAATTTTATGGCAAGACCATAAGCAAATAGGTCAACTGGGATATGACTAAAGAGTTAATCAGGGTGATTTTTCCACAAATAGACAGGTATTTACCTTTCCATGGTAGCAAAATCTTCCCTATTTTTGCTAACTTTCTATGAAAATGTATTGGAGTGAGATAATGTATGTATATGTACACTGAGTATATCCACATCACCATCAGACCATTTTATTGGGAAACTACACAGTAATGTAAAAGTTGTATTTTTTGTGATCCAATACGTAATATAGTACACTTATCATAATTTGGTTGTAATCAAGAGAGGTTAGAAAAATTATCTAGATCCTCCATGAGACTGTGGAGGGATCTATGTTGAACATCAGCGTACAATGTGTCATGCCCTGACCTTAGAGAGCCTTTTTATTTCTCTATTTGGTTAGGTCAGGGTGTGATTTGGGTGGGCATTCTAGTTTTTCTATTTCTTTGTTTGCCGGGTATGGTTCCCAATCAGAGGCAGCTGTCTATCGTTGTCTCTGTTTGGGGATCATACTTAGGCAGCCTTTTTCCCACCTTAGTTTGTGGGATCTTGTTTTTGGTACTGTGCTGTATGCCCTACTGAATGTTTTACGTTTTCGTTTGTATTTGTTTTGTTTCGGTGTTCATTTAATAAATTAAAATGTTCGCCTACCACACTGCACCTTGGTCCAATCCTTACATTGACAAGCGTAACACAATGACACCTTTATTTTTAAGCCCTGGATATCTAATCCCTTGATATTATTGTTGGATATGATTTTAATAGCTAACATTTCAATGGCCAGCATAAATAGATATGCTGATAGTGGACAACCTTGTTTTACTCCTCTTGACAGTTTAAACTTTCTGAGAAGTAGCCATTATTTACTATTTTACACCTAGGGTTACTATACATGATTTTAACCCATTTTATAAGAGATTCTCCAAAATTGAAATATTCCAGGCATTTATATATAAACTTCAGTCGTACTTTATCAAAAGCCTTTTCAGTGTCAGCTATGTAAAAAAACCTGTCTGATTAGAATTAATAATGTCTGACAATACCATCTTAATTCTATGCGCTATACATTTTGCTAGAATTTTTGCATCACAACAGTGAAGTGTAAGGGGCCTCCAATTTTTTTAAATTGGACTGGATATTTATATTTCCCACTTGTATCCTGTTTCAGTAATAATGAAATCAGACCTTGTTGAGTGGTTTAAAAATGCTAATAACGGTCCTCTGAACATATAAAAAAAGTTGGTATACATCAACTTGATTGGAAACATTAACTTGATTGATCATGCATGCAGTTGAAGTCTGAAGTTTACATACACCTTAGCCAAATACATTTAAACTCAGTTTTTCACAATTCCTGACATTTAATCCATTTAATCCTAGTAAATCCCGGTTTTAGGTCAGTACGCAAGTATAAACACCATGGGACCATGCAGCCGTCATTCCGATCAGGAAGAGATTAGAGATTAACATACTTTGGTGCAAAAAGTGCAAATCAATCCCAGAACAGCAAAGGATCTTGTGAAGATGCTGGAGGAAACAGGTACAAAAGTATCCTATATCGATGTAACCTGAAAGGCCGCTCAGCAAGTAAGACACCACTGCTCCAAAACCACCATAAAACCAGACTATGGTTTGCAACTGCACATGGGGACGAAGATCATACTTTTTGGAAAAATGTCCTCTGGTCTGATGAAACAAAAATAGAACTGTTTGGCCATAATGACTATCGTTATGTTTGGAGGAAAAGGGGGAGGCTTGCAAGCCAAAGAACACCACCCCAACCGTGAAGCACGGGGGTGGCAGCGTCATGTTGTGGGGGTGCTTTGCTGCAGGAGGGACTGGTGCACTTCATAAAATAGATGGCATCATAAGGAAGTAAAATTATGTGGCTATATTGAAGCAACATCTCAAGACATCAGTCAGAAAGTTAAAGCTTGGTCGCAAATGGGTCTTCCAAATGGACAATGACCCCAAGCAACTTCCAAAGTTGTGGCAAAATGGCTTAAGGACAACAAAGTCAAGGTATTGGAGTGGCCATCACAAAGTCGTGACCTCAATCCTATAGAAAATTTGTGGGAAGAACTGAAAAAGCGTGTGGGAGCAAAGAGTCCTACAAACCAGACTCAGTTACACCAGCTCTGTCAGGAGGAATGGGCCAAAATTCACCCAACTTATTTTGGAAGTAGTCAATCACAGACTACAAAAGAAAAACCAGCCCCGTCGCAGACCACGATGTCTTGCTCCCAGACAGACTAAACAACTTCTGTGCTCGCTTTGAGGACAATACAGTGCCACTGACACGGCCCGCTACCAAAACCTGCGGGCTCTCCTTCACTGCAGCCAACGTGAGTAAAACATTTAAACGTGTTAACCCTCGCAAGGCTGCAGGCCCAGACGGCATCCCCGGCCGCGTCCTCAGAGCATGCGCAGACCAGCTGGCTGGTGTGTTTACGGACATATTCAATCAATCCTTATCCCAGTCTGCTGTTCCCACATGCTTCAAGAGGGCCACCATTGTTCCTGTTCCCAAGAAAGCTAAGGTAACTGAGCTAAATGACTACCGCGCTGTAGCACTCACCTCCGTCATCATGAAGCGCTTTGAGAGACTAGTCAAGGACCATATCACCTCCACCCTACCTGACACCCTAGACCCACTCCAATTTGCTTACCGCCCAATAGGTCCACTGACGACGCAATCGCCATCACACTGCACACTGCCCTAACCCATCTGGACAAGAGGAATACCTATGTAAGAATGCTGTTCATCGATTACAGCTCAGCATTTAACACCATAGCACCCTCCAAACTCGTCATTAAGCTCGAGACCCTGGGTCTCGACCCCGCCCTGTGCAACTGGGTCCTGGACTTCCTGACGGGCCGCCCCCAAGTGGTGAGGGTAGGTAACAACATCTCCACCCCGCTGATCCTCAACACTGGGTCCCCACAAGGGTGCGTTCTCAGCCCTCTCCTGTACTCCCTGTTCACCCACGACTGCATGGCCATGCACGCCTCCAACTCAGTCATCAAGTTGGCAGACGACACTAAAGTGGTAGGCTTGATTACCAACAACGACAAGACGGCCTACAGGGAGGAGGTGAGGGCCTCTCGTAGTGTGGTGTCATGAAAATAACCTCACACTCAATGTCAACAAAACAAAGGAGATGATCGTGGACTTCAGGAAACAGCAGAGGGAGCAGCCCCCTATCTACATTGACGGGACAGTGGTGGAGAGGGTGGACAGTTTTAAGTTCCTCAGCATACACATCACAGACAAACTGAAATGGTCCACCCACACAGACAGCATGGTGAAGAAGGCGCAGCTGCACCTCTTCAACCTCAGGAGGCTGAAGAAATTCGGCTTGTCACCAAAAACACTCACAAACTTTTACAGATGCACAATCGAGAGCATCCTGTCGGGCTGTGTCACCGCCTGGTACGGCAGCTGCTCCGCCCACAACCGTAAGGCTCTCCAGAGGGTAGTGAGGTCTGCACAACACATCACCGGGTGCAAACTACCTGCCCTCTAGGACACCCACACCACCCGATGTCACAGGAAGGCCAAAAAGATCATCAAGGACAACAACCACCCGAGCCACTGCCTGTTCACCCCGCTATCATCCAGAAGGCGAGGTCAGTACAGGTGCATCAAAGCAGGGACCGAGAGACTGAAAAACAGCTTCTATCTCAAGGCCATCAGACTGTTAAACAGCCATCACCAACATTGAGTGGCTGCTGCCAACATACTGACTCAACTCTAGCCACTTTAATAATGGAAAAATGTATGTAATAAATGTATCACTAGCCACTTTAAACAATGCCACTTTATATAATGTTTACATACCCTACATTACTCATCTCATATGTATATACTGTACGCTAAACCATTTACTGCATCTTGCCATATGATGTAATTAAATGTATCACTAGCCACTTTAAACAATGCCACTTTATATAATGTTTTCAGACCCTACATTACTCATCTCATATGTATATACTGTACTCTGCACCATCTACTGCATCTTGCCTATGCCGTTCGGCCATCACTCATTCATATATTTTTATGTACATATTCGTATTCATTCCTTTACACTTGTGTGTATAAGGTAGTTGTTGTAAAATTGTTAGGTTAGATTACTTGTTAGATATTACTGCATGGTCAGAACTAGAAGCACAAGCATTTCGCTACACTCGCATTAACATCTGCTAACCATGTGTATGTGACAAATAAAATTTGATTTGATTTGATTTGAAGCTTGTGGAAGGCTACCTGAAACGTTTGACCCAAGTCAATTAAACAATTTAAAGGCAATGCTACCAAATACTAATTGAGGGTATGTAAACTTCTGACCCACTAGGAATGTGATGAAAGAAATAAAAGCTGAAATAAATCATTCTCTCTACTATTATTCTGACATTTTACATTCTTAAAATAAAGTGGTGATCCTAACTGGCCTATAACAGGGAATTTTTACTAGGATCAAATGTCAGGAATTGTGAAAAACTGAGTTTAAATGTATTTGGCTAAGGTGTATGTAAACTTCCGACTTTAACTGTAGATGGGAGGGGTTGAATGGAGCTGAAGGTTGGGACTAACAACAAATAATAACAAGATAACTAATGTAAAACATACTTTATCCGTAAAACGTATATGGGTTACGAACTTTTGTGAAAGACCACAGTTTGAAAGATATGGAAAATAGAAATCAAACTGGATGGACATCAGAAATAGATGGGAGAGGTTGAGGTTAGAGAAAGGACAGGAGTAAAAACAAACAAAATAGAACTATTGTACAATAAACTGTGTCCATAAAATGTATATTGTACATATAAGCTGGAAGTAGAGGCCTAAGCATTGTTGTTCACTAGAGAGGTGGTAGGGTTAGAAACTAATCATGGAAAATATATATTTTTTAAAGATATGTATATGTATGTATGTATGTATGTTTATGTATATGTGTGTATATATGTATATGAATGAATATATATACACTACCGTTCAAAAGTTTGGGGTTTAAAGTTTGTCCATTAAAATAACATCAAATTGATCAAAAATACAGTGTAGACATTGTCAATGTTGTAAATTACTATTGTTGTTGGAAAATGCAGATTTTTATTTTATGGAATATCTACATACGCTTACAGAGGCCCATTATCAGCAACTATCACTCCTGTGTTCCAATGGCACGTTGTGTTAGCTAATCCAAGTTTATCACTTTAAAAGGCTAATTGAGCAATTATGTTAGGACAGGTAAAACTGTTTTTCTGATTAAAGAAGCAATAAAACTGGCCTTCTTTACACTAGTTGAGTATCTGGAGCATCAGCATTTGTGGGTTCGATTACAGGCTCAAAATGGCCAGAAACAAAGAACTTTCTTCTGAAAATAGTCAGTCTATTCTTGTTCTGAGAAATGAAGGCTATTCCATGTGAGAAATTGCCAAGAAACTCAAGATCTCGTACAACGCTTTGTACTACTCTCTTCACAGAACAGCGCAAACTGTCTCTAACCAGAATACAAAGAGGAGTGGGAGGCCCCGGTGCACAACTGAGCAAGAGGACAAGTACATTAGTTTGTAGTTTGAGAAACAGATGCCTTACAAGTCCTCAACTGGCAGCTTCATTAAATAGTACCTGCAAAACACCAGTCTCAACGTCAACAGTGAAGAGGCGACTCCTGGATGCTGGCCTTCTAGGCAGAGATCCTCGGTCTGTTCTTTTGCCAATCTTAATCTTTTCTTTTTATTGACCAGTCTGAGATATGGCTTTTTCTTTGCAACTCTGCCTAGAAGGCCAGGCGTTACATTTCATTTGCTCTGTTAAACATGCCCTTTGGAGTGACTTCAATAGCAACCGTGAAAATATTTAGTTATAAATAGCTCTCTCAATAACCATTCTCACGATAGCACATTGGTAGTAGTCAGTGATAATATCTAAGCTGGGCTTGGTAAAACCATGGATGGGCGACCAAATTGATACCAGTAGATTAATTCTCCAGTAGGAGGTGCAGTTTCAAATGTACAAATTCAACATATTTTATACAAGTTTGCCTATGTTGAAAATTGGTTACCACGATGACATAATCCTGTGGTTGAAATTTCACCCTCAAAAGAACACTTTACGTTGCCAACTTTTTTCAAATCCAATGTATTTTCCACATAGATTCCCGATCACAATACATTGATAAATGACGTTGAAGCAACGTTTTCTTTGTATTATCTTTTACCAGATCTAATGTGTTATATTCTCCAACATTAATTTCACATTTACACAAACTTCAAAGTGTTTCCTTTCAAATGGTATCATGAATATGCATATCCTTGCTTTAGGTCCTGAGCTACAGGTAGTTAGATTTGGGTATGTCATTTTAGGCAAAAATTGAAATAAGGGTCCAATCCTTTTTAACCTGTCTCCTCCCCTTCATCTACACTGATTGAAGTGGATTTAACAAGTGACATCAATTAGAGATCATAGCTTTCACCTGGATTCACCTGGTCAGTCTATGTCATGGAAAGAGCAGCTGTTCTTAATGTTTTGTATACTCAGTGTATATCATGCATTTTATGTTTTGTACTTTGCAGACATATGGTACCAGTCAAAGGTTTGGACACGCCTACTCATTCAAGGGTTTTTCTTTATTTGTACTATTTTCTACATTGTAGAATAATAGTGAAGACATCAAAACTATGAAAAAAAAACTCATATGGAGTCATGTAGTAACCAAAAAAAGTGTTAAACAAATCAAAATATATTTTATATTTTAGATTATTCAAAGTAGCCACCCTTTACCTTGATGACAGCATTGCACACTCTTGGCATTCTCTCAACCTGCTTCACCTGGAATGCTTTTACAACAGTCTTGAAGGAGTTCCCACATATGAGCACTTGTTGGCTGCTTTTCCTTCACTCCGCAGTCCAACTCATCCCAAACCATCTCAATAGGGTTGAGGTCAGGTGATTGTGGAGGCCAGGTCATCTCATGCAGCACTCCATCACTCTCATTCTTGGTCAAATAGTCCTTACACAGCCTGGAGGTGTGTTGGGTCATTGTCCTGTTGAAAAAAAAATGATAGTCCCACTAAGCGCAAAGCAGATGTGATGACGTATCGCTGCAAAATGCTGTGGTAGCCATACTGGTTAAGTGTGCCTTGAATTCTAAATAAATCACTGACAGTGTCACCAGCAAAGCAGCCCCACACATCACACTTCCTCCTCCATGCTTCACGGTGGGAACCACACATGCAGAGATAATCCGTTCACCTACTCTGTGTCTCACAAAGACAGGGCGGTTGGAACCAAAAATCTCAAATTTGGAATCATCAGACCAAAGGACAGATTTCCACCGGTCTAATGTCCATTGCTCATATTTCTTGGACCAAGCTAGTCTCTTCTTCTTATTGGTGTCCTTTAGTAGTGGTTTCTTTGCAGCAATTCAAACATAAAGGCCTGATTCACGCAGTCTCCTCTGAACAGTTGTTTAAAAAAAAAATATATATATATATTTCACCTTTATTTAACCAGGTAGGCCAGTTGAGAACAAGTTTTCATTTACAACTGCGACCTGGCCAAGATAAAGCAAAGCAGTGCGACAAAAACAACACAGAGTTACACATAAACAAATGTACAGTCAATAACACAATAGAAAATAAAAATAGAAAAATCTATGTACAGTGTGTGCAAATGTAGAAGAGTAGGGAGGTAGGCAATAAATAGGTCATAGAGTCAAAATCATTACAATTTAGCATTAATACTGGAGTGATAGATGTGCAGATGATGATGTGCAAGTGGAGATACTGGGGTGCAAAAGAGCAAGAGAGTAAGTAATAATATGGGGATGAGGTAGTCAGGTTGAGATGTGTCTGAGACATTGAGATGTGTCTGTTACTTGAACTCTGTGAAGCATTTATTTGGGCTGCAATTTCTGAGGCTGGTAACTCTAATGAACTTATCCTCTGCAGCAGAGGTAACTCTGGATCTTCCTTTCCTGTGGAGGTCCTCATGAGAGCCAGTTTCATTAAATGTCAAAGTTCTTACATTTTTCCGCATTGACTGACTTTCATGTCTTAAAGTAATGATGGACTGTTGTTTCTCTTTGCTTATTTGAGCTGTTCTTGCCATAATCTGGGGCCTGTTGCACAAAAGTAGAATTAAGACATCCGGGATAAATGACTCAGCTGAGCTCAATGAAGCCAAAACATGTGCGTCCAGGCTTAATTGGTTGCACAAAGACCAAGCCAGGATGAGCAGACACGGATTCATTAAGCCAGGTGAAACCAATCCTGGATAGGTGCGCGCTCACGGCTCACTCAAATAGACCCCGCCACAGATCACAGATTAACTGATTTACCATGGCAACTAGAGCCGCGTACTTTTCCCCGTCGGAAGCACAAATCCTCATGGAGGCATACGAGGAGGTAAAATATATAATTAAGAAGAAAGGCAACACCGCCACAGTGATAAAGCAAAGAGAAAAAGCGTGGCAAAGTATTGCAGACCGCCTGAATGCGTAAGTAGTGCACAATTACACAGTCACCGCTCCGCTGAAACATCACAATTACAATTCAAATATTTAATTCACATCTCCAAAAATGCAGTTGTACTGTAATTATGAAACGGTTAAATTTTTAATTGAAATGCACTGCAGATATGAGTGAAATTGTGTAAAGTAACTCCATCACACTGTATAAAGCTATGATAGATTTTTTGATATTTTTACTGAAAACAAGACAAAAATACCAAGTAATTTTTTGCAGTGTGACTCCATTAAATGTGTGTGTGTGTGTGTGTGTGTGTGTGTGTGTGTGTGTGTGTGTGTGTGTGTGTGTGTGTGTAGATTAAACATGAACGGGCCAAAACGGACATGGCAGCAGGTCAAAATCAAATACAAGAACATTCTGCAGAATGGTATGGTCCCTGACTAATATTTAACAAAGCACAAGCATATATTGTACCCAGAAGGTGCCTGCTCACACATTGTCTGTACTGTTTTAGCAGTGAAAAAGAATACCCACAGACAAGGCACGGGTGGTGGGTCACCAAAGGCTGACCTTACCCCAGCAGAGGACATGGCCTTGGAGCTAAATAAAGGCAGGCCCGTCTTAGAGGGGATCCCTGGGGGGAAAGAGACGAGCATAGGTTCCTCCCAAGATGCCACCCGCTTCATTCAAGGTATGTCCTTCCATCTCTACATGGGATACAACCACATTCATATTGAATCAATTTGGACTGTCTGACTTTGGTTTACCTATTGCCTTGCAGTGTCTGGCAGCACTGTGTTCCTGTTAGAGCCACCAGCACAAGCACCAGACGATGCTGATCCAGTGAGTACTCCATCAAAGGCATACTGTAGGCCTGGCATGTCTTGTCTACTAGCTTCAATATGAATCCGATTAAATGTGATAGGGTGAAGGCCCCAGTGCAGCAGCAACAGCACATGATGGAGACGATGATGATGAGGAGGAGACCATCTCTCTGGATTCCAGAAGGCATGAGGTATCATGTTAAGACTGTGAAAGTACTATTTACTCTACAATGGTGAGGAGTCCTCATCAAAATCAAAAAATCTAATTTCTTTTACAGGACCCAGATGCTATACAGTGGGAAAACCAGCCTGGCAACATAGTGCGTATTAATAAAAGGACACCACATCCTGCCAAATTCCAGCTGCGCTAATTGTATTGTGTTCACAGAGCTCACAAGCTATCAGAAAGTTGTATGGCAACCACCTCCGGCGCCAAATAGAACTGGCAGACATAGACATTCAGTACAAGAAGAAAAAGATGGAAAATCTTGCACTGGAGTCCGAAATAAAAAAGAGGACAATTAGGAAACTGGACCTTGAAATAAAAAAACTTGAGAGGGAGGTGAGATATGCCTTCAATGTACACTGTATGCTAACTGTAACACAAATGTATTAATCATTATTTTTCTTTCCTCCCCCAGCTCCAAGAAGATGACACAGCTCAAAATAAAAATTAGGTATATTCTCGTAAAGTCAAGTGAGCCATGACATATGAGCTCTTATTGTGAGCACACAGGACGGTGGCATCTTTCTAAGGTTTTTTTTATTTTCCCAGCAATCAGTACAACCAAGTCATCGTTATAAGGCATCGCCCTCTTTTGCCCACCCCCCCAGCACCAGGTGTGGCCACTAGCCTATATGAAGGCCCAAAATTGTGTGTTCCTTTCTGCTCTGACAATGGCATGCCCATTCGTGCGAGATGTGGTGGATGAAGAAGCACTTGTGCTGAGGAGAGCCTTCAGGCGAGAAAGGGTCTTCAGGGACCGGTTGGACCCACTGGCCTTCCCTGATGACCATCTATATGAAAGATACAGGTTTTCTGCAGATGGCATCAGGTATCTATGCAGACTACTGGGTCCCAGGATTAAGCACCGCACTGCACGGAGCCATGCACTGAGTGTGGAGCAAATGGTTTGTGTGGCCTTGCGCTTTTTTTCTAGTGGAGCCTTCCTGTACTCAGTGGGGGATGCAGAACAGCTGAACAAGGCCACAATTTGCCGCACAATAAGGAGTGTGTGTCTGGCTATCAAAGCATTAGCAGATGTCTTCATCTCCTTCCCTGGCCACAGAAGACTCTGTGACATCAAAGAGGAGTTCTATAGGATTGCAGGTAAGAGGATCTACAAATTACAGGACAACTGTTAACACATAGTAGGATACTCATTACTTTGTGTGACAGGTTTCCCCAATGTCATTGGTGCAGTGGACTGCACACACATAAGGATAAAAGCCCCCTCAGGTGCCCATGAGGCCGATTTTGTGAATAGGAAATCCTTTCACAGCATTAATGTTCAGGTGAACATAACTTTTTGATATTGTCCATTGACGAACACTCTGCATTGCCAGTGATGTGCATTGATTGGTGTAATATTCCTCATCTTATGATTTCAGATGGTCTGCAATGCTGACTGTGTGATCAGCAATGTTGTGGCAAAATGGCCTGGCTCAGTCCATGACTCCAGAATCTTTCGGGCCTCTGAAATCTATCAGTGCCTATCACAAGGTAAGCCACACAACCCCTATTTATAACCATCATGGCTGTGTCAAGAATATCACTGTGTTTATGAGGTAGTAATGATGAGATTTTGTGTTGACAGGTGAATTCTCTGGTGTGCTGCTGGGAGACAGGGGGTATGGCTGCCAGCCTTTTCTCCTGACACCTTTCACAGACCCCCAGGAAGCACAGCAGGCCTACAACCATGCCCATGCCAGGACCAGGGCCAGAGTTGAAATGACCTTTGGCCTCCTGAAGGCACGCTTTCACTGCCTTCACAAATTAAGGGTCAGCCCTGTTAGGGCATGTGATATTACTGTGGCTTGTGCTGTCCTCCACAATGTGGCCTGCCTGAGGAAGGAGAGGGCCCCCAGAGTGCCACCAGCCATGGACTGGGACAATCCGGCAATCTTCCCTGATGACGACAGTGGTCGGCTGCTGAGGGACCAATATGTGTTGAATTATTTTAGTTAGTATGTGTGCTTTCAATTTTGGTTAAATATGTCCTGCGGTGGCAGAGGAATTGGGTTTTTTTTGGGTTCGTTTTTTTACGAATTTGGCCTCTTATGATGTTTGTGCGGTATACTGTGTGTAATACAAGGCTGCAGGGAGGCTACTGCATCCATTCATTTGTCTGTTCAGTTGATGTGTATGGATTTGTCCTGCATTTATTTTAGTGTGCAGACATGCAGGGTGTGTTATATACAGACCTTTGAATGTGTATGTATCATTTTGTATAATATGCTTGGATTCTGTGCTTTCCATCTTGTAGTCACTGTGACTTCAGTTTCGAAAGGAGCTGATGGTTTACCTGCTTTGTTTTGTCCTTATTCAATAAAGGAACATAATGTTACACATTGTGTTTTTATATTCATATGGAATGTGTATTTGTTTATATGACAGAGTACTAGGGCCACACTGAAGAAAAAGGATAAAGTCATAAATTTATGAGGCTGGTTCTTTCTGCAGAAAAGCTACATATTGTTTTTACAGTTTTGATACTTATGACAATGTGATACTTAATATTCTGGCACATCAGCATGTCTTTGTTTATGAAACCATACTGAAGTACAATTTCACGAAATGCCCCACATCTGTCATTTTAACAACTGTCCTCCTTTAAAACAACCGGTTACAATATTATTACTTGTTTTTTTCCCCTCTGTGGCCCTAATATTCTATCATTTTATATATAGCCTTATAGTCTATGGGAAACTGTAAATTATCTAATGATAGCAACATAATCTAAAAATTATTTTTTATCCAAAATCATTGAAATTAATGATCACAAACGTTTAAATAATGACAGTGGGTCTAGTTATGTGATAACAATGTATAGTGAGCAGTGAAATAACTATTGGTTTCCATTTGTGGTGACTGCTGACTGACATTAGGGATGAGATTAAATAGATCCTGGAATTTAGCCTGGTCTGGAGCAGGCTAGCTCCACAGAATAAATCTCCATGGTAATTTATACCATAACATATCCTCCTGCCCCCTATCCATCTTTAGTGCAACCGGATTACGGATCAATTGAGCCAGGATCACCAAGATATCCTGGCTTAATCCCTTATCCTAGTTTTGTGCAACAGGCCCCTGGACTTGGTCTTTTACCAAATCGTCTGTATACCAACCCTATCTTGACACAACACAACTGATTGGCTCAAAAGCATTAAGAAGGAAAGAAATTCCCCAAATTAACTTTTAACAAGGCACACCTGTTATTGAAATGCATTCCAGGTGACTACCTCATGAAGCTGATTGAGAGAATGCCAAGAATGTGCAAAGATGTCATCAAGGCAAAGGGTGGCTACTTTGAAGAATCTCAAATATAAAATAGATTTAGATTTGTTTAACACTTTTTTGGTTACCACATGATTCCATATGTGTTATTTCATAGTTTTTATGTCTTCACTATTATTCTACAATGTGGAAAATAGTAAAAATAAAGAGTAGGTGTGTCAAAACTTTTGACTTGTACCGTACATGCTCATTATGTAGTTCTCAAAATCAGTTGTAGACAAACCAGTTTACATGTTAAATCTATAGGTTTACCAAATGTTTAAATTATCATCAATTAAGAGCAGTCGGATTAAGTAATAGTAAAATGTCTATTCATAAAGAAGAGAATCATATCAAAAGTAATGTGAGCATTGCATTGTGAAAGGCAATGACGCTATACTCTATGAACATGTATTGCAATGTGAAACATGTATTTCTAGATGAAACACTGATTAAGTTTGGTGGTAAAAGTGACTGTATGATTTTGTGTGTTGAACTTTGTCAATTGAAAATGTGCTTAGAGTTTTGAAACAACTGCCTTTTTGATTTTCTGTTATTGAATTTTGTACTAACAGTTCTACCACATAAAATTGCACCAAAGCGATCAAAAAGTAACACCACCTCTGTCTCTTTTTCTATTGCTCTCTAACATTTTATTTTCCTTTCTCTATGTACTCCATCACTCCCTTTCTCTCACTCCATGGCACCATCTCTCTATTTCTCTATCTCACTCCCTATAGCACTCTCTCTCCCCCTCGCTATTTATCCCTTTCCCTATCACGTTTTCCCTTTTCAACCCCGTCTTTCACACTGTGACATGGGATGTTGTGTCCCCCATAAACAAAGGTGGCCCAGGGCCGCTTATAGGGATATGAGAGAGGGAGAGAGAGAGGGAACAAAGGGGCATCACACCCCACTCCAGCGACCACAAGAAATGCCACCAACAGCCTGGCCCCAAGGCAACAGGCAGTCTCAATGCATCTCATGTTAGAGCAAGGACTTAAAGGCCCTTTATCGAGGGCAAATTCCTTTCCATCCCGAACTTGAAAACTGTGTAAATCATGCAACTTCAAATATATTATTAAATTTCAGTTTTTCTAAACTCATGCATTCTGTTTCTGAAACAACAGATAGTGACTTCCTCTTGTTTTTCCCTTTAAATTGCATTTTAAATAACGACTTCTTAGACTTCTTAGAGCTACAATGACATCATATGACAAAGTGCACCCCATAGAATTCAAAACAATCCACCAAGGCTGCAGTCTAGTTCTTCTCCAGAAAAGTTTTTTTAACCATCACACAAATTGACCCATCCTTTCTTTGTCATAGCGATCCCCATGGATTATAGATTCTCTGTCAAAACGCTGGCACTGCCTTCTCAGTGTGTCTTCAAAGCCTGGTGAGTGCAGGCAACTTGTCTTTCTAAGTTAAAGCGTTCTTTTAAGCTGTCAATCTCACGGTTCACTCAGCTATCTATAAGACAGGAAGTTTTTAACTGAACCCTGGTCACTCAGAGAGAGGGCACTTCTCTGTAGTCTTTTGGATACTGAGAGAAATTCTGTTATCGCTCCACTCTGTAAGCCTACATTCAATATACCCAACTCTTTGTGTCCAATTGTTGAAGGGAATAGGGCCACATAGTACTTCTGCACACAATATAGAAATCTGACAAGTGTATTGTATTAGATCATGCTCCACCAACAAAAGAGATATGATAATTACCAAAACTAAACTCAAGTAATCACAAAGATTTAACAACAATAGAGAACATTTAGTCATTTAGCCTAAAGGCGCATTGTGTAATCTGAACTAAGTGGGACAATGCCCACCATAAAGTATTCTGAAAAGAACAGAGCTATGTCCATGTTGGGACTGTTGTTTTCTTGCCCTGGCTTTCCTACCTTGTTAAAGTGGGGATCGTCTGTGCTCAGCAGCTGGGGATTGGGTGGAGCACTGGGGCTTTGGAACAGGTCCAGGGTGCAGGGGAGAGAGGGGGGTTGGGGGTGCGGAAGGCAGGGGGAGTGCAGGATGGGGTCCCACTGTGCCCCAAAAATTACCCTAAAAGTTCCCCAAAATCATGCCTATAGCAGAGCACTCAAACCGGCTGAGTATACCCCAAAACGGTCCCTTTTTTCCCTGACCCAAGGTGCCCCAGGGGTGCCCAAAACCTGCCCCAATGTGGCCCTTTGTGTGCCACATGCCACTTGACAGGACATCAACACAGCCAGGTTCTCTGCTGAGGTTCTCTGTCCCAAAATATTACTGTTTCTCAATGTCCCAGTTCGCCTTATCTGTCTGCTATCAACTCTCCGTTGGGGCATCTTTTCACAGAAATTGTTTTAGTCCCATATGTCTTGAACACACAACTAAATAGACACAATATGTTATGTCTCCAGCAGAGAATAGTTCTCCAGCAGGGAATATGAGAGAAAAAAATTGTGGTCATACTGTTGCTTTGAACAATCCATCTCTTTTCAACAGGAGATGAGAGGAAGTGATAAACCATTTTGATAATCAGATAGTTTGGTTTCAGTAGGCCTACAGTACTTAAGATACAGATCATTCCTTGTATGTTTTCATCCTTCTATTTTACTTCATAGGGGTTCAACTTCAAGTCTTCAACATGAATGAGAGCTCTTAGGACTCAATTTACTAACAGTCACAAGGAATGAATGAGAATCCTCACTTACCCTGCATAGCGGTTGTTGTAGAGGTACGCATCAATGGGACATAGCACGTTACTGAGGATAATCACACAGCCCCAAAAGACTGAGCCGTGAACTGCGCATCTAAAGTCCACTGCCATCCTGAGCGTACATTAATAACGACAGAGGATAGCCCCACTTCCCGCCCTCGAAGATGATTTCTCTGCAGGCTTCGATCAACTTCGTACAGTATAAGAATAGAAACTGAGGGTTAAAAATAAGGATGGGCCGCTCGTCATCAGGTTTGCTGATGGAGTCTCATGGGTCGTTGGTGCGTTCTGCGCGCTGTCAATTGCACAGAAGTGCCGCGGAGGTGCGAAAATCGGTTAACTGGCAACGGGGAGTAATTTATCCACCTCTTTGAAGCCCTGGTGGGAATTATAAATCCCGTTCTTTTTTAAATGTGCAGGATCTGTGTCACGTGACCTGGTGTGTGTCAGAGAGGTTGGTAACAGGATCCCTGTCCCGTTTGGATATGGGTAGACGATGGGCTCGCACCGGATTACCGCGAATTAATACCGAAGCGAGGTATTTAAATCGATAGCATCGTTTACCGACACCGTGAACAGGACCATATGCCTCTTGCATAATAGAGTGACTGGCATAGAATAACTAACTCAAACAAAAAGTGACTATTGGGGACTTTGGATAAACTTTAGAGAACAGACTGTAGCCTACATTTTAGATATAAATTGTTCGTCAATTTTAGTATGCAACTATTTTGACAGCATGTATATCCTTTTGCTTGTTTATAACGCACACTTAAGGTGATAATCTCCATCTGTCCTCTCTATACTCTGTAAAACAAACATTTTTGGAAAATAAAAACGAATCCACTCTGTATGCTCAGTGTTTGTTGAGCTGCTGCACACTGAAATAGACCCTCATTTAGACTGTAGTCTCCAGAAGATTTATCAGATAAACCACATACAGATCTGTGGGGTTTCAATGATAGACTGGAATGGAATAATGGAATTGTCCCCAGCCCTGAGTTCAATAGAGGTGTGTGTCATTTAATCAGTCAACCAGTCAGTCAGTGTGTACCCCAGACTTTGGGTAATAGAAGCCAGACAGTAGAGATAACAGGGACGAGAACAGATGCAGTCTCCCCAAACTCTCTGATAGATCTAGAAATACTAAACTCAGCAAAAAAAGAAACGTCCCTTTTTCAGGACCCTGTCTTTCAAAGATAATTCGTACAAATTCAAATAACTTCACAGATCATCATGGGTGAAGGGTTTAAACACTGTTTCCCATGCTTGTTCAATGAACCATAAACAGTTAATGAACATGCACCTGTGGAACAGTCATTAAGACACTAACAGCTTACAGACGGTAGGCAATTAAGGTCATAGTTATGAAAACTTAGGACACAAAAGAGGCCTTTCTACTGAAAAACACCAAAAGAAAGATGCCCAGGGTCCCTGCTCATCTGCGTGAACGTGCCTTAGGTATGCTGCAAGGAGGTATGAGGACTGCAGATGTGGCCAGGGAAATAAATTGCAATGTCTGTACTGTGAGATGCCTAAGACAGCGCTACAGGGAGACAGGACGGACAGCTGATTGTCCTCACAGTGGCAGACCAGGTGTAACAACACCTGCACAGGATTGGTACATCCAAACATCTCACCTGCGGGACTGGTACAGGATGGCAACAACAACTGCCCGAGTTACACCAGGAACGCACAATCCCTCCATCAGTGCTCAGACTGTCCGCAATAGGCTGAGAGAGGCTGGACTGAGGTCTTGTAGTCCTGTTGTAAGGCAGGTCCTCAAAAGACATCACCGGAAACAACGTCGCCTATGGGCACAAACCCACCGTCACTGGACCAGACAGGACTGGCAAAAAGTGCTTTTCACTGACAAGTCGCGGTTTTGTCTCACCAGGGGTGATGGTCGATTCACGTTTATCGTCGAAGGAATGAGTGTTACACCGAGGCCTGTACTCTGGAGTGGGATCGATTTGGAGGTGGAGGGTCCGTCATGGTCTTGGGTGGTGTGTCACAGCATCATCGGACTGAGCTTGTTGGAGGGATTGTGCGTTCCTGGTGTAACTCGGGCAGTTGTTGTTGCCATCCTGTACCTGTCCCGTAGGTGTGATGTTCTGATGTACCGATCCTGTGCAGGTGTTGTTACCCTCGACAACCACTGTGATTATTATTATTTGACCCTGTTTGCCACCAGAAATGTCTGGGAACTTGCAGGTGCCTTGGTGGAAGAGTGGGGTAACATCTCAGCAAGAACGGGCAAATCTGGTGCAGTCCATGAGGAGGAGATGCACTGCATTACTTAATGCCGCTGGTGGCCACACCAGATACTGCCTGTTACTTTTGATTTTGAGTTCAGGGACACATTATTCCATTTCTGTTAATCACATGTCTGTGGAACTTGTTCAGTTTATGTCTCAGTTGTTGAATCTTATGTTCATACAAATATTTACACATGTTTAGTTTGCTGAAAATAAACGCAGTTGACAGTGAGAGGAATTTTTTGTTGTTGTTGCTGAGTTTAGATACTTGTGCATTCAATTCTACCACAAATTCACAGCTACCCATCAATTCTCCAGACAACCCAGTGAAGGTACAGTATATTGATAAAGTTCTGTCTGACCTGATGACTGGGGCATCCATCCCAACCTGCTGCTACTCCTTTGGCCTGTTTCCACCAGTAATCTATCACTGTGTGTATCGCTGTGTAGGCTAGGTGGCTCTCCCTGTTATTCCAGGCTTGGCGTGCCTTCGTTTGATCCTCTACTTATCACCCAGCGCTGTGATTAAACGTCTAAATCAACCGCCAGGCTTTTCCCTTTGTGATTGCATGGCAGCAGCACATATTTCGCATGCTTCCCTCCTATGTAAACACTGCGCCACCTGTTTTACACCCGTACAACACATTATTCCCCCAAAACAGACACAGACAGGAATGGTTCCCGCCCAGACAGTGAGCTGAATGAGTGAGCAGGAGAGAACCTTTGTGCATGTAGTAGAACAAGTACAGATGTATAATCTTAAATTGATCTCTCTGTTGCGGTGTATTTGAGGTTTAAAAAGGCTTCTGAAGTTTGTAATTTCCATTTTGAAATGTCACACTTCGATTCTCCCTTACGAAAACTATATCAATCCCTAAAAAAGAATACAATAACTATAATCCACATAATAATTCACATTTTCTGTTGCAGGATTATATTCCTGGTGTAGCAAACTGGCTCAAATGAAGATCCCACATCTGTATGGGCTCTCTACCAGAAGCATTTTCCTACTGTAATACTTATTTTGTGAGTGCATGGGTGGCAGAAGTTGGTGTCTGTATATATACATTTTAGTGTACTAGTAAATTCTCCTATGGTATCTGTAAATTATATTTGGATACAACTAAAATCTACTTCCACTACACAGCTGAAAAAAAAGTGATCCCACAAGAGACCGTTTGGAGATGATGCCCCTGCCATCTTCAAGGATTCACGGTCCCAAACTGGAACCAATTATCATGTGATCAATGGTGTGCTTGTTGTGAAATTGAATTGTTTTTCATACAATCATTCATAATTGGAAAGTCAGTCCATCTGACACCAATGTGAAGCGCTCTCTGCATTTCATCTGCATTTAATAGTCAATCTGCCAGCGGTCTATTTGAACAAAATCTGTCTGCCACATTCAGTGAGAAAAAGCACGTTCATGAGAAACAGAGTTCTAATTTTATCCTGCCAAAAGCACTGCATCTAAATGTCAAATGGTTCATTTGGACAGATATAAAAGGCAGATTGATGTTTATTATACTGAGGTCCATCAAAAACACATAAGTGAAATCGTCCTCCATTGGTGAATTTCACAGGCCCATTTAGTAGGCCAATATGGTCAATGCAGAGGGTGGTTGACATACCCATAGCCATTTATTAAAATAACATAAAACCCCCACTGAAGGTTTTTTGAGTACCTTGACAGCCACACATACTGTACAGTAGCATATTCATAAAACTCCTGCGTTACATATTAGTGTGTATATGTCATGTGCTGGGTTTGTGGGAGGACTAAAATATGTTGCGTATATGAAGACTGCATTGCTTGGTGGACTAAGCAGACTGGCAATAAAACTGAGCTGTGACTTTTGGAACATAGGAACACAGTGTTCCGGCATACAGTTTAGCTCTACCTGTGGTTTGTGGGATAGGTGGAGGACCCGTTCACTCTGGCTCTCACAGAGTCCGAGTCTATACTATCTGGTACGGTTAAAAATGGCACTGCTGGCACTGGGGGCCAGTAAATTAGTGTTTTCTCTCTCAGGCAAACAGTATGTTGTGAGTGGAAGCGAGGGTGTGAATGAGTTCTTTGATAAGTCTCTGTTGGCCTGGGGCTGTGGGCATGCGCTGTAGGCGGCCTCTGGTCAGACTGACTCTGCTATGCTCTGAAGGGAACATCTGGTCAGACTGACTCTGCCATGCTCTGAGGGTGACTGCAGTTCTTTATGTCCAACCCCCCTGTTGCTCTGCTAGGTCAGAGATGACATCTGAGCCGGACTGTGAGTGCACATCTACAACCTTTGACCTTTTAGGGGGAGGGTTTGGTGTGTGTGTGTGTGTGTGTGTGTGTGTGTGTGTGTGTGTGTGTGTGTGTGTGTGTGTGTGTGTGTGTGTGTGTGTGTGTGTGTGTGTGTGTGAGTGTGTGTGTGTGTGTGTGTGTGTGTGTGTGTGTGTGTGTGTGTGTGTGTGTGTGTGTGTGTGTGTGTGTGTGTGTGTGTGTGTGTGTGTGTGTGTGTGTGTGTGTGTGTGTGTGTGTGCGTGTGCGAGCAGGGATTGTGGATCTAGAGGGGGGGCCAGAAAAAAATCTGTCACGGTCATTATTGAAGGAGGAGTTCTTTTTTTTACTTAACCTTTATTTAACTAGTCAAGTCAGTTAAGAACAAATTCTTATTTAAAATGACTACCCCAGCCAAACCCAGACGACGCTGGGCCAGTTGTGCACCACCCTATGGGACTCCCAATCACAACCAAATGTGATACAGCCTGGATTCAAACCAGGGACTGTAGTGAAGCCTCTTGCACTGAGATGCAGTGCCTTTGACCGCTGTGCATCTCGGGAACCCTAGAAGCAAGTCACGCCTAAATGCAACGCAATCCAATATAAATTCAGCACTATCAAGCATTTCACACGTTATCCAGATACTGACTGTTAGCTCTTGGTGGTCTATAGCAGCTTCCCACCAGAATTGGCTTTAGGTGAGGCAGATGAACTTGTAGCCATATTACTTCAACAGTATTTAACGTGAGATCCTCTCTAAACTTTACAGGAATATGGTTCTATATATAACCGGCCACACCTCCACCTTTGGAATTTTTGTCTCTTCTGTAGATTTTATAACCATGTATTGGCATTATCTAAATGAGTGTCATAGATTGTCAGAATATGAATGCCATCTGTTACTAGCAAATTATTGATTTCATGAACCTTGTTTCTTAAGCTACATATGTTAATGTGGGCTATTTTTAGCACTTTTCTGGGATGCTTGATTGTTTTTATTTCTTTACTGGGAAGCTTGGCAGAGGTAGACATGCTCAGGTTATTTGTGTTGGTGCAGGGTGAGCTGCACACAGTGGACATCCTGCTAGGGCACACTGCCTCAGTGCTAACAATGTACAGTGCCTTCGGAAAGTATTCAGACCCCTTCACCTTTTCCACATTTTTTTATTATACAATTGATTACATAAATAAAACCCCTCAGCAATCTACACACAATGCCCCATAATGACAAATCAAAAACAGATTTTTAGAAATGTTTGCAAAAACAGAAAAACCTTATTTAGATAAATATTCAGAACCGTTGCTATGAGACTTGAGATGGAGCTCAGGTTCATCCTGTTTCCATTGATCATCCTTGAGATGTTTCTACAACTTGATTGGAGTCCACCTGTGGTAAATTCAATTGATTGGACATGATTTGGAAAGGCACACACCTGTCTATATAAAGTCCCACAGTTGACAGTGCATGTCAGAGCAAAAACCAAGCCATGAGGTTGAAGGAATTGTCCACTGAGCTCTGAGACATGATTGTGTCGAGGCACAGATCTGGGGAAGGGTAACAAAAAAGGTCTGCAGCATTGAAGGTCCCCAAGAACACAGTGGCCTCCATCATTCTTAAATGGAAGAAGTTTGGAACCCCCAAGACTCTTCCTAGATTTGGCTGCCCGGCCAAACAGAGCAATTGGGGGAGAATGGCCTTGGTCAGGGAGAACTCGATGGTCACTGAGCTCCAGAGTTCCTCTGTGGAGATGGGAGAACCTTCCAGAAGGACAACCATCTCTGTAGCACTCCACCAATCAGGCCTTTATGGTAGTGGCCAAACGGAAGGCACTCCTCAGTAAAAGGCACATGACAGCCCGCTTGGAGTTTGCCAAAAGGCACCTAAAGACTCCCAGACCATGAGAAACAAGATTCTCTGGTCTGATGAAACCAAGATTGAACTCTTTGGCCTGAGTGCCAAGAGTCACGTCTGGAGGAAACCTGGCACCATCCCTACGGTGAAGCATGGTGGTGGCAGCATCATGCTGTGTGGGTGTCTTTCAGTGGCAGGGACTGGAAGACTAAGCTGGATCGAGGGAAAGATGAACGGCGCAAAATACAGAGAGATCCTTGATGAAAACCTGCTCCAGAGCGAGAGTTTACCTTCCAACAGGACAACGACCTAAGCACACAGCCAAGACAACGCAGGAGTAGCTTCGGGACAAGTCTCTGAATGTCCTTGAATGGCCCAGCCAGAGCCCAGAATTGAAGCCAATCTAATATCTCTGGAGAGACCTGAAAATAGCTGTGCAGCAATGCTCCCCATCCAACTTGACATAGCTTGAGGTGATCTACAGAGAAGAATGGGAGAAACTCCCCAAATACAGGTGTGCCAAGCTTGTAGTGTTATACCCAAGAAGACTCAAGGCTGTAATTGCTGACAAATGTGCTTCAACAAAGTACTGAGTAAGGGGTCTGAGTACTTATGTAAATGTGATGTTTCTGTTTTTTATTTGTAATAAATTATCAACATTTTCTAAAAACCCGTTTTGCTTTGTCATTATGGGGTATTTTCTGTAGATTGATGAGGGAAAAAAATATTTTAGAATAAGGCTGTAACTTAACAAAATGTGGAAAAAGTCAAGGGGTCTGAATACTTTCAGAAGGCACTGTAACTCTGGTTCACAGGCACATGATTACTGCATTCAATAGCTGTAGGATCAGCAGAGGCATTCAGGGCAGTACGAGCGACAAAAATTAGGTTACTTAAATTGTGTCTTCCAGCGCCCCTGGGATAATGTACATTTGCTAAGGCATTATGACAACTCAGCGACACAATGGTAGGGATTAAATGAGCTGAGCTTGGGTCATTCATAAGTAATTGTCTCAAATCAAATCAAATGTTATTTGTCACATGCATCGAATACAACAAGTGTAGACCTTACCGTGAAATGCTTACTTACAAGACCTTAACCAACAATGCAGTTCAAGAAATAGAGTTAAGAAAACATTTACTAAATAAACTAAGGTAAAAAAAAATACAAATTAAAAAAACTTACACAAGAAAATTACATAACAATAACCAGGGTATATACAGGGAGTACCGGTACCGTGTCAATGTGCAGGGGTACAGATTAATCAAGGTCATTTGTAAAGTGACTATGCATAGATAATGAACAGCGAGTAGCAGCAGTGTAAAAACAAAGGGGGGGGGAGCCTTTTGGTCCTAGACTTGGCCCTCCGGTACTGCTTGCTGTGTGGTAGCAAAGAGAACAGTCTATGACTTGGGTGACTGGAGTCTTTGACAATTTTTTGAGCCTTCCTCTGACACTGCCTAGTATATAGGTCCGGGATGTCAGGAAGCTTGGCCCTAGTGATGTACTGTGCCGTATGCATTACCTTCTGTAGCGCCTTACGGACAGATGCCGAGCTGTTGCCATACCAGGCGGTGTTACAATCGGTTAGGATGCTGTTGATGGTGCAGCTGTAGGACTTTTTGAGGATCTGGGGACCCATGCCAAATCTTTTCAATATCCTGAGGGGGAAAAGGTGCTGTCATGCCCTCTTCACAACTGTCTTGGTGTGTTTGGACCATGATAGTGCGTTGGTGATGTGGACACCAAGGAACTTGAAACTCGACCTGCTCCACTACAGCCCCGTTGATGTTAATGGGGACCTGTTCGGCCATCCTTTTCCTATAGTCCACGATCATCTCCTTTGTCTTGCTCACATTGTGGGAGAGATTGTTGTCCTGGCACCACACTGCCAGGTCTGTGACCTCCTCCCTATAGGCTGTTTCATCGTTGTCGGTGATCAGGCCTACCACTGTTGTTTCGTCAGCAAACTTAATCATGGTGTTGGAGTTGTGCTTGGCCACACAGTCGTGGGTGAACAGGGAGTACAGGAGGAGACTAAGCACGCACCCCTGAGGGGCCCCAGTGTTGAGGATCAGCGTGGCAGATGTGTTGTTGCCTACCCTTACCAGCTGGGGGCGGCCAGTCGGGAAGTCCAGTATCCAGTTGCAGAGGGAGGTGTTTAGTCCCAGGGTCCTTAGCTTAGTGATGAGCTTTGTGGGTACTATGGTGTTGAACGCTGAGCTGTAGTCAATGAACAGCATTCTCACATAGGTTTTCCTTTTGTCCAGGTGGGAAAAAAAACACAGACTTATAATGTCGTGGATCCCATCCTCCTTATAATACTAGCTTTGTTTCCAGAAGGTATCAACATTGTCAATAAATGTTATACTCACAGAGCTGCAATAGTCTCGTAGCCAGTTATGGAGGGCTAAATGTCTGCTGAACCATTCAATGCCACGATGTAGGGAGGGCAGAGGGCCAGATATTATAGGGCGTTTGTTGGTGTCGAGTAGTGACCCAAACAGTTCTTTAAAATCCATCTTCAGCTGTTCTGAGCTTCCCCACGTAATGCCATTGAATACCACATTAACCATGGTAAACTCAATTTCCTGATGCTGGTTTAAAATGTTTGGGAGCAGCTTATTGATGTCCTGTACTCTTGCTCCTGGATAGCACAACATTTTTTTTGCTCCAGGGACTGAGACATTTCTCACCATTGAACTGCCCAATACAATGGCCGGAGAAGGGAATAGAGAAATCTACCCATTCTTAGCCCTCACACAATTTGTTGAACCTTCCACAGGTCCACGAGAAGCAGGATAGTGTACGCCCAGAGAGAGGGAAAGGAGCCAAAACTCGACAACGAAGCATAGTTGGAGTTAGCACCGCCGTCACAGACACAGGCAGTCCCAGCAATGAAAGCGCAGGTAGATCAGGCACCAGTGCAGCGAAGCTGTTCCTTATGTCAATCTGCTCCAAACCTCTTGCAGTCACTCCCGTCCGCTTAGCAGCATGCCGCTGCTTTCGGTTTCCACGACTAGTGACATGGGACCAGCGCTGATTGGAACACTCTTCTTGCTCTTCTCCGTCTACTTCACTACAGGATGGAGGAGGAGAAGCAGATGGAGATGACTTCCTTGGCAGGAAAGTTCCAGGTAGCACAGGCCATTCTGATAGGGAAAGATGACAAGGCCGGGAAACATCCACTAGGCCCGAGCGGCGTCCTACCACAGTTGGCCTAGCTAAGCGGCTGTATTTAGATGCCCTTTTGAGGGCCTGGAATATTCTCTAGACATTAGGGACATCAGAGTTGATGGGAAACACACTAGACTAGATCCAGAGATTCACTCTGTGGTTAGTGAAGAGGTCCCACCCTGATACTGGATATAGAGATGTAGGAGATAGGCCTACATAACACCAACACCTATGGGGAAAGATGACAGAGCTGCATTTGACAGAAAATGAACATCTGCCATCCACAGCCTTCCATCTGCACACACACAATTAAAGCTCTCTGTGAAGAAGACAACTGTTAATAGAAACCAGTGTGTCTGTTACTGGTGCTAAAAATATGAAAGGGCAGCATAAAAGACTGATGATAGTTTAAAAAAGTGTCAGATGCTGAACTCAAAGGCACCTCACGGTTCCTCCTCATGGCTGTTACCCACAACCACAGTCCCACGGTCTCGTATTGTGTGTGATTTAGAAACTTAATATGAGGTTAGTGAGTGGGATGTGTGAGTGAAGAGGTCTGTCTACGCTGACATTGGGATGATGAATACAAAAATAGTGGTTGTGGTTGAGGTTAGCTCGCCCAGGGTTGGTGTGATGTTGTCAAGAGCAACATGTTTAGAACTTCTACCACCATTCTGGGAATGATTCATCCTGCAATGGTAGCTATACCACACAACACCAAATACAGTGTGCTTGATTCCATTCGAGAACTAGCCAATGAAGTAGAAAGAATGGGGAATGCTACTGCCACTGCTTTGGAAGCATTAACTGCTGAACTCGTAGCTACACGTACCATGGTCTTACAAACTAGCAGTGGTGGAAAAAGTACCCAATTGTCATTCTTGAGTAAAAGTAAGATACGTTAATAGAAAATGACTCAAGTAAAAGTGAAAGTCACCCAGTAAAATACTAATTGAGTCAAGGTCTAAAAGTATGTAATTGCTAAAATATACTTAATAAGTATCAAAAGTAAAATGAAAAGTATAAATCATTTTGAATTCCTTATATTAAGCAAAGCAGACAGCCACATTTTCTAGTTTTTAGTTATTTATGGATAGCCAGGGGCACACTCCAACTCTCAGACATAATTTAGAAATGAAGCATGTGCTTACTGAGTTCACCAGATCAGAGGCAGTAGGGATGACCAGTTGATGTTCTCTTGATAAGTGTGTGAATTAGATTATTTTCCTGTCCTGCTAAGCATTCAAAATGTAAGGAGTACTTTTGGGTGTCAGGGAAAATGAGTAAAAAGTACATAATTTTCTTTAGGTATGTAGTGAAGTAAAAGTAGTCAAAAATATGAATAGTAAATTAAAGTACAGATACCCCCAAAAACGGATGGGGGGGGGGGGGTTGCTAAATGTTGTACTTACATTTCGGATTCCACCATTGGGGTTGCTCAGTCTGTTGCCACTATCAGACAGGTGGTAGCTACTGTAAACAAGCAGGATAACGAGAACGAGTGGGGTTGGGATCTATTTGCATGGGTGAAAACTAACCTGGGGAACATTGGATCTCTCGTGTTGCAAGGTTTCCTAGCCGTGGTTGGAGTCCTTGTGCTATCATTCTGCCTGTTCTCATGCCTGATGGCCTTGGTGAGGAGATAGTGGTCTGTTCTCATGCCTGATGACCTTGGTGAGGAGATTGTGTGAAACAGAAGTATCTCCTCCCCATCAGAAGTAAACTTTTATGACCTGACAGATCTCACCATTGGTTCACCCTTTATTGGGGATCCATTTTGTCCTATTGGAAATGATAGTGCCTACTGCCATTGTCACGTCCTGACCAGTGAAAAGGGTCATTTTGCCATAGTAGAATGGTCAGGGCGTGGCAGGGGGGTTGGTTTGTGTGTTTGGGGTTTGTTTGGTTCTAGGGGAATTTGTTGTGGTTTTCTATTTCTATGTTTCGTTTTCCATGTTTGGCCGAGTATGGTTTCCAATCAGAGGCAGGTGTCTTTCGTTGTCTCTGATTGGGAGCCATACTTAGGCAGCCTGTTTTCCTTTGGGTTTTGTGGGTGGTTGCTTTCTGTTTAGTTTGTTAGTATACATGACAGAACTGTTTGGCTGTCGTTTGTTTTTTCTTTGTGAAGTGTTTTCATTCAAAACAAAAGATGAGCACTCAACCCGCTGCGCCTTGGTTTGTTCACTACGACGCGTGTGACAGCCATCGAAATGACCACATCCCTATGAATCCCCCTTTTCCCCAGATTGTTATGATTGTTATGATTACCTTTTAGGAGTTCCATTCAGACCACCCCTTTCTGTGTAAAATGCCAATTTCCCAGAAACCAGAATGTTTTCAATTCAGTCTGACAAGAGCTCAGATATATAATGTATGGTGATGCCTATGGTTTTCATGGCATCAAAGGGGGAATTGTGGTGACAGAATTTGGGGTGAGCTGATGTAACTTCTCACGTGATATGTTCTGTGTTGGACTGTGACTGTCACAACTTCCGCCGAGGTCGGTCCCTCTCCTTGTTCGGACGGCGTTCGGCGGTCGACGTCACCGGTGTTCTAGCCATCGCTGATCCACCTTTCATTTTCCATTTGTTTTGTCTTGTTTTCCCGCACACCTGGTTTGCATTCTATCATTACTCGTCTTGCATATAACCCTCTGTTTCCCCCCATGTCTGTGTGTGGAATTGTTATGTGTAAATGTATGTGTACTCCAGGCTGGTTTGCGCCAGGTCATTGTAACCCGTGTGTGTTTAGTTTTCTGAGTGCCGTGTTTTGTTCTCCTTAATAAAGGGCTCCGTTTGCTACCCATTTCTGTTCTCCTGCGCCTGAATTCCCTGCAGCCAGTTACGCACTCCATTACAGAATTCCACACACAGACATGGGGGGAAACATAGTGTTATATGCAAGACGAGTAATGAGGGAATGCAAACCAGGTGTGCGGGAAAACAAGACAAAACAAATGGAAAATGAAAGGTGGATCGGCGATGGCTAGAAGACCGTTGACGTCGACCGCCGTACGCCGCCCGAACAAGGAGAGGGACCGACCTCGGCGGAAGTCGTGACAGTACCCCCCCCCCTTGACACCGGCCTCGGGGACGACCCGGAGGGCGAGGCGCAGGGCGATCCGGCCGGAGACGGTGGAACTCCCGCAGCATTGAAGGGTCCAACACGTCCTCCACTGGGACCCAGCACCTCTCCTCCGGTCCGTACCCCTCCCACTCCACGAGGTACTGAAGGCCCCTCGCCCGACGCCTCGAATCCAGTATGGAGCGAACGGAGTACACCAGGGCCCTCTCGTTGTCCAGAAGGTGGCGGAGGAACCGCACCTCAGACTCCTGGAGTGTGCCAGCCACCACCGGCCTGAGGAGAGACACATGGAACGAGGGGTTAATACGGTAATCGGGCGGAAGTCGTGACAGTGACGTTATGCCTTGCATAGACTCGTGTTATGTCTGTGCTCTAACACAAGGCCATTGTGTTCTGGAACTGTTGCTTGTATAAAATAACTGTTGTGTAACAATATGATTGTATTATTACCTCCCACTATATAAGAGACATAACATTTAGTCTGAGTTCTTCCCAGTGAAATCAGAGGTGGATCTCCCATGCAGCTGCTTGTATTAAAGATGTTTCTATTATATCATTAAATAGTCTCTCAATCTTTGGATCTAATTTTCCACAACAACAGGATTGGAACTTCCCACAGATGCTGTATTACACTGCAGGTGTAGGTGGGACACAAAACCATTTTGTATTTCTAATGTACACTTCCGCTGAAAAGTTTAGGGTCACTTAGAAATGTCCTTGTTTTTGAAAGAAAAGCACATTTTTTGTCCATTAAAATAACATCAAATTTATCAGAAATACAGTGTAAACATTGTTAATGTTGTAAATTACTATTGTAGCTTGAAACAGCAGTTTTTTTATGGAATATCTACATAGGCGTACAGAGGCCCATTATCAGCAACCATCACTTCTGTGTTCCAATGGCACTTTGTGTTAGCTAATTCAAGATTATCATTTTAAAAGGCTAATTGATCATTAGAAAACCCTTTTGCAATTATCTTAGCATAGCTGAAAACTGTTTTGCTGATTAACAAGCGTCCCACCCTAGTCAACAGCCAGTGGAATCGCGTGGCGCGAAATACAAATACCTCAAAAATGCTATAACTTCAATTTCTCAAACATATTACTATTTTACACCATTTTAAAGACAATACTCTCGTTAATCTAACCACATTGTCCGATTTCAAAAAGGCTTTACAGCGAAAGCAAAACATTAGATTATGTCAGGAGAGTACCCTGCCAAAAATAATCACACAGCCATTTTCAAAGCAAGCATATATGTCACAAAAACCAAAACCACAGCTAAATGCAGCACTAACCTTTGATGATCTTCATCAGATGACACTCCTAGGACATTATGTTATACAATACATGCATGTTTTGTTCACTCAAGTTCATATTTATATCAAAAACCAGCTTTTTACATTAGCATGTGATGTTCAGAACTAGCATACCCACCGCAAACTTCCGGTGAATTTACTAAATTACTCATGATAAACGTTCACAAAATACATAACAATTATTTTAAGAATTATAGATACAGAACTCCTTTATGCAATAGCAGTGTCAGATTTTAAAATAGCTTTTCGGCGAAAGCACATTTTGCAATATTCTGAGTACATAACCCGGCCATCACGGCTAGCTATTTTGACACCCACCAAGTTTGGGACAACCTAAACTCAGAATTACTATTAGAAAAATTGGATTACCTTTGCTGTTCTTCGTCAGAACGCACTCCCAGGACTTCTACTTCAACAACAAATGCTGTTTTGGTTCCAAATAATCCATAGTTATATTCAAATAGCTCCGTTTTGTTCGTGCGTTCAGGTCTCTATCCGAAGGGTGACGCGCAAGCGCATTTCGTGACAAAAAAATTCAAAATATTCCATTACCGTACTTAGAAGCATGTCAAATGCTGTTTAAAATCAATTTTTATGCTATTTTTCTCATAAAATAGCGATAATATTCCAACCGGGCAACGTTGTATTCATTCAAAGACTGAAAGAAAAAAATGGAGAATGCTCATGAACGCGCATCTCAGTGTCACTGTCCCCAGGCTGACCACTAACAAACAAAGCTGTTGTACTTTGCCCAGAGACAGCAGACACCCCATTCCACTTTCTGGCGGCTTTAGAGAGCCAATGGGAGCCTTAGAAAGTGTCACGTTACAGCACAGATGCTGTATTTTTGATAGAGATGCAACAGAAGGAAACAAATGGTCAGACAGGGCACTTCCTGTATGGAATCTTCTCAGGTTTTGGCCTGCCATATGAGTTATGTTATACTCACAGACACCATTCAAACAGTTTTAGAAATGTTACAGTGTTTTCTTTCCAAATCTACTAAGTATATGCATATTCTAGTTTCTGGGCAGGAGTAGTAACCAGATTAAATCGGGTACGTTTTTTATCCGGCCGTGCAAATACTGCCCCCTAGCCCCAACAGGTTTTAAAGAAGCATTACAACTTGCCTTCTTTAGACTAGTTGAGTATCTGGAGCATCAGCATTTGTGGGTTCGATTACAGGCTCCAAATGGCCAGAAACAAAGCACTTTCTCCTGAAACTCGTCAGTCTATTCTTGTTCTGAGAAATGAAGGCTATTCCATGTGAGAAATTTCCAAGAAACTGAAGATATCGTACAACGCTGTGTACTACTCCCTTCACAGAACAGCGCAAACTGGCTCTAACCAGAACAGAAAGAGGAGTGGGAGGCCCGGTGCACAACTGAGCAAGAGGACCAGTACATTAGATTGTCTAGTTTGAGAAACAGATGCCTCAGAAGTCCTCAACTGGCGGCTTCATCAAATAGTACTCGCAAAACACCAGTCTCAACGTCAACAGTGTAGAGGCCACTCCGGGATGCTGGCCTTCTAGGCAGAGTTCCTCTGTCCGGTGTCTGTGTTCTTTTCCCATCTTAATCTTTTATTTTGGCCAGTCTGAGACATTGGCCAGTCTGAGACATGGATTTTTCTTTGTAACTCTGCCTAGAAGGCCAGCATCCTAGAGTCGTCTCTTCACTGTTGACGTTGAGACTGGTGTTTTGCGCATACTATTTAATGAAGTTGCCAGCTGAGGACTTGTGAGGCTAATCTACGTTTTTTTAAATGAAAAACTAACTAGATTAGCTAACACAACGTGCCATTAGAACACAGGAGTGATGGTTGCTGATAACGGGCCTTTGTAAGCCTATGTAGATATTCCATAAAAATTCTGCAGTTTCCAGCTACAATAGTCATTTACAACATTAACAATGTCTACACTGTATTTCTGATCAATTTTATGTTATTTTAATGGACAAAAAAATGTGCTTTTCTTTCAAAAACAAGGACATTTCTAAGTGACCCCAAACTTTTGAATGGTAGTGTATATTATAAAGCTGTAGCACCCTCTTTGAGTCAAAAATGTGGTGTTGCTATCCTTTCAAAGGTACTTCGATATAATTGAAATCTTGAGTTTTTTCTGTCGGTCTTTATTCATTTGATGTTTCTAAAGTATTATATATCCTCAACCTTTTAGAGTCCTCTCAGAGAACTTCTGTATGTTACGGTGGGTAATTCCTTTAACAACCCACATGTTTGTCCTGATCTGAAGGTGTGATTAGTCTGATAAATGGGTATCAGGTTACAGATCCGAGGCCAATCTAAGTGATGTGTGATGGAGGTCTGTTGTGCTTGGCCCAAAACGTATTGAGTGTGAATGGTATAAGGGGCATCATATCTTCAGTGCCACTAATGGCACTTTCTGGCAATAGCAAGTCACCAGCAGCACCAATACATGATTAATACTCTAGATGCTAACTAGAGTGCAAAGTCATGGGCAATGAACTGCCTGGATTCTGCAATTGACCTGCATTGGCATTCATATAAATCTCAATCTGTCACCAGTGCCCTGTGGATGCCCTTCAGACCCTAATATGTTAGTACAGGCCTGGGTTAGATATCAGTGAATGTAGTCAAATTGAGAATCATATGCCCTCTCACATACAGGCCCGCACCTGAAGAAAAGGGTGGCGAGTCCTTTTGTTGTTCAAGCCCTGGTACTGACCACTACCTTATGGTTGACCCAGTGACCATGCAATGACAATTATATTATCATTGTCATTGCAATAACTTCAATGACACTATGAGTTCTTCTTGCCATGTCATGATGAGAAGGCACTAAATTTACTAAAATAGCAGTTGCTTCCTTTGGTGGTAGAACAAATATAGTATAATCTTTGGACATTGTAAATTGGTCATATAGACCAGGGTTGGTTGATCAGATGAATCAGGTTAGTTACAACTGGGGTTGGAATGGAAACCTACAGGAGGGTAGCTCTCCAGGAACAGGGTTGGAGAGCCCTGATATAGACTGTGCTTGACTTGGACTGAAATTGGTTCCAGTACTCATTTTGGGTGCTGGTAGTAATTCCATTTAGGCGCTGTAGCTCCACAATACTTTTGAACTAATATTCTATAAGAGGAACAGGAGCTCAAGCAGTAGAACAATTTGTGGTGTCAGTACTCAGCACTCAAGCACTGCATATATGTTAATAAATAAAAGCTTACACACAGAAGAGTTGAACTGGTCTTTCAGCCTGGAGAGCAAAACACTAAGATAGTGTTTTGTGTTCAGTTCCAAGAAGAATACTTGAACGGCAGTTTGTGGACTTCAGTTGTATTTGACTGTCGTAAAGAAAATTAAGTATCCAAAACATGATTGATTGAGTGATTGATTTCTAACAATGTAATAACAATGTTGTGAACTCAAGTCAGTGTAATTACAGTAAGTGATATTATATATATGACCACTAGAGGGTAGTGTACCTCGAGGTTTAACCTACATACCACCCCCAAAGATTTAGTCTCCTTCAGTGCCGCCCCTCTCGATAACTTCCGCGTCAACAACATTTCTAATTTACTGTTGTTTTGACTGTATGCTTTTCAAGAAATGGTTCAGAAGACCGACGTGACTCTGGAAATGTAGCTACATTTTGCCTTGATATTTAAGTCTATTGGATTCATAAGGACCTGGATCATAAAATACATCTGGAAACCTTGAAGATAAAAGTAAGGCCAGCACTGATCTGGCTGTCATTATAAACTTTCGATTTCAACTTGCTAGCCAGTCATACAGTAATACTTTAGCTGACGTATGGTCAGAAATATACTTGCCAGCCAACTAAATTTTCCACTTCAATTTCAGTACATGTACTAACTGTAAAGTTTACAGCGATCTAGTGTCACTGTGTCATTTTGAGATAACAATAGCTAACTTCAATATACTTCATTCACAGTAGAGAGAGTAACGTTAGCTACATAGACAGTACACTCAGCTAGCAAGCTAGCTACTTTGAAGACAGTACTAGGCCTACCTACAGTGCAATCGGAAAGTATTCAGACCCTTTTGACTTTTTCCACATTTTTTTACACTACAGCCTAAAATTGATTAAATTGTTTTTTCCCCCTCATCAATCAACACACCACACCCCATAATGACAAAGCAAAAAAAGTTGACATTTTTGCAAATATATTTAAAAAAAAGAAGGTAATCAAATCCATATGTATTTGTCACATGCGCCAAATACTTACCAACAATGCAGTTTTAAGAAAAATACCTACAAAAAAAAAAGAAATAAAAGTCACAAATAATTAAAGAGCAGCTGTAAAATAACAATAGCGAGGCTGTATACAGGGGGTACCGGTACAGAGTCAGTGTGCAGGGGCACCGGTTAGTCAAGGTAATTCATGTAATATGTACATGTAGGTAGAGTTATTAAAGTGACCATGCATTGATAATAACAGAGACTAGCAGCAGCGTAAGGGGGGGGGCATTGCAAATAGTCTGGGTAGCCATTTGATTAGATGTTCGGGAATCTTATGGCTTGGGGGTAGAAGCTGTTTAGAAGCCTCTTGGATCTAGACTTGGCACTTCGGTACCGCTTGCTGTGCGGTAGCAGAAAGAACAGTATATGACTATGGTGGCTGGTGTCTTTGACAATTTTTAGGGCCTTCATCTGACACCGCCTGGTATAGAGGTCCTGGATGGCAGAAAGCTTGACCCCAGTGATGTACTGGTCCGTATGCACTACCCTCTGTAGTGCCTTGTGCTCAGAAGCCGAGCAGTTGCCCTACCAGGCAGTGACGCAACCTGTCAGGATGCTCTCGATGGTGCAGCTGTAGAACGTTTTGAGGATCCGAGGACCCATGCCAAATATTTTCAGTCTCCTGAGGGGGAATAGGTTTTGTCGTGCCCTCTTCACGGACCATTTTAGTTTGTTGGTGATGTGGACGCCAAGGAACTTGAAGCTCTCAACCTGCTCCACTACAGCCCCGTCGATGAGAATGTGGGTGTGCTCGGTCCTCCTTTTCCTGTAGTCCACAATCATCTCCATTATCTTGATCATGTTGAGGGAGAGGTTGTTGTTCTTGCACCACACGGTGCAAGAACGTTGTCTCATCGTTGTCGGTGATCAGGCCTACCACTATTGTGTCATCGGCAAACTTAATGATGGTGTTGGAGTCATGCCTGGCTGTGCAGTCATGAGTGAACAGGGAGTACAGGAGGGGACTGAGCACGCACCCCTGAGGAGCCCCCGTGTTGAGGATCAGTGTGGCGGATGTGTTGTTACCTACCCTTACCACCTGAGGGCGGTCCGTCAGGAAGTCCAGGATCCAGTTGCAGAGGGAGGTGTTTAGTCCCAGGGTCTTTAGCTTAGTGATGAGCTTTGAGGGCACTATGGCGTTGAACGCTGAGTTGTAGTGAATGAATAGTATTCTCACGTAGGTGTTCCTTTTGTCCAGGTGTGAAAGGGCAGTGTGGAGTGCAATAGAGACTGCATCATCTGTGGATCTGTTGGGGCGGTATGTAAATTGGATGGGGTCTAGGGTTTCTGGGAAAAAGTTTTTGATGTGAGCCATGACTAGCCTTTCAAAGTACTTCACGGCTACAGACGTGAGTGCTACGGGTCAGTAGTCATTTAGGCAGGTTACCTTTGTGTTCTTGGGCACAGGGACTATGGTGGTGTGCTTGAAACATGTTGGCATTACAGACTCAGGCAGGGAGAGGTTGAAAATGTTAGTGAAGACACTTGCCAGTTGGTCAGAGGATGCTCGGAGTACACGTCCTGGTAATCCGTCTGGCCCTACGGCCTTGTGAATGTTGACCTGTTTAAAGGTCTTACTCACATCGGCCGCTGATACATTTACATTTACGTCATTTAGCAGACGCTCTTATCCAGAGCGACTTACAAATTAATATTTACATAAGTATTCAGAACCTTTACTCAGTACTTTGTTGAAGCACCTTTGGAAGCGATTACAGCCTTGAGTCTTCTTGGGTATGACGCTACATTCTTGGCACACCTGTATTTGGGAAGTTTCATCCTCTCAAGCTCTGTCAGGTTGTATGGGGAGTCATTGCACAGCTATTTTCCGGTCTCTCCAGAAATGTTCGATCGGGTTCACTCAAGGACATTCAGAGACTTGTCCCGAAGCCACTCCTGCGTGGTCTTGGCTGTGTGCTTAGGGTTGTTGACCTGTTGGAAGGTGAAACTATTCCCCAGTCTGAGGTCCTGAGCGCTCTGGAGCAGGTTTTCTCTGTACTTTCTCTGTACAGAATCTCTCTGTACTTTGCTCCGTTCATCTTTCCCTCGTTCCTGACTAGTCTCCCAGTCCCTGCCACTGAAAAACATCCCCACAGCATGATGCTGCCACCACCATGCTTCACTGTAGGGATGGTGCCAGGTTTCCTCCAAACGTGACCCTTGGCATTCAAGCCGAAGAGTTCAATCTTGGTTTCATCAGACCAGAGAATCTTGTTTCTCATGGTCTGAGAGTCTTTGGGTGCCTTTTGGCAAACTCCAAGCGGGCTGTCATGTGCCTTTTACTGAGGAGTGGCTTCCGTCTGGCCACTCTACCATAAAGGCCTGATTACTGGAGTGCTGCAGAGATGGTTGTCCTTCTGAAAGGTTCTCCTAGCTCCGCAGAGGAAGTGTAGAGCTCTGTCAGAGTGGCCATCAAGTTCTTGGTCACCTCCCTGACCAAGGCCCTTCTCCCCCAATTGCTCAGTTTGGCTGGGTGGCCAGCTCTAGGAAGAGTCTTGGTGGTTCCAAACTTTTTCCATTAAAGAATGATGGAGGCCACTGTGTTCTTGGGGACCTTCAATGCGGCAGATTGTTTTTGGTATCCTTCCCTAGATCTGTGCCTCAACACTATCCTGTCTCAGAGCTCTACGGACAATTCCTTCAACCTCATGGCTTGGTTTTTGCTCTGACATGCACTGTCAACTGTGGGACTTTATATAGACAGGTGTGTGCCTTTCCAAATCATGTCCAATCAAGTTGTGGAAACATCTCAAGGATGATCAATGGAAACAGGAAGCACCTGAGCTCAATTTCGAGTCTCATAACAATGAGTCTGAATACTTATGTAAATAAGGTATTTCTGTTTTTAATATTTATACATTTGCAAACATTCATAAAAAACTGTTTTTGCTTTGTTATTATGGGTTATTGTGTGTAGATTGATGAGGAACATTTATTATTTAATCCATTTTAGAAAGCGGCTGTAATGTAACAAAATGTGGAAAAAGTCAAGGGGTCTGAATACTTTCCGAATGTACTGTATATCAGCCAACAATCCCAGCCCTGAGTTTACCATACTGTCATTATTTATCTCTCTCTCCCCCAGAGTCTGAATGATGAGTACCCAGTCTGTCCCATTTGAGGAGGTGCGGAGGAGAGCTGAGTCCCTCCTATCCTCCTCAGGCTCTGCCCAGGAGGTAAAGGCTGATGTCCAGGTCATGGCCAACATCCCCCTGTCCCTGTCTGACAAGTTTCACCACATCACAGCGCAGACCATGGTGACAGAGAACATCACAGGGCACAGAAGGCAAGAGGTGAGGCATGTTTTGACATTCAACTGTATCCCTTGTTTCACATTATGTGCCTCCTTACCGTCTTCACATAGCTATGCTTTCTTTCTCCCTGTCTGCCCTCCTGCTCCCCTTCCTCCCCAGGTCCTAGAGTCTTTGGGTCGGCTGTGTAAAGCCTTGAGTATCCTGGAGAAGTATGGCTGTAACCTGACCAGCCCCAGCAGGCCCAGGTACTGGCGGAGCGTCAAACACAACAACCCAGTTTTCAGGACTACCGTGGACGAAATCAAGGTGAAGAGACAGACAGGCCTCTCTAAACCCTGTCAGGAACTTCAAGCCCTATTCTTACAGTATAATGATTGACTTCCTTATGCATAGTACAGATTACAGAGTCTGAAGGTCATCTCATCCATTGATTTCACTATGAATTGTCAGATGGTTGAAAAGGGGAGTGGATCAATAAGAGATGTTTAGAGTGCCTAGGTAGGTCATAGACCTACTGATATTTAAAGCATCTGAGTTGACTTTTTCACTCATTTGAGTCAATGGGCTGCTTTCTTTTCTACAGGGTGGCAAGTCAGTCCTATTTCTTTACGGTTACACCAATCAGCAGCCAGACGGGCTCAGCTTCCCTGATGATGTCATACATCCAGACGTTGAGAAGGTTGCTGCGGTGACCATTGAGGTCATGATCCTGCACATGGAAATGGACATGCTCATCAAGGTGAGAAATCTATATTTACATTTGTGTAATTCTCAATTTGAATATGACCACAAAGTCATGTTATCATGTTTGCTCTGTTATGAGGTAATGTGTTGTTTTTTGCCTGTCAGGGTACACATGCTCACCCAGAAATGTACAGCAATATCATCCCATCCCCTAATCTACAGAAGACAACCCAGGTCTGTGTAACCTACAGTTGGTGGTTCATCAGTTCGTCTGTTTCTACCTCTACCTCTTCCTGGTTTTAGTGTTGTTATGCTGAATAATGGCTATTTTACTCTCCTCAGGATGAACCAGAGCTGATGTCTGATGTGGTGGTCATTCCACCAGGAGAGGAGCGCGGGGACAGGGGGAAAGACCTTCAGCCGCTATCTCCTCCACCCAAACATGCTACCAGTCCTGGACTAAGACATGTCCCCACCACTCCTACTGGTGAGACAAGCAGCCATTCCCTGTACCAGTCTACCTGTCACCTTGCCACCTGCCTGCTTTCTGCCCACCAGCATTTATGTCATCTGGCCAATGTGTTGTACTGTCAGCGGATGACAAACCCCTTATTTCTTCTTTCGCTCTCTTTCTCTCAAAGATGGGATGTGTGATTTGTGCGGTGCCACTCCCTCTCTCCTCTGCCCAGCCTGTGGTTCTCTTCCCTTCTGTCAGTCATGTGACCTCCTCTACCACATCCACCCGTCCAGAGCCAATCACAGGAGAGATAGAATACAGGGTAAGAGATGGGTCATAGCTTTGACCATCATTTCAGCTCAAATGTAACTTTTTAACCTGGATTTCTTTGAATATTACATCCTATCAATATGTAAACTAACACTGATCATCTTTTTAAACTCCCCCCGTAGAGACCTGTATACTCTGTGGAGTGTTCCAAGTCTCTGCCATTTGCTCCACCTGTTCTCAGAGGCTGTGTCTGGAGTGTGACAGACTGTACCATTCTCACCCTGACCGCGGGGGTCACAACAGGACAGTGGTTTCCCACGCCAAACCAAAAAGAGCTTTAAGGTTAGAAATTAGGAAGGGTTAATATTTTACTCCACGCGCGCACACTCACACCGGATCACTTCTTCCTCTCACTCGCATTTCTTCTCTTTTTCAGCCACTCTCTTTCCTCGTGGGAGTGTGCTCAGTGCACTACAGTCAACGAGGTGAAGGCCGTGCTGTGTGTGACCTGTGAACGACCCCGCCTGGCCCTCGCTTCCCTTATAGTTCAGGAAGACCCGGGGCAACCGCCATCCAGCGCAGGTCACATTCCATATACACGGGTCGACTGATGAATAGTTTTCATGTGACGTTCATTAAAACAACGTCAGTCACCTGTCCTATCCTGTTTGAGCGGTTCACGTCATCTGTGCCGCTATAGCATTGATAATACATCAGTAATGTAATTATACAGACATAGCTAGAAACTGAGCTAGATCAATACCAGGTTATCTGTTTATCTATCTGACCTCTCTCATAGAGTGGCAGTGTAAGAGCTGTACTGTGGTGAACCAGGGCAGCAGTATACTGTGTGAGGTGTGTGAGCGCCCCCGTCTGGCCACCCGTCCCTCTATCACGCCAGTACTCCCCAGTACTCCAGTACTCCCCAGTACTCCAGTACTCTCCAGTACTCCAGTACTCTCCACACCAGGACCCACATCAGATAACGAAACAGAGGTTCGACCCCCCCAGTGGTTTAAATACTCTCTACAATTGGAAAGCTCTGTGAGACATAATCATTCCAGCATATCTTTTCTGTTTTAATCTTTCACTCCCCTCCTCCCATGCTGTCTCTCTCGCTCTTTAGTGGATGTGTCAGTTCTGCACCTATGTGAACTCTCAGCCTGTAGTGGTTTGTGAGATGTGCAACTTGCCGTGTAAAGATCCTGCAGTCACCAGCCTCAAGTCCCTCCCCCTGCAGTCTCCAATCAAAGACTTAGCCTCACCTTCTTCTACGCCCCAACTCCGTCCCCAGATCCCTCCCAGGGTGAACATCGACATCAAGAGACAGAACCTGATGAGGGATGAAGGGCTGAAACTTGTCCATCAAATACGAGTAGGTGGAGTACAAATGGACACAATGTGAATTAAAACCAGATTAACCGCTACTATGTTATCTAACTTTTAACCTAATGTTCTTCCTCAGGAGGGAGAGAAAAATGGAGTGGGCCCAGAGGAGGTCTACGCAGCCCTTTGTGTTTCCGGGGGCAGCAACGTCAACCCCTGCGATTGGCTGAAATCAGAGCTGCCCCACCTACTGGATGAGATCTGTGCCATGGCGGCTTCAGCTGCTTTGCAGAACTACAAAGCAGGGGTTTCTGGGCCGCGGGATGGAGGTTCGACAGAGCAGCAGAGTCCCAGTGTGCTACTGGGTGAGGGGGTGCGGCTGTCCAGGGTTGAGGCCAAGCAGGCATGGCTGGCAGCAGGAGGAGACACTGAGAGAGCAGTCCGTCAGCTGCTCAGAGACAGACAGGTCAAGGTGAGAACCAGACATGTCACCTGACCCAAATGGTCACTCTAGACAGATATGACTAAACACTTTTGATATCAACTCAAGTAACCAAGATCTTAGAGTTGACTGTATCCAGTCCGACTGCGTCTGTCTCTGGTGTGTGTAGATGCGCGAGCTGCGTTCTCTGGGTTTCCGGGAGGCGTCCCAGTGTGAGGAGGCTCTGCGTCTGAGTGGAGGAGAGGTGCAGGGGGCTCTGTCCGTGCTGCAGCGGCCCCTTCTGGAGCCCTTCCACCAGCGCATCTGGAGCGACCAGCCAGAGGCCCCTATTGATGCCAAGAGCCCTGACAAACAGGTGTGTGTGTACACGAGAGCCAGCAGAACTCAATGAACTAAGTTTTTCAAGACTACACACACAAAGCAAATAGCCTGATTGTTAATCACCATGAACCTACATTGTGTAACCTCAGCGGATGTGCAGGCGCCTGCTGGCGTTGTACGAGCTGCCCAGCTGGGGGCGCTGTGAGCTGGCCCTGTCTCTACTCCAGGAGCCTGATGCCCAGTACTCCCTGGAGGACGTCGTCCAGGCCGTCGGAGAGTCCCAGGACAGGGAGTTCCTCCGCCGCCTCCTCAACAACGAGTGCCCCTGCTGCCTCAGCATCTTCCCCCACAGCAAGGTGGGCTGCTAGGGCTGTCTGTCTTTGCCTTGGGGTGGATGATGAGCTCTTATTACCTCCTCCCTGTATCTGTATTGCCTTGTCAGTCAATAGTCCTATGGACTTTAAATTGTTCCTTTTTATCCTGTATGAATTCTCTACCTCTCACAGATGCAGTCCCTGACCTCGTGTCAGTGCTCGGTGTGCCACGAGTGTTTCACGCAGCACTTCACCATCGCTGTAAGAGACAAACACATCAGAGACATGGTGTGTCCCGTGTGTGCAGGACCAGACATCAACGACCCTGAGCACCTGGACAGCTACTTCTCTACCCTGGACATCCAGGTACATACTATAGAAAGAAAGATTTAGAGATATCAGGGAGGAAGGTTATTTTCTACATTTTACATTTTTACATTTAGCAGACGCTCTTATTACAGTGCATTCATCTTAAGATAGCTAGGTGGGACAACCACATCACAGGCTAGTAGGGGGGAAAGTTAAGTGTGAGTGTTAGTTGTTTTGTTTTTTGTTGTGGGAGAGTGGTGCAGTGGGATTATTTAAGATACTCTTTGAGAGGTAGGTTTTCAGATGTTTTATGAAGATGGGCAGGGACTCTGCTGTCCTAGATTCATGGGGAAGCTGGTTCTACCATTGGGGTGCCAGAAGAGAGAAGAGTTTGGACTGGGCTGAGCGGAGTACTTGGGTTGGGGTGTTGGGTTTGAGCAGAGCCTGAAGGTAGGGAGGGACAGTTCCTCTTGCTGTTCCATAGGTAAGCACCATGGTATTGTAGTGGACTCGAGCTTTGACTGGAAGCCAGTGGCGTGTGCGGAGGAGCGGGGTGACATGGGAAAATTTGGGAAGGTTGAACACCAAGCGGGCTGCATCATTCTGGATAAATTGCAGGGGCCTGATGGCACCAACGGGGAGCCCAGCCACCGAGTTGCAGTAGTCCGGACGAGAGATGACAAGTGCCTGGATTAGGACCTACACTGCTTCCTCTGTGAGGTAGCGTCGTACTCTACAGATGTTGTAGAGCATGAACCTGCAAGAGCGAGTCACTGCTTTGATGTTTGCAGAGAACGACGGGGTGTTGTCCAGGGTCAAGCCAAGGTTTTTTGCACTCCGGAAGGGGGACACCGCGGAGTTGTCAACCGTGACGGAGAGGCCTTGGAGCAGGCAGGCCTTCCCCAGGAGGAAGAGCAGCTCCATTTTGTCGAGGTTGAGCTTGAGGCAGTGGGCCGACATCCAAGCTGAGATATTTGCTAGGCATGCAGAGAGGAGGACTGCCTTGAGAGGAAGACTGCCGTGAGGTTAGCAAACAGCCTCTAGTAAAGGTGAGGTCAAGCGTATTGCCTGCCTCGTGAGGGGGAGGGGATTGGGAAAGGGTGAGGTCAAAAGAGGTAAGGAAGGGAAATAAATTAATCGAAGGCAGACGTCGGGAGGTTGAAGTCACCCAGTACCAAGAACGGGGAGCCATCTTCAGGAAATGTGTTTATCAAGGTGTCAAGCTCATTGAGGAACTCTCTAAGGGCACTTGGTGGGCGATACAGTAGATGACAATAATGTTAAGCTTGAGTGGACAAGTGACAGTGACAGCATATCATTCAAATAAGGAGATGGACAGGTGAGAGAGGGAGAAAAGAGAAAATCTCCATTTAGGATGAATGAGTAGCCCTGTGCCACCACCGCAACGACCACATTCTGTCAGGCTATGAGAGAAAACGTAGTCAGACGAAGAGAGAGCAGCTGGAGTAGCAGTGTTCTCTGTGGTGATGTCTCCATCAGGGCCAAAAAGTCTAGGGACTGAAGGGCAGCATTGGCTGAGATTAACTTGGTGATCTTTACCGCAGATCAGCAGTTCCAAACGCTGCCGGAAACCAGGAATTCCACATGGGTTGTGTGCGCAGGGTACACTAAATTAGAATGGTTGCAGCCAAGGGATGGGGAGAGTCTGTAAAGCCTACAGGGAGAGGAGCAAACTGGGATGAAAACACATAGTTGCCAAAGCTACAAATTTGTTTTGCTGACGACACCACCGCTGACTCTGATTACCAAAACAACAGTCACAAATTGCCCTGACCCTTCATCCTGGTTGATGTGTCAACAATCATCTGCAAGTTATGAGCAGTGAGCAGTTCACACACCAAGTAGGCTATTGGGAAGACAGGCCGCACCTACAGTAGATGGCCCTAGCTAGCAAAAAAACAGTACTAGACAGAAACATATTAAAGGGAAACTTGATGCCCTTTATCTACTTCCACCTAGTCAGATGAATTTGTGGATACCATTTGTATGTCTCTGTGTCCAGTATGAAGGAAGTTGGAGGTAGTTTTGCGAGACAATGCTAATTAGTGTTAGCACTGTGACTGGAAGTCTATGGGAATCTGCAAGCATGTTAGTACAGTTGAAGTCTGAAGTTTACATACACCTTAGCCAAATACATTTAAACTCAGTTTTTCACAATTCCTGACATTTAATCCTAGTAAAGAATCCCTGTTTTAGGTGAGTTAGGATCACCACTTTATTTTAAGAATGTGAAATGTCAGAATAATAGTAGAGAGAATGATTTATTTCAGCTTTTATTTCTTTCATCAAATTCCCAGTTGGTCAGAAGTTTACATTAGCATTGACTTTAAATTGTTTAATTTGGGTCAAACATTTCAGGTAGCCTTCCACAAGCCTCCCATAATAAGTTGGGTGAATTTTGGCCCATTCCTCCTGACAGAGCTGGTTTAACTGAGTCGGGTTTGTAGGCCTCCTTGCTTGCACATGCTTTTTCAGTTCTGCCCACAAATGTTCTATGGAATTGAGGTCAGGGCTTTGTGATGGCCACTCCAATACCTTGACTTTGTTGTCCTTAAGTCATTTTGCCACAACTTTGGAAGTATGCTTGGGGTCATTGTCCATTTGGAAGACCCATTTGCGACCAAACTTTAACTTCCTGACTGATGTCTTGAGATGTTGCTTCAATATATCCACATAATTTTCCTACCTCATGATACCATCTATTTTGTGAAGTGCACCAGTCTCTCCTGCAGCAAAGCACCCCCACAACATGATGCTGCCACTCCCGTGCTTCAAGGTTGGGATGTAGTTCTTCGACTTGCAAGCCTCCCCCTTTTTCCTCCAAACATAATGGTCATTATGGCCAAACAGTTCTATTTTTGTTTCATCAGACCAGAGGACATTTCTCCAAAAAGTACAATCTTTGTCCCTATGTGCAGTTGCAAACCATAGTCTGTCTTTTTTATGGTGGTTTTGGAGCAGTGGTGTCTTCCTTGCTGAGTGGCCTTTCAGGTTATGTCGATATAGGACTCGTTTTACTGTGGATATAGATACTTTTGTACCTGTTTCCTCCAGCATCTTCACAAGGTCCTCTGCTGTTGTTCTGGGATTGATTTGCACTTTTCTCACCAAAGTACGTTCATCTCTAGGAGATAGAACACGTCTCCTTCCTGAATGGTATGATGGCTGCGTGGTCCTATGGTGTTTATACTTGCGTACTATTATTTGTACAGATGAACGTGGTACCTTCAGGCATTTGGAAATTGCTCCCAAGGATGAACCAGACTTGTGGAGGTCTACAATTTGTTTTCTGAAGTCTTGGCTGATTTCTTTTGATTTTCCCACAATGTCAAGCAAAGAGGCACTGAGTTTGAAGGTAGGCCTTGAAATACATCCACAGGTACACCTCCAATTGACTCAAATGTTGTCAATTAGCCCATCAGAAGCTAGCCATGGCATCATTTTCTGGAATTTTCCAAGCTGTTTAAAGGCACAGTCAACTTAGTGTATGTAAACTTGTAACCCACTGGAATTGTGATACAGTGAATTATAAGTGAAATAATCTGTCTGTAAACAATTGTTGGAAAAATTACTTGTGTCATGCACAAAGTGGATGTCCTAACCAGCTTGCCAAAACTATAGTTTGTTAACAAGAAATTTGTGGAGTGGTTGAAAAACGAGTTTTAATGACTCCAACCTAAGTGTATGTAAACTCCTGACTTCAACTGTATATATCCATAGACTTCCAGCCACTGTGCTAATGCTAGTTGGCATTGGCTCTTGAAATGACTTCTTCTTCCTTTATACTGGACACAGAGACATAAAAGTGGTATCCACAAGTTCATCTGACTCTGGGGAAGTAGATAAATGGCCTCATTGCCAAAATCCCAAAGTATCAATGTAAGACAAAAATGATATGATTTTCTAAAATGTCCGAAACTTTAAAAAAATTCCGTGTTTGAGATTTCTGGAATTTTGCAACCCAATTAGGGATATAGGCAGATGGAAATGGGGAGATCATGTGTTGCTGAAGCTTGTGCTATTATATGGTTATTACATAGTTATTGATGTTGTGTGTTTAGCTGCGAGACTGTCTGGATCGTGAAGTGTACGAGCTCTTCCACAAGAAGCTGATGGAGCATGCTCTGATGAAGGACCCCATGTTCCTGTGGTGTTGTCACGTGAGTGGGTTTCTAACCAGGTCCATCACATATAAAATTACTTCTCTACTGAACTTTTCACCCACCCACCCCTCTTCTCTTCTCCCTCTTTCTTCCTCAGTGCACCTTTGGGTTTATCTATGATGGAAACCAGCGCAAAGTCACCTGTCCCACGTGTATGAAGAGCTTTTGCAACCAATGCAAAAAGCCTGTAAGTACAAAAGATACATGTTGTTGCCTTGCCTGCCATCTATTGTGTCATTTCATAGCTACATGTATGTGGGACCTAAATAATGATGCCTGTCTCTCTCTCCATCTTTCTTTCTCCTTCTCCCTCACTCTCTCACGCTCTCTCTCGCCCCCCTCCCCCTCTCTCTCTGTCAGTGGGAAGCTCAGCACCAGGATGTATCCTGTGAGCAGTTCCAGTTGTGGAAGAGAGAGAACGACCCTGACTACCAGAGACAGGGACTGGCCGGGTTCCTGCGGGACAATGGCATCAGTGAGTCAGTCAGCCTAAACAACCTGCCGTTATTGGCCCATATTCACAAAGAGTTTTAGAGTAGGTGCTGATCTAGGATCAGATTTCCCTTTTAGATCACAATGAATAAGATTATATGGACAGACAGGACCTGATCCTAGATCACACAATGCCATCTCACCACCATCATCATTATTATAACACCATGATGTGGCCCTTCTTCTCATCTCTCTCCATAGCCTGTCCTCACTGCAGGTTCCAGTATGCCTTGACCAAAGGGGGCTGCATGCACTTCAGCTGCTCCCAATGCAGATACCAGTTCTGCAGCGGCTGCAACAATCCCTTCCACACTGTAAGTCACGCGCAGGGATATTATCTAGGACAGTGGTTCCCATCCTTTTTTGGTTACTTTACCACCAACTGAATTTTGCTCTGCCCGGAGTACCCTTGAAGTACCCCCTCATGTGCATTTTACCAGTAGGCCTATGGTCTCATGAGTCTTCTTAAGTACCCCCTGGTTAGGAACCACTGATCTAGTACAGAATGTCTTACTAAATGGATTCACTCAGAGGGAAGGATCTCTCTTTCTGCCATGGCTTTCTCATCATCCATCCTCATGTCTGTTTCCTTTCTCTCTTTCCCTTTTTCACCCCTTTCCCTCCCTCTCCCTCCCTCCACTTCTCTCTGTCAGACGGCATGTAAGACAATCCAGTGTAAAATCACAGGTCTCCATGCTCATCACCCACGAGACTGTCTCTTCTACCTCAGGGACTGGGAGCCTGTCAGACTACAGGCCCTGCTGCAGGTACAGCGACAAGGAATGTTCTGGGAACGTTACAGGGGAAATGTTCGGGGAACTTAACAGACTGGATGTTCTGGGAACGTTAGAAAGGGAATGTTCGGGTAACGTAACAGACTGAATGTTCTGGGAACGTTACATGGGAAATGTTCGGGGAACTTAACAGACTGGATGTTCTGGGAACGTTAGAAAGGGAATGTTCGGGTAACGTAACAGACTGAATGTTCTGGGAACGTTACAGGGGAAATGTTCTGGGAACGTTACAGGGCTGTCATTTCAATGTTCTGTTTCTGAGGTGAGGTGTTTGTATTTTGTCCACAGAGGAATGCTGTTGTGTTCAACACAGACCCCCCTAATGGTACACAGACTGGTGAGAGTGACCTCTTGTTTATCCTCACTTACAGTGCATTCAGAAAGTATTCAGACCCCTTGACCTTTTCCACATTTTGTTACATTACAGCCTTATTCTAAAATGTATTATAGTTTTTTTCCCTCATCAATCTACACACAATGCCCCATAATGACAAAAGCAAATTTTTTTGGCAAATTCATAAAAAATTAAAAATGGAAATATCACATTTACATAAGTATTCAGAACCTTTATTCAGTACTTTGTTGAAGCTTGAGTAGGACGCTACAAGCTTGCCACACTTGTATTTGGGGAGTTTCTCACATTCTTCTCTGTAGATACTTTCAAGCTCTGTCAGGTTGGATAGGGAGCGTCGCTGCACAGCTATTTTCAGGTCTCTCCAGAGATGTTAGATCGGGTTCAAGTCCGGCCTCTGGCTGGGCCATTCAAGGACAGTCAAAGACTTGTCCCGAAGCTACTCCTGCATTGTCTTGTCTGTGTGCTTAGGGTTGTTGTCCTGTTGAAAGGTAAACCTTTGCCCCAGTCTGAGGACCTGAGCGCTCTGGAGCAGGTTTTTATCAAGGAAACCTCTGTACATCTTTCCCTTGATCCTGACTAGTCTCCAAGTCCCTGCCACTGAAAAACATCCCCACAGCATGATGCTGCCACCACCATGTTTCACCGTAGGGATGGTGACAGGTTTCTTCCAGATGTGACGCTTGGCATTCAGGCCAAACTGTTCAATCTTAGTTTCATCAGACCAGAGAATCTTATTTCTCATGGTCTGGGAGTCATTTGCGCAAAATCCAACCAGGCTGTCATGTGCCTTTTACTGAGGACTGGCTTCCATCTGGCCCTCTACCATAAAGGCCTGATTGGTAGAGTGCTGCAGAGATGGTTGTCCTTCTGGATGGTTCTCCCATGTCCACAGAGGAACTCTGGAGCTCTGTCAGAGTGACCATCGGGTTCTTGATCACCTCCCTGACCAAGGCCCTTCTCCTCCCTTTGCTCAGTTCGGCCGGGCGGCCAGCTCTAGGAAGGTCTTGGTGTTTCCAAACTTCTTCCATTGAAGAACGATGGAGACACTGTATTCTTGGGGACCTTCAATACTGCAGAAATGTTTTGGTACCCTTCCCCAGACCTGTGACTTGACACAATCCTGTCTCGGAGCTTTACGTACAATTCCTTCGACCTCATGGCTTGGTTTTTGCTCAGATGTGCACTGTCAACTGTGGGACTTTATATAGACAGGTGTGTGCCTTTCCAAATCATGTCCAATCAATTGAATTTACCACAGGTGTGTCCAATCAAGTTTTAGAAACATCTCAAGGATGATCGATGGAAACAGGATGCACCTGAGCTCATGTTCGAGTCTCATAGCAAAGGGTCTGAATACTTATGTAAATAAGGTTTCTGTTTTTTGTGCAAAAATTCCTAAAATCCTGTTTTCACTTTGTCATTATGGGGTATTGATGATGACATTTGTTTATAAAATCCATTTTAGAATGAGGCTGTAACGTAACAAAATGTGGAAAAAGTCAAGGGGTCTGAATACTTTCAGAATGCACTGTATGTGAGAACTTTAGTCTTTTTTTCTCTTTCTGCCCATACTTTCATTTTATCTTTCTGTGTGACTCAGACGCATGTGGAGTGATGGAGCAGAAGGATGAGGGAGGTCAGCAGATGGACTCACCCTGTGGAGTCCAAACTCAGCCAGGAGAAGCTGGACTCTGCGAGTGAGTCACACACACACAAAAAATACCTAATTGTTTGTTATTTGTGCACTACCACCCACATATCCTGTGGGTTTAATTGTATTGAAGACATGCCATGAGAAGTTAATGATATTCACTTTTAAACAACCTTTGTTTGCTGTTCTCACTATCTCTGTCTATGTGTGGCCATTGTTCTCACTATCTCTGTCTATGTGTGGCCATTGTTCTCACTATCTCTGTCTCTGTGTGGCCATTGTTCTCACTATGTCTGTCTCTGTGTGGCCATTGTTCTCACTATGTCTGTCTCTGTGTGGCCATTGTTCTCACTATGTCTGTCTATGTGTGGCCATTGTTCTCACTATGTCTGTCTCTGTGTGGCCATTGTTCTCACTATGTCTGTCTCTGTGTGGCCATTGTTCTCACTATGTCTGTCTCTGTGTGGCCATTGTTCTCACTATGTCTGTCTCTGTGTGGCCATTGTTCTCACTATGTCTGTCTATGTGTGGCCATTGTTCTCACTATGTCTGTCTCTGTGTGGCCATTGTTCTCACTATGTCTGTCTCTGTGTGGCCATTGTTCTCACTATGTCTGTCTATGTGTGGCCATTGTTCTCACTATGTCTGTCTATGTGTGGCCATTGTTCTCACTATGTCTGTCTCTGTGTGGCCATTGTTCTCACTATGTCTGTCTCTGTGTGGCCATTGTTCTCGCTATCTCTGTCTATGTGTGGCCATTGTTCTCACTATGTCTGTCTATGTGTGGCCATTGTTCTCACTATGTCTGTCTATGTGTGGCCATTGTTCTCACTATGTCTGTCTATGTGTGGCCATTGTTCTCACTATGTCTGTCTCTGTGTGGCCATTGTTCTCACTATGTCTGTCTATGTGTGGCCATTGTTCTCACTATGTCTGTCTATGTGTGGCCATTGTTCTCACTATGTCTGTCTATGTGTGGCCATTGTTCTCGCTATGTCTGTCTATGTGTGGCCATTGTTCTCACTATGTCTGTCTCTGTGTGGCCATTGTTCTCACTATGTCTGTCTATGTGTGGCCATTGTTCTCACTATGTCTGTCTATGTGTGGCCATTGTTCTCGCTATGTCTGTCTATGTGTGGCCATTGTTCTCACTATGTCTGTCTCTGTGTGGCCATTGTTCTCACTATCTCTGTCTATGTGTGGCCATTGTTCTCACTATGTCTGTCTCTGTGTGGCCATTGCAGTAAACACTACAGAGAGTACCTGGTTAGTCTCATTAACGGACACACCCTGGACCCCGCTCTTCTCTATGACCAACAAGAGGTGACAGTTGCCTGCAGGAGGTACCAGGTGGAGGAGCAACAAGGGGAGGGGGAGGACGACCAGGTGTACCTGGATCGACTGCTGAAGGTCAGTCATCCATCACTCAGTTAGGCTTGTGGCCTCGCTGGAAGTTCGCTCGAAATAGTTTCAATGTTCATTTTGATGTGGTGTTTTTGTTGTGGTTCAGATTGTGTGAAAGTGTATACAACTCTTTCTTTACAGAAACTGATGGAAGTCCCACTTGGAGAAAATGTTCCTCGGATGAGATGAAGACTGGTTGATAAAATATTTAAAATCATTCTAAGGAAAGTACAGGTATCCTATTTGCAAACAGCACCAAGTGAAGGAGTCAGGTTTCAAACCTCCCACCACATTGCATTACCAAGCTGTTATATTACATCTCATTGAAGTTTAACATGTTTTGTTCTTTACATGCTTCATTTGATTTATGACATCTACAGTTATTAGTGTCAAAATTCCTCTCTGTAAGGATACAGTTGCAAAGACAGACTGACAAGACAGGCTAATCAACAACAGTCTTTCTTGTTTATTTTTTATTAAAGATATAAAATATTTTTTCAATATGTCACTAAACAACTTACAAAATAACCAGAAGGTGTTTGTCAACTTAAACATGACAGTCTATATTGTGAGATATTATACAAAGTGTAACTGCAGGGTATACCATGTAATAAATAGGCTACTCATGCAATAAAGTATTTTATTGATTTGAAAATTACTTTTATGACAGGTCTCATTTTTCTATTCTCAATTGCTTTCTCTGGGGGTGCGTTCCAAACACGTAATGTCCACTTACCCTCGCCTATTGCCCTTGGGGGAATCCCCGCGGCCATGTCTGCCGTCAGTCCAAACCATTAGCCAAGCAAGGGAAGTTTACAATGTAAGACCCTCAGACCTCGTTTGTGATCGAGTGTTCAATTATGTTCTGAAACACCCCATAATAAAATTTGTGATGATTGAACATCAGCTAAGAAAAGTCAGCCAGAACTTAAAACTAACATCAATATGAGAGTAGTCAAAATACAAGTGTAAGTAAAAACAATTGTAAATAAATTAGAAATTGTGCTACTAATGCACATGACGGCACTAACACGTCTGGTAAAAGTTGCGATGCTTTTGTGTGGTTAGCTTTTGGAAACGTTAGCTAGCACATACAACTTTCCCTGACATCACACATTTCAATTAACCTAATATCTAGTATTCGATGTCTGCGGATGCGTTGCCTTCTAGCCAAGATATTGCCAAGATATTAAATGCAATCAGAATTGACTGTAGCGCATATACAGCACACACAACAGATACCGGTGGTTCCATGATGGCAGAAAACCGTGGGACGAACGAGTGAATTTCCAGGCAAGGGCGGTCCATTTCAAATGAATTAGATTTGTGTGTATTAGGTAGTTGTGGAATTGTTAGATATTACTGCACTGTCGGAACTAGAAGCACAAGCATTGCTACACTCACATTAACATCTACTGACCATGTGTATGTGACCAATACAATTTGATTTGAAGTGTCCACTTAATTTGAGGGCTGAGGGGAGAGTGTGTGTCTTTCGTTTTTTTTCTGCAGTCTGGTGTTAATTGTGGGAGGCTCTGCCTGGGGAGACTACTTTCTGAGCATAGGCCATATTTTAAGCGGTATGTTGCGCCCTGGCGTCACAACAGTACCTACGTTAGTTCTGTAAAGTCACGTGATTTCTGGGAAACGGGGCGTCTCCCTCTGCCCTGCGCGAGACAAGTAAACAACTTCTGGATTTCCAGTCAAAGTGCTATGCGGTGGTGCGCTCAGCTGTAGATAGGAAACGGAGGAAACGCAACCTAAGGTAAGCGAAACCAGATCACCCAATAAAATACATTCATGACAATCATTCTAAATCTGTGGAAAAGATGTGTGTTTCACTTCATGAGCAATCTCTTGATGTATTTAGTTCGCTATTTTTAGATGGAGACTAATAGTTTGATATGTATTTCATACCAACCGATGCAGAATAAAAAGTCATTACTTTATGATCATGATCAAAGTGATAGGTGGCTCAGTTGGTCGAGCATAGCGCTTGCAACGCCCGAGTTGTGGGTTCGATTCCCACGGGGCACCGGTACGAACAAAAAATGTTTTGTATGCACTCACTACTGTAAGTCGCTCTGGATAAGAGCGTCTGCTGCATTTACAAAATGTAGTTATTTCATGCTTTATCATGAATATACAATGACATATAGTATCGTCTCTAAGTATAATCACAGTCAAACCATCTTTGGCAGAATATTTACTCACCAATAATAAATTATTTAAAAGTCCAGTAAGTAACAATGTGAGCGACCCGACCAAATTCATATAGAAATGTGAGTTAAGGATATGTCATTTTCATTTAAAGTCTGATAAGCTGTATATCCGTTCTTTGTGCGCTACTTCTATGCTTACGGCTAGCTTTTGCATATTTTTACTTTCGGTTTTGTACACCATCTTCAAACAGCTGAAAATACCTTTTGTTATTTATGCACTACCACACTCACCACAGCTAGCACTCTCATGTATTATGTTTGGTTTATTTATTTTCCATTGTATAGTGTATCGTTTTTAATCAGACACAAAAGTGTATTGCCAAACTAGATTCAAATAAAGTTATACGCCGTCTTCACAGCTATGGCATCTGGGAAAATTCGCTCCACGCGCAGACTACGCGCTTGGATGGTAGAACAGGTGAGTGTTTGTGGAGGATGGGCTCAATAGTCAAATGTGTTGTTTGGAACAGCTGATTACAGTGAGTGTGTCTGAGTGTTTCAGCTGGTATGTCATAGTGATAGGTAGAGTCAATGTACTGTCTGGGAAATGGGTCGAGTGTTTCCCAAGCAACACTCACCACATCCTGTTGAATGTATTGGTGCAGGTCAGCAGTGGGAAGTACCCTGGCCTGATATGGGACGACGACGACAAGACCATGTTCCGTATACCATGGAAACACGCCGGGAAACAAGACTTCCGCAGCGAAGTGGATGGTGCCATCTTCAAGGTCCTGACACTAACAACTTTATGAGTACTAGTTCATTGACTTTTTATTTTACAGTGGGCTCGTCATGTATTATCTGTTAAAAACACAATAGTAGATATTACTTCCTGCGTCTACATGCCTTCTCTTCCTACTCCTCGACAGGCGTGGGCAGTGTTTAAGGGGAAGTTGTCTGAGGGGGGTCATGCGGACCCTGCCTCCTGGAAGACGCGGCTGCGAGTTGCTCTCAATAAGAGCCCGGAGTTCAGAGAGGAACCCGAGAGGTCACAGCTGGAAATCTCCGAACCATACAAAGTCTACCGCCTCGTACCCATCAACGAACAAGGTGAGACAAGCACACACGCTGTTAGTTTGTTATACAATGTTTATTTCTACCCCTCTTAAGATGTTCCAGCAATTATTTGCAGCAATTACCTTTTGATCCTTTAGTCTTGTGTAGACATCTAACCACATACCTATGATCTGGGAATAGAAACTGGGTGTAGCCAGTTTCAAGGTTGAGAAGATTAACATTTTTAATATTTGCCAACTTCAATACTCTAGTTCAGTCAGTCCGTCCAAAGGCACATAGTCATACCAGAGTCAACAGTACAAATTAGCACAACAATAACGCCACATAGTTTGTAGCTATGGAGACAACTTCAAAGCAGGTTAAAGTGCAGTAAACAAATTCGTGACCTATGGTCCCTTTTCTCTTCACAGCATTGGGGAGTGTTGACATGAAGGTTCAAGCCAGAGCAGGGGGGAGGAAGAGAAGGAGCTGCGATTCAGACATCGAGGTGGAGGAAGAGGTGGTGAAGGTCAAACAGATGAAAGAGGTTACCACCTCCCTACCAATCACCATGGTAAGTCTGGCATTTTGAGGAGAAAATAACAATCCAATGGAAACAAGTTATAGAAACCTTTGGATGCATCTCTTAGTCATGTCAGTCTCTCTCACCGACATGTTTGATGTTTCTACTTAGCAGTCTGTTCAGGAGATTGAGGAAAGTCTTCTTACAATCCAGCTAGACCAGGTTGAGCCCTCGGTCATGGTGAAGAGTGCTGGGAGTAAGTCTTATGTCTTACTAATGCAATGTCATGTCTGTCAGACACTGAATCTCTATGTTAGTTGATGTTGGATCTCTCAGCCACTGTCTCTTCATTTTGGGGAGTTTCAATAGCATGTGGTTGATTGACATTCTGTTGTCTTCCTCTAGCAGTCAATGAGATCCAGGTGAACTTCACAATCGAGACCGTCCCTCCCCCTGGAGGTAATGCTACTGATGCTGCAGTAAATGCTAGACAGAGTATATCAGATCTGTTTTTCATCACATACACTGGAAAATGCAGTCTCTCATTCAAACTCATTCTCTCCCCCAGCCCAGGACTCTTTCCATGTCTTAGTGAAGTACATGGGAGAGGAGGTGCTTAAACGTGGGGTCATGGGCAGCGATGTCCGGATCGCCTATCTGCCCTCCTCGCCCGTTCCCCCCACCCTGATGGTGGCTGGGTTCCCCCGCATCCCCCTGCCCGACCCCCCCTCCACCTTAACCTCCAGCATCGGGCCCCAGTTCCAGGCCCTCTCCACCCTGCTGCCCTTCTTGGAGAAAGGGGTGATCCTGACCTCCACGAGAACAGGGGTCTATGCTAAGCGCTACTGCCAGGGCCAGGTGTTCTGGACAGGGCCACATTCAGCCACGGCGGGACCCCACAAGATGAACCATGCTGTGGAGCCCGTGCGGCTCTTCAATAGAGAGGCTTTCAGAATGGGTGAGTGACATGGGGCTGTTCACTCTTTTGCTGAGGATCACCCCACTTCTTTTTTTGTCCCCTTAATGGATTTGAGTATTTCAGCAGTCAGTGTGTATTTACTGACTGTTTCCTTAGAGCTGGACCACTTCAGCAGCTACGGAGGAGACCCTCCGCAGTGTGGCTTCACCTTGTGTTTCAGTGACAAAGAGGACCCATCCAGCAAACTCATCATCACACAGGTACAGCTGACCAAGCTGACTGTTAAACCTGTTCAAATGGAAACAAAAAGGTGTAGCAAATGCATACCGTAGAATGTTAATGCTAGGTCTCTCTATTCAATCCGCATCGCAGAAGTTCAGCTTTACAGTGTGATTGAAGTTTAAAGACAATGTTCCCGCTTTAGCCAAGACTGCATTCGTCGGCTCAATCTGAAATTACCTTTAAAATATATAAAATCGGAGAATCTGTTCACAGCTTTACAGATTGAATAGATCCCTAAGGTTTATGAAAGTACAGGATCGCTACACCTTATTTTTCACTGTGAAAGAGATTGAACCACCCACCCCCTCTCCTCTAGATAACCCTACCCTGGGCTCAGCAGCAGGTCAAGGAAGCTGAAGACTTCCGGGAGTCAATGACCTACTTCCGCAACATAACCAGCGAATCAGGAGAGGTCACCATCAACCTGGTATCAGGTTCATTGCTATCCGAGATCCTTGGGACGTCCCTACCTTAAACATTTAAAAATGTCAACTTCAAATGGGGGCGGGATAGCATGTAACAGTGCCTTGGCCTTTAGCATCCAATCACAGGACATCATGTATAATTGACTAGTCTTTTTTTAAATGAAGCACTCTCTGATCTGATACTAAGGCACACATATGATGCACTAAATACTGGTCTGAATAGCACTACATGGAGTGGAAGATGTCACTTTGGCTTAGCCCTCAGTATTGCCCTTTACCAACTTGTGATGTTATACTGATGTTCCAAACTCACTTTTATATGGAGTCAGATACTTCTACTCCTCGTTGCCGTCTTTGAATGCAGACTGGTACTGCGTTAGACACCTCTCCGTGTCCTCATGTTGCTTACATAGTGTACCTGTTGACCAAGTTGTTTTAAGTAGCATATGAGAGAAGCTCTGAAGCCATAGTAGGCTGAAGGTCAGTGATTTGATCATCACCATGCCAACCGTTAAGAGGCGGGAAACCAACTTCTCTTCCATTTTTGTTTCAGAAAGTGGAAACGCTTGTTAAGCACATTTCTATAGAGAACATTAATATTCCTAGACTTTGAAGCAGGCTCCTTCACTAGAGACATTGGACTCTTAAAGATGTGTTTGCAAGAGCAAGTGAGTTTGTTTTGCATTTGTTAATCTTCTCTCCATAACTCGGCACTTACTACTAGACCCAACCATAAGAACTCAATTGTGATTGGGTAAACCTGCCATGCAAAACTGAGCCAATTAGTATATTACACAAGCCACAGTATAAAGCAGGTGTGGAGACTGTTCTAGGGTTATGGTGTGTGGAGACTGTTCTAGGGTTATGGTGTGTGGAGACTGTTCTAGGGTTATGGTGTGTGGAGACTGTTCTAGGGTTATGGTGTGTGGAGACTGTTCTAGGGTTATGGTGTGTGGAGACTGTTCTAGGGTTATGGTGTGTGGAGACTGTTCTAGGGTTATGGTGTGTGGAGACTGTTCTAGGGTTATGGTGTGTGGAGACTGTTCTAGGGTTATGGTGTGTGGAGACTGTTCTAGGGTTATGGTGTGTGGAGACTGTTCTAGGGTTATGGTGTGTGGAGACTGTTCTAGGGTTATGGTGTGTGGAGACTGTTCTAGGGTTATGGTGTGTGGAGACTGTTCTAGGGTTATGGTGTGTGGAGACTGTTCTAGGGTTATGGTGTGTGGAGACTGTTCTAGGGTTATGGTGTGTGGAGACTGTTCTAGGGTTATGGTGTGTGGAGACTGTTCTAGGGTTATGGTGTGTGGAGACTGTTCTAGGGTTATGGTGTGTGGAGACTGTTCTAGGGACCATGTTTGAAAGGTTGTTTTTCGCACCTTTGAACTGGCAATCTGTTGTTCGATCTTGCTCTATTGCACAAATCAAGTATGTTTTATATATCTATATCTCTGGTCTACTTAAGCCTGTAAGTGCACAAGGTGATGGCTGGCCTTGCCAGACTTTTTAATCTGTTAGTATTGTAGAAATTAATGTGAACTGATATTTATATGAACATAGCACATGAACACTTGAAATAGTTTGTAGATGTAGTTTAATAAATTGATAAAAGGTTACACACTGAAAGCAGTGGGACAGGATGCACATAATATGATGCCATTAGCAGTCAGTGAACTATGAGCACAGCTTTGTCAGTTGTAAATGGGTTAACAACATGGCTACTGGGCTTGACAAGGCACACTGACTGAGAGACCGGAAGACTGCACAGATCTGTCAAACTGTAAATATTTGTTATTTATGCAATGTTCTGTCTGACCGCATTAAATGCATTTCATATTTCTACATTATCGTGGATGATGTGCGCTTATTTGACTGTTAGATGTTAATAAAAATATTCTTAGAATTTGTAGTATCAGTAGGTTTAAGACATAAATAATTCTAACCTTTTCAAAGTAACAAATTAATCTGCATACTTATTTCAGACATTACCATTGGCTGGTGAGGCAAGCTCTGCTATTTTGGCATTGAGTTTCTGATTTGTCCAGTCCCTAGTGATGTCGTCCAAATGGCTGTCAAAATCCACTAATAATGAGTGATCTCCAGAGTCCAGCAGCTGATTGGCTATTTCCCGAGTCTCCTCCCACTGCCGCAGCATTATCCTGGAAGAAAAACAAAGGTAGCTTTAAATGAACCTGTACTTCCCTCTTCAGGTACTAACACTAACCATGTTTCCATCCAACTTTTTTATGCAAGTAAAGTACATGAGATGAAAAGTGTCACGACAGGCCTGATGGAAACATTACATTTGGCGGTACACTTTCCAAATGTTGACAAAACATGCTAGACAAGGTGGGATCTTTTTGTCTAAAATTGTGTAAATGCTAAACGCTTTTATGCACATTGATAACCATATCGAAGTAAACTTGGAGTCACGCGATACGTTATGTTGTCCTCCCACTACGACTTGGGAAAGTATGCAATTTATTAGGCAACAGATGAAATAAGTTATGATGTACACAGTGATGAACTTTATGCTCCTTTCCAATAAATATTGAGGGTCTTATTCTGGTGACATGCTTGGCTGCCATTTGACAAAGATAATCTCTTTTGTCCTTAATAATCTCATGTAGGCTATACCCGCACTATCTGCAAGCTGTTGGCTAGAGCGCACGTGCCAAGACCAGAGTGGGCACATTCATTATATAATTTTGTGATGAAAATCCATTTAACTTGTACTTTTTATTTCAGTACCTGGGAATTTAGCCACAAGTTGTTTTTATGTGCACTAGGTCATCACACACAGCCTTTTATCTGCAATGAGTCAATTTGATGGAAACATCTCTGGTGGGAAAATGCACGTTGTTTTTATGCAGATTTTAGAATATTCGCATGAAAATCTGTCACCAATTAGATGGAAACCTAGCTACTGACTATTGGAATTTAGTTCCATGCTCACTCCGATACAATGTATGTAGTCATATGCAGTTGATAAAAGGTGTGCCATCAACAGAAAAGCAAACTGTAGTTAACTACAGTATCTAGAAAGAAGGATAGCAGAGATGTCCAGCTCTTACGTATGTTTGTCTTTGAGGGTCCAGCGGGTGTCTTTCCGCTCATACATCACTATGGGAGGCACCCTGTAGTCAGGAGACATCTTTCCACCGTCAATCTGAAAAGCCACATAGATCAGAGATAAGTAGATGGCACACAGCATAAAGATTTACCAAAAATCCGCATTGTGACCATGTACACACAGGAATTTAGACAAAACTCCAGTGGATGCTTACCATTAACAAAACTGCATTGTTACACTGCTCGGCAATCTTGTCTGCAATCTTCAATGCACATGGCGTAGGGCTGCCCAGCGAAGGAGAGAGAGAAGGAATGGTTAGTGTTTAACACAGGTGATATTTTTATTTAACTAAGCAAGTCAGTTAAGAACAAATTCTTATTTTACAATGAAGGCAGTGCATGACAGCATATGCATGTGATAAGCAGGCAATCAGCCACTGACACTACCTAATAGAGAAATTAACATCTACAGAGGTGATGGTGATGCTGGACCGCTATGGGACACACCTGTTGTCTGACACACAGGCGTTGGCTTGGTAGTATCCTACAATCCTCTGCTGTGTCTGTGCACACCATACATCCACCTGAAGCAAAAGGTATGATACATTACAGCATAACAAATACATTAAGTCAAAAGACAACCACAATGTACATGCACCACTGCCAGGTAAGGATGAGTAGTTAGGCTAACTGTATTGGTCATTTCAGACACATGTTTGACAGTAAAGACCACTCAGGTAATTAAATGGTTACCTGTGTGAGACCCAGCTGGGTGATGGGAGCCAAAGGTAAGTGAGAGTGGAGCAGGGGCACACAGTCTGTCACACACACAGCACCACCTGCTGGACTGGAAGACAACAGCAGCCCATTGACACTACACCGTGGAAACAAACAGCCGTGCAGGTACATCTTCACATAGGCCAAACAGGACAGCTCAACCTCCCCCATTGCTGTGGACAGAAATGGGTGCACAGATCAGAGAAGATGCAGCAAACTGCATTTAGTGATGAATACGTTGTTACAGTGACATGGAATTGCTACAATAAAACTCTATTGTTGGCTGGATTTGAGCATTTTGATGGCAGAAGTCATGAAATCTGAGATGGTAATAAATAGGTGTAACAGCTCTAGCTATAGTAGCTAGCTGAAATGGTAGCCAGCTGGTTAGCAAACATCTTATTGTCGAAGGGCCTGCCTACGTAGCTAGTTATGGCCAATAGTTACGATCCTTTTATTAAAATAGAACTGGTAAAGTCTATAGTGTAGATATTGAAGAAACAATTATTTGATAGGATATATAGGCGTTCAACACGAGTTAACGTTACGTTAGCTAGCTAACAGTTAGTAGCAAGCGTGGCTTACCATCAATGGATATTATTTGCTGGGATTAAATTTCAGAAGTCCAGTAAAACAAGCGTCCGGTTTGAAACTCATCTAATAGTGCATGTTAATACATATAACTGAATATTGATCATTTACAAACGTTTGCACTGTGAAGCTGCATTATTCGTTAAGACCATTTCCTGTTCCGTGCCCGCCTACCAACAGTACATCTACATTTGGGTTGGTAACAATAGCGACTGTCTAAAGTTCTATTGGCGTCTCAGTATGCCAATCATTTGGAAGTAGATCCGTTCTTCAAGTAGTGACGGTGTCTCCTCCTGGTGGACAGAGTTTGACATACCTTGTAACCCAATCATGCATTCATGGTTTTTTGACACATTTACAAAATATGATACGTAGTATAGCCAGATTTGTTTGTGCCGTCTTTTCAACTCCTATAGTCAGTGACATTAACATAAATATTGCCAGAGAATGCGGTAGATTGTCAACTGAGTTTACTTCTACAAAGAGACTGTCTTTCAACTTCCAATACTAATGGAGTACACAAATACATTTTATTATTTATACAATAAACATTAGTCACCAAAAAAATACTGTAGCTACAGTCAGACTGTTCATTGGACACAGTATTCTTTTCAACCCAGCACCCTTTTCAACACAATATCCATTGCACTCCTGTCGTGCAATAGAAGCACACCTCTACCAACCATTTACTGATATTCGGACTAGTTTGGACCAGTGTTGCTGTATGACCTGTAAAATACGTGGCAGGACAAGTAAATTCTTAACTGAAAAAAAAAAGTTAAGTCATGAGCTGATGACTGAAAACAGATATCACATAAACACACACACATTGCAAAGGAGGCTGGTTAGGGGAGAACAGCTCATAATAATGGAAACCATGTGTTTGATACCATTCCATACATTCTGTTCCAGCCATTACTATGAGCCTGTTCTCTCCAATTAAGTTGCCACCAGCCGCTGTGCAGATGCTGTCTGACACAATTAAAAACAATTAGCTAAAACAGAATAGCAGGCACCATGTTAAATAGTTCCGTTTTTTAACAGTGCTTCCCTTGCAATGTCAACTCTTGAGCATTAGAGGGGAGATATTCCAACACGAGGTGTGTTGTGGTGACTGTTCCAGCCACACAACGGCACTTGGTAACTCACTGGCACCCCTTGTTGGCTATTCAATCCATTTTCTGAGGAGGATAGGTGGGTTTCTGTGACAGACTGGTCTAGGTGGGGGAGGAGTTTGGGGTTATGAGAACTCCTCTGTGAACCGCTTATGAAACTCCCTGATCTTTTCTAAAACGATCTTCAGCTTTTCAGTTGCAGGCAAGATGGTCATCCTACAGAAAAAAAGACAAATTCAGTGTTATCATCATACCTTAACCATCACTAAACAATGGTGTTGACACTGTACAGTAGCAGTGAACAGGTCTAACCTGAAATGGTAGGTTCCATCCCTCTGGCCGAAGCCACTCCCTGGGACCAGACAGATGCCCGTCTCCTCCAGCAGTTTCATACAGTAGAACATGTCTGGAGCCTGTTCCTTTTCCTACACACACAGCGACACAGAGGGTGCAGTGAGCATATGGGTTGAACAACATTGGAAGAATCAAAACAACTGAGAAGAGCATCAGAAACAGGCAGAGAATTTAAATTAAAATAAAGAGGGGGGGGGGGGGGGGGGGGGATTGAGAGGGGGGGGGGGGGGGGATTGAGAGCGAGGAAGAGAGACCTTGGCCGCGTTGATGGCTTTTTCTGGCAGTGTGAGGCGGGGGAAGGTGTACATGGCTCCCTGGACAGGGTTACAGTGGATCCCTGGGACCGTGTTGAGGACCTGTGCTGTCATCTTGGCCTTCTCAGACAGGATATGCAGATTGGCAGTACGCTCCTGTAAACAGGTCAGGTTAATACCAACAAGTTGTGACAAAGTACATACAAATAAAAAAACTGAACAGCACTTGTTACACTGTAATAAGCTTAATGCAACATTTATCCTAACTGAACATCCACATCATGTGTATGCTGACCTTGATGAAGGTGTCGTAGGAAGGTTCGTCAGGCTGGGGGGGGTTGACTACCAGGTCCAGCAGGGCCTGCCCAGGGACGGAGGGGCACAGCTGCACAGACACCAGCTTAGTCAGCTGCAACTTCACCTCAGGGTCCATGTTAATCACCTCCATGTACCCTCCCCTGAAACCACACCTGCAGGACAGTCAGTGACAAACATCAACATTAACTTATCCCTTGCAGAAAATTGGAGAACACGTCATTCACAGCCAACGTATCAAAGGTTCGTTTTTTCTAAAAGAGCAAAGTAGTGCAGTCAGTCACCACCTGAGAATGTGTGGGTGTGTAGCTAAAGACTTACTCTCCCATGTAGCATTTGGAGGTGGAATGGAAGGAGGCTAGCTCCACAACACTGGAGTACTCTGGTCCCATCTCAAACAGAACCTTCTTAAAGGAGTGGAACTGGCAACCCTCCGCGTACACATTATCCTGGTACACCTAGCAGGAACAGAGGGAGGGAGTCATACATATTGAGTAACTAGTCTAGAAGAAACACCTTAGAGAAGGGGGAGAAAGGTCAAACCAGAAACAAGAGATTGTATTAATTATTAAATTACCTCATCAGCCATCAGGAAAAGGTGCTCCTCAGCAGCGAATCGGATCACATCTTCAATGCACTGCCTGCTCTGGACTTGACCTATCACAGTGAAGGGAGTCCACTAATCAGAACAGACATTAGGTATAAATTAAAAAGGACTCACAGATCACTAATGTTTTGGAACGGAAACTTTTCCACATACCTGTGGGGTTGCCAGGGTTGATAATGCAGATGGCGCGGGGGTTACAGTGCTCCCTCCCTGCCTTCACAGCCCTCCTCAACTCATTAACGTCCAGGCTCCAGCACTTGTCCTCGTCCAGGCAGTAGCTGATCTGGACAGCCGCCAGCTCAGCCAGAGCAGCAGAGTAGAGGGGGTACTGAGGGATGGAGATCATCACCCCTGTACGGGTCTTCCCCTCGCCTGACGTCAACAACTTCAGCATGGTCTACAGGACAGAGGGAGGAGATGTGAGGGAGGAGATGTGAGGGAGGTAGAAAGGACTGAAAGGGGAGAGTCATGTACTGTAGATCCAATTGCCATTGACCGGAAATTAAAATAAGGTTGTCATCATTCTTACCACTATGGCATCACTGGCCCCAGAAGAGAGGTAGATGTTGTCAGGGTTACTGGGAATTCCACCGTCCCGCCTCTCAATGTATTTAGCAACATCTTGTCGTATGACCTCAATGCCTGAACTAGCACTGTATGCACCTGGAGTAAAAATACAAGTTCAATGGATATTTATCCAATGTTTGTCATTCAGCTTGTACACACTGCCTGCCTACAGTAGAACTAGTGGTGTTTCACCTAAACTACCCCCTCCACAGGCCTGAAGGATGCGCCGTGCTCGGTTTTTAGCGTCCTCTGGAAACTTGTCTTCTAGGAGATCCGGGTACACGCACAGCGCTATAACCTGACAGGAACAAAGCAGATCAAGTCATATTTTGTAATAATGAGGCACTTGGATATAAAAATGTACCACAGGTTTAGAACAACAATTAACAGACCTGTCTGAAAAATGTGATTGGTTTCTGGCCCATGGCATGTGCATCACCGATGTTGGCTTTAATGACCTCAGTGAAGGGCTTCTTAACTCCCTGCAGATAAACATAGTTACACAGATATGGTTATCCACAGTGCATTCAGAAAGTATTCAGACCCCTTGACTTTTTCCACATTACAGCCTTATTCTAAAATTGATTAAAATCGTTGTTTTTCATCAATCTAGCCACAATGACAAAGGGAAAACAGGTTTAGAATTTTTGCAAAAGTATATATATATAAAAAAAAATGAAATACCTTATTTACGTAAGTATTCAGACCATTTGCTATGAGACTTGAAATTGATCTCAATCTCAGGTGCATCCTGTTTCCATTGATGATCCTTGAGATGTTTCTACAACTTGATTAGAGTCCACCTGCGGTAAATTCAATTGATTGGACTTGATTTGGAAAGGCAGACACCTGTCTAGATAAAGGTCCCACAGTTGACGGTGAAAACCATGAGGTCAAAGGAATTGTCCATAGAGCTCAGAGACAGGATTGTGTTGAGGCACAGGTCTGGGGAAGGATACCAAAACATTTTTTGCAGCATTGAAGGTCCAAGGACCAAGTGGCCTCCATCATTCTTAAATGGAAGAAGTTTGGAACCACCAAGACTATTCCTAGAGCTGGCCACCCGGCCATACTGAGCAATCAGGGGAGAAGGGCCTTGGTCAGGGAGGTGACCAAGAACCCGATGGTCACTCCGACAGAGCTCCAGAGTTCCTCTGCTGAGATGGTTGTCCTTCTGGAAGGTTCTCCCATCTCTGCAGCACTCCAATCGGGAGGGGGAACAATTATTCTAAAATAGATTAAAGGCTGTAACGTAATTTTTTTGGGGGGAAGTCAAGGGGTCTGAATACTTTCCGAATGCACTGTACAACAAAGTCAGATTTAGTGCACAACAACCTCAAAACAGCAAAACGTGTGCCAACTAATATGACAACTCTAAACTTGGTTTAAAATCCCTGCTTATTTCAACCATTGGACTTTATATAATTCCAGAAGCCAACAGGCTATCAAAGAGAGGGACAGGACAGCTGTGATACTCAAACCGTGTGGAGGACTGGGGAGGAGGGGAACGATCTGAGTCAACAATAAGGCTGTTGTGCCAATGCCTTTCCCGCTCTTTTCTCTCCTTCGCATTCTGTCCCTGCTCAAGGGCACTCCATTTCCCTCCAGTTCTCATAATCATAATTTCATTCAAACTCGTGATACTGATGGAAATTTGCAATGCTACAGCTTGATTTTCCAAGAAAACAGGGACAAGTCCCAGATTGTGGAAAGTGTGTAACATGACATTGACATGTTATTTTGTGTAGATGCGGTAGGCCTAGTAGTCATTAAACAGCATAATGTGATAAGCCCCTGAATAAGCCACCCATGTTTCTACTGTGCAGCAACTCGATTAGCGGGGTTTAACTTTCATTTAACTTGTTGTCCCCGCGGTGTCATTTAGGCTACACACTACAGAACATTAAAGACAGCCTATGTCTATGCTGCATTTACTGTATGTCTGAGTGCTGCGTCTTCTGTTCAGCGATCTAAAGCAATGGACTATAGATGACACTACTCTCCTTGCTGTAGCTAAACAGCCACTCTGTTTGTCCCCCTAACTGAAACCTAAAACTACAGGAGACCTCCCCGATGTCCTCCTATTGGTCAATATTAGGGGGCGTCTCATGACTTCTGCCAATCAAAGAAGGCAAGAGAGACCACTACTGGTTCTGTTTAGACTAGGCCTGGCTGACAGTCAGCATGGAATCGTTTTACTTGAGTCATCACCATTATCTTAACCAATTGAATCACCTCATTCTATAAATGAACAAAAATATAAAACTTAACGATTTTACTGAGTTACAGTTCATAAGGACATCAGTAAATTGAAATAAATTCATTAGGCCCTAATCTACGGATTTCAAATGACTGGGCAGGGGTGCAGCCATGGGTGACATGGTTACACGTGGTCTGTGGTTGTGAGGCTGGTTGGACGTTCTGATAAATTCTCTAAAATGACGGAGGTGGCTTATGGTAAGGAAATTCCCATTAAAATCTCTGGCAACAGCTCTGGTGGACATTCCTGCAGTCAACATGCCAATTACATGGTCCCTCAAAACATTGTGGCATTGTGTTGTGACAAAACTGCACATTTTAAAGTGTCCTTTTGTTCCGACCACAAGGTACACCTGTGTAATGATCATGCCGTGTAATCAGCTTCTTGATATGCCACGCCTGTCAGGTGGATGGATTATTTTGGCAAAGGAGAAATGCTCACTAACAGGGATGTAAACAAATGTATGCTTTTTGTTGATATGGAACATTTCAGCTCATGAAACCTGGGACCAACACTTCACCTGTGCGTTTATATTTTTGTTTAGTGTAATTACCATACAGGTCGTCCCTGTATGTTGGTAGAGCATGGTGTGTGCAACGCCAGGGTTGTGGGTTCGATTCCCACGGGGGCCAGTACAAAAAAAAATGCATGAAATGAAATGTATGCATTCACTACTGTAAGTCGCTCTGGATAAGAGCGTCTGCTAAATGACTAAAATGTAAATGTAAAATGTATCCACAAAGCATGTCAGAAAAGGTCCTAGGAATCCTGTTAAAAGAGACACTGCCCAGAAAAAAAACGGAGCCAGGAGTAAAATCAACTCAAGTTTCTCAGCTAGTAAAACAACAGGTATCCAAAGGAAATACAATGACGCTCATTGCATGGTTGCAAATTACGGGGAACAACTAATCGCGATGAGGCATGGCCAACGCCGGTGAACGCTATAGCACGCTTCAGACAACCGAGTCACGACGTGAAGTCAGTCATTTTATTGAAATTACGTGGAAACCTTGATTCAACCGTGTGTGCCCAGTGGGAGTGAATGTGACCGTACAATCAAATGTTGTGATGGTAAAATGTGAGATATAATTTGCCTGATATTAAATCACTTTGCCTACCCTTAATTATTTGCCATTGTGTAGGCATGCATTTTTTAAATAAATTCTGATGTTATTAAAAGCGCAATGGACAATTACCGTTATGTCAACACACTCGTCACTCCCGTTTCACAACTAAATTGCTTTGGCACAGTGGGCATCAAGCCACTTGCCGATAATGTTGCATACAACATTTGAAAAGTCTCATTACATTGTGTTCTAAGTTAACATAAGCCTTTGATGCCTTCAATTGCCCAACTTCTAGGCATGACGAATTTATCCTCCAAAAGGAATAACTTGAAATAACAATCGATAGAAAGACATGCTTATTTACTAGTCTAGTTATAAGTATATAGGCACAGGCCTATCATGTGAAGCTTTGTGGATACGGCCCCTAGTTTGACTGTCGTCGTAGAGTCGTAACACTCCTGTTATTCCCATAATTAAATCAGAATAAATTACATTTGTGGTCGCTGCTTCACCGCGTGTCATTTACGCTAGCCATTGTGATTTGGGACACATGGAGACAGCAAGTTTTGTAAGTGTTGTATAAGGGTAATCAAATGGCACTTATTCTTCACATAGGAGCTTGTTTAAATCTAGCCTGATTGCCGTCTGTTCAGCCATCACATGCCACTCAGAAGTGGAACGTTAAAAACTATATATATATATATATATATATATATATATATATATATATTTTTTTTTTAGGTGTCTTGCCCATTCACCCTCTGAATGGCGCACATACACAATCCATATCTCAATGCTTAAACATCCTTCTTTAACCTGTATCCTTCCCTTCATCTACACTGATTGAAGTGGATTTAACAAGTGACGTCAATAAGGGATCATAGCTTTCACCTGGTCAGTCTGTCACAGAAAGAGCAGTTGTTCCTCATGTTCTTTACACCATTTACCTAATGAGTTCTATTTCATTGTTTCATGCTCAGTTATCTTTTTTCCCCCTTCTGGAAAAGTAGGCTATAGTACCAACCCATTTACTGTATGCCGGTCTTTTGGATGCAGCCTAGGTGTAAATGACTGACCAGTCTGAAGTATTGAGTCTAGAGGTCGACCGATTTAAATCGGAATGTATGATTAATTAGGGCCGATTTCAAGTTTTCATAACAATCTGTATTTTTTTTACACCTTTATTTAAACTAGGCGAGTCAGTTAAAAACACATTCTTATTTTCAATGACGGCCTAGGAACGGTGGGTTAACTGCCTTGTTCAGGGGCAGAACGACAGATTTCTACCTTGTCAGCTCGGCGATTCAATCTTGCAACCTTACGGTTAACTAGTCCAACACTAACCACCTGCTTTACATTGCACTCCACGAGGAGCCTGCCTGTTACGCGAATGCAGTAAGAAGCCAAGGTAAGTTGCTAGCTAACATTAAACTTATCTTATAAAAAACAATCAATCATAAATCACTAGTTAAACTAGTAATATCATCAACCATGTGTAGTTATCTAGCTTGTCCTGCGTTGCATATAATCGATGCGGTGCGCATTCGCGAAAAAGGACTGTCATTGCTCCAACGTGTACCTAACCATAAACATCAAAGTCTTTCTTAAAATCAATACACAAGTATATATTTTTAAACCAGCATATTTAGTTAATATCGCTTGCTAACATTAATTTATTTTAACTAGGGAAAATGTGTCACCTCTTGCAACAGAGTCAGGGTATATGCAGCAGTTTGGGCCGCCTGGCTCGTTGCGAACTGTGTGAAGACTATTTCTTCCTAACAAAGACAGCCAACTTCGCCAAACGGGGGATGATTTAACAAAAGCGCATTTGCGAAAAAAGCACAATCGTTGCACGACTGTACCTAACCATAAACATCAATGCCTTTCTTAAAATCAATGCACAGAAGTATATATTTTTAAACCTTCATATTTAGCTAAAAGAAATCCAGGTTAGCAGGCAATATTAACCAGGTGAAATTGTGTCACTTCTCTTGCGTTCATTACACGCAGAGTCAGGGTATATGCAACAGTTTGGGCCGCCTGGCTCGTTGAACTAATTTGCCAGAATTTTATGTAATTATGACATAACATTGCACAACCTTCAATGTAACAGAAATATTTAGACTTAGGGATGCCACCCGTTAGATAAAATACGGAACGATTCCGTATTTCACTGAAAGAAAAACTATTTGTTTTCGAGTTGATAGTTTCCGGATTCGACCATATTAATGACCCAAGGCTCGTATTTCTGTGTGTTTATTATATTATAATTAAGTCTTTGATAGAGCAGTCCGACTGAGCGGTGGTAGGCACCAGCAGGCTCGTAAGCATTCATTCAAACAGCACTTTGGTGCATTTTGCCAGCAGCTCTTAGCAATGCTTCAAGCATTGCGCTGTTTATGACTTCAAGCCTATCAACTCCCAAGATTAGGCTGGTGTAACCGATGTGAAATGGCTAGCAAGTTAGCGGGGTGCGCGCTAATAGCGTTTCAAACGTCACTCGCTCTGAGACTTGGAGTAGTTGTTCCCCTTGCTCTGCATGGGTAACACTGCTTCGAGGGTGGCTGTTGTCGATGTGTTCCTGGTTCAAGCCCAGGTAGGGGCAAGGAGAGGGACGGAAGCTATACTGTTACACTGGCAATACTAAAGTGCCTATAAGAACATCCAATAGTCAAAAGTATATGAAATACAAATGGTATAGAGAGATATAGTCCTATAATAACTACAACCTAAAACTTACCTGGGAATATTGAAGACTCATGTTAAAAGGAACCACCAGCTTTCATATGTTCTCATGTTCTGAGCAAGGAACTTAAACGTTAGCTTTCTTACATGGCACATATTGCACTTTTACTATCTTCTCCAACACTTTGTTTCTGCATGATTTAAACCAAATTGAACATGTTTCATTATTTATTTGAGGCCAAATTGATTTTATTGATGTATTATATTAAGTTAAAATAAGTGTTCATTCAGTATTGCTGTAATTGTCATTATTACAAATACCATTATTATTATTATTTTTTTTTTAATAAATAAAAAAAATCTGCCGATTAACCTGTTGGGGATAGGGGGCAGTATTTGCACGGCCGGATAAAAAAACGAACCCGATTTAATGTGGTTACTACCCCTGCCCAGTAACTAGAATATGCATATAATTAGTAGATTTGGATAGAAAACACTAAAGTTTCTAAAACTGTTTGAATGGTGTCTGAGTGTAACAGAACTCATATGGCAGTCAAAACCCTGAGACAAATCCTAACAGGAATTGGAAATCTGATGTGTGGAATCACTTCAAACCTTTGCCATTGAAACGCACAGGGACTTATTAATCATTTAGCACTTCCTAAGGCTTCCACTAGATGTCGACAGTCTTTACAAAGTGGTTAGAGTCTTCTATGGTAGAAACTGACCCAAAGAGAGGCTTGGGAAGTTGGTCACAGGTGGAGGGCTATTACTACTATGATGCGGGCGCCCACGGGAAACCTTTTGTTCCGAAACGTTTAGTGAGACAATGCAATCGTCCGCCTTGAATATTATTGAAGCTCTGGTTGAAAAAGGCCCTAAAGATTTGTTATACAACGTTTGACATGTTTGAACGAACGTAAATATATATTTTTTGCACATTCGTGACGACAAGTCCCGCGCGCTTCAGTACATTATGAGTAGCCTTCGGAACGCGCTAACAAGAAGGAACTATTGGGACATAAATTATTAACTCTTTCGAACAAAACTACATTTGTTGTGGACCTGGGATTTCTGGAAGTGCCTTCTGATGAAGATAAAAGGTAAGGGAATATTTACAATAGTATTTTTGATATTAGATGGTTCCAAGATGGCGCTAACATGTATCGCCTAGCCTATTTTTCTGAGCATACCACGTCGTTTATTGCAAAGTGTGATTTCCCAGTAAAGTTATTTTTAAATCTGGCAATGCGGTTGCGTTCACGAGATGTTAATCTATAATTCTTTGAATGACAATATTACATTTTAACAATGTTTTCGAATAGTAATTTTGTAAATTGTAGCGCTGATTCACCGGAAGCATTTGAGGGAAAATATTTTCTGAACGTCACACGCCAATGTAAAATGCTGTTTTTACATATAAATATGAACTTTATCGAACAAAAAATGCATGTATTGTGTAACATGATGTCCTAGGAGTGTCATCTGATGAAGATTGTCAAAGGTTAGTGCTGCATTTAGCTGTGTTTTGGGTATTTGTGATGCATCTAGTTGCTTTGAAAATGGCAGTGTTATTTTTTTTGGCAGGGTACTCTCCTAACAGTCTAATGTTTTGCTTTTGCTGTAAAGCCTTTTTGAAATCGGACAACGTGGTTCGATTCAGGAGAGGTGCATCTATAAAATGGTGTAAAATAGTCATATGTTTGAGAAATTGAAGTTATAGCATTTATGAGGTTTTGTATTTCGCGCAACGCGATTCCACTGGCTGTTGACTAGGGTGGGACGCAAACGCCCCACCTTGCCCAGACAGGTTAATCGGTATCGGCTTTTTTGGCCCTCCAATAATCGGTATCGGCGTTGAAAAATCATAGTCGGTCGACCTCTAATTGAGTCCACACAAAACATGACATAATACATACTTGCCTTCAATTGAAATTGTCTGATTGTGCCATTCCACTTCAAACCATACTGATCTTTGTCCCATCTGTTGTGCTGAGTTAACAATAAGTGTCACTGGCCAGTGCCCTGACAAAGTATCTCAGCTGACTCATTACACATACTTTATGGCTGGAGGGAGAGAAAACAGGTGCAGTTGTGTTCAACTTCAAACCTACTGTACTTTCTGGCTAACCTGAGCACCTTATGACACTCCTTAGAATGAAGCGCTGGGGTAATGTCATAAGGGGAACCTGCTCGACAGTATTCAGCTGTTAAGACGTGGCACAAAGCCCAGTGAACTTTGCTCATAGAATTAGGCGTGACAATACACTGAAAATATATATTTAAAAAAAACACAACATGCAACAATTAACCTGTTAGGGCTAGGGGGCAGTATTGACACGGCTGGATAAAAAACGTACCCGATTTAATCTGGTTACTACTCCTGCCCAGTAACTAGAATATGCATATAATTATTGGCTTTGGATAGAAAACACCCTAAAGTTTCTAAAACTGTTTGAATGGTGTCTGAGTATAACAGAACTCATATGGCAGGCAAAAACCTGAGAAGATTTCATGCAGGAAGTGGCCTGTCTGACAAGGTGTCGTTCTTCTTGTCTCTGTTTATTGAAGAGTGAGGATCTTAGCTGTCCCGTGACACTTCCTACACCCTACAGGAAGTGGCCTGTCTGACAAGGTGTCGTTCTTCTTGTCTCTGTTTATTGAAGAGTGAGGATCTTAGCTGTCCCGTGACACTTCCTACGGCTGCCATAGGCTCTCAGAAGGCGGCAAAACGCTGAATCGTGGCTTTGCAGGCTCTGGCTGAAAAAAAGTAGCGCGTTTGGGTAGTGGCTGGTTACAGTACTGTGAGACTCAGGCTCGTGCCCGCGTCGACCGAAAGCTTTGTTTTCTTTCCTCTGTTTAGCTAAATGGACATTCCCGGTCGGAATATTATCGCTTTTTTACGAGAAAAATGCCATAAAAATTGATTTTACCAATTTTACTGAGTTAGTTCATAATGAGGAAATCAGTCGATTGAAATTAGGCCCTAATCTATAAATTTCGCATGACCTGGCAGGGGCAGGCCTGGGAGGGCATAGGACCACCCACTTGGGATCCAGGCCTACCCACTGGGGAGACAGGCCCAGCCAATCAGAATTAGTTTTTCCCCACAAATGGGCTTTATTACAGACAGAAATACCCCTCAGTTTCATCAGCTGCCCGGGTGGGTGGTCTCAGCCGATCCTGCAGGTGAAGAAGCCGGATATGGAGGTCCTGGGCTGCCGTGGTTACACGTGGTCGGCAGTTGTGAGGCCGGTTAGACAAACTGCCAAATTCTCTAAAACTCCGTTTGAGGCGGCTTATGGTAGAGAAATGGCAACAGCTCTGGTGGGCATTCTTGCAGTCAGCATGTCAATTGCACGCTCCATCAAAACTTGAGATATGTGGCATTGTGTGACAACTGTTACTTTAGAGTGGCTTTTTATTGTCCCCAGCACAAGGTAATGTAATGATCATGCTGTTTAATCATCTTCTTGATATGCCACACCTGTCAGGTGGATGGATTATCTTGGCAAAGGAAGAAAAAAATAAATAAAAAATAAATAAAATAAAAATCACAAACTTTCAAAAGTTTTTTGTGCGTATGGAAAAATGCAGGGTTATTTTATTTCAGTTTATGAAACATGGGATCAACAATTTACATGTTAAGTTTATATTTTTGTTCAGTCTAAGTAACTTAATAGGATCTCTATGACTCTGCTCTACACAGATTCAGACCAGCCCAAGGGAGAGAGCCAATTCAAAGACAGGGATGTCGAACGTACCCAATATCTACTCTAAACCAATCCAATGTCTACTCTGAAACATTTGGTTCTTATTCCCACCTCAAGCCATAAGAGGGAGTGACATCTCCACTCCTTTCAGTTAATTGCATTGTATTCGTATGTGACGCCACTAGTTGTAGAAATCCTTTAGGAGACTACTGCCTTGAGAGAACAATGCAGCGTCTCCAAAAGAGCAAGTGAGCATTAGTTTCAGTGCAGCCCAGGAGAACATCACAGCCCCTCACAAAGACTTATCCTTTGCCTCGTGTTTGTATTTCCTCCTAAGGAAAGCATAGCACTTATCATAGATCAGCGTCACCCATCTCAAATTTTCACATTTAAGTCATTTAGCAGACACTTACCCAGAGCGACTTACAGGAGCAAGTAGGGTTAAGTGCCTTGCTGGAGGGCACAGAGATTTTTCACCTATTCAGCTCGGGGATTCAAAACAGCAATGAAATACCTTCTGGTTACTGGCACAATGCTCTTAACTGCTAGGCTACCTGCCGCCCAGAACTCACCATCATTATGCAGCGCTACACTATTTGATGGTGTCTGTGCACGCAATGCTTTAAAATGTTATTGTAAATAGGTTGACTGCGAGTCTGACATTGCCTGTGTCACAACTTGTTTAGCATGCAGGGTTGTGTAAGTGTGCAGCCTGGTCTCAGACTAGACGTAACATTGTATACGTAAATCTGAGCAACTCAAATTAGTATGATATGGAACCAAACATAAGAGAAGGTTACTTACGCAGGACTACACAGTTATTTGCCCAATTATAGCAAATTTTTGGTCAGCAATAAACATCCTGTAAAAGTAATGGTGTGTGCGTCGCCCGCGTTTGTAGTCAGTGGGCCGTTGCCAGAGGAGCGAGAGACATTGCGCAGCAGTTAAAATAACAATATAGCCTACAACAGACTAACTAGATAACCATCCTAACTACAGAATATGTATTGAATTGGCTAACTCACTTTTTTTTATTTTACCTTTATTTAACCAGGTAGGCCAGTTGAGAACAAGTTCTCATTTACAACTGCGACCTGGCCAAGAAAAAGCAAAGCAGTGCGACAAAAATAACAGAGTTACACATGGGATAAACAAACGTACAGTCAATAACAACAGAAATCTGTATACAGTGTGTGCAAATTAAGTAAGGAGGTAAGGCAATAAATAGGCCAATAGTGGCAAAGTAATTACAATTTACACTGGAGTGATATATGTGCAGATGAGGATGTGCAAGTAGAAATACTGGTGTGCAAAAGAGTAGAAAAACAAAAACAAATATGGAGATGAGGTAGGTAGTTGGTTGGATAGGCTATTTACAGATGGACTGTGTACAGCTGCAGCGATCGGAAAGCTGCTTTGACAGCTGACGCTTGAAGTTAGAGAAAGATAAGTCTTCAACTTCAGTGATTTTTGCAATTTGTTCCAGTCATTGGCAGCAGAGAACTGGAAGGAAAGGCAGCAAAAGGAGGTGTTGGCTTTGGGGATGACAAGTGAAATATACCTGCTGGAGCATGTGCTACTGGTGGGTGTTGCTATGGTGACCAGTGAGCTGAGGTAAGGTGGAGCTTCACCTAGCAAAGGCTTATAGATGACCTGGGGCCAGTGGGTTTGGCGACGAATATGTAGCGAGGACCAGCCAATGAGAGCCTACAGGTCGCAATGGTGAGTAGTATATTGGGCTTTGGTGACAAAACGGATGGCACTGTGATAGACTGCATCCAATTTGCTGAGTAGAGTATTGGAGGCTATTTTGTAAATGACGTCGCTGAAGTCAAGGATCAGTAGGATAGTCAGTTTTACGAGGGTATGTTTGACAGCATGAGTGAAGGATGCTTTGTTGCGAAATAGGAAGGCGATTCTAGATTTAACTTGGGATTGAAGATGCTTAATGTGAGTCTGGAAGGAGAGTTTACAGTCTAGCCAGACACCTAGGTATTAACAGTGTCCAAAGAAGGGCCAGAAGTATACAGAATGGTGTCGTCTGCGTAGAGGTGGATCAGAGAATCACCCGCAGCAAGAGCGGCATTATTGATATATACAGAGAAAAGAGTCGGCCCGAGAATTGAACCCTGTAGCACCCCCATAGAGACTGCCAGAGGTCTGGACAACAGGCCCTCCGATTTGACACACTGAACTCTATCTGAAGTAGTTAGTGAACAAGGCGAGGCAGTCAGAGAAACCAAGGCTGTTGAATCTGCCGATACGAATACGGTGATTGACAAGAGTCGAAAGCCTTGGCCAGGTCGATGAAGACAGCTGCACAGTACTGTCTTTTATCGATGGCGGTTACGATATCGTTTAGGACCTTGAGCATGGCTGAGGTGCACCCGTGACCAGCTCGGAAACCAGATTTCATAGCGAAGAAGGTGCGGTGGGATTCGAAATGGTCAGTGATCCGTTTGTTCACTTGGCTTTCGAAGACTTTAGAAAGGCAGGGCAGGATGGATATAGGTCTGTAACAGTTTGGGTCTCTGCACCCCCCTTTGAAGAGGGTATGACCGCGGCCGCTTCCCAATCTTTAGGAATCTCAGACGATACGAAAGAGGTAGAACAGACTAGTAATAGGGGTTACAACAATGGCGGTGGATAATTTTAGGAAGAGAGGGTCCAGATCGTCTAGCCCAGCTGATTTGTAGGGATCCAGATTTTGCAGCTCTTGCAGAACATCAGCTGTCTGGATTTGGGTGAAGGAGAAGTGGGGGGGGCTTGGGCCAGTTGCTGCGTGGGGGTGCAGAGCTGTTGGCCGGGGTTGGGGTAGCCAGGTGAAAAGCATGGCCAGCCGTAGAGAAATGCTTATTGAAATTCGATTATCGTGGATTTATCAGTGGTGACAGTGTTTCCTAGTCTAAGTGCAGTGGGCAGCTGGGAGGAGATACTCTTATTCTCCATGGACTTTAGTGTCCCAAAACTTTTGGGAATTAGTGCTGCAGGATGCTAATTTCTGTTTGAAAAAGCTAGCCTTTGATTTCCTAACTGAATGTGTGTATTGGTTCCTGACTACCCTGAAAGTTGCATATCGCGGGAACTATTCGAAGCTAGTGCAGTACGCCAAGGGCTATATCTGTTCTTAGTTCAAATTTGTTGAGAGGGACATTATTTAAGATGGTGAGGAAAGTACTTTTAAAGAACAACCAGGCATCCTCTACTGACGGGATGAGGTCAATATCCTTCCAGGATACCCGGGCCAGGTCGATTACAAAGGCCTGCTCGCAGAAGTGTTTTAGAAAGCGTTTAACAGTGATGAGTGATGGTCGTTTGACCGCGGACCCATAACGGACGCAGGCCATGAGGCGGTGATCGCTGAGATCCTGGTTGAAAACAGCAGAGGTGGATATAGAGGGAAAGTTGGTCAGGATGATATCTATGAGGGTGCCCATGTTTACGGACTTGGGGTTGTACCTGGTAGGTTCCTTGATAATTTGTGTGAGATTGAGGGCGTCCATCTTAGATTGTAGGACGGCCGGGGTGTTAAGCATATCCCAATTTAGATCACCTAGCAGTATGAACTCTGACAATAGATGGAGGGCAATCAATTCACATATGGTGTCCAGGGCACAGCTGGGAGCTGAGGGGGGTCTATAACAAGCGGCAACAGTGAGGGACTTATTTCTGGAGAGATGGATGAGGGATGGTCGAACTGTTTGGGCATAGACCTGGATAGTGTGACAGAACTCTGCAGGCTCTCTATAGTAGATTGCAATTCCGCCCCCTTTAGCAGTTCGGTCTTGACGGAAAATGTTGTAATTGGGGATGAAAATTTCAGAATTTTTGGTAGCCTTCCTAAGCCAGGATTCAGACACGGCAAGGACATCAGGGTTAGCGGAGTGTGCTAAAGCAATGAATAAAGCTAACTTGGGGAGGAGGCTTCTGATGTTAACATGCATGAACCCAAAGCTTTTACGGTTGCAAAAGTCAACAAATGAGAGCGCCTGGGGACACACAGGGCCTGAGTGACAATGAGAGAGGTTGCATCTCTGGAGGTGCCAGTTAAGCTAGGTGCGGTCTCCGCATGTGTGGGGGGTGGGACAAGGGGGCTATCTGAGGCATGTTGAGCAGGACTAGGGGCTTCGCAGTAAAATAAAACAATGAGAGCTGCCCTAAACAGTATACAAGGCATATTGACATTAGAGAAAGGTATAAAGCAATCACAGGTGTTGATTGGGAGAGCTAAGACAACAACGGGTGAGACAACGGGTAAACAGCTAGGACAACAACAACGGGTAAATGGCGATGAATGGGCAGAAAGGGTCAGTTAGCTACACACAGGGCCTGAGTTCGAGGCTGGGGCCGACAGATAAACAAAATGAAGTACTGTGTCAATGTACAGTCCAGCAGGCATCAGCTGTGTAGCTGAGTGATCATAGGGTCCAATGAGCAGCAATAGATGAAACAGGGAGCCGTTCGGTAGTCAATTATTACGCTAGGCGAGCGGGAGACCCGGCATTCAGGAAGCTAGCGGGCCGGGGATAGCAGATGGGTCATCACCAACATCCACGACGCAGAGGCCGGTTGAGAGCACATCGTCCGAATTACGTCAGCAGACCAGTCGTGATGGATCGGCGGGGCTCCGTGTCGACAAAGGTTCCAGGCCAATCGGCAATAGAGGTATTGTTCTTGGTGTACTTCGTTTGCTAGCCGGGAGATGGGCCTAGCTCGAGGATAACTGGTGCATGCTTCTGGACAAGGGCGTTAGCCACAATAGCCACTCGGTAGCAACTAGCTAGCTGCAAAGATCCGGTGTAATGGTACAGAGCTTGCAGCAGGAATCCGGTGACGTAGTGGGGGAAAAAAGCAGTCCGATAAGCTCAGGGCTGATATCGCGCTGTGCACACTGGCAGGTATTATCCGGGCTAAAAGTGGCTGAAGTCCGACCTAAAGGTAACGGTAAAGACCGCTAGCAGTGGCTAACAATGGCTAAATAGCTAATTAGCTGGACTAGCTTCTGATGGAGGTTCCAGTTATAAGGTCTAAAAAAATAGCAGCTCCGTACCACATTGGGTGAGGCGGGTTGCAGAAAGGTATATTTAATTTGAAAATGGAAAAAAAATTATATGTATGAAATGTATACAAAAAAACCTGAAAAAGCTATTTACATGGCACGAAAACAAACAGGTCTTACAGCTGTGCCATCTTTGAACATTAGTTAACTATTAGCAGGTATTATTGTCATGTCCAAAAATAACTTTCCACCGGGACTCGTGTAGGCTATAACCGCAAATGGCTGACACGCAGTTGATACAGGTATGCAGGAGATAAAACCAATGCTGCATTCTCCGGTTCTAAAACAGTCTCTCAAGCGCTCAAAATTGGCTAGAATTCTCCTCTATTAAATATTGGCCATGTAATTCTGACAAAGTAAAACATTTGAATAGCCTAATTGACAAGTAGCCTAATATCTCCCTGGCCTGAACACTGAATATTTTTGCCATTAAAATAGATAAACATCTTAGTTCAACCTGGGCTCAAAGCATGTTGTATTATTCTTTACGTAAATCTGAGACGTTCCATTAGTGACACACACATACCCATTACAATATGTCAGTATGTTACGAATTTGCAAAACGCATGATATGTTAATTCTGGCTAGCTAGCTAACCTTAGTTCGCATTAGCCACCTAGCCACTGTAACCTAGCTACCAGTCTAGTGGTTAGAGCGTTGGGCCAGTAACCGAAAGGTTGCTGGATCGAATCCCCAAGCTGACAAGGTAAGAATCTGTCATTCTGCCCTTGAGCAAAGCAGTTAACCCACTGTTCCCCGGGCGCCGAAGAAGTGGATGTCAATTAAGTCAGCCCCCGCACCTCTGATTCAGATGGGTTGGGTTAAATGCGAAAGACATTTCAGTTGAAGGCATTCAGTTGTTCAACTGACTAGGTATCCCTCTTTCCCTATATAGTACGTTTTGCAAATTCGTAACATATGTATGAGTTGCAATTCTAACATATGTTACGTACAGAATACGAAATGCTCTGAGTCCAGGTTGAAGTGAGGTACTTTGCTAACCTTAGAGTAAGTTAGTGGGTGGGATTCCACTTTTCCTCACCTTCTTATGGCTAATTGGTATGTTTTTATGCCTGCTACATTAGTTTAATGGGCAACTTTCCATTGACCGAAGACATCTGGTAATTTGCTCTGTCACCTGGGCTGTACTCCCTCTCAAGGAAAATGTCAGCCCCTTGCTCAAAAGCTTTGTTTGTGAAAGCAGCAGCAGGACCGATTGCAAACCTCTATCCAATAGTAGACATGAAAATGTACCTCTTTGAGCTCTTTTTCAATCTGCACTGCACGTTGCACAACTGGACCACGGACAGCATACTCAACCCGCTTTACATTCGGGTTCATGGTGTCCACGTTAAGCACCCTCTCCCAGTGCCCAAGTCCATTTTCAGTCATGTTCGGTTTCTGGAGCTCACACAATGTTCCGCTGATAGTCCACGAATGGTCTGTGGAATTTAGAGAAAAAAGGAAGAGTGGTTGGTAAGTTTGAAGTGTGAAACAACCAATGCACAGCAGCACCACACCAGGATGTACAATACGGGTAGGTGCTAGCCAAAGACAACATTAGGCCAACTGTTGCAGCAGAAGACACGTGCACAATGCGAAGACAAAAAGCCCACCAACCATCCAGCGTGAAATAATTGTTTCCCTACTTGTCTTGCTTTCTTTCGTTCAATGACCTAAGCTGGATATAAAACTGTTTTGTTATCAGAGCTTACCAGAACCACCCAAAACGCGCGTTTCAGCTGTCACTAGATAGAGAAAGAGCTGGAACTGACAGGCACTAATCGGCTAAAGTAACAACCTCATGTAACAACCTCTTACAAATAACAGTCGATGGTTTTATAAGGTTGTCACGCCTCCTTTAGACTTCTGGTATCCAAACCCCCCAAGCCACTCATTGTCATTTATTTTGTACATCATGTTCTCTTAACTTGCTCAATTTAGGAGCACAAATACATTTAGGCAGGTTTAGTAGCACCAGAAAAAGTAATTTTTTAAAGATTGAGATATGGATCCTAGCAACTTTAAAAGCACATCACCTGAATAAGCTCTCCCTTTTCATTTCTTTCGGTGACACCAAATGTTGGCCTACTACTGGTAAAGTTCCCACAAATATGATAACTTTCAGGTTGTTAGCTAGCTAATGCTGTAACACGACTGAACTAGGTTATTTAAGGTTAGCTGCTTGCGAGTGGTTTTAGAACGGCCTGTGACATGGTTCGTGAATGTAAAATGCAGTCCTGCCTATGTGAGATGAGAAGAACAAAAACTTTGCGCCGGTAATATGCGTCATAGATTTGGAAGGGTTTGGGCTAGAATCAATCCGTTTTCTCTGTAGTAATGGTGCAAGCATGGCAGTAACGGATGCGCTCAGTGTATTCTCAATGGCACTAAGAGGCTGCAGTTCATTGAATGAATGATGACAATTATTATCGGCGTTATCATTTTTTCTCGGCGGCTAAATTGGATGCATCAACCAATGGTTGCCTACCTCGTCATCGAATATGCAGGCGGGCACTAGACAGCTATAACATATGGGTCGTGCTCTACATGGAACCCAAAGGGTTCTCCTATGAGGACAGCTGAAGAACCCTTTAGAACCCTTTTTTCTAAGAGTGTAGTTTAAATACTTAAGTAGGCCAACCTACTCTGCATTTTGATATATAGACATTGAAGAGATAGCTGGGGTGGATTTAAAAAACACTTGTGACCCAAAATATTTGCTGTTTTATTATTATTATCTATAATTATCTCCATTTAGGTTTTCAATGGTCAAAGTTTAAAAACATTAACCATTTCATTGAAGGATTAATATTATTGCCATGGAGTGTTGAAAGACATTTTTGCCTGAGCTCTTTACATTGCTTTCTGGAATTGCACAGAACCTGAAAGGGCACTGGCACAGCACTCCCCCCCCCCCCCCCCCCCCACACACACACACATGTAATTATCAAACCATTCCCTTGAATGTCAACATCCTAACCTAAATAACTCCTCCCATGTCCTAAATTACTCCAATGCACAAGTTTGCAATTATCCATGTCACATATGTCAGCAAGACAATGTTCCCCTGAACATTTTCGACTGATTGTCAAACCAGTTTGTTTTAAACAGTCCTTCTAAAAAAGAATGCCCTGTGAAATGTTACATTGCATAGGTACTATTCCAGGCTAACTGTGTGTATGTACATGTTACAGAATTATTACATAGATTATTTCACTGGTACTCTGGTATCAGGCATATCCTTTATAACAAGTTGATACAGGCTCAGACCTGTTGTACTGCGTTACATGTGTTTGTTAGTTGAAATCAGACAACATTCTCTAGACGCCTTAAAGTGCTCTGGTCTGACCTACTGAAATGACAGCACACTGTAGGCGGTTGGAGGTCATCCCTTCATTTAGAGCTGGACATAAACTCACTATTTTGCTTAACCTTTGTGACCGTCCAGTCTAGTCCATGTCTTCCGTATGAGACCCTCACAGTCACTCCTACAGTGGATGTGGATGTAGCCACTAATCCAGCACGTGAGTACTTTTAGGCATGCAGCACTTTTAGGCATGCATTCAATCCAGCCTGCGAGAGGGGAGTTAAAAAACACTTCAGGCCACACTTGAACATTTAAAACTAGATTGACAGTATGTCAAAATCGTGATGTAGCCCTCGAGCCAAAAAGTTTGCCCACCTCTGCACTAGTCAGTGGAAGCACAATGGTTCTCTCTGTATATCCCTGTGTGTCTGTGAGGCCGTTCTGTCTCTGCTGTACCCCATTGGAAGAATCCAGAAACATCTGGTTCTCAGGGATACAGTATTTTCAACCTAGCTTACTTTTCCTCTGTAAACTGGATGTGGCGACCTCGGTCAGGCATTTCTTTACGCCTGCTACGTTAGGTTAGCTTTATCCTGACACCCAGGACATAGGAGAGAAAATCAAATCAAGGTGTGGACTAACTATCAGGTATGAAGGGAAGACCCAGATGCAGACCACGTCGAATAAACAATAGTTTAATATTCCAACAGGGGCAGGCAATAGACAGGTCAAGGCAGGCAGGGGTCAGAAAACCTGAAGTGGGGCAACGGTACCGGAGGGCAGGGTAAGGCAGAGATTGGTAATCCAGAGGGGGGCCAGAGGTACCAGTCAGCAGGCAGGCTCAGTGACAGGCAGAGTGGTCAGGCAGGCGGGATCAGGACAGGCACGCAGGAGCTGAGCCACAAAACACTGGTTGACTTGAACAAACAAGACAAACTGACACAGACAGACAGAAAATCCAGGTATAAATACACGGGATAATGGGGAAGATGGGTGACACCTGGAGTGGGGTGGAGACAATCACAAAGACAGGTGAAACAGATCAGGGTGTGACACTAACATTGAAACGCTTACTTATGGGCCCTTCCCAACAATGCAGAGAAAGAAAATAGAGAAATAATAGAAAAGTAAAACACGGAGTAATAAATACACAATGAGTAACGATAACTTGCCTATATACCAGTGGTACAAATACCGAGTCGATGTGCAGGGGTACGAGGTCATTGAGGTAGATATGTACATATAACTAGGAATAAAGTGACAGTAAACAGTAGCAGCAGCGTATGTGATGAGTCAAAAAGAGTTAGTGCAAAAAGGGTTAATGCATATAGTCCGGGTAGATATTTGGTTAGCTGGTTAACTACCTATACAGCAGTTTTATTGCTTGGGGGTAGAAGTTGTTCAGGGTCCTGTTGGTTCCAGACTTGGTGCATCGGTACTGCTTGCCGTGCGGTGGCAGAGAGAACAGTCTATGACTTGGGTGGCTAGTCTTTGACAATTTTTAGGGCCTTCCTCTGACAAGACTAGTATAGAGGTCCTGGATGGCAAGGAGCTCGGCCCCAACGATGTACTGGGCCGTCCGCACTACCCTCTGTAGCACCTTGCGTTAGGATGCCAAGCAGTTTCCATAGCAAGCGGTGATGCAGCCAGTCAATATGCTCTCAATGGTGCAGCTGTAAAACTTTTTGAGTATCTGAGGGCCCATGCAAAATCTTTTCTGTCTCCTGAGGGGGAAGAGGCATTGTCATGCCCTCTTCATGACTGTGTTGGTATGTTTGGACCATGATAGATCCTTAGTGATGTGGAAACCGAAGAACTTAAAGCTCTCGACCCACTCCACTACAGCCCTGTCGATGTGAATGGGGGCGGGCTGGGCCCTCCGTTTCCTGTAGTCCACGATCAGGTCCTTTGTCTTGCTGACGTTGAGGGAGAGGTTGTTGTCCTGGCACCACACTGCCAGGTCTCTGACCTCCTCCTTATGGGTTGTCTCATCATCGTTAGTGATCAGGCCCACCACCATCGTGTCTCAGCAAATTTAATGATGGTGTTGGAGTCGTACTTGGCCACGCAGTCGTGGGTGAACATGGAGTACAGGAGGGGACTAAGCACACACCCCTGAGGGGCCCCCGGGTTGAGGATCAGCATGGCGGATGTGCTGCTGCCTACTTTCACAATCTAGGGGTGTCCTGTCAGGAAGTCCAGGATCCAGTTGCAGAGGGAGGTGTTCAGTCTCAGGATCCTTAGCTTAGTGAGGAACTTAGAGGGCACTATGGTGTTGAACTCTGAGCTGTAGTCAAGGAACAACATTCTCATGTACAGTAGGTGTTTCTTTTGTCCAAGTGGGAAAGTGCAGTGTGGAGTGCAATAGAGATTGCATCATCTGTGGATCTGTTGGGGCAGATTGCGAATTGCAGTGGGTCCAGGGTGTCTGGGATGATGATATTGATGTGAGCCATGACCAGCCTTTCAAAGTATTTCATGGCAACAGATGTAAGTACTAGGGGGTGATTTCATTAAGAGAGTTTCCCTTGGTGTTCTTGGGCACAGGGACTATGGTGGTCTGCTTGAAAGATGTAGGTTTAACAGACTGGGTCAGGGAGAGGTTGAAAATGTCAGTGAAGACACTTGTCAGCTGGTCATCGCATGCTCTGAGTATGCTTCTTGGTAATCCGTCTGGCTCTGCGGCCTTGTTAATGTTAAGCTGTTTAAAGGTCTTACTCACATCGGCTACGGAGAGCGTGATCACACAGTCGTCCGGAACAGCTGGTGCTCTCACGCATGGTTCAATGTTGCTTGCCTCGAAGCGAGCATAGAAGGCATTTAGCATATCTGGTAGGCTCGCAACACTGGGAAGCTCGCGGTTAGGTTTCCCTTTGTAATCCGTTATTGTTTGCAAGCCCTGCCACATTTGACTAGCATCAGCGCCGGTGCAGTATGATTCGATCTTAGTCCTGTATTGACATTTTGCATGTTTGATGGTTCGTCGGAGGGCATAGTGGGATTTCGTATAAGCGTCTCGCTCCTTGAAAGCGGCAGCTCTAACCTTTAGCTCAGTGCGGATCTTGCCTGTAATCCATGGCTTCTGGTTTGGATATGTACGCACGGTCACTGTGGGGATGACGTTGTCGATGCACTTGTTAATGAAGCCGGTGACTGATTTGGTAAACTCCTCAATGCCATTGGATGAGTCCTGGAGCATATTCCAGTCTGTGCTAGTGAAACAGTCCTGTAGCTTAGCATCCTCACCCAAATGGAGGGTAAAGGAGAGCTTTGTATGCGTCGCTGTGTGTGGAGTAAAGGTGATCTAGAGTTTTTTCACCTCTAATTGCACAGGTGACATACCGGTGGAAATTAGGTCAAGCTGATTTCAGTTTTCCTGCATTTAAATCACCGGCCACTAGGAGCACTGCCTCTGGATGTGCATTTTCTTGTTTGCTTATGGCCCTATACAGCTTGTTGAGTGCGGTCTTAGTGCCAGTATCAATTTGTGGTGGTAAATAGATGGCTACAAAAAATAAATAGTATGATCTACAGCTTACCATGAGGTATTCTAACTCAGGCGAGCAGAACCTTGAGACTTTCTTCATATTAGAGATTGTGCACCAGCTGTTGTTAACAGCTTACCCGATGCTTGCCTAGTTTACCCGATGTTTACCTGATGCTGACGTTCTGTCCTTCCGATGGGTGGTATACAGAAGATAGCCCTATTTGGTAAAAGACCAAGTCCATATTATGGCAAGAACAGCTCAAATAAGCAAAGAAAAACAACAGTCCATCATTACTTTAAGACATGAAGGTCAGTCAATGCGGACAATTTCAAGAACTTTTAAAGTTTCTTCAAGTGCAGTCGCAAAAACCATCAGGCGCTACGATGAAACTGACTCTCATGAGGACCGCCACAAGAAAGGAAGACCCAGAGTTACCTCTGCTGCAGATGATAAGTTCATTAGAGCTCCAAGCCTCAGAAATTGCAGGCCAAATAAATGCTTCACAGAGTTCAAGTAATAGACACATCTCAACATCAACTGTTCAGAGGAGACTGTGAGAATCTGGCCTTCATGGTCAAATTGCTGCAAAGAAACCACTACCAAAGGACACCAATAAGAAGAAGAGACTTGCTTGGGCCAAGAAACACGAGCAATGGACATTAGACCGGTGGAAATCTGTCCTTTGGTTTGATGAGTCCAAATTTGAGATTTTTGGTTTTAACCGCCGTGTATTTGTGAGACGCGAAGTAGGTGAACGGATGATCTCCACATGTGTGGTTCCCACCGTGAAGCATGGAGGAGGAGGTGTGATGGCTTGGGGGTGCTTTGCTGGTGACACTGTCGGTGATGTATTTAGAATTCAAGGCACACTTAACCAACATGGCTACCACAGCATTCTGCAGCGATACGCCATCCCATCTGGTTTGAGCTGAGTGGGACTATAATTTGTTTTTCAACAGGACAATGACCCAACACACCTCCAGACTTTGTAAGGGCCATTTAACAAAGAAGGAGAGTGATGGAGTGCTGCATCAGATGACCTGGCCTCCATAATCACCCGACCTCAATCCAATTGAGATGGTTTGGGATGAGTTGGATCGCAGAGTGAAGGAAAAGCAGCCGACAAGTGCTCAGCATATGTGGGAACTCCTTCAAGACTGTTGGAAAAGCATTCCAGGTGAAGCTGGTTGAGAGAATGCCAAGAGTGTGCAAGGCTGTCATCAAGGCAAAGGGTGGCTACATTGAAGAATCTAAATCTAAAATATATTTTGATTTCTTTAACAATTTTTTGGTTACAATATGATTCCACATGTGTAATTTCATAGTCATATTTCATGTCTTCACTATTATTTCACAATGTAGAAAATAGAAAATAACCCCTTTTTGAGTAGGTGTGTCCAAACTTTTGACTGGTACTGTACATATTACCTCGACTAACATGTACCCCTGCACATTGACTCGGTAACTTCAACAGCCAAGACAGGGTGGTGATCCTACTGCCGAAGACTACCAGAAAGCGGACACCGTCATCTTCAAGAGAGCCAAGTGAGAGAGTTTACCAGATGAGCTGTGTCTCCTGAAAGCCGGTAAGCCTGTCTCGTCCAGCAGTCGCCTACTTAGTTTGTCACCTGAGCTTGACAAGTCCATAGAGCTCATCCGAGTTGGTGGTAGACTAGGCTGTGCCGAAGATCTAGAACATTCTACAGTTCCTCCCATCGTCCTCCAGCCTGGTCATCCATCCACTAGACTCCTTATCCAAGATCACGACAGCCATCTGTGCCATCCAGGCCCTGAGAGGGTGTTTGCAGAGATCCGCTACACCCTTTGGATCCTCTGCGGGCGGGAAGCCATCCGTCGATTCCAGCATACCTGCAAAGAATGCCATAGATGTAAATCCAGACCTGCTGTCTCCAAGATGGCTGACCTGCCAGCTGCACGCCTGCGCCTCTTTAAGCCAGCCATCCACTCCATGGGCATGGACTACTTTGGGCCCTTAACCTGTTATGGCTAGGGGGCAGTATTTTCACGGCTGGATAAAAAACGTACCCGATTTAATCTGGTTACTACTCCTGCCCAGTAACTAGAATATGCATATAATTATTGGCTTTGGATAGAAAACACCCTAAAGTTTCTAAAACTGTTTGAATGGTGTCTGTGAGTATAACAGAACTCATATGGCAGGCAAAAACCTGAGAAGATTTCATGCAGGAAGTGGCCTGTCTGACAAGGTGTCGTTCTTCTTGTCTCTGTTTATTGAAGAGTGAGGATCTTAGCTGTCCCGTGACACTTCCTACGGCTGCCATAGATTCTCAGAAGGCGGCAAAAAGCGGAATCGTGGCTTTGCAGGCTCTGGCTGAAACAAAGTAGCGCGTTTGGGTAGTGGCTGGTTACAGTACTGTGAGACTCAGGCTCGTGCCCGCGTCGACCGAAAGGTTTGTTTTCATTCCTCTGTTTAGCTAAATGGACATTCCCGGTCGGAATATTATCGCTTTTTTACGAGAAAAATTGCATAAAAATGGATTTTAAACAGCGGTTGACATGCTTCGAAGTACGGTAATGGAATATTTAGATTTTTTTTGTCACGAATTGCGCCATGCGCGCGACCCTTCTTTACCATTCGGATAGTGTCTGGGACGCACGAACAAAACGGCGCTATTCGGATATAACGATGGATTATTTTGGACCAAACCAACATTTGTTATTGAAGTAGCAGTCCTGGGAGTGCATTCTGACGAAGACAACAAAAGGTAATCAAACTTTTATAATAGTAAATCTGATATTGGTGAGTGCTAAACTTGCCGGGTGTCTAAATAGCTACCCCGTGATGCCTGGGCTATGTACTTAGAATATTGCAAAATGTGCTTTCACCAAAAAGCTATTTTAAAATCGGACATATCGAGTGAATAGAGGAGTTATGTATCTATAATTCTTAAAATAATTGTTATGCTTTTTGTGAACGTTTATCGTGAGTAATTTAGTAAATTGTTAGCTAATGTAAAAAGCTGTTTTTTGATATAAATATGAACTTGATTGAACAAAACATGCATGTATTGTATAACATAATGTCCTAGGTGTGTCATCTGATGAAGATCATCAAAGGTTAGTGCTGCATTTAGCTGTCTTCTGGGTTTTTGTGACATTATATGCTAGCTTGAAAAATGGGTGTCTGATTATTTCTGGCTTGGTACTCTGCTGACATAATCTAATGTTTTGCTTTCGCTGTAAAGCCTTTTTGAAATCGGACAGTGTGGTTAGATAAAGGAGAGTCTTATCTTTAAAATGCTGTGAAATAGTCATATGTTTGAAAAATTGAAGTTTTTGTATTTTTGAGGAATTTGTAATTCGTGCCACGCCTATCATTGGATATTGGAGCAGGTGTTCCGCTAGCGGAACGTCTAGATGTAAGAGGTTAACTGGTCTCACCACGATGGGTGTATACGATGGGTGTATACTTGGACCTCCTGACCAACATCGATGCCGACTCCTTTCTGATGGCCCTTAGAAGAGTCATCGCCCGCCGAGGGACACCGGCTGAGCTGTTCTCTGACCAGGGAACAAACTTCCGGGGAGGCGAGAAGGAGCTGCGCGGGGCTTTCACTGATTTGTCTCCCAACCTGCAAGAGCAGCTTGCAAAAACAGAAGATTGCCTTCCACTTCAACCCCCCTGCAGCACTGCACTTCGGAGGAGTTTGGGAGAGAGAGATTCGCTCCGTTAAGACTGCCCTCTACACTACTTTGGGTGCCCAGTCAGTGACCGAAGAAGTGCTCAGAACTGTCCTCATGGAAGTGGAGGGTATCCTGAAATTGAAGCCCTTGGGCTATGTGTCCTCCATTATGGCAGACCTGGACCCCGTGACCCCTAAGCTCCTGTTGATGGGGTGGCCAGACGGATCCCTGCCACAAGTGGTGTACCCAGAGACTGAGCTCCTCAGCAGACATCGATGGAGACACTGTCAGATCACTTCTGGTCCAGCTCATTCAGGCACTACCTACCTACCCAGCCTGCAAGCCCGCCAGAAGTGGCATGCCATCCCTGACGACCTAAAAAGGGATATGGTGGTAATGTTGGTGGACCCCAGCTTCTGAGAGCCCTCTGGCTAATCGGACGTGTCATTAAAGTTCACTCTGCCAAGGTCAAGATCAAGGACAGAACATACACCTGTCCTGTTGCCCGGTTGGTAGTCCTCTCAGCTCTCCCGGACAGAGAAGACAACAACAGTACTCCTGCCGTAATCCCGCTCAAGAGCCCTTAGCCTTTCTCAGAACCAAAATGACATCGCAATTTGGGGGCGGCTGTACGAAAGACTATTGAGAGTAAATATTAGTTCATCATAGGAGAGCTGTAGCTCTGCCCACCAGTGATGTGGAGCAGAGCATGCTGGGCGATCTCTAATTGAGGAGAAGGAAGTAACTAGAGAAAGTACACAAGCCAAGTGATAAATTCCAGCCATCTCCTGTGAGTTCATATTTCTTACTATTCATGTGGAACGCACTCCTTTGTTGTGCTAATTAGCGTTTTTACCTGTAAGCTTGCTAACCCTGTTGTTTCTGTCATCTAGTTTCAGACATTTAGCATTTCATTGTATAGTATAATGTCCACCAGTGTCTAGTCTTATATGCCCTGTGGTTGTATGGATGTATACTGTATAGATTATGTGGGTATTTTGTTAGCAATGAGCCTTGTGGATGTAGCTATAAAGGTTCAAGTTCATGCAGTTGTGTGAGGATGACGGTGCAGCTCAGTAGTGCTGTGTAGTTGCACTCCTCTGATCATTCATTAGTGAAGTCACAGCCATGTTGTTCGGTTGTATTGCCCTGTGCAGCAGATAAGCTATAAATAATATGGCTACGATAGGTTATGTAATTGTGGATTGTATTAAGCTTATACCTGCCATTTACTATTGTATTTAATTTCCCCCTTTTCAGAACCACACACGCTTTTTGTTAACACAAGTGTCAAGCCATACACTGTGCTGTGCCGTTCCTGCTCTATGTGAATCAGTCATTAAACCACCTCAACTAGAATCCTACCGGTCTGTCATCTGTGCCCTCACAAGCACCTGAGAAAGAACACATAGTGCTAAGAAAACACTAAGAATATACAGTCCAACAGGTTCTCCACTACATACAGCCCAAGGAGACAAAATATGTGTGTGTCTCTGTGGGTGCTTGGAAAATACATTTGATCCCTCCTCACATGGAGGGCACTCAACCATGTGATTCCCCCAGCCCCATCGATGTTCATGTACCACACAGTGCACAGTTGGTCATATGACATCCAGTCTGTCATCAAAGTATGTCAGTACTACTACTCCTAATCTCCATAAAGGCCTCTTATACCAAACAGCACATCTGCAGACCTCCAATATTCTGATTTGCATAAAGCTCAAAGGCCTTGGTTGTCATATACCCTTACTGTTTGCATTACTGGGTTTCTTTCACACAAGCTGTGTCAAAGCCACAGTCAGCACATAAACTGAAAGAGAGAGGGGGAGGGTAGTTGAGGCAGGGGTAGACTGAAGGGCAGGCAATGTGTCAATTACTAGGGGTCAGCAATACAGGATACATCTGTCCTTCAGCATATGGTAGAATATCGCCCCGCAGCCTCACACCACCCATGTCTTCACAACACAGCGACAATACATAAACAAAGGTGAGGGGAGAAACCGGTATTGCCTGGATGTCTGAGAGGCATGTGCTGGGCACTAGGATGCCATTGCCAAATGACTGGGCTGTAACATTTCCCCAAAACATTTTTTAACCTTTATTTAACTAGGCAAGTCAGTTAAGAACAAACTTATTTACACTGACACAATCAGTACAGTGTGTGTGTATGAGTGTGTGGTGTGTAAAGCTACGAGAGCTCACGTCAGAATTACACCTAGGTGGTGTAAAGAACGGAAGATCTTCTGTGCCAAGTCACTGTACAATTCCACCACTATATAAACCTGAAAGAAGCACATAAAATACAAGGAAAAGCACACACTCAAGTTTGACATAATATATTTATTGTAAAATATTTACAAAGGCTCTAGATTTGTTGTAAGGTGATCAAAATGAAGGTATCAGAAATACATTGACAGGTAAGCTACTGTAGGTCCTTGATCAGTCTGAGTGTGTACAGCATGGAGTCCTTCCACATTCCCCATCCCACAGAAACAAGAGGGTCCCCCTTTTATGGTTCATCAACATCAGCTGGACAGGATAGACAATGAACTCCAGGAACCTTCAATATTTCAACCATTCATATACTCAGTGCAGGTACTTTCATGTACAATAGAGAGGAAACTGGTGTGAATGTTGAGCAGCATGTGTCGTGGAAAATTGCAAGATTATGTTATAATGCTTGTATTGTATTATAATGGTTGTAATATTCGACAGAATAGAGTATTCTGTTAACTATTGTGTGTGTGTTCTACTGAGGATGGGCCTCTATGAGATAACACTGACAGAGGAGATTTACGATGTCTTTGGGTAATAAAGCCTAAAAGAGCATTCCAGAGAACATGATCTAATGGTTCTGTTCTATACCGTACCAGGGAGAGACGGTTCCAGTTTGGAGTAGGAGGACCAGACACTGGTCTATACAATGAAAACTGTTGACACAGCAGTTGCTGTCTGCTATGTTTTATAGATATCTTTCATACAAATCTTAACCTTGTGACCCATTCTATGTATCTGTGGTTCGTCATGTACGCTGAGAGGGGTGTATCTTGGCTATAAAAGATCTTTGTACTTTTGTGTAGACACTTTTCAATGGTTCATTAGAGATAGCGCATCATTGAAAGTCAAAGTGCTTTTGCAAAAGTTCTTAATTATTAAAGATGTAGTTTAAGTATAACTCTGACTGGTGTGTGAAGTTTGTAACTCTCATTTGGTAATTCAGAAATTACACATGGTTTTCTTCCCTCAGTGTCCCCCTGCTGGCTTGAAGTACAGTTATGTCGCAGATGAAGGATGCTACATCTACACACACTACATCACCAAAAGTATGTGGACACCTGCTCGTCGAACATCTCATTCCAAAATCATGGGCATTAATATGGAGTTGGTCCCCCCTTTGCTGCTCTGACAGCCTCCACTATTTTGGAAAGGCTTCCCACTAGATGTTGGAACATTGCTTCCATTCAGCCACAAGAGCCTTTGTGAGGTCGGGCACTTAGGTTGGGCAATTTAGCCTGGCTCGCAGTCGGCGTTCCAATTCATCCCAAAGGTGTTAGATGGGGTTGAGGTCAGGGCTCTGTGCAGGCCAGTCAATTTCTTCCAGAACGATCTCGACAAACCATTTCTGTATGGACCTCGCTTTGTGCACGCGGGCATTGTCCTGCTGAAACAGGAAAGGGCCTTCCCCAAACTTTTGCCACAAAGTTGGAAGCACAGAATCATCTAGAATGTCATTGCATGCTATAGCTTTAAGATTTCCCTTCACTAGAACTAAGGGACCTACCCCGAACCATGAAAAACAGCCCCAGACCATTATTCCTCCTCCATCAAACTTTACAGTTGGCACTATGCATTGGAGCAGGTAGCGTTCTCCTGGCATCTGCCAACCCCAGATTTGTCCATAGGATTGCCAGATGGTAAAGCGTGATTCACCACTGCTCCAGAGTCCAATGCCGGTGAGCTTTACACCACTCCAGCCGACGCTTAGCATTGCACATGGTGATCGTGCAGCTGCTCAGCCATGGAAACCCATTTCATGAAGAACCCGACGAACAGTTCTTGTGCTGACATGGCTTCCAGAGGCAGATTGGAACTCGGTAGTAAGTATTGCAACCAAGGACAGACGATATGTTTGCACTACGCACTTCAGCGGTTCAATTCTGTGATCTTGTGTGGCCTATTGTTTCTAAATGACGTTTCCACTTCACAATAACAGCACTTACAGTTGACCGGGGCAGCTCTAGCAGGGCAGAAATTTGACAAACTGACTAGTTGGAAAGGTGGCATCTTATGACGGTGCCACATTGAAAGTCACTGAGCTCTTCAGTAAGGCCATTCTACTGCCAATTTTTGTCCATGGAGATTGCATGGCTGTGTGCTCAACTTCATACACCTGTCAGCAACAGGTGTGGCTGAAATAGTTGAATGCACTAATTTGAAGAGGTGTCCACATACTTGTGTATATATAGTGTATCTATTAGGCGAGCAAGCACGACTGTCCATCTTACTCCCAATATATACAAATAAATGACATGTCCACACATGTACTCCTAAACCCATGTCGCATCCCCCCCAAAAAAATTCTATACAAAAATCTGTGAAAACATTAAACTTTTTAAACAGGCAACAACCGTACAAATCATGGTCTACATTAAAACAAACAATTGTAAATGTGTAATTGAGGACTGAGTTCCATTATGGAAGGAGACATTTCAGTAGTACATTTAGGAGAGAGTCAAAGGCATTTAGTCCCATACTTCACATCAATCAGAATTCCACACGGTCTATGTGAAACTTTGTGCAAGCAATGCAAACTATTTACACTTAGCCAATCAACCCTACAGAAGGCACTTACTGTTGACAAACCATCACATTGACAAGGCTAACCAAGCTGGTCTGTCAGTTGTTCTGATGCCCCCTTCATTTCATTAAGGCAGCCATGTAGAAGATCCTGGTTTCTAGGCAGGAATGGTTTGTTGTAAAGGAATGGTTGAGGTCAATCTACTCCATACACAAAAATATAATACATTTTTCAGTATTATATTTCATTTTTTACTGCCCTAGGGTTATTATTGATTGGATAACCGTATCTACTATTTGTTTTGATTTATTTTTCATTCCTTATGAGGTGCACACTGTACAGAACACCGGAAGAACTACCACTGTGAATTATTGTAGTTTGTGTGTGAAATAATCCTGTAAGGGATGGGTTCCCAAATTGTGTTGACACAAAAATGAAATGTCATTAATATCCACAGAGTGTACAAGACATTAGGAACACCTTCGTAATATTGAGTTGCACCCCCTTTCGCCCTCATAACAGCCTCAATTTGTCAGGGCATGGACTCTACAGGGTGTCAAAAGCATTCCACAGGGATGCTGGTCCATGTTGACGTCAATGCGTTCCACAATTGTGTCCTTTGGGTGGTGGACCATTCTTGATACACAAGGGAAACTGTTGAACGTGAAACCCAGCAGCGTTGCAGTTCTTGACACACTCTAACCGGTGCGTCTGGCACTTACTACCATACCCCGTTCAAAGGCACTTAAATATTGTCTTGCCCATTCACCCTCTGAATAGACACATACACAATCCATGTCTCAAGGCTTAAAAATCCTTCTTTAACCTGTCTCCTCCCCTTCATCTACACTGACTGAAGTGGATTTAACAAGTGACATCAATAATGGATCATAGCTTTCACCTGGATTCACCTGGTCAGTCTGTCATGGAAAGAGCACGTGTTCCTAATGTTTTGTACACTGTGTACATCCCTATTCACAGCATAGAAATAGTTTAAATAGAAATGCCTATAAGAAGTCAATTTATATTGAGGGGGGACAAACACCATGACAAAAACACAATTTATATTAATTTGAATATTAGATCATCTCTTACAATCATTTAGAAAACAAAACCCTTGTTTACAAATTGCACCGTAGAAAATGTAGGTTCTTAGTGCACTGGAACAGTAGGTTGATTTACGAACAAATAAGAATTTAGAGAACAGTGCTGAATGCTGATCAGTAGAAAGGCAGGGAAATAGCACTTGTCTACACGTGTGTAAATTTGATGCAAATTCAAACCAACAAGAAAGAGAAACCATCATCTACAAACACTCCCACTTCTGTACCCTGTCAACAGACAGACTGGTGTGAGTGTGTATGGAAAACAAATAACACCAACAAATGCCATTATTATGTACCATTTTGTAACAATCACTCTCGATCCTAATCTGTCCTTCTCTTAAATCCATTTACTGTGCACATCTCACGTCATGCTCAGTCAATCATGAGTAGAACATGATCATTCATTGGTCCGATTATCAGCTTGAAAAAAGAAAGTTAAATAATCAGCTTTGGTTCATTCACGCTTCTCTAGCCCCTTTCTGCTTTAAATGAGCAAATCTAATTCAGTCATATGGCTAGTTCATATATAATATGCTTGATATGAGAAAACTCTCTCTTTTGATTGAACTGCCACAAACAAACATGGAAAAAAGGAATTAAACGAAAGAAAGTACTCCGTGCTATTGAAAGAGTAATACTGGAATCTGTAGTTCTCTTAGAAGCCACCAGGTGGACACATAAGATCTCTATACGAGGTCCATATAGACATACGCAGAGCAATATCCATGTATGTAAATCTATGGCTCTGGCCACGCCCTTATCAACAGAGGAGCAATGAGGAGCGTTAAGAGCGTTAAGTGCTCATACATTGGAAAATGTTTTACATTCCCTCCATTAGATAAATCTTGTTTTAGACATTTCAGGAAGGACTGCTGAAAATAAATCCGTGCAAGAAGATGGAATGTAAAACTACATTGACCAAAATGGAGAGTAGACCAAACATTCAATGGCATGTAATTGATGGAAGTAGGTGCTTAACGGAACCAAATAATAAACTTACAATAAATACAACTGCAATGAATCCTTAAAAAGTATATCTGGTCGTCACCGTAGCGTTTTGTTTTGAAATCATTTTTGATTGTTACACATCGCCCACTTTAAATTCCAGTCAGGCAGTGGGTGCTTGGAAGTGTTTGTCCCTACATGAGTCCACAGCAGGGCTCCTTGGTGTTGTTGGAGGTGTCCTCCTCTGGGGCTTGTAGTTTGAGCAGGGGCGGGTCCCCACTGGCTGGGGTGAAGTACACAGTGCTGGGGGAGGCCACCTCCTCTGTGCTGGGTGTCTCCTGGGCGGCTCCGGACGGGGTCACCTCCTGCAGAGGGGCAGGAGAAGGGGGCATCTCCTCTGGAGGGGGTGGGGGTGGGGCTGGGTACTTGTTGAGCTTGGCTGCGGCCCGCTGGCGTTTCAGGTCCGCTAGTGTCTGGTGGGATTTCTCCCGGGTCATGCTGTCCCCTGCCTCCCCGGTCCCCAAGGCAGGGCTCAGCTGGTAAGAGGCACTGCGGTCCATCCGGCCTCCGCTCCACTGCTCCCCTGGGACTGACGCCGACAGGGCCAGGGGCATCCCACCGTTCCCCAGATTGAACTTCCTCTCCCCTCCCTCGTCATCCTCCCCCCTCGACATGGCACCTGCAGCCTGAGAGAGCCAGCGCAAGTGAGGTAGTTAATATGACACATTCACCTATCAACTCTGAACCATATCATCTATTCTCAGTGTTAACTGAACATGGTAGCAGTTTGTCCTGGTGTTGTTGCCATGACAGGAGTAATACTCACCATGGCAACGTGCTGGTGGAGCTCGTTGTCCGTCTGTCTGTCCTCGTCGTCGTCCTGCGGCTCGGCTTGCCGGCCTCTCTCCTGCCACACCATGGCCTCCTTGTGGTGCTCCCGCCGGTACAGGCTGGAACGCTCATTGATGCTAACACGCCGCACCACCTTACTGCTCAGACGGACGACAGAGAGAGATACTGTAGACACAGCTACAAGCTGGAGAGTGACCGTAGTTTGAGGGTTTTACCTGTGTCTAAACAAAACCATCATCCTCTCCCCTCAATCCTTGAACTAATCCTCTCTCTTGTCCCCCCCTCACCCCCCTCACCCTCTGCTGCCAGTGCTGGAGGCTCGTCTCTGCAAGGTGCCCTTGTGTCGGTCCCGACTCTTCATGATGGCGTCGTGTTTGTGCTTCAGCTCCATCAGCTTGGCTCTCACCTCCTCGTCCACACACACATCTGCCACGGACAGAAAACACAACAGAGTCAGGACATGTCATCCCCATTCAGGATTTCAGTCCCTCTGAAACACGTTTATGCTGTGTCTGGACAACAATTATCAACCAAGACAACAGTAAGTTAATCTATACTGTCCAATCCTTTTCTGTCATTGCCCTTCACGTCTACACAGTCTCTGAGGGGGTTGATAGTTGTGTGCTTACCCAGCGGCGTCTCTTCCAGGACGGACTTGGTGTTGAGACTGGCCCCATGAGCCACCAGCAGCTCCACCATCTGGACCTGGAGAAACAAGACACACCAGCATGTTCAGGTTTGTCAGGCAATACAGCCATTTAGCATAGCATGGCATATTTTACATTTTAGTCATTTAGAGGACGCTCTTATCCTAAACAGGAGCAATCAGGGTTAAGTGCCTTGCTCAAGGGCACATCAACAGATTATTCACCTAGTCGGCTTGGGGATTCGAACCAGGGACCTTTCTGTTACTGGCCCAACACGCTTAACCGCTAGGCTACCTGCCGCCCAGAGCAAGACAGTGGAGAAAGGGGGACGTAGCTTCATTCTAAATTGTTCTGAGTGCGGCAATACCGACCTGTCCCCAGCAGGAGGCGGCATGGAGTGGTGTCCAGCCGTCTGTGTCCTTCTCCTCCACTTTGGCCTGGTGCTCCAACAACAGCTCCCCTACCAACAGGTAGCCGTTAGCTGCCGCTAAGTGCAGCTGGATGTGAAGTGAGACAGAGGACAGATTGTTACATGGTCAACCTTTAATACCAGTGGTGAGGTGAAGCTATGGATTATAATATGAGACTAGAAGTTCAAACCTCTGTGCTATTTGTAAGTAATGTAAACCTTAGTGCCGTTTGTAAGTAATGTATTTGAACAGTTAATCCCAGCCAAGTGTGTTTTCAGGTGTATTTTAAGGTTTACAGGGGGGTATTCAAAATCCTACCCTACAAGGTCCAGAGTACTTCTGGTTTTATCTGATAATTAATTGTACCCACCTGTTGTCCCAGGTCTAAAATCAGTCCCTGATTAGAGGGGAAGATAAACATTTTTTTAAATTTTTTAAACAGATTAGTGTCTCACCAGTGTGGCCCCGTTGTCATCCTGAGCGTTCAGGTCCGCACCACTCTGGACCAGCGCTCGAAGGTCCGTCAGCATCTCCATCTCCTTAGCCCCACGACACTGGTTTATACGGTCCTGGGTTATACCTGCACAGGTACACAGGAAGTCAACTCAAGACCATTTGACTAGGACTGATTTTTAGTAAGGGTCATGGTGGGGATCACAACTGGGAAGAGAAGGGCTAGGTAGCTAAGGATGAAGGCTCAAGGCTGTAGTCATGGTAAGAGAATGATTGGGAGTAGTTGGGAATGAAAATAGAGGATAAGGTTGTGGAAAAGGAGAGGATGTCGAAGTTGGGTTCTGACCCTGCTCTGCCATGACCATCTCTAGCAGCTCCAGCGTGGCCTCGTCCTCACAAAGGTCATAGGGCATGTTGCCATCAGCGTTGACCGCCAGCAGCTCTGCACCACTGGACACAGACAAGGAGACCGTTACGTCAGGAGACAGGGACTCATTACACCAGACAAGGAGACCGTTACGTCAGGAGACAGGGACTCAGTACACCAGACAAGGAGACCGTTACGTCAGGAGACAGGGACTCATTACACCAGACAAGGAGACCGTTACGTCAGGAGACAGGGACTCATTACACCAGACAAGGAGACCGTTACGTCAGGAGACAGGGACTCAGTACACCAGACAAGGAGACCGTTACGTCAGGAGACAGGGACTCATTACACCAGACAAGGAGACCGTTACGTCAGGAGACAGGGACTCATTACACCAGACAAGGAGACCGTTACGTCAGGAGACAGGGACTCAGTACACCAGACAAGGAGACCGTTACGTCAGGAGACAGGGACTCATTACACCAGACAAGGAGACCGTTACGTCAGGAGACAGGGACTCATTACACCAGACAAGGAGACCGTTACGTCAGGAGACAGGGACTCAGTACACCAGACAAGGAGACCGTTACATCAGGAGACAGGGACTCAGTACACCAGACAAGGAGACCGTTACGTCAGGATACAGGGACTCAGTACACCAGACAAGGAGACCGTTACGTCAGGAGACAGGGACTCATTACACCAGACAAGGAGACCATTACGTCAGGAGACAGGGACTCAGTACACCAGACAAGGAGACCGTTACGTCAGGAGACAGGGACTCAGTACACCAGACAAGGAGGCCGTTACGTCAGGAGACAGGGACTCATTACACCAGACAAGGAGACCGTTACGTCAGGAGACAGGGACTCATTACACCAGACAAGGAGACCGTTACGTCAGGAGACAGGGACTCAGTACACCAGACAAGGAGACCGTTACATCAGGAGACAGGGACTCAGTACACCAGACAAGGAGGCCGTTACGTCAGGAGACAGGGACTCATTACACCAGACAAGGAGACCGTTACGTCAGGAGACAGGGACTCATTACACCAGACAAGGAGACCGTTACGTCAGGAGACAGGGACTCAGTACACCAGACAAGGAGACCGTTACGTCAGGAGACAGGGACTCAGTACACCAGACAAGGAGACCGTTACGTCAGGAGACAGGGACTCAGTACACCAGACAAGGAGACCGTTACGTCAGGAGACAGGGACTCAGTACACCAGACAAGGAGACCGTTACGTCAGGAGACAGGGACTCAGTACACCAGACAAGGAGACCGTTACGTCAGGAGACAGGGACTCAGTACACCAGACAAGGAGACCGTTACGTCAGGAGACAGGGACTCAGTACACCAGACAAGGAGACCGTTACATCAGGAGACAAGGACTCATTACACCAGTGGCACATGCATCACTATCACATGTAGCTGCAGTACAGTATATTCACTGACACACAGTGTTAATTTACTGTAGTAAATGATAAGGATGTCCTGGAATTGTAACCGTATGTTTATATGATAGTGTCTATGAAGAAAGGCTAAGAATAGATTTTGGGGGAGTTCAACCAGAGGACCGTGTCCAAACTCATACTTAGTTACTCAAACTTATTTTTCCAAGTCTAAGTAAAGTAGTACATTGTAACTGTGTGCACATTTCTGCGACCAGCAGAAAACGAGAGAGTGTTTCACGTTTAAGTGTTTCTAAATGTGACTCACGACTGCACCAGGAGCTGCACCAGGGCTGTGTGTCCACAGGTGGCAGCAGCGTGGAGGGGCGTCCACAGTTCACTGTCACAGGCGTTCACACTGGCCCCGGCGTCCAACAGACACTTCACCAGCTCCACAAAGTCATCAATGCAGCACTGCAGGGGGAGCAGACAGACAGACAAACCAATGAATACATGCTCACCTACAGTGTTCTACCATCAGTAAGTCAACTGCAGTGTAAACTGAATTTGCATAGGCCCAGGCCTCCAGCCGTTTACTAAGTAAAACACATTCATCTTTTCCAAAGGGAAGAAATAATTATAGATAGTACTTATAAAGAGAACACTGTGCTCTCTAGTGACACGTGTTTACAGTGTGTGTGTGTGTGTGTGTGTGTGTGTGTGTGTGTGTGTGTGTGTGTGTGTGTGTGTGTGTAACGTGTATATGTAGGGTCTGTGTCATTTGGACTTATAAAGAAAGCAGTGTCGTTTCTTGGTGGTGTTCGTAGACCTTTCCAAACAACACAGCAGTGCTATGAAGGGAAGCATAACTAAACTTATCCTCCCCAATGGTCTAGGAATGTAAGCAAGAGCCTTGGTCCAGAGCAGCAGTTACATGAGAAGCCCTAGAAGCAATATGAAAACGCTCTACAGTGTTTACATAAACTGTGACGTTAGACACAACAGACAGATAGACACAACAGACAGTACTTACAGTTCTGAGAGCTGACAAATCAAATGTATTTATATAGCCCTTCTTACATCAGCTGATATCTCAAAGTGCTGTACAGAAACCCAGCCTAAAACCCCAAGCAGCAAGTAAACACAAAACAATGCACACACAGGCTGACCTGTTGGTGTGAGTGGTCACAACTGTCTGTACCTGGTGTGTGTGTGTATATATGTTTGAGAATGTGTTTAAGAGTATGTTTGAGTGTGTGTGTGTATGTTTGAGAGTATGTGTTTAAGAGTATGTTTGAGTGTGTGTGAGTGTGTGTGCTTGCACCTGGTGCAGGGCAGTGAGTCCGTCCTCGTTGTACAGATCTGGACTGACTCCACCGTTCAGCAGCACCCTCACTGCAGAGAAACACAATCACAACAGCGTGGCTGTTACTCACTAAGCTATGCTACGAATCCTAACTTCAGATAGCCTCTGCTCTTGTAATGCACGTTACGAGTCACCACTATAATTAGCCATAATCATATGTGGAAACAAATGCCTGGTCTGATAAGTTTAAAAGTCTGACGCGTCTCACAAAAAATATGCATGAATCATTTCCTATACACAAGTACAACTTTTAACAATTTCCATTGAACATTTTACAAAAACACATTTACTTGAGGAACAGTGCCGATGCAAAGTTTGGTAACAGAATGACAGCACAAACAGTCATTCTGTTAACAATCATTGGTTTAACACATTTTAAAGTGAAAAATCAAAGTCTCAGCATCACTGTTATTGTGGAATTGCCCTGGTGTTTATAGAGCAGTTGTACTGTGTAATTCATGCTAGGCAACTTGGAAGAACAGCAACCATAAAAACAACAGTGAGGGTTATTTAAGGCCCTAGGAGGTGTGGTATATGGCCAATATACCACAGCTAAAGGCTGTTCTTAATCACGACACAACGCGGAGTGCCTGGACACAGACCTTAGCCGTGGTATATTGGCCATATATCACAAACCCCCGAGGTGCCTTATTGCTATTATAAACTGGTTACCAACAGAATTAGAGCAGTAAAAATACATGTTTTGTCATACCCGTGGAATATGGTCTGATATACCACGGCTTTCAGCCAATCAGCATTCAGGGCTGGACCCACCCAGTTTATAAAGTGGGATAACATCTATGGCTGGTTTCCCAGACATGGATTAGCCTAAGCTTAGTCCAGGTCAAAAAACACGCTTTTAATAGTGATTCTCCATTGAGCATGTTTTTTATTCTAGGACTAGTCTTTATCTGTGTCCGGGAAACCAGCCCATAGTGGTGTGCTGACTGACTCACCTTCCTCCAGGTCATTGCGAGCTGCAGCCTCCAGCAGGGTGATGTTGTTGGGGAAGACCACCCTGCGCGTGCGCCCCTTGTTCTGGCCGGCCTTGCCCCCGCCACGGGCAGCATCCTTGTCCATCTGGGCCCAGCCCTTCAGCTGCTGGGCGCGCCGCTTCTGGGCGTGCTTCAGGCGCTCCGTGGCACTCAGACGCCCAACCGTGGCCATCTCACCGAGCAGCTCACCGTGCTCCGCCATGCCACACCACCGCCCACCTCAGACTTCCTACACCTCCCGTTTCACTGTTCTGATCTGGTTCTGGCTGTTATCAGATGAAAGTGAACACAAAAATAATCAAAGCTGCTGGAAGGTCAGGTGGCAGACATCTCCAAGGTGTAAAGGTCCAAGTCGGTATTCTTTGTGTGAGTAACAGAGAATCAATTTCTCTTCCATGGGTCTATATGCTTTAAAGACTATGTATGGAAATTCAAGAGCTGAGAACCAACTGGTTCTTACTCTAGATCTTCATGGAACATCTCCTGCTGGAACAAATCCATCCAGATTACTTTGAACCACATCTCTGTCCTTAAATCCTGTGTTCCTTCCTGTATTCCTTTGGGTTGGAGGGAGGGGGACCAAAACAGTGACACTACTTCGCCTCTGCCCCCGTCAGTACCAGCAATGCAACCATTGATGGTTAGGCCTACACTCTCTGGGAAGTGGACCCAACACAGAAGTCCCCGGGCGGGAGTCCATACTGAGAGCTGTGGTGCAAACCTTGAAGTGAGGTGGTTACTTAGAGTACAAACTCAGCAGCTAAGAGGAACCAGGTCACATTGTTCAATGTGAGAATAAAATATAAACAGAGATTTGGACTAATACTGCATAGAGCTTGTTTTTAGAGTGCAGTAGTATGAGAGAATGTAAGGGCAGGGGTTGGACAGAGGTGGGGGATGCATGGGAATTGGATCATTTCTAGTCCTGTAATAGGCCACTGCAGGTGGTGCTTCAGGAACCAGGAAGAGTCAGGCATCAAAGCGTCTCAAGAATCCATTGTGCTTCTTAGAATACAGAACATTCTACTCCCTCCCCTGACACCTGCAAGCAGAAAGGGAATGTGGATACCTAGTCAGTTGTACAACTGAATACATTCAACTGAAAATGTGTCTTCTGCATTTAACCCAACCCCTCTGAATCAGAGGTGCGGGGGGCTGAAATAATTGACACCCACGTCATCGGCGCCCGGGGAACAGTGGGTTAACTGCCTTGCTCAGGGTCAGAACGACATTTTTACCTTGTCAGCTTGGGGATTCGATTCAGCAACCTTTCGGTTAGTGGCCCAACGCTCTTAACCGCCAGGCTACCTGACAGAGGGAGAGAGTGTGTGTGAGTGTGATATTCAGAGAGAGAGAGCCCTGTTACAGTAATGTACACAACCTACCCTCCTAAGCCTGTTATCTGGAAGATGTCGCTCCTTATCCTCCGCTCTTCACTCCCACATCCCAGGGAAACCGGAGATGGGACGCCTTTCATTAATGATTGACACCCTGCCTGCCCTGCGTATGCCCCCTCAACTTCAGCACAGCACGCTCTGTGGTTGGTTAGTGTAAGAGAACGGATCAGGAAGGGATGCTGTAGGGTGTTAATTAGTCAGGCTGTAGTACTAGTGACTAGACAATGGTTTGGGTGCTAAGTGCTAGGCTAGCAGTGGCCCTCCTGGCTGTCACTAAGCCCTCTGTCCCTCCCTTCCCATTTATCCAGGTAAGTAACATCTCACACCAGCCGCTCTTTCCAGGCACCTCATCCATTATTTAGCCTGGCCTGTGAGTCGCTGAGAGGAAGGTCAACTAGACGCACTCAGGGAGATAGAGGGAGCAGTTGCTTACGGGCAGGCCCAGCGCAGACGGAGACCACTCCACAGTCACAGAGACCTAACAGAGGGGACCAGGTCTGGGACTGGAAAAGACATCAAATATCTTGTAACATGGACAGGAAAGATGGCATCACAAACACATGGCATGGCACTTTTGGCTACATTCAAGTATACCTATGGTGAAACTACAGAGACCACTGTGTTGTGAAACTACAGAGACCACTGTGTTGTGAAACTACAGAGACCACTGTGTTGTGAAACTACAGAGACCACTGTGTTGTGAAACTACAGAGACCACTGTGTTGTGAAACTACAGAGACCACTGTGTTGTGAAACTACAGAGACCACTGTGTTGTGACCTTACTGCAGCCTACAGCAGTGGTAATCAAAGTCGAGGTTGCGACGAACTGCAGTGAGGTCGCCAACATTTAAAACAAATTAATGAGACAATATACAAGAAAGAATTTGAAAAATGTTTTGATTTCTTTTCATTTTGATAAAAAATGAACATGTAATGAATTTAAGTTTATTTGTTGATGTAAAATTCAAAATGTACCAATTTTAAAGGTTGTCATTAGATTTGGGGAGGGGTTGCGATTAATTCTTGGGGTGGGGGAGGTGTACCCAGAAATTCTGGTAAAAAAAAAAGTGATCCCCACTGAAAAAGTTGGAAAACAAACTGGCCTACAGCCTAATCTTTCCATAATTGTCATTCCCAAGTCTTGAATGAATAGACCTGCTTTAGGGACACTTCTGTCACTATGGCTTCAAACTATATTTAGGATGACCTTTCCTTTGTCAGTGCCCAGACCACAATGTAAGGATTTCCTTGGATTCAAATCAGAATGTTTATCCTACACACCCGCACACACACCAACAAAGTGGCACAGAGTATACCGGTATTCCTATTAAAATATGAGGCCCTACTGCAATATAGAGGCCAGGGCCACACCTTGCTTGATCCCCAATCACAGAGAACTGAACTTTGTTCCAAAACAAGACCTAGCTACAGAGACACCAAGCAGCCATAAACAGACAGACACCTGCTGCTGCTGACACATAGGCTGTCGCTGTCTAGTGTGTCCACACTCCACGGAACAGCTTGTAATCAGTGCACAATAAGAAAACGGAGGGATGGTGCCCGGTTTCCACTACAGTAAACACAGAAAGAGAATAATCATTATTTACAGACTCTTAAAGTGATGCTCTAGAACGTTGTATAATTTTAGCCAGTAGTGTTGAAAGTGGTGCTCACGAGTCAAAATGGGCCCACGTTTTTTGTGTACTACATCATCCAATTGTGTACTACGTCATCCATTTTGTATGATATGTTACGAATCCGATTTGTACAATATGTTACGAATTTGTTGTGCTTAAGATCCCAGACGCCATCTTTAAAGATGGAATCTGCAGTAGGTGCTGCCCCACTGTTGTTTGCTGCCGAGCTGAGGAGCATCACGCATTATGGTAAAAATTTTTAAATAAAAATCTATATATTTTTTTTTTTTACAATTGTGCTCTTCTATCAAGCGTGCAATGAAAAAACAGTGTTTGTTGTTTTCAGTAAGTTCTTTGTTGTTGTAATATCAAATGGACGTGACAATTTCAGCATTAAGGATTCAAGCTTTAAGGAGATTTGGGGAAGAAGATCCCCACAATCCCTTTAGGATCAGCACAGAATAACTAAACACTTCAGGTAAATCATAACGCTTAAAATAAAAAGAGCCGAAATCAGCATGTAACAAAATAGTCTTATTCAACACCACCAGTTGTAGCCAATAGATAGGCCTATATTTTAATGTACTTCTCTCATCAGAATGTAACAAAAGAAATGAAGTGAAGAAGACACACAGAGAACTACTGGTCTGTATGCGTTTGTCCTCTGAATCACAGATCATTGGCCGTCCTCACTTGGAACACACAACTCCATGGGACTCAGGGACATAATAGCTTTCTATGCATGTCTGTGTGTGTCATCACTCATCTTTCTGCGTCTCTGTACTGCTGAAAGTCGTGAGCCTGTTCAGTTGCGTGTTCAGCCTGGTCTGTGTGAGTGTGACAGAAGTGATATGTGATGTCGTAGCAGTAGGCTACATCTGTGTACGTAAAGATGGCTTAATCCCAAAACCTCTAATTTCCGCTTCCTGCCCAATCTCATTGTCTTTAACTGACAGTCCTCCCAGTAATGCTGTCAATCACCAAGGAGATAAACACCACCACTATATCTTAAGACCATTAGTGACCATGAAACCTAGCCTATATAATCACACTTGAACAATGGCAATGAAACCTACACAAAGGGTCTCCTTTCCCCCTGAATAGCCAGTAGAATAGGCCTAGATCAACTGATGATAACAATAAAAAGAGATCATGCTCATATTTCTGTGAATATACTGTGCCTGATGTCTCAAAGGTCATTTTGAAAGTGATAGCAGAATTACATAACCAAACATTGATATGAACTCAGGGCTCTGCCTGGGGTCAGGAAACATGTAGGCGCATATGGATCAACTTATGACCCCTTTGTGTACACACACTAAGGTTGAGGCAGATGGAAGATATCCTTTATAGAGCGAGTTTTAGGCCGGAAGGACCACCTTGCCTGTCTGTTGCAGTTCAAATGCGAAACATAAAGCACACCAAGTCACAGCCAGTCAGTCGAACAGCGAGTAAGTCTGGAACAGAGGCAGATCAGTATGTGTACTTTAGCCCAGCACAGACTGGCACAGTGGCCCACAGCGAGGTTTAGCACAATAACAGCCACTGTGCATCCTCAACTCAGAGAACCTCTCTACTCTGTAAAGGCATCCACATGCTTCCCAGCCGAAACAGTTTGGTAGAGTTCGTGCATATATTATGACAATATTTTGTGACGTTTTTGTTTTGGACTTTGGTGAGGGTTTCTTTGGCTGTTCTGGCACACAAAACAAATTCTGGAGGCAAGCCGAAGTTCGGAGTTGAAGTCTACGCCCCTTCGTCAATGATTGGTCAACAGTAGGGATTCTTCAATAAAGTCTTTGTTGTCATTCAACGAGAGACGACTCGTTTTCATGCACATTTTTTCATTGACAAGTACTGCACCAAACATCTTTGTTAGATGTAAAATCTCTTTAGTAAAAACGTCAAAAATAAATGTCAGATTTCTTGAGTCATCTTATTTTGACTGACACTTCACAGCTTGGGTCTTGCCAAAGGTAATTCACAAGTCAACCTTACCCTAACAGTCTTCCACAGAAATGACTACCTGCAAGTCAGAGACTTCACGCTGTTTCATGTACAATAAAAAAAAAAAAATTATATATATATATATAAATAATTATATATTATATATATAAATAATTATATATTATATATATAAATAATTATATATTATATATATAAATAATTATATATTATATTATATATATATATATATATTATATATATATATATATATATATATATATATATATATAACTAAAAGAAATTACAAAAATAAAATAAAATCTGCCAATGTTTTTAAAAAGCCAATTCATACATTCCCATTTTTACAACATTCTTTCCAGGAGAAGTCTTTTATATCTCCCGTGCACATGCCAGTAAGTTCAGGAGTGTGAGTAGTCGTAGGAAGATATGGGTTGACGCTTACTTTAATAACTCTATTGAAAATACACCATCAAAGAAATCCATTATGCATTTGTTTAGGCAGGTCCGATGAAACATAAGATTAACTAAATGTATTTTCAAAAGAATAGCATATTTTGAGTTGAATTAAGTTACTGGTCTGTGCAGTCTACATGTGACTCGTGCCAGGAAACTAGGCGTATGTCACACATCCAGTACTTCACAGGAGAGGCATTTGAACGTAAATATTTATTATGTCAGTAATCGTAGTTCTGATGTCCAGAAGTTATTGTCGGTCATAAGAGACAGTAGCAGCAACATTATATACAAAATAAGTTACAAACAATGTAAAGAAACACAATTGGATAGATATGCCTTCTGGAACATGTGAACTTTCTTGTGCCTTAATAACAAACTTGTACTCCATCCATAAATATGATTAAAATAGATAAATTACAAGCCTAGCTGGTTTAGCCACAGAAAAAGAGAGGAACCTTCCCGCTAGCCATAATTGGCTGAGATAACATATGGGCTGGACATGCCGGGAGATGAGTTTGGATTGGTCTGCCATGTAGCACACTTCTGTCTATAACGTGAGCTGTTCAGTATGTGGTGACAGTCCTTTCTACCGCATCATTTAAAAAAAAAAAGTTGATATTTTTCACCCCAATTTCGTGGTATCCAATTGGTAGTAGTTACAGTCTTGTCTCATCGCTGCAACTCCTGTACGGACTAGGGAGAGGCGAAGGTCGAAAGCCATGCATCCTCCGAAACACAACCCAACCAAGCCGCAATGCTTCTTGACACAACGCACATCCAACCCAGAAGCCAGTCGCACCAATGTGTCGGAGGAAACACCGTACACCTAGCGACCGTGTCAGCGTGCACTGTGCCCGGCCCACCACAGGAGTTGCTAGTGCGCGATGAGACAAGGATACCCCTGCCGGCCAAACCCTCCCTAACCCGGACGACGCTGGGCCAATTGTGTGCCGCCCCATGGGCCTCCCGGTCGCGGCCGGCTTAGTCCACTGTGCCAGCTTAGTCCAACATTAGCCATCGAGAACTACAAAAGTTTTGCTACTTTTCTCAACAACATTGTTGCCATGAATTTAGCAGGCGCTATCGACAGATCAGTTGGACAATGTGATGGTCTACTTTCTGCACACGCCAATGTCAGTGTGAACTGGAGTGACTTGGCACAATGCTGGTCAAACAACATGTAGCTTCAAACAAAACAGAGTTAAATGGTTCCAGTCTGCCATGAAGCGTTCATCCATGTATACGGGTAAGAGTCTAGCTACATTTTCAGATAAGTTTCTAATTTAGTCAGAAAGTCATTTTTATTGCAAGGTAAAGTTTACTGGCTCGCTAGCTAACGGTTTGTGTATGATCTGTGTAGTAATATTATTTGAATCAGAAATCCATTTGCATTGCTAGTTGTAGCCTAATGCTAGCTAGCTAACAGTGAACCTAGTTTGTTAGCTTTAGCTACCTGCAGATTCATACTACAGCTATGACAATGTTTGTATTGGTAGTAGTATGAATTGGGATTATGCCGGTTCATTGTTTAGCTAGCTAGCTAGCTAGCTACCTACATATCTGAACAAAAGACTCTACTTAGCCAGATGATTACATGACCCATCCAGTTAGCCAGGTGTGTCTGGGGGTGATTACGGCCATCTATTGTATATCATGAACATGTAGTGACCCCATCCACTTAGCTAGATGTGGCTGGGGGTGATTACAGCCATCTATTGTATATCATGAACATGTAGTGAACATCCACTTAGCTAGATGTGGTTTGGGGGGGGGGGGGGGGGGTTATAGCATTTCCTTCACATGACCCATCAATTTAGACAAGTTTGTCGGCTAAGCATCATCTAATAAATAAAATATGTATTAAAAAAAATAATTGGACACTTACGGTTTTTGACATTGCTACTATGCAAGTAACCACTTCACTGTAGCGTTAACACCTTCTGTATCCTGTGCATGTGACAAATAAACGTAGATTTTATTTGATATAGCGTGTGTTTACAACATGGCCTCACATATGAACCCTTAAAGAGATGGGTGGGGCTAAGGCTTAAGAGGATGTGAACGATTCTGAATGGGTGTAGACAAAGAGTTTTCCAGTAGGTGTACCAAAAATATTCAAGGGCCATTTTCTCAAAAGTGGGGATACAAGTTTATCAACATTCAAAGCAGAATTACTTTCCCATTGTTCCTCAACTGTAGTGTATGATATACCATTTTCTAGCTCTGAGTCTCAACTTTAATCCAATGTAAAAAAAAAAAACACAATTTCAAATGTTGCTACATAAGAGGCGGTCAGTCACATATAGGTGCACCATGCACATCAATAGTTATTTTGTTCATTAAACAGACAAGACACACCTACCCTGATCACAGTCACACACTTTATTGTAGGCTAAGAATATAAAAGACTAAAATACAAATTATATTCCGTCACAGGAACACGTGGAACTGCTGTCATATAAAAAAAGTGATATTTTGAATCAGAACCCAAAAATGCTGGACAGAGGAACTCTGCCTAGAAGGCCAGGATCCCGGAGACGCCTGTTCACTGTTGACGTTGAGACTGGTGTTTCGCGGGTACTATTTAATGAAGCTGCCATTTGAGGACTTGTGAGGCATCTGTTTCACAAACTAGACACTAATGTACTTGTCCACTTACTCAGTTGTGGACCGGGGCCTCCCACTCTTTCTATTCTGGTTAGAGCCAGTTGGCTCTGTTCTGTGAAGGTAGTAGTACACAGGGTTGTACGAGATCTTCTGTTTCTTGGCAATTTCTCACATGGAATAGCCTTAATTTCACAGAACAAGAATAGACTGATGAGTTTTAGAAGAAAGTTCTTTGTTTCTAGCCATTTTGAGCCTGTAATCGAACCCACAAATTCTGATGCTCCAGACACTCAACTAGTCTAAAGGCAAGTTTTATTGCTTCTTTAAAATCAGAACAGTTTTCAGCTGTGATAACATAAATTGCAAAAGGGTTTTCTAATGATCAATTAGCCTTTTAAAATGATAAAACTTGGATTAGCTAACACAACGTGCCATTAGAACACAGGAGTGATGGTTGCTGATAATGGGTTTCTGTACGCCTATGTAGATATTCCACTAAAAATCAGATTTTTCCAGCTACAATACCCATTTACAACAATGTCGATACTGTATTTCTGATCAATTTAATGTTATTTTAAATGGACCAAAAAAAGTGCTTTTCTTTCAAAAACAAGGACATTGCTAAGTGACCCCAAACTTTTGAACGGTAGAGAGTGTGTGTGTGTGTGTGTATAGTATTTGATCCCCTGCTGATTTTGTATGTTTGCCCACTGACAAAGAAATGATCAGTATGTATGTATGTATGTATGTATGTATGTATGTATGTATGTATAGTATTTGATCCCCTGCTGATTTTGTACGTTTGCCCACTGACAAAGAAATGATCTGTCCATAATTTTAATGGTAGGTTTATTTGAACAACAACAAAAATCCAGAAAAACCCATGTCAAAAATTATTTGCATTTTAATGAGGGAAATAAGTATTTGACCCCTCTGCAAAACATGACTTAGTACTTGGTGGCAAAACCCTTGTTGGCAATCACAGAGGTCAGACGTTTCTTGTAGTTGGCCACCAGGTTTGCACACATCTCAGGAGGGATTTTGTCCCACTCCACTTTGCCGATCTTCTCCAAGTCATTAAGGTTTCGAGGCTGACGTTTGGCAACTCGAACCTTCAGCTCCCTCCACAGATTTGCTATGGGATTAAGGTCTGGATACTGGCTAGGCCACTCCAGGACCTTAATGTGCTTCTTCTTGAGCCACTCCTTTGTTGCCTTGGCCGTGTGTTTTGGGTCATTTTCATGCCGGAACACCCATCCACGACCCATTTTCAATGCCCTGGCTGAGGGAAGGAGGTTCTCACCCAAGATTTGACGGTACATGGCCCCGTCCATCGTCCCTTTGATGCGGTGAAGTTGTCCTGTCCCCTTAGCAGAAAAACACCCCCAAAGCATAATGTTTCCACCTCCATGTTTGACGGTGGGGATGGTGTTCTTGGGATCATAGGCAGCATTCCTCCTCCTCCAAACACGGCAAGTTGAGTTGATGCCAAAGAGCTCCATTTTGGTCTCATCTGACCACAACACTTTCACCCAGTTGTCCTCTGAATCATTCATATGTTCATTGGCAAACTGCAGACGGACCTGTATATGTGCTTTCTTGAGCAGGGGGACCTTGCGGGCGCTGCAGGATTTCAGTCCTTCACGGCGTAGTGTTGGGCTGTAAGCACAACCCCCACCTGTGGACGTCGGGCCCTCATACCACCCTCATGGAGTCTGTGTCTGCTCAAACGGTCAGAAACATGCACATTTGTGGCCTGCTGGAGGTAATTTTGCAGGGCTCTGGCAGTGCTCCTCCTGCTCCTCCTTGCACAAAGGCGGAGGTAGCGGTCCTGCTGCTGGGTTGTTGCCCTCCTACGGCCTCCTCCACGTCTCCTGATGTACTGGCCTGTCTCCTGGTAGCGCCTCCATGCTCTGGACACTACGCTGACAGACACAGCAAACCTTCTTGCCACAGCTCGCATTGATGTGCCATCCTGGATGAGCTGCACTACCTGAGCCACTTGTGTGGGTTGTAGACTCCGTCTCATGCTACCACTAGAGTGAAAGCACCGCCAGCATTCAAAAGTGACCAAAACATCAGCCAGGAAGCATAGGAACTGAGAAGTGGTCTGTGGTCACCACCTGCAGAACCACTCCTTTATTGGGGGTGTCTTGCTAATTGCCTATAATTTCCACCTGTTGTCTATTGCATTTGCACAACAGCATGTGAAATGTATTGTCAATCAGTGTTGCTTCCTAAGTGGACAGTTTGATTTCACAGAAGTGTGATTGACTTGGAGTTACATTGTGTTGTTTAAGTGTTCCCTTTATTTTTTTGAGCAGTATACACACACACACACACACACACACACACACAGCCGTTGTCGGGTTATGAGTAAAGTAGGCAATTTAACATAGGAGTAGCAGGAGTACCCTACTTCGCCGTGTGTATACAGTGCCTTGCGAAAGTATTCGGCCCCCTTGAACTTTGACCTTTTGCCACATTTCAGGCTTCAAACATAAAGATATAAAACTGTAATTTTTTGTGACAAATCAACAACAAGTGGGACACAATTATGAAGTGGAACGAAATTTATTGGATATTTCAAACTTTTTTAACAAATAAAAAACTGAAAAATTGGCCGTGCAAAATTATTCAGCCCCTTTACTTTCAGTGCAGCAAACTCTCTCCAGAAGTTCAGTGAGGATCTCTGAATGATCCAATGTTGACCTAAATGACTAATGATGATAAATAGAATCCACCTGTGTGTAATCAAGTCTCCGTATAAATGCACCTGCTCTGTGATAGTCTCAGAGGTCCATTTAAAGCGCAGAGAGCATCATGAAGAACAAGGAACACACCAGGCAGGTCCGAGATACTGTTGTGGAGAAGTTTAAAGCCGGATTTGGATACAAAAAGATTTCCCAAGCTTTAAACATCCCAAGAAGCACTGTACAAGCGATAATATTGAAATGGAAGGAGTATCAGACCACTGCAAATCTATGAAGACCCGGCCGTCCCTCTAAACTTTCAGCTCATACAAGGAGAAGACTGATCAGAGATGCAGCCAAGAGGCCCATGATCACTCTGGATGAACTGCAGAGATCTACAGCTGAGGTGGGAGACTCTGTCCATAGGACAACAATCAGTCGTATACCGCACAAATCTGGCCTTTATGGAAGAGTGGCAAGAAGAAAGCCATTTCTTAATTAAAGATATCCATAAAAAGTGTTGTTTAAAGTTTGCCACTAGCCACCTGGGAGACACACCAAACATGTGGAAGAAGGTGCTCTGGTCAGATGAAACCAAAAATCGAACTTTTTGGCAACAATGTTTGGCGTAAAAGCAACACAGCTCATCACCCTGAACACACCATCCCCACTGTCAAACATGGTGGTGGCAGCATCATGGTTTGGGCCTGCTTTTCTTCAGCAGGGGCAGGGAAGATGGTTAAAATTGATGGGAAGATGGATGGAGCCAAATACAGGACCATTCTGGAAGAAAACCTGATGGAGTCTGCAAAAGACCTGCGACTGGGACGGCGATTTGTCTTCCAATAAGACAATGATCCAAAACATAAAGCAAAATCTACAATGGAATGGTTCACAAATAAACATATCCAGGTGTTAGAATGGCCAAGTCAAAGTCCAGACCTGAATCCAATCGAGAATCTGTGGAAAGAACTGAAAACTGCTGTTCACAAACACTCTCCATCCAACCTCACTGAGCTCGAGCTGTTTTGCAAGGAGGAATGGGCAAAAATGTCAGTCTCTCGATGTGCAAAACTGATAGAGACATACCCCAAGCGACTTACAGCTGTAAACGCAGCAAAAGGTGGCACTACAAAGTATTAACTTAAGGGGGCTGAATAATTTTGCACGCCCAATTTCAGTTTTTTTATTCATTAAAAAAGTTTGAAATATCCAATACATTTCGTTCCACTTCATGATTGTGTCCCACTTGTTGTTGATTCTTCACAAAAAATTACAGTTTTATATCTTTATGTTTGAAGCCTGAAATGTGGCAAAAGGTCGATAAGTTCAAGGGGGCCGAATACTTTCGCAAGGCACTTTATATGCTGCCTCTCGGCTACAGTTAATACTAAGCCAAACTTTACCGCAATCATGACTAGGTTGGTTGGTGGAAATAAATGTAGAGGCTCTGTCAATCATAAATACCTTTCATATATAAAGAAAAGTCTGCAAAAAGTTGGCGGGATGCTGAAGTTGGCAGAAAAAAAACACCTTTGTTTGAAAGTTGTGTGTGTGTGATGGCTGAGTGGCTATTAATACAGTCGATAGAGGAGGGAAGATTAAATCAGGGATCATTTACTGGTAGACTGGGAGGGACGCTCTCTCCTCTATCTCAGTTCATTTAGGCAACTGGGCATATTTCAATAGATAGTAAAACAAACTGTACTCTGGCAGCAATCAGATTACAGTTTATCATACATTTTTTTATGGGCATACCACTGGGCCGGCCTACTGAACTTTTCACAATGTCATCCTAACCATACAAGGAAAAATATATAAATGCAATATGTTAAGTGTTGGTCCCATTTCTCATGAGCTGAAATTAAAGATCCCATAAATGTTCCACACACAAAAAAAGCTTATTTCTCTCAAATGTTGTGTACAAATTTGTTTGCATCCCTGTTAGTGAGTATTTCTCCTTTGACAAGATAATCCATCCACCCTACTGGCACGGCATATCAAGAAGCTGATTTAAAAAGCATTATCATTACACAGGTGCACCTTGTGCTCGGGACAATAAAAGGCCACTCTAAAATGTGCAGTTGTGTCAAACAACACAATGCCACAGATGTCTCAAATTGAGGAAGTGTGCAATTGCCATGCTGACTGCAAGAATGTCCAACAGAGCAGTTGTCAGAGAATTTAATGTCAATTTCTCTACCATAAGCCACCTACAACGTCATTTTAGAGAATTTGGCAGTACATCAAACTGGTCTCACAACCGCATAGTGTGTGTGTGTGTGTGTGTGTGTGGGGGGGGGGGAAGAGTATTTTTGTTTGTAATAAAACCCTTTTGTGGGTAAAAACTCATTCTGACTGGCTTGGACCTGGACCTGGCTCCCAAGTGGGTCGGGCCTATGCCCTCCCAGGACCACCCATGGCTGCGCCCCGGCCCAGTCATGCGAAATCCATAGATTAGGGCCTAATGAATTTATTTCAATTGACTTATTTCCTTCTATGAAGTGTAACTCAGTAAAATATTTTCAATTGTTGCATGTTGCGTTTATGTTTTGTCTTCAGTTGCATGCACTACACAGAACGCACTGCAACTGCCCCTGCAGCGCAATGCTTCAAGGCAAACGCAGCACTCCATTGGAAATGAATGTGCTTCTGGTGTCCCAAAATGCAATGACGCATTTCTCGGATATCAAATTATATTTCACCAAAATAATGTTGCAGGAATGCTAATCTTATTGGTTTCGAACAGAAACAATTTCATAACAATCTGAGATGGTGGATGTCGAAATCCTCTTTCTTGTGATTTTTGAGGTGGAATGACCCAGGTTATAGGCTTCTGGGCGGCCTAGTTTGGTCACCTGCGTTCTTCATGTATCATCGGTGTACTTTGAGTTTGGTCGGTAAATGCTTGAAAACGGTTTACAGGAGAGCCACCATCAATGAGTCATTGACTCAGCTTGGGCAGGGAGGGCCGGTGGTTCTGCGGAACAAATCACTCAGTGACTGGCCCTCACTATGAATACTCACACATTCATATGTGTTTGGTCTGGTTTAGTCCCCAAGTGAAAAATCAAATGACTTAATTTGCCTACAAATCATAAAACACATTTCTGCATAAATGAGTTAGAGTTTAAGGCCTACAGAGTAAGGTTTTCAAAAGGACTGTTATAGGTCAAACAAAGGGATTACTTAACCAATAGGCCTACATATTTGGTGAGACAAAGTCAATGTCAAAATATGTTTGAGATCTGATTAAAGCAGCGTTATAGGCGTTAAGATTAAATAAAGCAACATAGCCTAAGTTGGTAGTGCTAGAGTCAGAATGATATAGGCCTAGTCGACCATACCTGTAGGCTAGATTTAGGCCTAAATCCTATTTCTGTTCCATCAGAGGACAGAAAGAACCAACCTTGCCTGACGACTCAAACTGAATTATTCCGCTGCTCTAGCGTTCGCTAAGTACTTCACTCTGAGACTGCCATCATTGAAGTCATTAGTGGTGATGTCAAAATGAGGGGTGTTGTACAAAACAAAGCGATTGGAACATCTTTAACCAATCAGAGTATCAAAGCCAATGAAGAATTCTCAAAACCCTGCTATAGCCACGTGTGTTCTGGCTCTGGCCCAACCCATCGGTTTCTGGGACCAATTTTCCATTCTAGAAATCATCAGCGAGGTACTCAGATCTAGAATCATTGGGCATGGCGTAGCGTTTCGGCGAGAAAATAGTTTGGGTAGCCAGGCAAGAACCAACCCCTGTGTCTATGGCTTGTGGCTTTCATGTGGGCTAACAATGCTGAATCAATGGTTGGTGTTCTGGAATGACCCTGCCACTTGAACCACTGCCCAGTGGTCTAATCACCTGTTCAATATTCCTAAAGGCTTTTTTTCCATCCCCAGCTTCAATGTGCAATTGGTTTAATGTGCAATTAAAAAGACAAAGCTGAGGAAGAGAGAGAGATCATTAGGCTATATAGAGGTTAGAGATGGATCAATGACAGCCAGGTTAGTAAAGGCTATACTATCTGGCTCCTTTGAAGAATGGACATTGTTCCCAATGGTTAGGCCTATATTGATTAAGGCAGAGAAAATAGGAGCTTGTATTGTTTATTCAATAGTTGGATAAGACTTTTGATTAAGTAGGGGTCGCTTTCCTTTCTGTATGAAAACTGTGCTGCTCAGATAAGAGACCTTAAGTACCTTACCCTCTTTCAAAAGAGTGGCTGACTCGTTCAAAAGAGTCAGCCACTGAGCAAGAGCAGAAGTTTACATAGGCCAGTGTGTGTGCCATGTCACAATGTGGCCTAGGATATTGTGTTCTCAGATCTCCAGATTCTGAGATAGCATACAGTTGTGAGTGCAGCAGCATTGTGTGCGCTACTCAAGTACATGTACTAGTTGTAACTAGGGCTGTGACGATTGTGGAATTTAGGGTAATGATTCATTGTCATGCAAATGGAAAGGTTAGTCATAATTGTTATTTTTGTTTACATTTTTTTGTTGTTGCTTGTAATGCATCTCTGACAAATAGCTACGAGAAACCTAATGAATAAAACACCGCTTTGGTGACACCCCTGTCTAAAAAAACAAATGGTTTTGACTGCTTGGAACTTTTTAAAATGAAGCTGTTCTGCTCGTAAAATGACTACGAACTTGACCAACTTCATGTAAAAATGTAAAACTGCTATTGGGTAAATTATATCTACTTGAATATAATGTTGATCCACCCCCCCTTCTCCTAAAATTAATATGTATTAAGACTATGTTTTTTTTTATCCACGGTCATTGTCCATAATTGTCTGTTATACGATTAATTGTGCCAGCCGTAGTTGTAACTTTTAGATATCTCTAAGCACAATAAGAAATGTGACCTGCTTGCTTCCTCACTTTCCAAGAAATATTCTTAATGAAAACAAATAAAATGCAAGTAAACAAATAAAATGTAACACGGACCTTAGTGAAGGGACTGCCACCATATGAATGAGAAAGGCACTTTGCATCTTAAGGCAGTGGCATTCTTATAACATAAACTCTATGGTTGCTATCCTGTTGGTCCTGGACACAGAAAAAAACACTAACATACAACTCATAAAAGTCAGACATGCAGAAGAATGCATGGCCAAAATCCACCACACAGCTCATAAGTGGCTAAACTTAGAATAAAGACTTACATTTCTATTTGAAAGTAAGGCATTACATGTATGCATCTATCTATGCTTCTTTACCTGGTACCTAGCGAGCAAAACAATAGTTCTGCACCATATTGATTCATAACACTGAGCAGGAACGGAATCATGAGCTATTAACATTGCCTACTGAAACATGCAAGTAAACTGTTTCATGAATTGAACATGTTAACAACAGTCTACAATCATCTAAGAAGTTGTCCACCAAAAATAACAGGAAATGCTAAATTGCAGTGGTCTTAAGGGATCGGTCGATTCAATTAAGTTTCTATGATTGAAATGCCACCCACCCTGTTTTCAAGAGAATGCCGTGTCTCAACCAATGATTTTATATACATCATTGTTCTCAACCGATGTGTCTGATGACAGACCAATACATTAAAAGCCTTGAATAGTAAGCAAATTCTACTTCACTGGGTAGATGGTAGCAGATTACTAACACTCTACAGCCAGGTAACACAGGCTAACTAGCTAGGATGCTAGCTGCCTGGTTCCACTGAATGCGAGTAATTCACTCAAAAATAGACTATATTATATTCCGGTCACATAACTCTGTAGCTAGCTGCTGAATAAGTTGTAGTTGTTTATCGTCACACTTTTCTAATATCGCTTATCATATAACCTTCTAACATCCAGCATGCCCGCTCTATCCGTGACAGCAATCTGTTAGTCATTAACATTTTGTAATGCCAATTAATTAGCATCCACGCTAGCCTGCTAACGTTGGTTAACACAGCTCACTTACCCGTCCTCATTCAGCCCCGGTAAAAGTTTGCTTTGGGTAACTCAAATGTCAACTTTCAAATGTATTGGAGATTTAAAAAAAAAAACATTAAAGACTTGTTGCTTACCTGTGAAGTTAATTCAGTCTGACAGCAGCACGAACTCGTATCCGTGTTCGCAGCCCGACTGAACCCGATCAGCTGTTTTCTGTCCCCAACCCTCCAGGGAAATGCTTTTCCATAACAACCGCTGCGCTGTCACCGAAAGGTGCCCACTAGAGGGAAACATTGCTCAGAGCAAACTCTAGAAATGGAAACGCTGTAAACCGAGTGCAATGTTTACTGTGGGACATACCTGTAATGTGTAATGACTCTCACCAAACTATTTGACAACAAAATCCTACATAAACTTAGTCTCACATTTTCTGACCTTTTCCTCTAAAATTCATTCAAAATAACAGCTGTCTGAAAAATACTGCAGACCACCTAGAGCATCTGCTTATGCCCCATATAATGTACATCTAAATGTATGTTTACAAAAAATTATGGACTTGTCATCAAGGGCAGAACATTTCCCCCAATGACATACACTTCAAAAATATATCCTACCAAAATAATAAATTGTTGAAGGGTCGTATGAATTCAATCACTTTCTGACTGCACCCCTTTAGATTTGAACGAAACCTTCCAAACATGTTTGGTCATGGTAGAGGTCAGAAAGTTACTTTTTGGAACCGAATGCCAAAACATTCAGGAGAAAGAGGTGCTCAAAGTCGACCCGTTTCGCATACCCCACACTACCATGAGACTTGCCTGGCTACTCAAACTCCTTGCGCCGGGCAAACGCTACGCCACGCCCAGGGACGTTCGTTTCTACTCCTCAATGAAGTATGTAGCGGACATACAGCGGCTTCGGAAAGTATTCAGACCCCTTGACTTTTTCCACATTTTGTTACGTTACAACCTTATTCTAAAATGTATTAAATAAAACATTTTCCTCATCAATCTACACACAATACCGCATAATAACAAAGCAAAAACAGGTTTGTGTGTAGATTGATGAGGGGAAAAAACGATTTAATCAATTTTAGAATAAGGCTGTAACAAAACAAAATGGGGAAAAAGTCAAAGGGTCTGAAGACTTTCTGAATGTACTGTAGGGCAGCAGAATAATTCCTTTTGTCGTCAGGCAACCACGACACATCCATGTCTTAATCACTGAGGAAGATTAAAGGTTGAGTTTAATAGATTTTGAAATCTTAGAAATAGGATTGTCAAACTATTTTATAATTTCTTGAGAAAAAAACCACAACATTGTTATTTAATTTTCAACGTCAATTATCAAATTAGTGTGAACTCTGAATTTTGTCATTTTCAGATGTTGTATATTAGACCCTATTTTACATTGTCTGAAGTGTTTGTGTTATGCCCATCATCGGTTGAGAACAATGATGTATATAAACCATTATATATAAATCCTTGGTTGAGACACAGTATTCTCTTGAATACAGTGTTGGTGTCATTTCAATCACAGAAAAATAATTAATAGAATGGACCTATCCCTTAAGACCACTGCAATTTAGCTGGTACACTATTGAAATTGGCATTTAATTTGATTTTTAAGTTTCAATTACTGCCATATAGATGGCCGCCAGCAGAGGTGTAAAATACTTAAGTAAAAATACTTTAAAGTACTACTTAAGTCGTTTTTTTTGGGTATCTGTACGTTACTATTTATATTTGACAACTTTAAACTTTTACTTCACTACATTTCTAAATAAAATAATGTACTTTTACTCCATACACTTTTCCTGACACCCAAAAGTACTCGTTACATTTTAAATGCTTAAGAGTACTGGAAAATTGTCCAAATCACACACTTATCAAGAGAACATCCCTGGTCATCCCTACTGCCTCTGTTCTGGGGGACTCACTAAACACAAATGCATCGTTTGTAAATTATGTATGAGTGTTGGAGTGTGCCCCTGGCTATCCATAAATGTTAAAACCAAGAAAATTGAGCCGTCTGGTTTGCTTAAAATAAGCCATGTGAAATGATTAATACTTTTACTTTCTTTTGATACTTAAGTATATTTGAGCAATTACATTTACTTTTGATACTTAAGTATCAAATACCTTTTGACTTTTACTCAAGTAGTATTTTACTGGGTGACTTTCACTTTAGTCATTTTCTATTAAGGTATCTTTACTTTTACTCAAGTATGAGAATTGGGTACTTCTCCACCATTGGCCATCAGTCCACCCACCATCAAATGTCAACTTGAATGGGAATGTCTATTCTAGTATCTATATTTCTATAATTTCAATAGGTTTTCTATGGAATATTTACAGTTTATTTTAAGACAATGGATATTCCGAGTCAACATTCTCTGATGTGTGGACCTCCAACCATCTTTGTGGTACCATTTGATAGTCAAAATGTCTGTTTTCATTGACATTTTAGTTCATGTATCAGCCAAAACATGACACCCACCGTGTATTCAAGAGCATGCTGTTTTTCAACCAATGGTGGGCACAACACAAACACGTTTGATGACGCAAAATAAGGTCTCTAAGCTACAACATACACTACCGTTCAAAAGTTTGGGGTCACTTAGAAATGTCCTTGCTTTTGAAAGAAAAGCACATTTTATGGCCCATTAAAATAACATCAAATTGATCAGAAATACAGTGTAGACCTTGTTAATGTTGTAAATGACTATTGTAGCTGGAATCGGCTGATCTTTTATGGAATATCTACATAGGTGTACACTGGCCCATTATCAGCAACCATCACTCCTGTGTTGGCATGTTGTGTTAGCTAATCCAAGTTTATCATTTTAAAAGGCTAATTGATCATTAGAAAACCCTTTTGCAATTATGTTAACACAGCTGAAAACTGTTGTTCTGATTAAAGAAGCAATAATACTGGCCTTCTTTAGTCTAGTCGAGTATCTGGAGCATTGTGGGTTCAATTACAGGCTCAAAATGGCCAGAAACAAAGAACTTCCTTCTGAAACTCGTCAGTCTATTCTTTTTCTGAGAAACTAAGGCTATTCCATGCGAGAAATTGCCAAGAAACTGAAGATCTCGTACAATGCTGTGTACTACTCCCTTCACAGAACAGCGCAAACTGGCTCTAACCAGAATAGAAAGAGGAGTGGGAGGCCCCGGTGAACAACTGAGCAAGAGGACAAGTACATTAGAGTGTCTAGTTTGAGAAACAGACGTGAACAACTGAGCAAGAGGACAAGTACATTAGAGTGTCTAGTTTGAGAAACAGACGCCTCACAAGTCCTCAACTGGCAGCTTCATTAAATAGTACCTGCAATACACCAGTCTCATTGTCAACAGTGAAGAGGTGACTCCAGGATGCTGGCCTTCTAGGCAACATGAAACAAATCAGAGTTTACTCGTTTTAAGATAAGATGTTAAAGGTTAGAAATACAATATTTAAAAAAACGTTTATCTTTTTAAAGTGATGAAGACATGGATGTCTCATGGTAGGGTGGGGTATGCAAAAAGTCTCAATTTTGAGCTTCTCTATCACCTGAACATGATTGAAATCATATGGAAAGAACCTGAAACATACCATACAGTGATATAAAGTCTCCTACCCTATCAGAGATAAGATATGTTCTTGACGTAAGACAGAGTCTGTGAGCAGGTAATGTGGGGGTAGGTACAGTATGTTATCTTTTTCAGTTGTAAAAAGGGAGGGTGTTGTATCTATCAGAGAATACAGCCTTCCCTGTAGCTCAGTTGGTAGAGCATGGTGTTTGCAACACCAGGGTTGTGGGTTTGATTCCCACAGGGGGCCAGCACAGATTTTTTTTTTTTTTAAATGATGAAATGAAATGTATGCATTCACTACTGTAAGTTGCTCTGGATAAGAGCGTATGCTAAATGACTAAAATGTAAATGTAAGAATGAACATAGCAAGGGCATGATAATACATCTGAGAAGGGAGTGATTTGGTGGTCGCTGGTCAGATAGTTGCATAAGAATCAAAACATTGTCTGATGTTCATCTGATGAGATTTAGTTAACATGGTCTAGTAAATTTGACCTGAATCAAAACTTATTTGATATATAGTAGGCCCTTAATCAAAATGTAGTAGGCCTATTCTGCTTGAGGTAGGTTGGACTGATAGAGCATCCTGGGAAAAGTCCCAGGCGAGGACAATCTGCTGAACTACTGACCTCCCCGATCAACACTGGAGTAACATTCTGCAGAGGACTGGACACAGGAAATGTGAAGCTTCTCTTGTAGTATTTCACTCAATGACTGATGCGTTGGGAATTATATAATCATGCAATCCCTGTGTTTTCTAAATTGTTCTGTGATCGGTGGGGAAATTATATTTTATTGTACTTGTTGAGGCACCATTGTTTAGATATGATCAGTAATAGGAAGCTCGGGAAAAGAAAGATGACAATTATTTCATGAAGTGTACTGATTCAAGATCACTTAAATAGGATATTGGGATTGCATGGTTTTAGTTCATGTGGATCATCCATGCTGTGCAATGCTCTCAATTTCTGTTTCTCACACCAAAAGCTTTGTCTTTGTCTTATCCAAACCAGAGGATTGTGCATCCTGACTGAGAACACCTTTAAAATGTCTGCAGTTGATTCAGACATGGAATTTGTCCCTTATTTGAAAGCTTCAGGGGGACAAAGACAGAGACTCCTCTCTCCCAGCAGGACTAAACCTACTCTCTTTAGTCCTGACATCTGTACACCCCATTCCAATCCTGTAAGCTACTCTATTCATTGGCACACCGTTTTCACCTTCCAACCAAAACCCCTTTTGTCACTTCAACATCCTGGAAGTGATTGCAGCATGTATTCAAATCTACCTGTTTTGCACAACTTTGGAATAAAGAATAGTGTGCAACTTGAATATATTTGTCAAAATGTAAGTTTCTATGTTTGTTAGCAAACCTCACAAAAACTGCAGATATGAACCCTTAAAAGATACAATGAAGTGAACTTTAGTATTTCGGACAAACTATATATCTGTATAATTTCTGTCATTTTGTTGAGATCTTCATACTTGCCATGGCACTGCAGTGTAACTGCAAAAACACTGAGCATTTATTGACTTTTAGGCCTACTACAGAGAGCAGTAATAGTTTGGACACACCTATTATCCTTCATTTTCTCATTTTAACAGTAATCAGGGCACAATGCCAAAGTATCTATTTTGGCCTGAACATTGTCTCTACACAAATGTCCTAACGAGTTTCTGAACAGCAGAGAATAAAATGTTAGTTCTTCTTTAGTAACTATATCACATTATTATTCTATAAATACCAAATGAACCAAGGACATTTTGGTTTCATAATACTTTCAAAATTGTGTTTGTCATGGAAAACGTGTCAAAAACATAATAGGAAGCGTTGGTTGATTACAACCAATTGGAAACGAGAGATCACATTGGAGCAATTAGAACATGTGCCAGGCAGGTGAGGACAGCATGAATGCACAATGGTCTCCTGTACCTTTCCATATCATCTTCACTCTAATTTGAAACATTTGACTTTCGATTTCTACACGGTAAGATCGAAGACATGATGGTTGACATTAAAAAAACCACTTCAGGCCTAGGCTACAACTCCTTTCACACTTTCATATATTATACATACATTCATTTATTCAAAATGTATTTATTAGAAAGTGCAATTTTCTCCCCATATTGGTCTGCTTAATTGTCTCAATGGGCCCAGTTAATTAATTGAAACTTTCACTTGGTTAGATAGCCTTCATCATAACGTGGCCTTTAACAGCTTCTGCGTTGCCTATATTTAAATTAAACATGTGCATAAATCGGAACGAGATGATATCCCCACCACTTGGCGATCATGGATGGTATTGAATCGTCGATTGCATGTCCTCGCACGCTAAATAGTAGGCCATCCCTGAAACGAGACGGTTAGTCTTCCTGCCAATGAAAATCTGGCTAATCCAACTTGTTTTCACGGTCTTGCTGAGAAGTAAGAGCTTGGGCATTAGCACTACATTAACTTTCACAAAAGAGATACGCATTCCCGAAACTATTCTTTCACGTTGGACTCGCACTGCATATTCTCAAGGGACTTCCTACTGTGCGCAAATAGCCTACACCCAAACTGGTACGCTCCTGCACTGTCCCTGCGTTTGAGTACTCTCAGAAGTTTTAATATGCTTTTGAATAAGAACATCTATTTTACACGCAGAGCCATATATTTAGATAATAAATATATATTTTATAATAGGCTACAATAATATACTGTTTTGTAATAAATATGGTGTACAGGACTGCCTATTTTTTCCGTGCAGTTACTATAGCCTAATGTGATCTATTACTTTTGACAATTTGTCACAATGGCACAACAAATCAGCAACACAATTATTGAGAAGTACGCCTAATATTTATCTATCTATCTTCGTTCAGTGTATCTGTTTAGTGGGCAGAGGGTGTTAATCCCTCAATGTTTGTATATTAGCTGTGCTATGTATATTGCTTGCCATAAATTGTTGATTGAATGAAAGGCTCACCCAAAATTCCTCGGTTTGTTTTTCCCTCTCTGCTTGTGGGCCACTCTCGTTCGTTCCCTCCCCCCACTCCAACGTTCTACTTTCATTCTCAAATCTCTGGAGTCTCCTACCTCTTTTATATGGGTCACGTTGGCGACTGATATACTAGTGACATTGGAACACCTCTACACAATCTGTGCTTACTGTAAGCAAGTCTCAACAATTAAGAAAATGAGATGGGTGTTTGTGGTGGACACCTTTCTCAGTATGACCCCCAATACCTTGTGTAAGGGGGCCCCCCCCTGATTGACATAAAGGTGTCCACCACAAACACCCATTTGTATGGGGGGCTAATGATTCAAAAGGAACATTCAAGTGGACTGATATACAACGCAACACAATTTGGATAATCTGTGTGGGTATAAGAAGCTCACTCCCGTGCGCACCTGCTGCGTAAAAGTTTTGGGACACCATTGCCAAAAGGAACGCTGTGGTAAATTGCCAGTTGATTTGTCCGAGGGGTTATTTACAGATTTACTGTCTTTCTCTCTCGCACACACAGACCCCCCCCCCGTTCTGCCCGCAGATAGCGCTTCATTCTCTCCTCGATTACGCAGCGGGATTTACATGAAGCTGTTAATTGTTTGCTCTTTAAATAGAGGTGGCCTGGAGCCAACAGTCTGCCAGAGGTTACGAACCGACTCCCTCCCCCTCCTGCCCGACAGTGCAGCCCCCTGGATGATCAGCATGACAAAGCACTGGGGGGGGTCAGAGCCTGCTGGCACCATCCGCTCTCCTACCTGCGCTCTCCTAGCCTGGGAGGCCACCACGACCATCAACTTGACTTCGAGATCCATCCTCTGATTGCCACAGCGCGGAGCTCTGCAGCCCAACACGGGCCTTCCTACTCGACCCAGGTGCCAGTCCAACAGCCTCCACGGCTGGAAAAGCTTGCCCCTGCCCAGTTCAGCTGGGCCATAGCGCCCATGGATAAAGCGATGCTGCCAAACCACCACGGACCGCCCGGGTCATCCTACCAGCCGTCGCCCGAGCTCAACAAAGATGGGCCGATCAAGGAGGAATTTTGGGACCAGAAGAAAAATGGCAAAGGTGGAAAGAAAAAAAACTATCAGCGCTACCCCAAACCACCCTACTCTTACCTCGCAATGATTACCATGGTCATCCAAAACTCTCCAGAGAAGAAGCTTACGTTGTCTGAGGTAAAGTGAGTTTGTGTGCGGACATGCGAGTTTAGAATAAATTGTAAATTTTGGTCAATTTAGGACAAATTACGCATGGTTATTTGTGTACATTTTGGCTGGTAATCATTGTTATTTTAATGTATTATTTAAGTTTCAGCAAAGAAAGTTGATATACTTTAAAAATTTCTAATCGGGGATTCTGTCTTATCGCAAGTTTTAAAAAACGGTCTTTGTAGGGGTAGGTATACGAAGTTCGATTGCATTAAACAGACAGAATAGTACAATCATTTGACGCTAAACAGAGTAAGCTAGTAACCTCTTGGCCCACTTCAAGTGACTGCCATGCTTTTCTGGGTTTGTTTTGTTAAGGATAGCAGCATACAGTGAAACCAGACACTGAGATGTATCAGCTGGAGTTGGTTGAGTTGATAAGAAACAGTCGATGATAGCTCTCTGTGTAGGCTAACAGTCCTACAGTTCAGTTCAGTTTTGGATTATAGGCCTATGAAAAGGCTGCAATCATGTTTTCACTCATATACAGTATCTCTTTAATATAGTCTGTTAATTTGACTGTTTAATGCAGACACCCATTGATGCAAGTTGACTCCTTTCTTATTGTCTCTCCCCAGATTCTAAAGGAGATCAGTACACTTTTCCCTTTTTTTAATGGGAACTACAAAGGCTGGCGGGACTCAGTGCGACACAACCTCTCTTCCTATGACTGCTTTGTTAAGGTGTGTCTTCTTTATTGTTATGTCAATCAGTGGGCTCAAATACACTTTGATTCTAGAATCCAAACAACCTACAAGCAAGTATACGTATTACATGTTAGTCATTTAGCAGACACTCTTTTCCAGAGCGACTTACAGGAGCAATTAGGGTTGAGTGCCTTGCTCAGTGGCATATTGGCAGATTTTTCACCTAGTTGGCTCGGGAATTCGAACCAGCGACCTTTCGGTTACTGGCCCAACGCGCTTAACCACTAGACTACCTGTGTAGCCTTTCGAAAGCCACTGCAGTGCTTTATGAAACATTAGATGAAGCAAATCATTCTAGCAAATTATGAGATGTGAAACTGGGGAGATCCTGTCTGACTGGTTTTCAGGTTGTACTATACTTTTGATCTCACCGCTGTCTGTCACTCCTGGTCCCTGTAGGTACTGAAGGATCCTGGGAAGCCCCAGGGGAAGGGGAACTTCTGGGCCGTGGAGGTGAGCCGGGTGCCTCTGGAGCTCCTCAAGAGGCAGAACACTGCTGTGTCACGCCAGGATGAGACCATCTTCGCCCAGGATCTCGCTCCTTACATCCTGCATGGGCACCAACATAAGCCAGATGCAGAGTCCCCGGCCCCCCCACCACCACCAATCATTGTTCTACCCCGAGGACCCATCACAACCCCCCCTCCCGGCCCCTCTTTCACCACTCTACCCCCCATGCCCACCAGACAACTCTCCCCCTCTCAGGAGGACCTGTCCCGGCCCAAGCTGGACTCGTCCTTTGCCATTGACTCCCTCCTCCACAGCCTGAGGCCGGCCAGCGACGCAGGAGAACCCGACAGGGGCAGGGACTGCTGGGGGGTTGAGCCTCACACTCGCCCCTCCCCTCCTCCATGTGCTCGCTACTCCTCCTCCGCCCGCAGCGCCTCAGCAAGCTCCGTCAGCCCCGCCTCTTCATCCGATGAGGACTGGAGGGGTGTGTCGCAAGGCAGGAAGCAGGTGGGCGAGGCGGGATCAGACGGGTACGAGGACTGCAGGCCCCCTCCACACAAGACTGCCCGCCGAGGCTGCCCCGCTCCCTGGGAACTTCCCACCTCATATGCCAAGTACACACCGCCCAATGCTGTGGCCCCGCCCAGCATGCGTTTTAACGGAAGCCCTCTGATGCCTCTGGGGATGCCTCTGTATGGTTACGGAGGGCCTCCTGTCACATCCAGCCATTTTGTAGGTCATCCCTACTGGCCCCTCTTACCCAGTGGGCGCCCTCCCCTCATTATGGACCTGGACACTATGCTCCAGTCAGTACCGCCCAACAAGAGTGTGTTTGATGTGCTGGGTCCACCCAATCAGTCGTCTCACCAGCCTGCTGGTCAGTATGCCCTGCAGAGTGGACCCCCTCTCAGACGGTATCCCCATTATTGACTATGACTCAAATCAAACCAGCACCAAACATATTGTAAGTGCAATGCAGGGATAAGAATGCCCTATTAGTACAAACTTAACTCAGTGTCCACCGTATACATTTATTAAATGTTTACAGAAGACCAAATTGTAAATTCAAATGTTCAACCACTAATATCTACCTCAAATGTACAACCACTAATATCTACCTCAAATGTACAACCACTAATATCTACCTCAAATGTACAACCACTAATATCTACTTCAAATATACAACCACTAATATCTCCCTCAAATATACAACCACTAATATCTCCCTCAAATATACAACCACTAATATCTACCTCAAATATAAAACCACTAATATCTACCTCAAATATACAACCACTAATATCTACCTCATTCTTATGAAACCAGTTAATACAGGGATGTTGCACTGCCCGCATTTGCACGATTGTATTGTCAATGTGAATCATTTTTCCTTTTAAGAAATCTCTCTTCAATGTTGCCTACCTCGACTATTGAATGTGTTTTTTTTCAGTGGAATTTTTTCCAGAGGAAAAGTATTTTCTTCCCTTTTGTTTTTATGGTTGTCTTTTGAAAAGCTTGTACAGTATTTAAGATTTAAAACTGCACATGAAGCAATTATTGGAACGTCAGCTTTTTCTTCACAGGGTATGAAATAAAATGTTTTCTTTCACTCAACTGTTGGCTTTGATAGTATTCATTAAGGAAAAGACATGGCGCTTTTCAATATTGCACATGTGCTAGTCCAGTGCCAAGAGCCTTAGGAAAACAGAGAAGTGGGGTTTTCTAAGCCTCACCTAAGTGAAGAGGGAGCTCTTTGTCTTTGTGTGTGTGCTGTGTTGGTCGTCTTGTCTCATCAGAGCCCAGTGTATCACTGCCTCTTACTCCAGTTAGGTGTGTTTGTTCAGATGGTTCAACCAAAATTGAGTGTTTGTCCCTGACTTGAGATGAGCTGTGCGTAATTGGTTCAGAGTTAAAGTTCAGTGTCGGATGCCTTGTATTCTTTGTCCTATAGAGATGTCCCAGTGTTACAACACAAGACAATGTGATCTTACTGTCTGCCTGCCTGACAAAAAGCTTGACTCCCCCCAGCCAGCTCTAAAAGGCTTATTTATATAAGGGTTACTGTTAACGGTAGCTGTTATTCTAGTCTAAATCACATTTTATTTGTCACATGAGCCGAATACAACAGGTGTAGTAGACCTTACTGTGAAATGCTTACTTACAAGCCCTTAACCCACAATGCAGTTCAACAAATGGAGTTAATACAATATTTACTAAATAAACTAAAGTAAACAAATAAAGTAACAAGAAATGTACATAACTATAACGAGGCTATACAGGGGGTTCCGGTACCGAGTCAATGTACAAGTTAGTCGAGGTCATTTGTAAAGTGACTATGCATAGATAATAAACGGCGAGTAGCAGCAGTGTAAAAACAAAGGGTGAGTCAATGTAAATAGTCCAGGTGGCCATTTGATTAGCTGTTCAGCATTCTTATGGCTTGGGGGTAGAAACTGTTAAGGAGACTTTTGGTCCTAGACTTGGTGGTCCGGTGCCGCTAAAGATTGATGTCATGTGGGTTCACCCCTAAATGTTAATCGACTTTATCCCTGTATTAGTGTACAATACTGGCTATTACTGAAGAAATACTTGTAGAGAGTCTCCAAGTTGTCTTTCCTGGTGCGTAGGCAGATATCCTCTCACTGGGAGGGGGCAGAGTTTTAGGATATCTCTTTGGGTGTGACTAACATTTTTACCACAGGAATTGTGATCCATGAATTTTTTGATTTTCTTGTCTTGGATCCGTGGTCCACAGCACCAGCTGTAAGGTCCCACGTCACTCCTTAACATCTGATTTACATCACTCTACCAACGTCCTGCTGCTGGAACATCAATGCTCACTATCTCCCAATCTATTCTCCATGCATGCCTGCCTTGGGCCTGCACCCCCTCCTCTCCCCTTATCATCATAGACACTGAAAACTCTCAGCCCCACCACAGTCCAACCCTCCTACCTCTCAGCCCCACCACAGTCCAACCCTCCTACCTCTCAGCCCCACCACACTCCAACCCTCCTACCTCTCAGCCCCACCACACTCCAACCCTCCTGCCTCTCAGCCCCACCACACTCCAACCCTCCTGCCTCTCAGCCCCACCACCCTCCCACCCTCCTGCCTCTCAGCCCCACCACACTCCCAACCCTCCTGCCTCTCAGCCCCACCACACTCCCAACCCTCCTGCCGCTCAGCCCCACCACACTCCCAACCCTCCTGCCGCTCAGCCCCACCACACTCCCAACCCTCCTGCCTCTCAGCCCCACCACACTCCCAACCCTCCTGCCTCTCAGACCCACCACACTCCCAACCCTCCTGCCGCTCAGCCCCACCACACTCCCAACCCTCCTGCCGCTCAGCCCCACCACACTCCCAACCCTCCTGCCTCTCAGCCCCACCACACTTCCAACCCTCCTGCCGCTCAGCCCCACCACACTCCCAACCCTCCTGCCTCTCAGCCCCACCACACTCCCAACCCTCCTGCCGCTCAGCCCCACCACACTCCAACCCTCCTGCCTCTCAGCCCCACATGCCAATCCTTCTGCTGGGTCTCCTTATCTCTCCCAGAACACCCTGTAACTCCCTGGAATTCATATTGGAGGCTGGTTTGGGATTTATTATTTTAGAAGTTTGAATTGAGTTAGAATGACAGATACTGTAAACCTAGACACCATGCAGTGGTTGGTGGTGTAACTGAGGCCTGAGAGGAAAATCATTGTAATCATTCCCATAGCTCATGGCCCCTTCATGACTCAGGTTATGTTGTGTAACATTTGGGTGTCATGGTGCAGGGTCCCCCCCAGTTATTTCACCTTTTTGTTTTACCCCTAAACTGGCAAACAAGATTCAATTAATCATCAAGGCTTTGACTAATTGAATCAGGTGTGGCAGTGTTGGGTTAACTAAAATGTGAAACATATTGGGGGGGGGGGGGGCAGGCAGAGGAGAGGGTTGGGAAACCCCCATGTGGTGTTCTGAACACAGGGTGGCAGTGCAATAACAGCAAACATAGATGGGTCGGTCATTTTGCTTGGTTTGGATGAGAACTACTTTCCCTGGGTCTATGTGGTCAGGGCTGTGCTCTCACAGCTACAGTTGAAGTTTACATAGACTTAGGTTGGAGTCATAATTTTTCCAACAATTGTTTACAGATTATTTCACTTATAATTGACTGTATCACAATTCCAGTGGGTCAGAAGTTTACATACACTAAGTTGACTGTGCCTTTAAACAGCTTGTAAAATTCCAGAAAATTATGTCATGGCTTTAGAAGCTTCTGATAGGCTAATTGACATCATTTGAGTCAATTGGAGGTGTACCTCTGGATGTATTTCAAGGCCTACCTTCAAACTCAGTGCCTCTTTGCTTGACATCATGGGAAAATCAAAAGAAATCAGCCAAGACCTCTGAAAATAAATTGTAGACCTCCACAAGTCTGGTTCATCATTGGGAGCAATTTCCAAATGCCTGAAGGTACCACGTTCATCTGTACAAACAATAGTATGCAAGTATAAACACCATGGGACCACGCAGCCGTCATACCGCTCAGGAAGGAGACGCGTTCTGTCTCCTAGAGATGAATGTACTTTGGTGCGAAAAGTGAAAATCAATCCCAGAACAACAGCAAAGGACCTTGTGAAGATGCTGGAGGAAACAGGTACAAAAGTATCTATATCCACATAACCTGAAAGGCTGCTCAACAAGGAAGAAGCCACTGGTCCAAAACCACCATAAAAAAGCCAGACTACGGTTTGCAACTGCACATTGGGACAAAGATCGTAGTTTTTAGAGAAATATCCTCTTGTCTGATGAAACAAAAATAGAACTGTTTGGCCATAATGACCATTATGTTTGGAGGAAAAAGGGGGAGGCTTGCAAGCCGAAGAACAACATCCCAACCTTGAAGCACGGGAGTGGCAGCATCATGTTTTCAGGGTGCTTTGCTGCAGGAGGGACTGGTGCACTTCACAAAATAGATGGCATCATGAGGATGGAAAATTATGTAGCTATTTTGAAGCAACTTCTCAAGACATCAGTCAGGAAGTTAAAGCTTGGTCGCAAATGGGTCTTCCAAATGGACAATGACCCCAAGCATACTTCCAAAGTTGTGGCAAAATGGCTTAAGGACAACAAAGTCAAGGTATTTGAGTGGCCATCACAAAGCCCTGAGCTCAATCCTATAGAGAATTGTTGGGCAGAACTGAGAAAGTGTGTGCGAACAAGGAGGGCTACAAACCTGACTCAGTTACACCAGCTGTCGCGAGGAATGGGACAAAATTCACCCAACTTATTGTGGGAAGCTTGTGGAAGGCTATCCGAAATGTTTGACCCAAGTTAAAGAATTTAAAGGCAACGCTAGCAAATAGTAATTGAGTGTATGTAAACTTCTGACCCACTGGGAATATGATGAAAGAAATAAAAGGTGAAATAAATCATTCTCTCTACTATTATTCTGACATTTCACATTCTTAAAATAAAGTGGGGATCCTAACTCACCTAAAACAGGGATTTATTACTAGGATTAAATGTCAGGAATTGTGAAACTGAGTTTAAATGTATTTGGCTAAGATGTATGTAAACTTCCGACTTCAACTGTAAAACCTCTTGAATTATTCAGCTCGGTCCTGGGTCTGTCCCCTGGGTGCACATTTTGTTTTTTGCCCTAGCACTACACGATTGATTCAAATAACCAACTCATCAAGCTTTAATGAATTGAATCAGCTGTGTAGTGCTAGGGCAAAAACCAAAATGTGCACTCAGGGGGAGGCCCCAGGACCGAGTTTGGGAAACTGTAATGGAAATTATATGATTAAAGGTTTGACTAAATGATTTCACTCAGAAACCCTATAACCTGTAGAAATGTATTAGAAATAAGGCTATAATAATGGGTTAAAAACTATATTCCAATATTGTGTGTGAGTAAGACACTGTTACCACTTCAAAATGAGCAGGTCAGAGTTGATAAGACGACCTTGGGAAAGGAACAGGAGAAGATGCCTCCCTAAGTTAGGGAGAGAAACAACGGCCTGGGAACGGCTAGTTGGCAGGAGATTAGAAGACAGGTGGCAAGGTTGATAAGGAATGTATGTGTACTGTGGAAAAATACAGCCGGGGTGGAGCGGGGTGGAGTTCTCTACTGATGTAAGTTTGTGTGTGTGTGTGTGTGTGTGTGTGTGTGTGTGTGTGTGTGTGTGTGTGTGTGTGTGTGTGTGTGTGTGGGTGTGTGTGTGTGTGTGTTAATATAAAAGGCTTTGTACATTGTAAGGATTTCAGAGCTCTCATAAATAAACGTTCTGACCATTGTTAGCTGGGCCTCAGTCTATTTATTTCAACCGGAACCTTACACCTTCTGATATACAAGCTGAGTAGTTTAAATTGAAGTTCGGTTTAAGAACATAACTTAATTCACGTAACAGAACCCTGGAATAAATTACTGTTTTAAATAGTATTTATTTTAATATACAGTACCGGTCAAAAGTTTGGACACACCTCATTCAAGGGCCAAGCGTGTGCAAAGCTGTCATAGCAAGGGTTGGCTACTTTGAAGAATCTGTAATATGAAATATATTTTGATTTGTTTAACACTTTTTTGGTTACTACATGATTCCATTTGTGTTATTTCATAGTTTTGATGTCTTCACTATTATTCTACAATGTAGAAAATAGTAAAAAATAAAAACCCTGGAATGAGTAGGTGTGTCCAAACTTTTGACTGGTACTGTATATAAATAAACGGAAAGCGTTCACTGGAAGTTTTTATAAATGTATTCTCCAAACTACAGTTGTATAATAATGCAGGGGTATTCAACTCTGACCCTACGAGGTCTGGAGCCTGCTGGTTTTCTGTTTTACCTGATAATTAATTGCACCCACCTGGTGTCCCAGGTCGAAATCAGTCCTTGATTAAAGGGGAACAATGAAATAACACAGTGGAACTGGCTTCAAGGTCCAGAGTTGAGTTTGAGGGGTCTAAAGGTTACACACACGAGAACAAATCCAAGTCAGTTATTGACTGCATAGATCTGATCCACAAGTTGGCTAGTCGGTTACACCTCGACTTGGACAGATTTGAAGAAGGTACAACTGAAGTGAGAGTAATGTTTCAAGTCTTCTTAGTTAGCACCAGTGTAGACACATACATCTGTTTCATATATTGTTGCTTTTACATCATGGTTAAAATCAGTTGTGATGAGAGGCAGCAGACTAGAGTAGACTAGATGAATAGAGATGGACAACACAGACAGTGTGTTAGACTAGATGAATAGAGATGGACAACACGGACAGTGTGTTACACTAGATGAATAGAGATGGACAACACAGACAGTGTGTTACACTAGATGAATAGAGATGGACAATTACACTAGATGAATAGAGATGGACAACACGGACAGTGCGTTACACTAGATGAATAGAGATGGACAACACAGACAGTGTGTTACACTAGATGAATAGAGATGGACAACACAGACAGTGTGTTACACTAGATGAATAGAGATGGACAATTACACTAGATGAATAGAGATGGACAACACAGACAGTGTGTTACACTAGATGAATAGAGATGGACAACACAGACAGTGTGTTACACTAGATGAATAGAGATGGACAACACAGACAGTGTGTTACACTAGATGAATAGAGATGGACAACAGAGACAGTGTGTTACACTAGATGAATAGAGATGGACAACACGGACAGTGTGTTACACTAGATGAATAGAGATGGACAACACGGACAGTGTGTTACACTAGATGAATAGAGATGGACAACACAGACAGTGTTACACTAGATGAATAGAGATGGACAACACGGACAGTGTGTTACACTTGATGAATAGAGATGGACAACACGGACAGTGTGTTACACTAGATGAATAGAGATGGACAACACAGACAGTGTGTTACACTAGATGAATAGAGATGGACAACACGGACAGTGTGTTACACTAGATGAATAGAGATGGACAACACAGACAGTGTTACACTAGATGAATAGAGATGGACAACACGGACAGTGTGTTACACTAGATGAATAGAGATGGACAACACAGACAGTGTTACACTAGATGAATAGAGATGGACAACACGGACAGTGTGTTACACTAGATGAATAGAGATGGACAACACAGACAGTGTGTTACACTAGATGAATAGAGATGGACAACACGGACAGTGTGTTACACTAGATGAATAGAGATGGACAACACAGACAGTGTGTTACACTAGATGAATAGAGATGGACAACACGGACAGTGTGTTACACTAGATGAATAGAGATGGACAACACAGACAGTGTTACACTAGATGAATAGAGATGGACAACATGGACAGTGTGTTACACTAGATGAATGGAGATGGACAACACAGACAGTGTTACACTAGATGAATAGAGATGGACAACACGGACAGTGTGTTACACTAGATGAATAGAGATGGACAACACAGACAGTGTGTTACACTAGATGAATAGAGATGGACAACACGGACAGTGTGTTACACTAGATGAATAGAGATGGACAACACAGACAGTGTGTTACACTAGATGAATAGAGATGGACAACACAGACAGTGTTACACTAGATGAATAGAGATGGACAACACAGACAGTGTGTTACACTAGATGAATAGAGATGGACAACAGGGACAGTGTGTTACACTAGATGAATAGAGATGGACAACACAGACAGTGTGTTAGACTAGATGAATAGAGATGGACAACACGGACAGTGTGTTACACTAGATGAATAGAGATGGACAACACAGACAGTGTGTTACACTAGATGAATAGAGATGGACAATTACACTAGATGAATAGAGATGGACAACACGGACAGTGCGTTACACTAGATGAATAGAGATGGACAACACAGACAGTGTGTTACACTAGATGAATAGAGATGGACAACACAGACAGTGTGTTACACTAGATGAATAGAGATGGACAACACAGACAGTGTGTTACACTAGATGAATAGAGATGGACAACACGGACAGTGTGTTACACTAGATGAATAGAGATGGACAACACAGACAGTGTGTTACACTAGATGAATAGAGATGGACAACATGGACAGTGTGTTACACTAGATGAATAGAGATGGACAACACAGACAGTGTTACACTAGATGAATAGAGATGGACAACACGGACAGTGTGTTACACTAGATGAATAGAGATGGACAACATGGACAGTGTGTTACACTAGATGAATAGAGATGGACAACACAGACAGTGTTACACTAGATGAATAGAGATGGACAACACAGACAGTGTGTTACACTAGATGAATAGAGATGGACAACACAGACAGTGTGTTACATTAGATGAATAGAGATGGACAACACAGACAGTGTGTTACACTAGATGAATAGAGATGGACAACACAGACAGTGTGTTACATTAGATGAATAGAGATGGACAACACGGACAGTGTGTTACACTAGATGAATAGAGATGGACAACACAGACAGTGTGTTACACTAGATGAATAGAGATGGACAACACGGACAGTGTGTTACACTAGATGAATAGAGATGGACAACACAGACAGTGTGTTACACTAGATGAATAGAGATGGACAACACAGACAGTGTGTTACACTAGATGAATAGAGATGGACAACATGGACAGTGTGTTACACTAGATGAATAGAGATGGACAACACGGACAGTGTGTTACACTAGATGAATAGAGATGGACAACACAGACAGTGTGTTACACTAGATGAATAGAGATGGACAACACAGACAGTGTGTTACATTAGATGAATAGAGATGGACAACACGGACAGTGTGTTACACTAGATGAACAGAGATGGACAACACAGACAGTGTGTTACACTAGATGAATAGAGATGGACAACACAGACAGTGTGTTAAACACTAAGCTTAAAGGTCCGCTCAGAGAGGGATATGTATCCTAACTTGTTCTCTAATAAATCCACAATAGGTGACAGGATTTCCACGTATGTCTTCTCTCTGTGCAAACTCATAAGGTACTGTAAGGAGGTTGCAAAGCTAGCATCCTTTTAAAAACACGACTAGTGGTTTATGACTGCTGAAATAAAGGCATTGTTTATGTAATTCGATTTGAACCAAGGTCTAGGAAAAAAACGACAGTACTGATATGATTGCATTGCAGTTTTAAATTCTCTCTCCAGCCTTCATCGTCCCCATCTTTGGCAGAGTGTCTGAACACACCTCTCATCACATTCATACTCGCTGTGCTGGAGTTCCCTGTGGAACCGTTTCTCCAGGTCTTTCCCTCTCCACCCCTGGTCTGTTCCTAATTCTCACACACACACCTGTGCCATGCGGTACTCAAACACACTGCCCCTCTGAGAAATTCTCATTTTTAAGAGGTCTTCCATACCCAGCTGCCTGCTTGTCTTCCTCACCATATCCACGTTCCACCAGGGGTGTACAAGCAGAACATATCCTGAGGCAAAAAACAAAACAAGAGAGAGGGCTGATAACAATTGTCTTGATGTTTATGAGTTATGTAACTGTGCCAGGACTGTCCAGTAACAGCTCTCTCTCCTACCTGTGGGGTGCCGCAGACCTTATAGGCGCGGAAGATGACATCGACCACCCTCTGTAACGTCAGCACATTCCCCCCCACCACAGCGGCATTCTTGGAGGGCTAAAGGATGGAGCTGCTGGGAATGATGAGTTTGATTGGAGTGAGACAGCCCTGAGACAAAGAGTGGTTGTAATGCTTTCTCAGTGTATATCACATCATATCCTTGCATCCAAACTTCAACATTGTAGTACCAATATCTACCACCAGAGGTCCTACCATATGTTTCCTGTTCGAGACTTTCTTCTGTGGTGAATTGAGAACTTTGAGCCACTACTGACCTGGTTGAGGGGGATGTCCTGGCACACAATGCAGGCAGGCAGTAGATGAGGGCAGAGAAGGTGATGGCACGAGTTGCGTTACAGTTCCCCCACTGTGAAGTCAAACACTGTACTGCCCTGGGAGGGAGAGATGGAAGAGAGATGATAAGGTAAAGGGAATGAAAGAAAGGGGGAATAATCACTACAATTATATAAACAGCAGTTTCTTATTCTCTCATGGACAGATCTATGTAAACATAACTGGTACCGTAGAATCTGTCGGTATAACAGTGTTCCATCCGTCTCCTTGCCCCAACCTGGGCTCGGACCAGGGATCCTCTGAATATATCGACAACAGTGACCCACAAAAGATTGTTACCCATCGCTCCACAAAAGCCGTGACCCCTGCAGAGCAAGGGAAACAACTACTTCAAGGTCTCAGAGCGAGTGACGTCATCGATTGAAACGCTAATAGCGAGCAGCACTACCCAGCTAACAATTTCACACCGGTCCCATGGGGAGGAATGAGATGCGTGGGAAAGCGAGCAGCACTACCCAGCTAGCCATTTCACACCGGTCCCATGGGGAGGAATGAGATGCGTGGGAAAGCGAGCAGCACTACCCAGCTAGCCATTTCACACCGGTCCCATGGGGAGGAAGGAGATGCGTGGGAAAGCGAGCAGCACTACCCAACTAGCCATTTCACACCGGTCCCATGGGGAGGAATGAGATGCGTGGGAAAGCGAGCAGCACTACCCAGCTAGCCATTTCACACCGGTCCCATGGGGAGGAATGAGATGCGTGGGAAAGCGAGCAGCACTACCCAGCTAGCCATTTCACACCGGTCCCATGGGGAGGAAGGAGATGCGTGGGAAAGCGAGCAGCACTACCCAACTAGCCATTTCACACCGGTCCCATGGGGAGGAATGAGATGCGTGGGAAAGCGAGCAGCACTACCCAGCTAGCCATTTCACACCGGTCCCATGGGGAGGAATGAGATGCGTGGGAAAGCGAGCAGCACTACCCAGCTAGCCATTTCACACCGGTCCCATGGGGAGGAAGGAGATGCGTGGGAAAGCGAGCAGCACTACCCAGCTAGCCATTTCACACCGGTCCCATGGGGAGGAAGGAGATGCGTGGGAAAGCGAGCAGCACTACCCAGCTAGCCATTTCACACCGGTCCCATGGGGAGGAAGGAGATGCGTGGGAAAGCGAGCAGCACTACCCAGCTAGCCATTTCACACCGGTCCCATGGGGAGGAAGGAGATGCGTGGGAAAGCGAGCAGCACTACCCAGCTAGCCATTTCACACCGGTCCCATGGGGAGGAATGAGATGCGTGGGAAAGCGAGCAGCACTACCCAGCTAGCCATTTCACACCGGTCCCATGGGGAGGAATGAGATGCGTGGGAAAGCGAGCAGCACTACCCAGCTAGCCATTTCACACCGGTCCCATGGGGAGGAATGAGATGCGTGGGAAAGCGAGCAGCACTACCCAGCTAGCCATTTCACACCGGTCCCATGGGGAGGAAGGAGATGCGTGGGAAAGCGAGCAGCACTACCCAGCTAGCCATTTCACACCGGTCCCATGGGAAGGAAGGAGATGCGTGGGAAAGCGAGCAGCACTACCCAGCTAGCCATTTCACACCGGTCCCATGGGGAGGAAGGAGATGCGTGGGAAAGCGAGCAGCACTACCCAGCTAGCCATTTCACACCGGTCCCATGGGGAGGAAGGAGATGCGTGGGAAAGCGAGCAGCACTACCCAGCTAGCCATTTCACACCGGTCCCATGGGGAGGAAGGAGATGCGTGGGAAAGCGAGCAGCAGTAGCTAGTTCCACTGGTTATTTGGACACATCATGATTTCAGAGGTGTTAGCATCTTTCAAATTTTGTGAGGGGAGGGGACATTAGGCCCCTAATTTGCAAAGAGAGAGGGTGGAGCTCCTCGTTCCAGTTCCGCTCATCATTCTAGCGTCTCTTCATCCCTTCTCTTAACACGTATGGACCCAGAACTTAATCGAACATCTGACCAATTACACAAGACTTTAGTTTTGTGTTAACTGAGATTAGCAATTCCTTCACAGTCCTGATGGATGGGTTGTGACCCGGTTGCCAGGTCTGTCTGTGTTTTAAGCAACACTACTCTGGTGTTAGTAGGCACGCCAAACATGAAAAAGTAGTTGACTCCAGTGCAAACAGATCTGCCGGATATATTACTACATGGATAGTATTACATCTCCACATGCCTCATTCTCGTTAATCTGGACCCGCAGTCTGATTAGTGTTCCATCGTCCATGAAGTCCTCTGCCTCCACCTTCAGGGAACCTGTCTGTTGCCCTCCGGCGACGGGCAAAATCTTTCAGCATGTCTCTCACCGCCAGCTCTGCATTACTCACACATGCACATGCACGAAGACACACACACACACACACACACACACACACACCACACACACACACACACACACACACACACACACACACACACACACACACACACACACACACACACACACACACACACACACACACACACAGGTCAGATTACATAAAGACAAACACATTAGCACCTATCAACATGAATGCTGACCACTCCATTTGTAATGTGATATGACCTAAGAATACACATGGAGCTAATACAACACAACACAATATAACACAATACACACAACACAAGACAACACAGCACAATACAGCCCAACACAATACACACAACACAAGACAACACAGCACAATACAACACAACACAATACAGCCCAACCGAAACAAACATCTCACAGTGATGTCCTCCTCACCTGGATGTATCCCATGTAGACCTGCACCACAGTCAGCCCAAAGCCGTCAATCAACTCCCCCACCAACGTGCTCTCTTGCTGATTGGCTGCCACTTGAGCTTGAAGGTCTGACAGATTGTCATGGAGATTGCAAGTCTCAGAGAAGTCTGGGTATTGAGCCAGAGCCATGAGGGCTTCGGTTACAGTTGATAAAGAACAAAAGAGAGAATAGCAGAGAGAGAGAGAGAGAATAGCAGAGAGAGAGAGAGAGAGAGAGAGAGAGAGAGAGAGATCAGTACAATGCCATGGAAACATTATTACAAACAGATTCCTGGAGTGCTCTGAATTCCTAGGGTTTAAGCCAGTCACACAAGTCTCATGGTTTGTAAAGTAGAGCTCCACAGAGTTTCTCTTGTAAAACCATATCCTTATACTGAGTCACTCAGCTTCCAAAATCTCCTGACTACAACACATTATACAGCCAACTGATGAGAACACAGAGTGATGAATATGGTGTACTTGCAGCCCTCAATTCAGGGCGTTACTTGATGTGGGTGTTCCCTGATTTCAGGAAACGCCCATTGATACCTGTTATTGGTCAGTTCCGGTGTTATGAGACTGATGGTACTTCGACACAGATGATTTGTTTACAAAGCCGGTTAGGATAAATAGCGAGGCAGGTTAGGATAATTAATGCAGCAGGTTAGATGAATTAGCATGGCAGGTTAGGTGAATCAGCATGGCAGGTTAGGTAAATTAGCATGGCAGGTTATGTGAATTAGCGTGGCAGGTTAGGTGAATCAGCATGGCAGGTTAGGTAAATTAGCATGGCAGGTTATGTGAATTAGCGTGGCAGGTTAGGTAAATTAGCATGGCAGGTTATGTGAATTAGCATGGCAGGTTAGGTAAATTTGCATGGCAGGTTATGTGAATTAGCATGGCAGGTTAGGTAAATTAGCATGGCAGGTTATGTGAATTAGCGTGGCAGGTTATGTGAATTAGCATGGCAGGTTATGTGAATTAGCGTGGCAGGTTATGTGAATTAGCATGGCAGGTTATGTGAATTAGCGTGGCAGGTTAGGTGAATTAGCATGGCAGGTTATGTGAATTAGCATGGCAGGTTAGGTGAATTAGCATGGCAGGTTAGGTGAATTAGCATGGCAGGTTAGGTAAATTAGCGTAGCAGGTTATGTGAATTAGCATGGCACGTTATGTGAATTAGCGTGGCAGGTTAAGTGAATTAGCATGGCAGGTTATGTGAATTAGCATGGCAGGTTAGGTGAATTAGCGTGGCAGGTTAGGAGACTGAGGTTAAGGTTAGGAAAAGGGTTAGGGTTAGGCTTAGCTACAACACTACTGTTGTCCCCAATGCGAACGAAACAGCCAAAGACCAATGCCGAGCATCAATAGGTGTAACTTGATATCAAGAAACGCCTATATCAGAAAACGCCTCCCTAATTGCGGTCTGCAATTACACCATTCTCGAGGTGATCCTACATGACTTACAGCATGGTCAAGCAAGTTAATGTTTCCTACATTTTTGGACTACTAAACAACTATTGATTTAGAACCACAGAGAGTTCATGTAAGTCACAAAGAAAACAGGAGCTGCCTCCACTATTCCAGCACCATTTCAAAATCAGCAAATCACCTTTGCTTAGTCTAATACAGTGAAAACTAAAATATACAGTGGCTTGCGAAAGTATTCACCCCCCTTGGCATTTTTCCTATTTTGTTGCCTTACAACCTGGAATTAAAATAGTTTTTTTTTGGGGGGGGGGTCTATCATTTGATTTACACAACAGGCCTACCAATATTTTACACAAAATATTTTTTATTGTGAAACTTGAGCATGCATAACTATTCACCCTCCCAAAGTCAATACTTTGTAGAGCCACCTTTTGCAGCAATTACAGCTGCAAGTCTCTTTGGGTATGTCTCTATAAGCTTGGTACATCTAGCCACTGGGATTTTTGCCCATTCTTCAAGGCAAATCTGCTCCAGCCATTTCAAGTAGGATGGGTTCTACTGGTGTACAGCAATCTTTAAGTCACACCACAGATTCTCAATTGGATTGAGGTCTGGGCTTTGACTAGGCTATTCCAAGACATTTAAATGTTTCCCCTTAAACCACTTGAATGTTGCTTTAGCAGTATGCTTAGGGTCATTGTCCTGCTGGAAGGTGAACCTCCGTCCCAGTCTCAAATCTCTGGAAGACTGACACAGGTTTCCCTCAAGAATTTCCCTGTATTTAGCGCCATCCATCATTCCTTTATTTTTTTCTTTAAGCAATGGCTTTTTTTCTGGCCACTCTTCCGTAAAGCCCAGCTCTGTGGAGTGTATGGCTTAAAGTGGTCCTACGGACAGATACTCCAATCTTTGCTGTGGAGCTTTGCAGCTCTTTCAGGATTATCTTTGGTCTCTTTGTTGCCTCTCTGATTAATTCCCTCCTTGCCTGGTCTGTGAGTTTTGGTGGGCGGCCCTCTCTTGTTAGTTTTGTTGTGGTGCCATATTCTTTCCATTTTTTAATAGTGGATTTAATGGTGCTCCATGGGATGTTCAAAGTTTCAGATATTTTTTTATAACCCAACTCTGATCTGTACTTCTCCACAACTTTGTCCCTGACCTGTTTGGAGAGCTCCTTGGTCTTCATGGTGTCGCTTGCTTGGTGGTGCCCCTTGCTTAGTGGTGGTGCAAACTCTGAGGCCTTTCAGAACAGGTGTATATATACTGAGATCATGTGACAGATCATGTGACACTTAGATTGCACACAGGTGGACTTTATTTAACTAATTATGTGACTTCTGAAGGTAATTAGTTGCACCAGATCTTATTTAGGGGCCTCATAGTAAAGGGGGTGAATACATATGCACGCACCACTTTCCGTTTTTCATTTTTTTCCATTTTTGGAAACATTCAATTTTTTTCACTTTACTTCACCAATTTTGACTATTTTCTGTATGTCCATTACATGAAATCCAAATAAAAATCTATTTAAATTACAGGTTGTAATGCAACAAAATAGGAAAAACGCCAAGGGGGATGAATACTTTTGCAAGGCACTGTACCAAAAACAATTTAGTCACCCCCAAAGCCAATTCCTCCTTTGGCCGCCTTTCCTTCCAGTTCTCTGCTGCCAATGACTGGAACGAACTACAAAAATCACTGAAGCTGGAGACCCATATCTCCCTCACTAGCTTTAAGCACCAGCTGTCAGAGCAGCTCACAGATCACTGCACCTGTACATAGCCCATCTGTAAACAGCCCATCTGTAAACAGCCCATCCAACTACCTCATCCCCATACTGTATTTATTTATTTATCTTGCTCCTTTGCACTCCAGTTTATCTACTTGCACATTAATCTTCTGCACATCTACCATTCCAGTGTCTAATTGCTATATTGTAATTATTTCGCCACCATAGCCTATTTATTGCCTTACCTTCCTTATCTTACCTCATTTGCACTCACTGTATATCGATTTGTCTTTTTTGTACTGTATTATTGACTGTATGTTTGTTTATTCCATGTGTAACTCTGTGTTGTTGTTTGTGTCGAACTGCTGTGCTTCATCTTGGCCAGGTTGCAGTTGTAAATGAGAACTTGTTCTCAACTAGCCTACCTGGTTAAATAAAGGTGAAAAAAATATGTGGCTGTTCATGGTTCTGATTTGTGTGTGCGTTCCTGCAAGTAGAAAAAACATGTTGACTCACCCTACTTGAAGAGAAATGCCAATGCCATCCTCCTCTCTTTAATGTTGAGAAACGGTCTATCACTCTGTCATAGAGTACACACTTTTAGTTTTTGTTGTCCTAGGCTAGCTGACTAAAATGCTTGCTTGCTAGCCTAACTTTCTTTCATGGGCAACATTAAATAGTTAACATTAGCCTTCTACATCTAAATACATATTGAACTTCCATCCTCTCAGTCCAGGGGCACAATGTATTTTATGATTGAATCACAATCGCCGTTATAATCATTGATCAGTACAGAGAATTAAATAAGTCCAAATCCCTATCTCCATCCATGGCTAATTTAGGAAAGGGGCAATATTGGCTAGCTAGCTAGCCACCGGAGGACAACAACACAACAAGATGCAACAATTCAAATTGTTTCTGTCGTTGACGTATTTCTCTGTGATAGGAGTGAAGCCAAATCCAAACTGGCTTCGCTTGAGACTTTCATATGGTGCCCCAGAACCATTGACAGTTGAGCTCACTCAGTTTAGCTCAATGCTGAAAGGCTATTATTTTATACGTTTTTTATCAAGGGAGGGCAAATGCTGAGCTGGCTTCCCTTGCATTCTCTTTCTGACCAGACAGCATCAGATAGATGGCCTACACATACAGACACAGAGGGGCGCTGTTTCACTCGCTCGGATGCTTTCTTCAGTGAGATACAGTACATTCAGCCTCTTGCGAACTGAATACACATTTTAAAACACAGAGAGACAAAATATAAATTATTTTAATGTTTTTTTTTTTTCCTTGGTACAGTTTTGGGGGAAGCCTGGCTGAATAAACGCCACTGATTATGAGTGAAACTCCCTGGAGGGATGACTGAGGTCAGAGAGGTGACTGCCTCCTGCACGTGGATGGTTACTCAGAATCACATGACCCTTTCTAATGGTGCTCCTTATGGATTTGATATGTAGGTAGACTATGGAATTCCCCAGACCTACAGGACTGGGAGTTGCTGGAGTAACCTGTGGCCATCCCCATGAAAGCACAGTCTGTTTTCTCATAATGGAGGTGGAGGAAAACTTCAGTGGTTATCTGGGCCCTGAAATAGAAAGAAAGATAAGAAAGCATTGCTTCATTCTTAATTATAAACTGGGTGGTTCGAGCCCTGAATGCTGATTGGCTGAAAGTCATGGTATATCAGATCGTATACCACTGGTATGACAAAACATTGCTCTCTCAGGGTCTCTGTGCAGCTCTGGGTTAGGAGTGAGGGTCGTACTGCAGAAAGCAGGGCTCCTGGACCTCCTCCACCACGTCAGCCAGGGCCAGGTCATGGGCCGACAACACACCACTGCACCTGGGAGGGAGAGGGAGGGACAGGGAGAGGGATAGAGTTAAATTGAAGGGAGGGACAGGGAGAGAGAGAGAGGGATACAGCTAAATTGGAGGGAGGGACAGGAAGAGAGAGAGAGAGGGATACAGTTAAATTGGAGGGAGGGACAGGAAGAGAGAGAGAGAGGGATACAGTTAAATTGGAGGGAGGGACAGTGAGAGAGAGGGGGATACAGTTAAATTGGAGGGAGGGACAGGGAGAGAGAGGGATACAGTTACATTGGAGGGAGGGACAGGGAGAGAGAGAGGGATACAGCTAAATTGGAGGGAGGGACAGTGAGAGAGAGGGGGATACAGTTAAATTGGAGGGAGGGACAGGGAGAGAGAGGGATACAGTTACATTGGAGGGAGAGACAGGGAGAGAGAGAGAGAGAGGGATACAGCTAAATTGGAGGGAGGGACAGGAAGAGAGAGAGAGGGATACAGTTAAATTGGAGGGAGGGACAGGGAGAGAGAGGGGGATACAGTTAAATTGGAGGGAGGGACAGGAAGAGAGAGAGGGATACAGCTAAATTGGAGGGAGGGACAGGGAGAGAGAGAGAGAGGGATACAGCTAAATTAGAGGGAGGGACAGGGAGAGAGAGAGAGAGAGGGATACAGCTAAATTGGAGGGAGGGACAGGGAGAGAGAGTGGGATATATTTAAATTGGAGGGAGGGACAGGGAGAGAGAGAGAGAGAGAGAGAGAGAGAGAGAGAGAGAGAGAGGGAGAGAGAGGGGGATACAGTTAAATTGGAGGGAGGGACAGGGAGAGAGAGAGGGATACAGTTAAATTGGAGGGAGGGACAGGGAGAGAGAGAGAGAGAGATACAGTTAAATTGGAGGAAGGGACAGGGAGAGAGAGGGATACAGTTACATTGGAGAGAGGGACAGGGAGAGAGAGAGAGAGGGATACAGTTAAATTGGAGGGAGGGACAGGGAGAGAGAGAGAGAGGGATACAGTTAAATTGGAGGGAGGGACAGGGAGAGAGAGAGAAGGATACAGTTAAATTGGAGGGAGGGACAGGGAGAGAGAGAGAGAGAGGGATACAGTTAAATTGGAGGGAGGGACAGGGAGAGAGAGAAGGATACAGTTACATTGGAGAGAGGGACAGGGAGAGAGAGAAGGATACAGTTAAATTGGAGGGAGGGACAGGGAGAGAGAGAGAAGGATACAGTTAAATTGGAGGGAGGGACAGGGAGAGAGAGAGGGGGATACAGTTAAATTGGGAGAGACAAAAGTGTATTGAAAGAGAAAACATGAGAAAATCTGCAGACAAGCAGAAAGGCCAAGTTTCTGTTAAAAGTAAAAAATTAAATAAAAAGGGAAATTTATTTGAATGTTAAAGTTAACATAATCATACTTGAATACTAGTAAAAATTCTACTTGAATACTAGTAAAAATCATACCCTTACACACAACATACCTAACCCGGTAACACTTTACTTGGCACCCATTGTCATAACACATGTCATAACAGTTGACATAACTTGTCATAATATGGTCATAACATTGTCATGACACATATATTTAGACTTGTTGTGACATATATTGCGTTATTGCGTTATTTTATGGCTGGTTATGACACCTACATAATAGTGTCAAAAGCCACAAAACCTACCACACAAGACAAAACCTTCTATTACACCATGGCCTATGTGTCAACAGTATGTTCATGTTATATAACATGTTCTGAAATGTACCATATTAAATGATCATTGTAATTGTGCACACATTGATGTCAGACATGCACCTACCTCAATGCTCTGTGTCTGATGACTGGGATGAATGTAGGAGTAGATTTCAGGAGCAGGACAAGACACCCTCTTTGTGACTGACATAAGGGCATGTACATGACAGGCCTATCTGGCTTATGTGATGATGATGGTCATAATGCTTCTTGACAGTGTTATAAAGTGTATTTTCTTAGTCCAAGTAAATTGACACAGGATGGTCATAATGCTTCATGAAAGTGTCATGAAGTGCATTTTCTACAAGTTATTTAAAAGATGTCTGTTAAGAATTTATTAAAACAGGACTTAAGAAACAAACTTTGAAACGAAAGGAAGCTTCTTGGCAAGGAAAAAATACATTTGAATAAATGTGGGTTTTGACACTCTTATGTAGGTGTCATAACCAGCCATAAGATAATGCAATATATGTCACAACAGGTGTAAATAATTATGTGTTATGACACTGGATGTCAAGTATGTCAATTAAAGTGTTACCCAGAACCCTTAGACACACAACATAGAACCCTTACACACAACATACCGGACCCTTACACACACAACTCAGAACCCTTAAACACAACATACATGGACACACGACATGAAACTAAGGCACTAGTGTTTCTGAACAAAGTAATGGACGATACTGTCATAAATGATATAGTGAAAGGCGGCAGCACCATCCTAGGCACCTTTTTTACCTGGCCAGCGGCCACTGGTATGAATCATGGGACATGAGCAACGAATGGTTGGACTCAAATCAAATGTCACCAGCGTTCAAATAAGCCTACTATTTTCATGCCAGCCTCGCACGCTCCTTGCCCCTCTTTCACTCACCCCTACTTTCTCCTTCTCCACCTGTCCCTCTCTGGAATACACAAACACACAGGGGCGCAACTTTCACTGTGTCCCCCCCACATTCTGAAATTGCATTTTTGTCCCCCCCAGTTGTATCATTGGAATGTGATACAAAACGAGGCAACGGTGTGCTTTAGGACCACGTGGACCACTCCGAGCGGTCGGGTCGGATGTTTGGAGTGTTTATCCAACCGGATGAAAACATTTATATGTTATGTCCCCCCCACTTCTAAAACCGAAGTTGCAGCCCTGCAAACACATGTGCACTCAACTCACACATGTACTCAGACATACAAATGTACGCACAGGCAACAGGACTCACATGTGTATGAAGACAGTCCCCATTCCTAAAGCTTGTGCGATGGCACATGCGTGTTGCCCACCTGGTCTGCCAAAACATGCCAACACATGCTTTAAATTATTTTATTTTTTAAATTATTGCTTATATAAATGTTACGTTCCAAATACTTCAAAAAATGTAAGGCATGTGAGGCGTATTTGCGTTTAGACAGAGCATTTGGGCAGCGTCTGGGAATTTTCCTCAAAAGTCTAATGAAATTGGTGTCACACCCTGATCTGTTTCACCTGTCCTTGTTATTGACTCCACCCCCTCCAGGTGTCGCTTGTTATCCCCAGTGTATTTATCCCTGTGTTTCCTGTCTCTCTGTGCCAGTTCATCTTGTATGTTCCAAGTCAACCAGCGGTTTTTCCCATTCTACTGCCTTTGCTATTCTCCTTTTTCTAGTCCTCCCGGTTTTGACTCCCGCCTGTTTCTGGACTCTGTACCTGCCTGCCTGCCTGACCATTCTGCCTGCCTTGACCTCGAGCCTGTCTGCCACTCTGTACCTCCTGGACTGGTTGGAGTCTGAACTGGTTTTGACATTTTTCCTGTCCACGACCACTCTCTTGCCTACTCCTTTTTGGATTATTAAACATCTTAAACTCCAACCATCTGCCTCCTAAATCTCGTCTTGTGTCACGATAATTGGAGTCATGAATATGGGCTACTGTTCAACATGGAATGGTTTATTACTAGCAACACTATTTCATATACCGTTAGTCTAATGACTATTGCTCATGTTGAAATGGGACTAATTCATGTATTTCAACACATTTTTATTTTACCTTCATTTAGCTAGGCAAGTCAGTTAAGAACAAATTCTTATTTTCAATGATGGCCTAGGAACAGTGGATTGTTCGGGGCAGAACAACAGATTTCTTTTCCCTTGTCAGCTCGGGGATTCAATCTTGCAACCTTTCAGTTACAAGTACAATGCTCTAACCACTAGGCTACCTGCTGCTAAGAATGTCTCTAGTGAAAAAAGATACATCAAATAATCCCTCCTCTCAATACCTGTGTCAGTGCTCTGATTGGATGACATGGCCTCGTTGGCCACTCTGACAAAACCCATGGCAACTTCCTCAACGCTCATCTCTGATTTGCCACCCATGACCCTGCTGTTGTGTGAATAGGCGCTCCCGTTGGCACTGCTCTGGGATTGATTGGTGGAAAAGAAAAGGTTGATCTTGCGGGTGAACTGGTGAAAGTGCTTCATGGTGTCATCGCTGGACAGAGGCTCGTCCTGTCCCGGACCAAAGATCCTGGGGAAGAAGGAAGGGAGCAGGCAGCCCAGAGGCAGGTTTCCATCCGTCGCGTCAGAGAACAACCTATGGAGATCAGACACGAATACCTGTACATTAGACCAGGCCTTAGACCACAGTCTACAACTCACATATTTCTGTCTTCTGTGCGGTACTACCAAACCAAAAGTGTAGGGCTGGTTCATAATATAGGCAACACTATAAAGAACACACTTCCATACAACCGTAGCAGGAATCATACCATACCAACCATAGCAGGAGTCATACCATACCAACCGTAGCAGGAATCATACCATACCAACCGTAGCAGGAATCATACCAACCGTAACAGGAGTCATACCATACCAACCGTAGCAGGAGTCGTACCATACCAACTGTAACAGGAGTCATACCATACCAACCGTAGCAGGAGTCATACCATACCAACCGTAGCAGGAGTCATACCATACCAACCGTAACTGGAGTCATACCATACCAACCGTAACAGGAGTCATACCATACCAACCGTAGCAGGAGTCGTACCATACCAACCGTAGCAGGAGTCGTACCATACCAACCGTAGCAGGAGTCATACCATACCAACCGTAGCAGGAGTCATACCATACCAACCGTAGCAGGAGTCATACCATACCAACCGTAACAGGAGTCATACCATACCAACCGTAGCAGGAGTCATACCATACCAACCGTAGCAGGAGTCATACCATACCAACCGTAACAGGAGTCATACCATACCAACCGTAGCAGGAGTCATACCATACCAACCGTAGCAGGAGTCATACCATACCAACCGTAGCAGGAGTCATACCATACCAACCGTAACAGGAGTCATACCATACCAACCGTAACAGGAGTCATACCATACCAACCGTAACAGGAGTCATACCATACCAACCGTAACAGGAGTCATACCATACCAACCGTAACAGGAGTCATACCATACCAACCGTAACAGGAGTCATACCATACCAACCGTAACAGGAAAACATAAAATTGTTTTATAGGTTACTACTCCACTAGAGCAGTATGTAAAGTTCCCCCTCGGCCACCCAAGCAACCTAAAGATGGGGTAGGGGAAAAACTTTTTCCGTATAGATGTTAAATGTCCGTACATTTTTATTTAACTGAGTGGAACGGATTAAAGACAGAAATCTGTATTTCTGACAAAGGGGTAGATAGAGTCAAAGGGTAAAAGCTGGCGGTGATGGGGTGTATGATAAACGGAAAACAAAACACTGGATTTAAAGGGGAAGAGTGTGTGAGGAAGTGGGAAGGAGAGCAGAAGAAAGGGATTGGGGTAAATTATCTAACAGCTCTATTCCACAGAGAAAAGGAGTGGAAAGAAGGGGAGCATGAGAGAGAGAGAGAAAGAGGAGAGGTGGTGGGTAGTATTTCTACCATTTCTGTAGCAGGCTGGTCCTGGATGGGTACCAGCAGACTCTGACCCCACTACAAACATCCCTGACCTGGGATCGGAGAGGGGAGGTATGTGGGGTCACGACTATAATGTTACATCTCCCTGTAGACGGACTCGACTAGAGTGACTTCCACCACATAGACAGTCATGCCCGGGGAAGTTATGTATTGCCATCTAATGTTTATCTACTAGAGTCATAGGTAGTAACGGTGGCTTAATGGTTTAGCGACGGAAGAACAGTCTGAGCATAAATTACAAAAGGAAAGAAAATATATTTTAATCATTGTACTTCCAAGACCTTCAAGCAACAGACTGTGTACAGTCTATGTAAACATACAGTAACAGTCAATAGTTTGGACACACCTTCTCATTCCAAGTTTAAAAAAAAACATTTTTTTCTACATTGTAGAATAATAGTGAAGACATCCAAACTATGAAATAACACATATGGAATCATGTAGTAGCCAAAAAATTGTTCAACAAATACAAATAAATGTTATATTTGAGATTCTTAGTAGTAGTAGCACCCATTGCCTTGATGACAGCTTTGCACACGCTTGGCATTCTCTCAACCAGCTTCATGAGGTAGTCACCTGGAATGCATTTAAATAACAGGTGTGCCTTCGTAAAAGTGAATTTGTGGAATTTCTTTCCTTCTTAATGCGTTTGAGCCAATCAGTTGTGTTGTGACATGATAGGGGTGGTCTAGTGGTTAGGATTTGGCGCTCTCACCCCTGCAGCCCAGGTTCAATTCCCGGTCAGGGAACACACTTTTACGGGCTCCTGAGTGGCGCAGCGGTCTAAGGCACTGCATCTCAGTGCCAGAGGTGTCACTACAGTCCCTGGTTCGAATCCAGGCTGTATCACATCCGGCTGTGATTGGGAGTCCCATAGGGCGGAGCACAATTGGCCTAGCGTCATCTGGGATTGGCCGGGATAGGCCGTCATTCTTAACTGACTTGCCTAGTTAAATAAAGGTTAAATAAAAATGTAATAAATACAGAAGATAGCACTATTTGGTAAAAGACCAAGTCCATATTATGGCAAGAACAGCTCAAATAAGCAAAGAGAAACAATAGTCCATCATTACTTTAAGACATGAAGGTCAGTCAATGTGGAAAATTTCAAGAACTTTTCAAGTTTGTTCAAGTGCAGTAGCAAAAACCATCAAGCGCTATGATGAAACTGGCTCTCATGAGGACCGCCACAGGAAAGGAAGGCCCAGAGTTACCTCTGCTCATTAAAGTTACCAGCCTTAGAAACTGCAGCCCAAATAAATGCTTCACAGAGTTCAAGTAACAGACACATCTCAACATCAACTGTTCAGAGGAGACTGTGTGAATCAGGCCTTCATGGTTGAATTACTGCAAAGAAACCACTACTAAAGAACACCAATAAGAAGAAGAGACTTGCTTGGGCCAAGAAACACGAGCAAAGGACATTAGACTGGTGGAAATCTGTCCTTGGTCTGATGAGTCCAAATTTTAGATTTTTGGTTCCAACCGCTGTGTCTTTGTGAGACACAGAGTAGGTGAACGGATGATCTCCACATGTGTGGTTCCCACAGTGAAGCATGGAGGAGGAGGTGTGATGGTGCGGGGGTGCTTTGCTGGTGACACTGTCTGTGATTTATTTAGAATTCAATACACACTTAACCAGCATGGCTACCACAGCATTCCTCAGTGATCGCTTCTATTGAAATGTGTGTTCTGTGGTTATCGGAAATGGTATTGTCCCGAAGGTGCCTTTTCGAAATGGTAAGTCCTGAAGGTGCCTTTTCAATATACTTACATCCAGTGACTTCAATTACTTTACAGATTGAAACTAGGAGTAGAAAGAACCCTGTAAGTTAACAAAGTAGATATAAGAAAGGGGAGTGAAACTCAAGTATCTAGACGGCAGGAGAAAAGGGAGTGAAAGAGAAGGATAAGACGCTTAGTTTCTGCTTATAACTAAGTTAAGTATATCCATAAGAAATGTAAGATGTGTCAAATAAATGATATCCAGCTCAGGGCTCCAGCATTTGGTTTGCTAACTTGCTAGCTAAGTGGCTAGACGTCAAGATCAAGCTTCTTGGTTACAGCAGAGACATTCAATCCCCTCCTGGATCAAGATCCCTGTTGCCTAAATTGTTTTGTGCATTAGCGGAAGTGGCCCTTGTATGCACTTCCGGTAATACCATAGACCCCGGTACCCAGAAACGGGATGATGGTATGAAAACCTGGATACTGCCCAACTCTACCTTCCACACAGACCACAGTGATCCAAAACCAAGAAAACAGGCAATCTGACACTACGCCCTAGACACACACACACACACACACACACACACACACACACACACACACACACACACACACACACACACACACACACACACACACACACACACACACACACACACACACACACACACACACACACACACACACACACACACACACACACACACACACACACACCCTAAACTCTAACCCTTAAGAAACTGCTATGTGGGGAATCATAAGTGGCTCATTTCAGCTTGTTTCATCTTGCTATTGATACCATGTTTGTTTTGAGATGTTTTGACTGCTTTCACGTCAATGCTAATATGGCTAAAATTCGCTATCTAGCTAACCAACAACTGTAACGATGTATAAACCAACCTCATCTGTTTTGCCCCATGTTGCTAAACAACCAACCTGTCTATAGAGACATAGATGAGCGTACAGGAGGACATAGAGAGAGCAAGAGAGAGAGAGAGAGAGAACACAGGTATTGTGGTTAGTGATAGGTTAAGACAGTTGAATGTTAATCAGGCTTAAGATTGAGTGAACTCCTATTATCATTATGGAACAGAAATGATCCCAGATTTGACCTTTAGCTCAATTCAGGTAAACATATTATTTGCCTGTTCATATTGCTTCTGTGTGCGTGTGTGTGTGTGTTCAGAGTATTCCATATTGTAATGCCACTGATACTATTCCATCTCGGAAATAATATAGGAGATCCAGGAAAGCAGAATTTCAGAGAGCAAGGGAGAGAGGGGAGCAAGAGAGAGGAGCAGACAGAACAGAGAGAAGAGAACACATGACAGAGAGAGGAGCAGACAGGACAGAGAGAAGAGAACACATGACAGAGAGAGGAGCAGACAGGACAGAGAGAAGAGCAGACAGGACAGAGAGAAGAGCAGACAGAACAGAGAGAGGAGCAGACAGGACAGAGAGAGGAGCAGACAGGACAGAGAGAAGAGCAGACAGGACAGAGAGAAGAGCAGACAGAACAGAGAGAAGAGCAGACAGGACAGAGAGAAGAGAACACAGGACAGAGAGAGGAGCAGACAGGACAGAGAGAGGAGCAGACAGGACAGAGAGAGGAGCAGACAGAACAGAGAGAGGAGCAGACAGGACAGAGAGAGGAGCAGACAGGACAGAGAAAGGAGCAGACAGGACAGAGAGAGGAGCAGACAGGACAGAGAAAGGAGCAGACAGGACAGAGAAAGGAGCAGACAGGACAGAGAAAGGAGCAGACAGGACAGAGAGAGGAGCAGACAGGACAGAGAGAAGAGCAGACAGGACAGAGAAAGGAGCAGACAGGACAGAGAAAGGAGCAGACAGGACAGAGAGAGGAGCAGACAGGACAGAGAGAGGAGCAGACAGGACAGAGAGAGGAGCAGACAGGACAGAGAGAGGAGCAGACAGGACAGAGAAAGGAGCAGACAGGACAGAGAAAGGAGCAGACAGGACAGAGAAAGGAGCAGACAGGACAGAGAGAGGAGCAGACAGGACAGAGAGAAGAGCAGACAGGACAGAGAAAGGAGCAGACAGGACAGAGAAAGGAGCAGACAGGACAGAGAAAGGAGCAGACAGGACAGAGAGAGGAGCAGACAGGACAGTGAGAGGAGCAGACAGGACAGAGAAAGGAGCAGACAGGACAGAGAGAGGAGCAGACAGGACAGAGAGAGGAGCAGACAGGATAATATATATATAGAGAGGGGGGAAGCCCACACAAGACAAACATGTATTATATTCCTCTCAAGCCAAAGGAAGTAGTGGTTGCTAAACATTACCTCTCAAAAAAATAAAAATGGCACTTCTGCCAAGTCCTGTGTATAAACTGTTAGACCCTGATATGCTCCCATCCCTGAAGGACACCATACAGGTCTCTCTGACCATCCATCCCAGTTAGCAGCTGCAGCTGTGAGAGATTTTTCAATGCATTAAGACATCTACATACAGTACCTGGTTTAGGAGCCTAATAACCCAAGATAAAATGCATCATGACAATTGATAAAGATATACTAACAGCTTGTGAAAGAGACAGGTTTGCACAGCTGACAAATAGGCGATATAGTTTGATGCTACCCTCAACAGGAAAATAGCTTTACACAGTTCCAACAATATCCAACGGATGGCAGTCTAAAATCCCAATCCTGCTATACTGCAACTACAACATTATTTCATGCAAAACATTCATTTGTGGTCTAGGCTGCCACCCTTTGGATTATGTTGGAACTGCACAGTGCGCGCAGCACAAACTCACATTAGTTATAGCCGCTACATTGTAAATCAGGCATCTTGCATTGGCGGTGCAGCATTTTGAAGGAAGTTATCAAGGAAGTGAGTTTGTGTTTATACAAGACCTCCCGCCCTCACCTACCGTCAACCAATCATGTCAATGTGGTGCTTCACGGAGCCCTCCGCATTGTTAAAAACTTTGAGTCGCACAGCGATGTCCTTCGGGATTCAAATTGGTCTCTGCGTGCCTACAGAGTCTCCGCAATTTGCGTCACACCATCCATACTGCGCCTCCGACCACATGGCAGTAATGTGACCAACATCAACATGAGGCTTTTTGTTGTTGTTGCCAATCGCGATATAGTTATGCACTTGTTATTTGTACGTGCTAATAGATGCTTATAAATATTAACAGTCGCTACGCAATTAACTAACACCATATTCAATGGATTTACTGACCACAATCCATTGAATTAATATTAAGAAGTATTGATTATTTGGCGTCAGGATAGCACAGCGCATGGACAAAAAGCTGTGACATATGCAACATTGCGTTATGTTCCTGCAAAATGTTCACGGTTAGCGTGCGGGGCGCTTCATTTCGGTCGCGCAGGGATGAAATCACCCCCTTCCTAGAGCCAGGCCCAGGTCTTCATAGCCCAGCCTATTCTTATTGAAATTACAAGTCAATCTTACAGATTGGCAATTTATAACGGTTTGCAGTCAACATCTGGTACATAATACCGTAATGACACAGTTGCCAGAAAATAGCTTAACATTAGTTTTTTAAAGTTTAATATGTTTTCTTTTGCGACATATTCAAATTCCTTTATTAATCACATTAGCAAGCAATAATTATTATTTTGATGGAAAACCGAATTTTGCTTCTTCGGTCGAGATTACTTACGCTCGATAACGTTATGGAAAAAAAGGTTTATTGGCTAAATGTAGCAATTCCCCTCTTGCTGCAAAAATGTTTCATGGTATCGGGCCTTGTGGTCAGGTTTTGAATAGTCGTTATTCTGTACATTTTTGCTAGACCTGGCAACCCTGGAGAGGTACACTATATTACCAAAAGTATGTGGGCACCTGCTCGTTGAACATCTCATTCCAAAATCATGGGCATTAATATGGAGTTGGACCCCCCTTTACTGCTATTACAGCCTCCTCTCTTCTGGGAAGGCTTTCTACTAAATAAAACATTGCTGCCGGGACTTGCTTCCATTCAGCCACAAGAGCATTAGAGAGGTCAGGCACTGATGTTGGGCGATTAGGCCTGGCTCGCAGTCAGCGTTCCAATTCATCACAATGGTGTTCGATTGGGGTTGAGGTCAAGGCTTTGTGCCAGCCAGTCAAGTTCTTTCACACCGATCTCGACAAACCATTTCTGTATGGACCTCGCTTTGTGCACGGGGGCATTGTCATGCTGAAACAGGAAAGTGCCTTCCCCAAACTGTTGTCACTAATTTGGAAGCACAGAATCATCTAGAATGTAATTGTGTGCTGTAGCATTAAGATTTCCCTTCACTGGAACTAAGGGGCCTAGCCCGAACCATGAAAAACAGCCCCAGACCATTATTCCTCCTCCACCAAACGTTACAGTCAGCACTATGCATTGGGGCAGGTAGCCTCCTCCTGGCATCCGCCAAAACGAGATTTGTCCGTCGGACTGCCAGATGATGAAGCGTGATTCATCGCTCCAGAGAAGACGTTTTGACTGCTCCAGAGTCTAATGGCAGAAAGGTTTACACCACTCCAGCCAACGCTTGGCATTGCGCATGGTGATCTTAGGCTTGTATGCGGCTGCTCGGCCATGGAAACCCATTTCATGAAGCTTCCAGCAAACAGTTGTTGTGCTGATGTTGCTTCCATAGGCAGTTTGGAACTCGGTAGTGAGTGTTGCAACCGAGGACAGACTATTTTTACATGCTACAGCACTCAGCTGTCCCGTTCTGTGAGCTTGTGTGGCCTACCACCACGCGGCTGAGCCGTTGTTGCTCCTAGATGTTTCCACTTCACAATAACAGCACTAACAGTTGACCGGGGAAGCTCTAGAAGGGCGGAAATTTGACGAACTGACTTGTTCGAAAGGTGGCATCCTATGATGGTGCCACATTGAAATGCACTGATCTCTTTAGTAAGGCCATTCTACTGCCAATGTTTGTCTATGGAGATTGCATGGCTGTGTGCTTGATTTTATACAAATGTCACCAATGGGTGTGGCTGAAATAGCCGAATACACTAATTTGAAGGGGTGTCCACATACTTTTCTATATACAGTGGGCTCCAAAATTACTGGCACCCCTGACTAGCAATGCACAAACAATTATAGAGATAAACTCAAAATACCAACATGTGAGAAATACTGTACTTATTTAATGTTTCAATGGAACCCACCAAAATCATACAATTATTCAATACAAAATACATTTGACCAAAATCAAGGTTTCATAATTATTGGCACTCCTCATTTAGTACTTAGTGCAACCACCTCTGGCAAGGATAACAGCATGGAGTCTTTTCCTGTAATGTTTGACAAGGTTAAGGAACACATTTGGAGGGATTTTGGACCATTCCTTTATGCAGATCCTTTCAAGATCCTTCACATTCTTGAGTTTGCGCTTATCAACTGCCCTCTTCAACTCAGCCCACAGGTTTTCGATTGGATTGAGGTCCAGCGACTGAGATGGCCATGGCAGAACATCGCTTTTGTTGTCATAGAACCATTTCTGTGTGGATCTTGAGGTATGTTTTGAGTCATTGTCTTGTTGGAAAGTCCACCTACGGCCAAGTCCCAGCCTTCTGGCAGAGGCAACCAGATTGTCAGCCAAATTGCCTGATACTTGGTGGAATTCATTATGCCATCAATCTTAACCAGTGTCCCTGGACCTCTGGAATTAAAACAGCCCCAAAACACCACTGACCCACCACCATATTTCACTGTGGGTATGAGGTGCCTCTCCTTGTATGCATCTCTGTTTCGACGCCAAACATGCCATTGCTGTATCTGACCAAAACGTTCAATTTTGGTCTCAACTGACCAGAGCACCTTCTTCCAGTCATAATTTAAATTATGTTTGGCAAACTCCAAGCGCTTGCGTCTGTGTCTTGGGGTCAGAAAGGGCTTTTACTGGCAACCCTTCCAAAGAGCCTGTGGTTGTGGAGGTGGCATCTGATGGTGCCTTTTGAAACCTGGTGACCCCAAGACGCCACCAAGGCCTGCAATTCTTTCACAGTGATTCTTGGGGATTTTGTTGCTTCTCTCACCATCCTCCTCCCTATCAGGGGGGGCAAAATGTATTTGCGTCCTCTCCCCGTGAGGTTTTCAACTGTTCCATATCTTTAGAATTTTTTTATAATTGCCCTGACAGTGCTCAGTGGTATATTCAATCGTTTGTAGATCTTCTTGTAGCCATTACCAGATTTATGAAGGTCTACGACCGTCTGTCTCTTTTGAACTGCCAGTTCTTTTGTTTTCTTCATGGTGTTGGATGACAAAGGGATATTGCATGCGTGTTACCTCATTTTTATACCCTAGTGAAACAGGAAGTGATGTAATGGCTCAATATAGTTCCTTAAGACTTAGATACACTTAAATAAGTGGAATTTAATTCCTGGTTTAATTTTGGTAGATGTTATTTACAAAAATCTTTAAGGGTGCCATTAACTGCGAAACCTTGATTTGGAGGACATAGATTTTTAATTAAATCATTATATTATTTTGATGGGTTCCATTGAAACATTAATAAAGTACGGTATTTCTCACATTAGTATTTTGAGTTTTTCTCTATAATTATATTGTTTATATTTTTGAAAGTATTATTTGTGCATTGCCAGTCAGGGGTGCCAGTAATTTTGAAGTTCACTGTATAGTGTTGTCAATATATCCATAATCTTGCTACACCCCTGCAGTCCGCTGAACTGAACATGCAATTGAAGCACCCCTTGCCACCTCTATTGCCTTGGTGATGCAGAAACGAGAGACCACATATGTGGCTGTTTTATAAAAATCTGGGAATATTTGACCAAGGAAACATTTCTGGTTGGTCTCAGGGAATGTAAAACAGTTAAAGGAGACTTTTAAAACGTGATTCAGTGAAGTAACAGCAAATATATTGAATAAGCAAGGAGAGCCTCACAAGTTTGATGAAATTACCTTATATATTTCAGTCTAATACAGCTATTTACTTACTTTTGTAGGTCTTCACCAAAAGCACATTAGACCTAACTGCCGTCTTCCGGAAGTGATTTGAGAAATATGATTGGTTGACAATAGGCCTATTACATGGCCTAACACCTCGATTACACCAACAGCACCATTACGTTTTGGTACACCAGAAGTCCATTCATTTCTAACGGAACGCTGTGTTTGCCTTACAGCATTGTCTTGCAGTAGCAGTTGCAGTGCTTTCTGCATGTGTAAATGGCTTGACAGAAATAGTAGCAGAAGGTGAATGCTGAACTTTTGTTGCAAACATATCCAGATGATGCTGTAGGTGTGATCGAGTCGTTAGGCTACTACATCCTTATGATGTACACTGAGTGTACAAAACATTAAGAACACCTGCTCTTTCCATAACATAGACTGACCAGGTGAATCCAGGCGAACGCTATAATTCCTTATTGATGTCACTTGTCAAGTCCACTTCAATTAGTGTAGATGAAGGGGAGGAGACAAGTTAAATAAGGATTTTGAAGCCTTGAGACAATTGAGACATGGATTGTGTATGTGTGCCATTCAGAGGGTGAATGGGCAAGACAAAAAATGTAAGTACCTTTGAACGGGTATGGTAGTAGGTGCCAGACGCACCGGTTTGTGTAAAGAACTGCAACGCTGCTGGGCTTTTCATGCTCAACAGTTTCCCATGTGTATCAAGAATGGTCCACCACTCAAAGGACATCAAGCCAACTTGACACAACTGTGGGAAGCATTGGAGTCGACATGGGCCAGCATACCTGTGGAACGCAATCGAAACACCATGTAGAGTCGATGCCCTGACGAATTGAGGTTGTTCTGAGGGCAAAAGGGGGTATTCTTCTCTGCTCATACAGGAGTAATACAGGCCTAGTTTACAAATTCTGTGGCTAAATTGGCAATGTAGGCCTGATTGCAAAACTAATGCATTGCGAAATGTTTGCAATAAACTCATGATCACTCACTAGCATAGCCTATGGCAAATCCTAAACCTTGTCATATGATGGTCATCATTTTTTAACTAGGGGTTAATCTCGATTTATCAGGAGATGCTGCAGCACCCTCAGAATCCCTCCTTCCACGTGGCTATGTGAGCGAGCTCCCCTATTGTGCAGTGTATCTCAGAGTCTTCATTGACGTGCTTGAGGCAAGCCTCGTCTCTCTTCCAGTGTTGTCACCTTTCTGAAACCAGATTTACAGCTTTTTAGTACCAGCTAGCTGCAACAGTTGCCTGGCTACCCAGACTCCTTGCTCCTGCCATGCCACGCCCACGGACGTTAGTTTCTTCTCCGCAATGAAAAAAGGGAATAAAGGGGAAAAGTTAATGAAGTATGTAGCGAACGACAGAGCATAGTAAGAATTTGGCATGAGTTGTCAGACTACTGCAACAGATTGCCATCATATGACAAGGTTTAGGATTTGCCATAGTAGTGCGATCATGAGTTTATTCCAAACATGTAGCAATGCAATGCATCAGTTTTGCATTCAGGCCTACATTGCCACTGACTGACAGAAAGCTACCTATAATGAAAAGCTGCAGGAATTCTGGCATTCTATTCCTCCGTAGGTTACATAATAATAATTTGTTACATTAAAGGAGCCGATCTGGTTAAAGATAATACAAAGAAAGAAACGTTTTACATTTTTTTGTACCATCTTTGAAATGCAAGAAAAAGGCCATAATGTATTATTCCAGCCCAGGCACAATTAAGATTTTGGCCACTAGATTTTAGACTGATCCAATGAACCACTGCATTTCTGTTCAAAATGTTGTATCAAGACTGCCCAAATGTGCCTAATTGGTTTATTAATACATTTAAGTTCATAACTATGCACTCTCCTCAAACAATAGCATGGCATTCTTTCACTGTAATAGCTACTGTAAATTGGACAGTGCAGTTAGATTAACAATAATTGAAGCTTTCTGCCCATATCCGATATGTCTGTCCTGGGAATTTGTTTTGTTACTTACAACCTCATGCTAATCACATTAGCCTACGTTAGCTCAACCGTCCAACGGGGGTGACACCAATCCCGTAGAGGCTAATAATGTAAACCATGAAAATAGTGTATTTGCCAGACTGGGTAATACATTGTAATTACCTTAAGCAACTTGAATAGGCTAAAGAAATGCAGAATGAGTGTGCCATCCTCATGAGCTTGGGCAAAACAGGAGGCATTCAAACCGTGGTGGTTGTTTGTGTTAATGCTTTATCATATTAGATTTAATTAGAGACTAAATCTTGTGTTTAGAGTGGCTTTATTGACACACTGTTTTAAAAACGCACTATGGCACACAGCAGTTACTGAGCAAATCTGATTATTCCATGAAAACTGGCAGATAGAAAGTGTTTTCTTGGCGTTCATACATTTGTCTGTCTGTAACCAGAGCCTGTGAGTAATAAATAGAACAAAATAGAACACTTAGTCTTGGAAACAGATCTACGTGACAGAGCCTGGTATTCATTCAGAGGTGCTAAAACATAGAAAAACATGCAGAAGTATTAATTTCACATGAATTCTCATGTACTTTCAAAATGGCTATTAATTGGCACACATCGCAATGCAGTTTGAAACAGAGATTGTTTGTTCTGTTTCTATGCAGAAAAAATGGCATTATATCCAGTCAGAACACAGTACGCTCTCTGTTACAACCCCAGAATGCGGTCATTAGCATTAGACTTTGGCTTTGAGGGCTGAAAAAGTTAAGTACACTTAGTTTAATGTGTCCCTGAACAGTATTGCATGACTCTTGCTGCATTTAGACAAGCAGCCCAATTCTGATATTTTTTTCCACTAATTGGTATTTTGGCCAATCACATCAGGTTTTTTTTCAGAGCTGATCTGATTGGTCATTAGACAAATGAGTGAAAAAAATATCAGAATTGGGCTGACTGTCTAAACGCAGCCTAAAGGGAGAACAGAAACTAACAGAAAACGTGCATAGCTAAATGTGCAGTGCAATCATCAATCCTTTGAGTGACACACAATTTGTCCTATCTCACTCTCAAACACACATCCCTCATTGTCTTTCTCAGTGGCAGTTCTGACACTTTGGGTGACATTTTTGGTTGTTGATGTTGCAGCGGCAGCCTCCGCTGGTGTCTCCTGGACCCTGGGAGGAAACAGAAGCACATTAGATATTTTATTGTCACACCGAATAGGTGCAGTGAAATGTGTTGTTTTACAGGGTCAGTCATAGTAAAACGCCGCCCATGGAGCAAATTAGGGTTAAGTGCCTTGCTCAAGGGCTCATCGACAGGTTTTTCACCTTGTCGGTGTGGGTATTCGAACCAGCGACCTTTCAGTTACTGGCCCAACGCTCTAACTGCTAGGCTACATGCTACGTAGGACAGGTAGCAGACAGATGTGAAATGTCTGCATTACAGGTGACCGGAGGAGCACAACCATGCAGAGCTAAACTGAATTTGACAGAGACAGGAGGGGCGGGCTCTTACCCCTGGCCCCCAGCGAGGCCCTCTGGTGACCCAGCAGATCTCACTGTGACAGACAGTGCAACGCAGCCAATCACAGCCCTCCTTTTTCTGCACGATGATGCCGCACTGAGGGCAGTGCATGGCCTCCCCGGAGAGGACCAGGGTCTGAGAGAGACACAGGTATTACATGTTAATATAACAGTTATATGTTAATATGATATGAGCAAAGTCTTACAAACCTGAGAACTAACAATCCTTCCCCTAAAATCTCATTGTCCTCAATGCTTTGCTGAAATCGATCTACAGGTATAAATGATGTGTGTGAAAGTGTCTGTGCGTCACCTTGAGCAGATCTCTAGTTCTGCGGGCTGCCGAGTCGTTCTCAGCACGGGTCGTAAGGTCATCCTGGTACTGCTTACAGTCCATCCCTTCATGAATCGCCTGAGAGAGACAGACAGAGTAGAGAAAGAGGTCTGTTCAAATCCATGGTGTATGCAATCATTGGTGAATGTAAAGGTGATGTGTGTGTACCTTGCAGAGCAGGCAGTTGTGCTTGTTGCAGACGGGGCAGTGGAACACATTGACGGTGTCCTCGTACACACACCACCCGGCACAGTCTGGGCTGGCACAGTGGTAACTGCCCTCACAGCGAGACTCTGCCACAGACAAACCTCTCTGCAGCCAGCGCTCGTACTCCTCTTCCGACACCAACTGGTAGGCAGGAAGGAAGGAAAGAGCAGAGGGGAGAGAGATGATTAGATGACTGATGTATCGTGGGTTTTCTGGTTTGCATTAGCCAGGCATTAGGCAGTGCGTTATAACAGTATGTCTCTGATATCCAATGGGCCATCGTGCAGCTACTATTAAATACATTAGAAAGAAGCCAGTGATGTCACCACTCACGGCTCTGATCTCTCTCCCCTGCAGGGTGCAGTCACAGGCGTACGTGTCATCACGGTACGGACAGGCCACCTCCGGGTCCTCACACATCAGGACTACTGAGCGCAGGCAATCTCTGTGAACACAACACACTGGCTCCATCTCTGCATAAGCATCTCATCTCACCCACGCCCTTCTTGCACAGTTCGAAATCCCCCACAACACAATTCTTGTAGAAAGGAAGAATCCGAGGGGTGTAAGCAATACGATGTTATAGCTCCACTTAGCAGCTCTCTGGCAGGCTAAGTGGAGTGTCCATCACATTGCTAATACCACTCCAATGCTTTCAGATCAGCTAGTGTCTAGGTGGAGGGTCATGGGGGGGGGGGGTCACTAGGTGGAGGGTCAAGAGAATTGCGGACTGGGATACGGTCTCCTGTGTCTCTGAGTGGTACCTGCAGAAACAGTGGAGACACTCTCTGAGCAGGACTCCCTCCCCAGGCTGCAGGTCCAGGTAACAGATCCTACAGTCCACAGCATCTGGGTTGGGCACCAGGTCCTTTCCATCCAACATCACCAGCCGGGCAAAGTTCTCCCTCCGCTCTGCTTCCCTCGCCTGGGGTGGTGGGGATCCACAATATACAACAACACACACGTTGAACACGCACGTTTGTACACACACATCGTTCAAACACACAGACAGACGTTCATTTTGTTCAAAACAGCATTTTATTTTCTTGCTTTATTACAGTTAAATACACATTTTAAATTGCAACATGGATGTTTTTTTGTTCTACATTCAGTCAAAAGGCCTTCATTATTTATTAAATTGTGCATTTTGAAAGTTAATACATTAAAAACAAACAGCCATTGAAGTTGTCCACTTGATGACCCTGACTGTAACAAACAGGCACAGAGTGGGCAACACAGCAGTTCTTTGTCTTCTCTGAAATAGTAGGTTTCAACTGGTTGGCACACACGAAGCAAACTAGGCCTACATGGATTTGCAGTATAATTACATAATTCATTACAAACATGCAAAGTTACATTTACATTTCAGTAATTTAGCAGACGCTCTTATCCAGAGCAATTTACAGTAGCAATTATAATTAAGTGCCTTGCTCAGGGGCACATCGGCAGATTTTTTTTCACCTAGTCGGCTCGGGAATCGAACCAGCGACCTTTCGGTTACTGGCCCAATGCTCTTAAACGCTAGGCTACCTGCTGTCCTATATACAAAGTCTTCGACATAGAAGAGCCATGATTCTTTCATTTGCTTAAAAGTCATACAAACACACTTCTGTGCAGATAAACATACACTACATGACCAAACGTATGTGGACACCTGCTCAAACATCTCATTCCAAAATCATGGGCATTAATATGGAGTTGGTCCCCCCCTTTGCTGCTATAACAGCCTCCTCTCTTCTGGGAAGGCTTTCCACTAGATGTTGGAACATTGCTGCGGGGACTTGCTTCCATTCAGCCACAAGAGCATTAGTGAGGTCGGGCACTGATGTTAAGCGATTAGGCCTGGCTGGCAGTCGGCGTTCCAATTCATCCAAATGGTGTTCAATGGGGTTAAGGTCAGGGATTTGTGACGGCCAGTCAAGTTCTTCCACACCGATCTCTACAAACCATTTCTGTATGGACCTCGCTTAGTGCACAGGGGCATTGTTATGCTGAAACAGGAACGGGCCTTTCCCAAACTGTTGCCACAAAGATGGAAGCACAGAATCGTCTAGAATGTAATTGTATGCTGTAGTGTTAGGATTTCCCTTCACTGGAACTAAGGGGCCTAGCCCGAACCATGAAAAACAGCCCCAGACCATTATTTCTCCTCCACAAAACTTTAGTTGGCTCTATGCCAGCTTTACACCACTCCAGCCCACGCTTGGCCTTGCGCATGGTGATCTTAGGCTTGTGCTCGGCCACGGAAACCCATTTCATGAAGCTCCCGACGAAACATTTATTGTGCTGACGTTCCAGAGGCAGTTTGGAACTTGGTAGTGAGTGTTGCAACCAAGGATAGACCATTTTTATGCGCTAAGCACTTCACCACTAGGCGGTCCAGTTCTGTGAACTTGTGTGGCCTACCACTTCGTGGCTGAGCCGTTGTCGCTCCTAGACGTTTCCACTTCACAATAACAGCACTTACAGTTGACCGGGGCAGCTCTAGCAGGGCAGAAATTTTACAACCTGACTTGTTGGAAAGGTGGCATTCTATGACGGTGCCACGTTGAAAGTCACTGAGCTCTTCAGTAAGGCCATTCTACTGCCAATATTTGTCAATGGAGATTGCATGGCTTTGTGCTTGATTTTATACACCTGTCAGCAACGGGTGTAGCTGAAGTAGCCAAATCCATTCATTTGAAGGGGTGTCCATATACTTCTTTATATATAGTGTATTTGTATCAAACAATGTCAGAGGGTAGGTAGCCACAATGCTATGTAATGCACAGTCACTGAGATTCTGTCACAACATGAATGAGTATTGCTCAGTAGCGTGAGTGTATGGGTTGAAGAGAATGTTTACAGTGGCAAAATATAGAAAGTGTGTGTGCGCGTCAGTCAGTCAGTGTCTTTCTGCGATGTTACGGAGTGTGTGTGTGCCTGTAGTCCTGGGCCAAGTTTTCCAGTAGTGAGTCATTTTGAGCACCCGCGCCCCTCAGCGCCTCTCTTCTCCCTTTCTCCTTCAAAAAACAAAGAGACAGAAGAGAAGAGAGTCAGCCTTAGAGCCCATCCTACCATCCCTGGTCGTCTCAACTCTGCTACCCCTACGGAGCCTATCTTTTCCCCTAATAAACCTTTCCCCTAATAAACCTTTTCCCTAATAAACTATGCACTGTAATTAACTGTAAACAGTGTGCATGTGCAAGACTGTATGTGTTTGTCTAGGTTTCTACATGTCCTGTTGACACTGTCTGACAGCTTGCATTTCCTGCTGTATGCACCATTTGACTGTGTTTACGTGCACGAGTGCATGAGTTTGTGTATGTGTTCATGAGCATAAAACATCCTACCTGCTGGTACTGTCGGACAGCTTCTTTCTCCTGCTGTATGCGGTGAAGCTCCAGAGGGTCTGGTTTGTAGCTCCCAGGAACAGTATAGCTCTCTGGACGGTCTGTACTGCAGATCTCACAGCCAGGCCGTGTGGGCTTGTTTATGTACGTGCAAGAGGGGCAGGCCCAACCCTGAGACACACAGCGAGACTGTCTTTACAGGTGTGTTGCTGGAAACCTACTGTATGTCAACTTACCGCATCTAGGTATGCATGCATACCTAGATGAAATCCATGTAGCAGAGTGAAATAGTTAGTCAATTAATACCAAGGGGTACTGTACAGAGCTTGTGTGTACCTGAGGCCCTGATTTCTTAGGGGTAAGTGCTTTGTTGAGTTGCGGCATCTCCAGGTTGATGAGGTCTTTGATTTCACTGATGTTCAGCCTCTCTGCCCCGGCTCCATTTGGCCCCGCTCCATTTGAACCTATTGGAACAAAGCTCGGTCAGGAGGAAGCCAACACAATGGGTCCTTCTGTCAATGGTGTGTATGTGCGTGCATTTGTGTGAGTGTTTAACAGTGTCACCCATGCTGCTGTGGCTCAGTCTGGGGGGCAGGGTGCTGTAACCCCTCCAGTCCTGGGATGTGGGGCCGTTGCTTGGGGTCTCAAGAGGAGGGGTAGCGGGGGTGAGGAGGGCTCTTTCCTGGTCCTGCTGGAGCAGCTGCCGTGTGAGACGGGCGTGGCGGGCAGAGAGGAGGTACAGGAAGGCCGTGTCTCCATCCCTACGCACCCCGTAGGACGCGAGAGAGCGCTGGTCGGCACACAGACACTGGCCAATCACCCAGCGCTGCACCCGCGGATGGAAGCCATACTCCAGGAATACCTAGGGGACAGAGGGACAGACAGAAAAGGTACAAAAACTAAAAACACAGGCAGAAAGTAGGTTTACATTATGATGAAACTATTGTAGAGCTAGATACTGTTAGAGATCTGAATTCAAACTTTTAAAAAAAGAATATTTTATTTAAGCTGTTCAGACTGACCTGCTGCTTGAGTATGGCGATGGTCGCGTGGGGGGGGACTTTCACTGTGACACAACAGGAAGATGAAGAATCTTCGACCACTACAGCCAAGCTTTCACAGAAAGATACAATCGTCATGAACTACTAAATATGCATTTCCTGTCATCGCACCAGTTCACACAATATTCAGACTTCTTCAATAACTTCCTGTTCTATTACCCAGTAACTCGTTTGCTTTTAACTCTCTCACCTAAGCTCCGTGTCTCCGTAGCTCCTCTCAGAGGGCCGGATCTTCAGCTCTGCCTGCTGACGAGCCAGGGTGGCAGCGTAGATGGAGGCCGCCTGGATGTCACCAGCCTCGATGGCCCTGGTCAGCTCAGCACACATCTCCTCTACAGATGAATGGACACAAGGTTGAAACACAGAGTCCGGGACAGTGAGCAATTGAAAAAAAGAGTAGAAACTTGGCCAATACACTACTGTACACACACACACACACACACACACACACACACACACACACCCACTGAGGGCTACCTGTGCGTGGTAAGGAAGCGGAGCTGGGTGTCTCCAAGGCCTCCAGAGGAAGTTGTCGGTCATCGGTGGGAGGGCTGTCGGACACTGAGGGGTCAGGAGAGGAGAAGACGGGGGACTCAGGTTATTAGAGCACAGCAAAGATTGGAGGAGAAGACAGTGGAACATCTGATCAAAGGGAACAGAGGCAGGAAGAAAGTAGACTAACCCCTGTGTGCCTCTCTGAGTGATGACATCACCACGGTGGCCCACTCCTGAGCCTCCTGCTCGCAGCGGAAGTTGAAGCTGATGCGGTCGTGAGGGGGCATGAACAAACTCAGCTCGTGGCATTTTGGCGATTTCACCTCATAGTGCACCGACCTCAGGTCAAACTCTGCAATGGACTGGAAGAGAGAAGAAGAGTGATGCTCATTTTATCACACTGAAATTGGCTGCCTACCACTCTTTGTTTCATGGTAGTATGTTGACTTTAGGTATTGCATTGATGTCATGTTGGAATGACCTTTGAGCTCTGTTTTTGGGAGAATGATTGGACAGCACTGCAGCCTATAGACCTAGTCAGTGGGAATGCCTTTGGAAAGTATTCAGACCCCTTGACTTTTCCACATTTCTAAAATGGATTAAATAAATAGAAATCTTCAATCTACACACAATATCCAATAATGACAAAGCGTAAACAGGTTTTTAAAAAACAGAAATACCTTATTTACATAATTATTCAGACCCTTTGCAATAAGACACAAAATTGAGCTCAGGTGCATCCTGTTTCCATTGATCATCCTTGAGATGTTTCTACAACTTGATTGGAGTCCACCTGTGGTATATTCAATTGATTGGACATGATTTGGAAAGGCACAGACCTGTCTATATAAGGTCCCACAGTTGACAGTGCATGTCAGAGCAAAAACTAAGCCATGAGGTCAAAGGAATTGTCCGTTGCGCTCCGAGACAGGATTGTGTCAAGGCACAGATCTGGGGAAGGGCACCAAAAACACAGTGGCCTCCATAATTCTTAAATGGAAGAAGTTTGGAACTACCAAGACTCTTCCTAGAGCTGGCTGCCCGTCCAAACTGAGCAATCGGGGGAGAAGGGCCTTGGTCAGGGAGGTGACCAAGAACCCAATGGTCACTCTGACAGAGCTCTAGAGTTGCTCTATAGAGATGGGAGACCCTTCCAAAAGGACAACCATCTCTGCAGCACTCCACCAATCAGGCCTTCATGGTAGAGTGGCCAGACGGAAGCCACTCATCAGTAAAAAGGCACATGACAGCCCGCTTGGAGTTTGCCAAAAGGTCTGATGAAACCAAGATTGAACTCTTTGGCCTGAATGCCAAGAGTCACGTCTGGAGGAAACCAGACACCATCCCTACGGTGAAGCATGGTGGTGGCATCATGCTGTGGGGATGTTTTTCAGCGGCAGGGACTGGAAGACTAGTCAAGATCGAGGCAAAGATGAATGGAGCAAAGTACAGAGAGAGATCCTTGATGAAAACCTGCTCCAGAGCGCTCAGGACCTCAGACTGGGGCGATCGTTCACCTTCCAACAGGACAAGCACACAGCCAAGACAACGCAGGAGTGGCTTTAGGTCTCTGAATGTCCTTGAGTGGCCCAGCCAGAGCCTGGACTTGAACCCGATCGAACATCCCTGAAAATTGCTGTGCAGCAACGCTCCCCATCCAACCTGACAGAGCTTGAGAGGATCTGCAGAGAAGAATGGTAGAAACTCCGCAAATACATGTGCCAAGCTTATAGCATCATACAAGAATACTCAAGGCTGTAATCACTGCCAAAAGTGTTTCAACAAAGTACTGAGTAAAGGGTCAGAAATACTTATGTAAATGTGATCAGTTGTTTTTTTTTAAATATAAATTAGCAACATTTTCTAAAAACCTGTTTGTGTTTTGTCATTAGAATAAGGCTGTAACCTAACAGAGAGACAAGGGGTCTGAATACTTTCCGAATGCACTGTACCGGTCAAGTTTTACAAAAACCTACTCATTCAAGGGTCTTTATTCTTACTATTTCCTACATTGTAGAATAATAGTGAAAACATCAAAACTATGAAATAAAACATATGGAATCATGTAGTAACCAAAAAAAAGTGTTAAACAAATACAAATATTTTATTTGAGATTCTTCAAAATAGCCACCCTTTTCCTTTGACAGCTTTGCACACTCTTGGAATTCTCTCAGCCAGCTTCACCTGGAATGCTTTTCCAACAGTCTTGAAGGAGTTCCCACATATGCTGAGCACTTTTCCTTCACTCTGCGGTCCGACACATCCCAAACCATCTAAATTTGGTTGAGGTCGGGGGATTGTGTTGGCCAGGTCATCTGATGCAGCACTCCATCACTCTCCTCCTTTGTAAAATCGCCCTTACACAGCCTGGGCGTGTGTTTTGGGTCATTGTCCTGTGGGAAAAACAAATGATTGTCCCAATAAGCGCAAACCAGATGGGATGGCGTATCACTGCAGAATGCTGTGGTAGCCATGCTGGTTAAGTGTGCCTTGAATTCTAAATAAATCACAGACAGTGTCACCAGCAAAGCAACCCACACCATAACACCTCCTCCATGCTTTATGGTGGGAAATACACATGCGGAGATCATCCGTTCACCCACACCGCGTCTCACAAAGACAGCGGTTGGAACAAAAAAATCTCAAATTTGGACAAATTTCCACCCGTCTAATGTCCTTTGCTCGTGTTTCTTGGCCTAAGCAAGTCTCTTCTTATTATTGGTGTTCTTTAGTAGTGGTTTCTCTGTAGCAATTTGACTATGAAGGCCTGATTCACACAACCTCCTCTGAACAGTTAATGTTGAGTTGTGTCTGTTACTTGAACCATGTGAAGCATTTATTTGGGCTGCAATTTCTGAGGTTGGTAACTCTAATGAGTTCATCCTCTGCAGCAGCTCTGGGTCTTCCATTCCTGTGGCGGTCCTCATGAGAGCCAGTTTCATCATAGCGCTTGATGGTTTTTGCAACTGCACTTGAAGAAACTTTCAAAGTTCTTCAAATGTTCTGTATTGACTGACCTTCATGTCTTAAAGTAATGGTGGACTGTTGTTTCTCTTTGTTATTTGAGCCGTTCTTGCCATAATATGGACTTGGTCTTTTAACAAATAGGGCCATCTTCTGTATACCACCCCTACCTTGTCACAACACAACTGATTGACTCAAACGCATTAAGGAAAGAAATTCCAGAAATTAACTTTAAACAAGGCACACCTGTTAATTGAAATGCATTCCAGGTGACTACCTCATGAAGCTGGTTGAGATAATGCCAAGAGTGTGCAAAGCTGTCATCAAGGTTAAAGGGTGGATATTTGAAGAATCTCAAATATTAAATATACTGTGATTTGTTTAACACTTTTTTGGTTACAACATGATTACATGTGTGTTATTTCATAGTTTTGATGTCTTTACTATTATTCTCTAATGTAGACAGAAAACCCCTTGAATGAGTAGGTGTTCTAAAACTTTTGACCAGTAGTTTATACTGGACAAAAATACAAAGTGTTGGTCCTATATTTCATGAGCTGAAATAAAATATCCCAGAAATGTTCTATACGCACAAAAGCTTATTTCTCTCAGATTTTGTGCACAAATTTGTTTACATCCCTGTTAGAGCATTTTGTCCTTTGCTAAGATAATCCATCCACCTGACAGCTGTGGCATATCAAGAAGCTGATTAAACAGCATGATTGTTACACAGGTGCACCTTGTGCTGGGGACAATAAAAGGCCACTCTAAAATGTGCAGTTTTGTCACACAATACAATGCCACAGATGTCTCAAGATTTGAGGGTGCATGCATTCGACATGCTGACTGTAGGCATGTCCACCAGAGCTGTTGCCAGATAATTGAATGTTAATTTCCCTACCATAAGCCGCCTCCAACGTCATTTTAGAGAATTTGGCAGTACGTCCAACCGGCATTACAACAGCAGACCACGTGTAACCACGGCAGCCCAGGACCTCCACATCTGGCTTCTTCACCAGCGGGATGGTCTGAGCCACCCGGACAGCTGATGAAACTTTGGGTTTGCACAACTGAAGAATTTTTGCACAAACTGTCTGAGACAGTCTCAGGGAAGTTCATCTGCATGCTTGTCATCCTCCCCAGAGTCTTGACCTGACTGCAGTTCGGTGTCGTAACCGACTTCAGTGGGCAAATGCTCACCTTTGATGAGTACTGGCACGCTGGAGAAGTGTGCTCTTCACAGATGAATCCAGGTTTCAACTGTACCGGGCAGATGGCAGACAGCGTGTATGGCGTTGTGTGGGCGAGCGGTTTGCTGATGTCAACATTGAACAGAGTGCCCCATAGTGGGGTTATGATATGGGCAGACATAAGCTAAGAACAACGTAAACAAATAGCATTTTATCGATGGTAATTTGAATGAGATACCGTGACGAGATCCTGAGGCCCATTATTGTGCCCTTCATTCTCTGCCATCACCTCATGTTTCAGCATGATAATGCACAATCCTGTTGCAAGGATCTGTACACAATTCCTGGAAGCTGAAAATGGCCAGCATACTCACCAGACATGTCACCCATTGAGCATGTTTGGGATGCTCTGGATCGACGTGTACAACAGCGTGTTCCATTTCCCGACAATATCCAGCAACTTTGCACAGCTATTGAAGAGGAGTGGGACAACATTCCACAGGCCACAATCAACAGCCTGATCAACTCTATGCTAAGGAGATGTGTCACGCTGCATAAGGCAAATGGTGGTCACAAGATACTGTCTGGTTTTCTGATCCATGCCACGAGCTTTAAAAAAAAGTGACTAACAGATGTATATCTGTATTCTCAGTCATGTGAAATCGGTAGATTATGGCTTAATTTATTTATTTCAATTGACAAATTTCCTTATATGAACTGTAACTCAGTCAAATCTCTTGCGTTTATATTTTTGTTCGGTGTATTTTGTTGAACTATAAAATTGTTTCAAATAACTGACAGTTCAATGCATGACAGCCAAAGGTTAGCATGAAACCAGCGGTGACCCTCTGTACACATGTCTGCCTGCCTGCCTTGGTAACGCTGGTAATAATAAAACATCACGTGACATGTAACTTTACTCCATCGAGTTTTAGCTGACAATTTAAAAAACTATTTTTAATGAACACCATTTTGTAATTTGTCAAAAGCAATAAACATTATTTGTCAACATGGCTGACAAATGAAATGAATTGAAATCCGCCTTTAACCCTTCTCTCTTACCACACTCCGACCCGTTGTTCCGCTGGTGTCCCGTAGCGTGAGACGGAATTCCCCGGACTTCCCGGGGTCCATACTGAGCTGTAGACGGAGTGACTCATCACCTGCCCCAGGAAGACACAGCGGCCGAATACCAGAATGGCAAACTGATACCCGTACCGACATCAAGACGGTATGGCAGCCAGTTTGTGAGGCCCCATAGCCAGGGATAGATGAGGACGGGTCCGGCGGTGGGGTGTGAGTAGTCCACCCGCCTGAGCTCAGCGACATTCCACCAACAGCCTCATGCAGTGTTTGGAGACGTCAAGACACCGTTCCCGGTGTGTTTACCACCACGCCAATATTGCCAGCAACGATTGCTATTAGTATTCCAATAAAATTTGCAGTTTCATCGTAGTCCCTCCATTTACCAAGCTCACAACAACAGAACCGATGAACGACCAGCTACCAGGAAGTGCGCACTCTGTGTCACTGTTTGTTTGGCTGGCTCTCTCGTGCTGCCAGTGCCAATCATTTGCGCCCCCACACGTTGTAGCCATGTACTGCACAACATGGCTTTTCTGCAGGTCCAAAAACGTTTAATTTCCTACATTTCTCAAAATCAGGTTCACAAATATACAGTATATGTGATGTACTCCTATACTAAATTGTATACGTATTTTTTAAACTTGGACCTGCAAATTGTAGTGGAGACAATTGCGTATATGGTTGACCTACTTTCAAAAAGACATTAGCAGATAGAAATGTCTGAGGACTGCAGCACTAATGTCATGCCATCAAAATGTTGCTTTTTTGGCCCCATAGTTGTAGTCCAACAACTCAAACAGCTTGTAATCCAGTGTTCCTTCATTTAGGCCTGGTGAAACAGCGACCCCCATTGTTTACCTTCATGTGTGCGCCAGTGGAAATAGAATACACATCCATTGAAGATGCCTGGAAAAGTCAACATCGTATACCTGCACTCACATACTGAAATGGGGGAAGTCTGGTCCGCTCTGGTCACTTCCTCTTGCTGTACGGAGCTCAGTCAACCAGCCTGGTCCTGAGATGTGCGTAAGGGAATTTCCAATTTGGTACACCCAATTTATAACCTAAATCCAATGACATGGAATTCAAGTTAGTTGACAGCTCAACCAAATGTAAATCGAAACTAGACGTTGAAATGACGTCTGTGCCCATGGGATAGCACTGTCATGTCGGTTACAGTTTATGTTTTCACAAATTGTTGTTATCGATAAATATTTTCTTATGTCAGAAAAAGTAAACATTGTCTGAAGTTGCTGTTTGGTTTTTCCGGACCCTGACATTGGAGTCAGTCTTAATTAACCCCTTCCCTCCCGTACCATCATTGTATGAGGGCAATTTGAGTGTCACATCTGTTCAGTGAGTTCAATATTTACCTTTGTTTGCACTTCCGTTCAAAACAAAGCCACTGGTGTTATAGTTCCGACCCAAACCCTGACTTAATGTTACACATCAATATGAAATAAACAGTGCTAACTGGTATGAGTGTACATTTTTGAACATTTCCCTGAAGAATATTAAAATAAATCAAAGCAACTGCATTCACCCATAGCTCGAAGACGCCAGATCATCACTATTCAATTTAAGTTGGTAAATAGTATGTTGCGTTGTCATCAAATACACTTGGAATAAGCCAACCCTTGAAACCCTATTGTTGATTGATGGCGGAAATAAAGATACATGTATTACTTTTGGCAAATTCAGCCCACCAGCTATGTGAAAGCTAGCAGGATACATAGATCCTTAATAGAAACTAGGTTGAGTCATACAAAAAATTCCCAGCAGTTAGTGAGTGTTTGATCTCTGTATACTGAGTTTACAAAACATTAAGAAAACCTGCTCTTTCCATGACATAGACTGACCAGGTGAATCCAGATGAAAGCTAAGATCCCTTATTGATGTCACTTGTTAAATCCAATCAGTGTTGATGAAGGGGAGGAGAGTTAAAGAAGGATTTTTCAGCCTTGAGACAATTAAGACATGGATTGTGTATCGTTCAGAGGGTGAATGGGCAATATTTAAGTGCATTTGAACAGGTTATGGTAGTAGGTGCCAGGCATACTGGTATATGTCAAGAACTGCAACACTGCTGCGTTTTTCATGCTCAACAGTTTCCAGTATGTATCAACAATGGTCCACCACCCAAAGGACAGGAGGGGACTCAATATTAGGAAGGTGTTCTTAATGTTTGGTATGCTCAGTGTATATCCCTCTCCCACAGGGCAGTCCATTGAGGAGATATACCGGTCTGCTAATGTGTTCCTGGAGAGGGGTGCCATGTTTCACTATGATGAGCCCCTGGGCCTGCCCGATATACCCTGCATAACCTTCTGCTCCCGAAAGAAAGACAGCAGATCAGGGCTGGGATTCAATCAAACCCAGTAGCTACCAAAAAAAAAACAATGGCGTAAATACAGAAATGCTAGTTTGTTTGCATTGAGCCCCATGTAAAAAATTTAAAAAAGCACCCTTAAAAAGTACATATTAAGTATTTCTCTTGCATTAAATGCACTTCACGTTACAGGGTGGGAAAGTGTTTGCTATGCTGTTAAATGCATTGATAGGATAGATAGACAGGTGCATTAGCAGGATGCACCGTAGCACAATGGTGTGCAGAAGGGAATTATACATTTTATAGATTCATGATTAATATAAAGGTTTGGTTCACTTGGATGTGTTTCTTAAACTTTAAAATAGGGTGTATTTATTTGCAGAACTGATTGTTTATGAAAAACCATTTAAGTTGAATCTGGACTACCTACCATGGGTGAAAATGTTGCTCTTATATTGTGAAGTACCTATTTGGACACATTCCTGTGAAGTGCATGTTATAACCTCATTCTTCCTCTGCTCCCCTCTTCAGAGATGACTTGATGTGCATGCTGTTGTGGTGAACCAAAATGGCTACCACATTGCCTGCTTCAATCTCACTTTAATAAAAAAAATAGGCCAAGGAGAAGGTTTAATGTGAATTAGATTACGTAGGGGGGAAAGGAATAAATACATTGTGACCACACAATTATGTACCGTTTTTGGATAGTGTGTGTAAATGTTACTGACATACTGTAACTCATGATGTACTTAGATATTAGCTGTTTGCAACACTAAAGATTAGTAATTTCATAATTGTATATATTTTATAATTTCAGTTTGTGACAAAACAAGCAATGTAGAGAATCATTGTACCATCTAAACCACTGAAATATCATTTCAATTTCCAAAAATATTGTACTTTCAGCTGTTTGAAGCTGGTGTACAAAACCGAAAGTAAAAAATGCAAAGGAAATTTAACAACAGAAAGCATAGAAATAATGCATATAGACTTGCTTTCAATGAGAATGACAGATCTATAACTAACATTTCTATGTGAATTTGGTCGTCACCTCAAAAATTACATATTGCAGTTTTAAGCCTTGTCCTGGATTTACAACCCCTTTGAATTAAGAATCTCCCATAAAAATACTTCTTCTTAGTCTAGGACTAGGCTTAATCTGTGTCCGGCAAACTGGCCCATAGTGAACACAAGATGAAATGCTTGATTCAAATAGACCTGCACCATAATTCAAATAGCATGCATTAGATCCATGATTTGTGAAGGTGCATAATATCTGTCCAATTACAATTTGTTAATGTATAAATTCTGTATTAAATGAGTTCTTTGCCATTTGCTCTGAATTTCAGGTTCTCCGATTCTGTTCATTGATACAGAGTTCAACATACAGTAGAACAAGTTATGTTTATAAAAGTTCTGACTACTGGTGATTTCAAAATGACAACTCGTTCTTAAAATAAAAGCTTCAAAGGCAAAAATGACCTCTGTCCGAAATATACTCTCTGATTATGCAATCCCCTACAGAAGGGTAGTAAGCATACATCAGCAGTTTCCCATTTCGCCCACTAGATGTCCTACTCTTTCCAATGTGACAGTAGAGAAATACACAACGTTCCATGCCAAATGTGAGAAGTTCCTTGGTTTTATTGTTGACATAATAATGTGGGGACACACTCTTTTCACGCCACTTCGATACATCTATGACCGGAAGTGATTTTCCCTAACCCTTTTCCTAACCTTAACCGGGTTAGGCCGTCATTGTAAATAAGAATTTGTTCTTAACTGACTTGCCTAGTTAAATAAAGGTTAAAGAAAAATAAAATAAAACCTAATTCTCCTAACCTGCTAAATTAATGATTCTAACTTGCTACGTTACTCCTCCTAACCTGCCATGAAAAAGTAACTTCCAGTCATAGCTGTACAACGTGGTGTGAAAAAAGTGTTTCTCAACAATGTGTGAACCCGTTACTGTATCCTGTTTAAATCCATGTCACTGTTTTATTAGTCATCAGTAAAGGTGCCCTGTGGTCGAATTGAACACTGATACTATTTTAGCTGGATGTTGATACATTGTCGCTTTTGTTGATTGCATATGTGAATTTGGATACAATGTTATAGGCTATATATTATTATTGTTTCCATATATTTCACTTTTTATTGTCTTTACAGACAAATTTTGTCTTTGTCAAACACTTCAATGTGTGGACATTCCAAGCAGAATATGCTTATTTTTGGCTTAAGGGTCACTTTTGCAGAAGGATTGAGTCTGTTTTCAGCACCAGTCACTGATATTGATACTGCTAAAAGTATTTCCTGTTGCCATAGATTCAAGAGGTTCACGCCAAAATGTAAGGTCTTCAGTAGACCAGTAGATCAGTTTCAAAATGATTAAAAAATAAATGCATTGAGGCTGGCTTTCAAAACTCAAGTTGGTCTTATGTTGGATTGCCTGTGTCTGATGCACTTTGTGCTGGCCTTTGCTCTCATGTTTGTCTGAAAGGTGGCAACTGGAAAGCATCCTCAATAACAGGTGTGGAGCCATAGCAATCGTCCCTACAGTTCTGCACAAGGTTGAACTGTCTCACCCCAGCCGAAGTGACCGCCATTTTGGTGACTCATGTCATGACCGAACCACACACACACACACACACACACACACACACACACACACACACACACACACACACACACACACACACACACACACACACACACACACACACACTGAGACTAGCAAACAGGTCAATGATTAACTCCTCAAGCCAGGAACACATGCACCTCACTCACACCACTATCACTTTCCACATGAAGCATGGTAAGAGAAGGGCTGTATTCCTAAAAAAGTTGTTTACATGATGTTCATGTACTGCTACTGCTGTAACAAATCCCAAGGTTGTTTCATCACAGATTGTGTGATGGCCTCTGGGCATAGACTTTAGTAGGACAGACAGCCACGCTGCAGAGCAGGTCAGATCTCAAAGCACTCGAGCACTCCAAACTATTTGAATCCCTTGACAGGGTTGAATGAGGCTTCATGTTACTGCTTACTCTCTCTCTCTCTCTCTCTCTCTCTCTCTCTCTCTCTCTCTCTTGTCCTCCCCTCCCACACACACTCTCTCTCTCTCTCTCTCTCGTCCTCCCCTCCCTCTCTCTCTCCCCTTCCCCCTCACTCTTCTATCCTACTACTGTTCAAACTTGCAAACATCTCGTTTGTCACCTTTTCTTCCCCCTAATATCAGGATAGTGTCAGCATAGGCAATAAAGGTTTCACATTTATCCAGAGAAAACAATTTAAAATAAGTGTTTCTTATTGGACAAGCCCAGGTGGTCCCTCCCTGTTTCAGTCTGTTTTCTTCCGTTCGGTGCCCAATGAACACAGCCCATGTGATAGGTCCTTCAAAAGGGTATAGTTGTGATTTGGGGTTGGGGAAACCTCTCCAACCAGTAGGAACCAAGCTGACAAGAAACCTTCCTAGAACATAAAGAACATTTACACCTAGTTCCTGGTTGGTTAGATAATAACCTTCTAACGTTATTTGAATATTCCTATTCAGGGATGGAATTAAATTAGAGTTCTTGAAATGTTGCTAGACTGTCTTTGAGAAATGTTGTGGAAAAAACGCCTGTTGCCTAAGAGAGTTCAATGGAGGAATGAGTCAGGCTCTATTGCACTGACCTGTCATCTCTCCAAAATCCCAATAACACACTGGGCACACCACGTCATTTCAATGTTGATCAGTGAAATTAAAACCTATTTTCACCCACTCAAAAAGACAGAAAAAAGTTTGTTGAATTCCCAATGTTCCTCAACCATGCAAAAGCACAACTAAATTCCAATGGCAAATACATTTCTGATTTTTGGTTTAGTTGTCACCTAAATGTGTTATCACTTGCTTTCAACCATTTAAAAGCACAACAAAGGAATACAAGGAATTCAAATAGGAATTCAAATAGGAATACAATATCAGATATTTTGTTAATTTATACAATTTAATGTGTTATCACTGTGCTTTATCTAATCGCAGAACCAAATGACCAGTATTGCAGTTGAGATTACATTAAAGTACATGGTGCAAGTGATCAATGCCATTTGAGATTCTGCACAGATTAGTATAGCAATTGTAAAGCTCTCCACAGACATGTGACCTTTGCATGCTATCTTGAACATACAATCTTTCTATGATTACATTTGTTGTTACAGTAACCTCAAAATGCAGACATGGTTGTGTTACTCATTTTAAAGTTGAATAAATATGGTTACATTAGTTTGTAAGATAGCTTTAACTTTAGGCTATTTACTGTATTACAAAAGTGACATTGAATTGTGTTTGGTTGTCATCTCAACCAAATATCAACATTTGAAGGAGATGTTTTTTCTGCTTGCATAGTTTTATCTGTGCCACTGAGTCTGGCATTAATTCCAGTTTGTCTACAAATTAATAATTGATATGTTGGATTCACGTCTCCATTTCAACCAAAAATGAAAGTTAAAGAACAGGACTAAATCAAATCAAACTTTAAATGCACTTTAAATACAGTTTGATATCATTTAGTCCTATTCTTTAACTTAGATTTTTGGTTGAGATGGAGATGTGAATCCAACATATTTATTATTAACTTGTAGATTCCATTGGTAATCAACCAAAGCTTGAAACCCTAGGTCTATAGGTATTTTCTATTCTTCACTCCTGGGCTGAATTTAAACAATAGCTGTTGATGACTTCGCAAATGCTATATAGGCCTAAATAGCATCATTGATATGATTGATGGTTACATTTCATTTGCTCTGTTAAACATACCCTTTGGAATGACTTCGATAGCAACAGTGAATCTATTTAGTGGAGATTTCTCAATAATCCCTCTCATGATAGCACATTGGTAGTAGTCAGTGACAAATATCAAAGTTCAGCAGGGCTTGATTAAAACCAAAAGGATACCTGTAGATAGATCAACTCATCACTAGGAGGTGCTGTCCAGCTTATTGTTTTTTCTTATTGTAGATATTACGTTGAAGATCTGATGATGTTTCAAAGGTTGAATATTGGTTACCATGATGACATAATCCTGTGGTTGAAATTTTAGTTGAGGGTGATGACTTTTTGCAAATCCAATGTATTTTCCACGTAGACTCCACGTCACAATACATTGACAAATTCATTTGAAACAACGTTGATTTAACCAGTTTGTGCCCAAAAGAAAGAGCCGTTACTAAAGGGAGAGAGGACATTCTTCTTGTGGCTAATATATACTGTAGTTGCCCAATGTAATTGTTGCTATTCTCTTCACCTCTCCATTTCCATGTATTCCATACAAACTATTTTATGAATTGGCACAAAGGTAGATTAAATGCACTTCAATCAGTAACCTTTCTCTTGGGGTCAAGGGTGTTATAGACATAATAACCAAATTGTGATTTATTTGTAATTAATGTAATACAAATTAAAACATAAATGGATGACAGATGGATGAGGTTGTTTGCAAAACATTTGAGATATCACAACTTCACTCATCCTCATATTCCAAGTTATTTTTTTAGCCAAAGAGACCATACACTTTAAAATGGACTTAATTAAGGGCAAACTGCGACTAAGAAGTGGGTGCACACTATGTTTTCGTGCATATTGCGCCCAGTAATAAAGAATGAATCAGCAAGTTATAAAGAGAGAATTTACAAGTTGCCCTCATGCACGAAGAGTCTCTGGGCAGCTATAGTGCAGTGCAGCCTGCAAGGCAAACAACTGTTACCTACAAATCATCCGTCACCAATGGAAACCGGTTTTTCACCACTCCCCCTGTCCTCTTTGCATTTACTTACAAGCACATGCTGGAGCCAGCCAGGGCAACATCTTTAACAACCTGTTTACTGTACTTCACATAACTACTTTCTTTAAGCATAAAGTCAATTTCTGCAACACATATATGTGTAAAAAATGCAATAAAAGTTTTAAGCAGTTAAATAGACTCCATAGGAAAGAAAAGTAGACAGTCAGTCCACAGCCAGTTGAGTAAGTGCAGCATGTGCTTGTCATCCCCCACACAACCAACAGGTGTTTATCTCATGTGACTGTCGATGGTGCGAGGGTAGAGTCAAATACAGTGTAATTACTGTTTGAACAGGAAGACAGCGTCAAATGGTTTTTAAAGTTAAAACATAGTGACCCATATGCGTCGAGTGCTATCAACTTTTTCGACTCATTTAGAAAAATGCGCTCGCGCGCGGTTCAGACCAGTCTGGAACTTGTTTTACAGAATGTGAGATGCTGTGGTCGCCTCGCCCACGATGGATGAATCCACCCTTTTGTTGCTGTCGAATTGGGATAGTTGTTCCCAGCAACGGGGTTGAAGCCATGATTACGTTCAATAAATAACATCACTCTCATTTTCGTGGGTTTTGTGACTGAAGAAAGGCACACTGCCATTTCTAGCAATTAAAATACGCACGTGCGCGCGCACGCAATCTCAACTGTTGACCACCATCATGTATAGGCATGCTACAGGTCTTACTTGAAACTCAAGTCAAATTGATGAAATTGTCTTTTATTATCATAAAATCACATACAGCTTTTTAAAATGCCTATTTGAGAGTTTTGATGGAAGATCATCAAGTTTGAACAACCTAAATGTTGAATTGTTATTTAGCATGAAAGCCCTTGAAGACAAAGACTGATACCATCAGGGGAAAGGCAACATGTTTGTAAATCAGCTCAAGGCAAGCATGCACAGCAGCTTGAAACTAAATGTGCTAATTGCACTAAAATATAAATCATTATTTTGCTATGGCTAATTGTTTGTCAATATTGTTCATTGGAATTTGAAAGTAAACACTATTAGATTAGTGATATAATGTAATTACTTTTCATCACAGGCTCATGAGGCTGATACTGTGAGTATTTCCTTTATATAGGCTAGGCACTGCAGAATGTGTGTGTATTTATGTTAAACATTCAAGTTTAAAAAAAAGTATATTTATAAACTACTTGACTTGGACAGAAATAGGTGCCGGTAGTGTTTATATTTAGGTGCAGGAGCTCCACAATAGTTTTGAGGTAATATTCTATAAAAGTAACAGGAGCTCAAGCAGTAGAACATTTGAGATGTCGGTACTCAGCTCTGGTGAGCTCCTGTCCAAGTCAAGCACTGTTTTTAAAACTAAATTGATGCACATTATGAATGTGTAAGAAGGTCCATATTTGCCTTTAATTGAATAGCTCACCAATCATTCTTTAACTCTGCATTGGGAAATACAGTACCTTCAGAAAATATTCACACCCCTTGACTTTTTGCACATTTTATTGTGTTACAGCCTAAAATTAAATTAGATTAAATAGAGATTTTTTTTGTCACTAGCCTACACACGATACCCCATAATGTCAGAGTGAAATGATGTTATTCAAAGTTTTTACAAATGAATTAAAGATTAGAAGCTCAAATGTCTTGAGTCAATAAGTATTCAACCCCTTTGTTACGGAAGCCTAATATGTTCAGGAGTAAACATGTGCTTAACAACTTACAATAAGTTGCATGGACTCTGTGTGCAATAATAGTGTTTAACATGATTTTTGAATGACTGCCTTGTCTCTGTATCCCACACATACAATTATCTATAAGGTTCCTCAGTTGAGCAGTGGATTCCAAACACAGATTCAACCACCAAGACAAGGGAGGTTTTCCAATGGCTCACAAAGAAGGGCACCTATTGCTAGATGGGTTTTTAAAAAAAGCAGACATTGAATATCCCTTTGAGCATGGTGAACTTATTAATTACACTTTGGATGGTGTATCAATACACCCAGTCACTACAAAGATACAGGCGTCCTTCCTAACTCAGTTGCTGGATAGGAAGGAAACCACTCTGGGATTTCACCATGAGGCCAAAGGTGACTTTAAAACACTTATAGAGTTTAATGGCTGTGATAGGAGAAAACTGAGGATGGATCAACAACATTGTAGTTACTTCAAAATACTAACCTAATTGACAGAGTGAAAAGAATGAAGCCTGTACTGAATAAGAATATTCCAAAGCATGCATCCTGTTTACAACAAGGCACTAAAGTAATACTGCAAAAAATGTGGTAAAGCACTTAACTTTCTGTCCTGAATACAAAGTGTTATGTTTGCAGAAAATCTAATACAACACATTACTGAGTACCACTCTCCATATTTTGAAGCATAGCGGTGACTGCAACATGTTATGAGTATGCTTGTAATTGTTAAGGATTGGAAGTTTTTCATGATAAAAAAGAAACAGAATGGAGCTAATCACAGGAAAAAGCCTAGAAGAAAACCTGGTTCAGTCTGCTTTCCACCAGACACTGGGAGATTACTGAACCTTTCAGCAGGACAATAACCTAAAACACAAGGCCAAGTCTACACTGGAGTTGCTTACCAAGAAGAAAAGGAATATTCCTGAGTGTCTGAGTTAAAATTTTGACTTAAATCTGCTTGAAAATCTATGACAAGACCTGAAAATGGTTGACAGAGCTTGAAGAATTTTAAGCTCTTAGGGGTGTGAATATTTATGTAAAAGATTATTTTCTGTATTTCATTTTCAATAAATTTGCTAAAAAATCTAAAAACATGTTTTCACTTTGTCATTATGGGGTATTGTGTGTATATGGGCGAGATTTTTTTTAAATACATTTTGAATTCAGGCTGTAACAACAAAATGTGGAATAAATCAAGGGGTATTAATACTTTCTGAAGGCACTGTATGCTAGGTATCTTCTTAGATTAGCTATACAAATAAGATCTAAGATCTCACTCCCAAAATCATATGTTTGCCAGATGTTTTAAAACCTTCTGAAGTGGTCTATCGAGATGAGTCCATGTCCCATGCCTCAACCCCATATTAATAGGAAAGCTAAGCACCATCTAATTTCTTTATTTTATTTGGTGCAGATCTTTTCCATTCAGTTGGGGTTGATTGAGCATACAGCTGGATAGAGCCTAGAGTTGAACTTAGAATGTTTAGTGATCAATGGTCAGATCAATTTCCAATAAGTGTCTCCATAAGTGTCATACGAATGATGTGATGCAAACAAAATTACAATCTGTTCATCATATTTTTGTTGTTGTTGAAATCTAGCACTAAAAACATCCCAAATTAGCATCCTTATTATCTATCATTCCTGAAGCATCACTAGGCCTATATGCTTGGCAATGGCTATGGATGTTTAGGTTAGGTATAATCAACAGAAGCCACAATGACCAAACTCTCTCTAGGCTAGGCCTATCCTCTCACATTTACTATTCAGTTCATTAGGCCTAAATGAAAGTTGTTCGTCTAGATTTATATTAATTAGTAGCCTAATGTATCTGACTTCATCTCAATGGGGCCCAGACAGTGTGAGTGAGGGCTGTGCAGGCTCCTACCAGTTCAGCTGCATAGAGGGGAGGGAATGTTCTGTCGGCCAGTGGTTGATGAGTAAAGGCACAGGGAGGGGTCTGTATCCAGAGAGGAGGGCTTGGAGGAATGTGGGAGTATGCCAGCACCAGTTGAAACTAAATTTAACAATTGAAACTAGTTAAATATAGTTTGCTTATGCATCCATCACTGGGTCCTGTACCTACTTAAACATTATTTAATCATTACACTTACTTAAAAAATGATAGGTGTCTATTCTTGGTCGGCTTTTATTTTATAAAACGCATCTGTTCATCGTTCAAAGTTGCCCCATAAAGAAATGTTGATCAACAACAAAGTTCTAGAACTTTAAAGGGCTCGAGTTTCCTCGGCGTGCACTTCCTCTCTCGACAAGTTTTCATGTTGAGGGTACCAGGCCGATCGATAAAACTTTTTGCTCTTTTGAGACCCCTCCTGTAGAGATGCTTACTGGCTTAAGTCTTGTGGAAGCAGCCTCAGTAACACGTCCCCTTGGAGACTAGCAGGAGCAACACGTGATGCGTCTTACTTATCAGGTTAGGGGAGAGGAGAGAGCTGCGCTTTGGGGACGGTCAGAGAGGATAGCGAAATAAGTGTTTTCCTCTCGTCTCTGAACTCTTTCTTCTATCTTCCTTTTTAGGAATTTGGAAGAAAGAGGGGGGAACAAAGTTGTCGAACTTTGCACATCCTCAGAAACGCCATTTTGATTCCTCTCCGGAACAACTTTGCAGCTTCTTTTTTTTTTCTTAGCCCATCATCACCATTCACCATCATCAGTATGTCTCGGCGTAAGCAGCCCAACCCCAACAAAGTCAAACGTAAGTACCTAGCTAGCTTCTCGGCTTATTCTCTAAATTCTGCCTTATTTGTCTGGTTTAGTCGATATGTGATGTTAATTGCGTGTTTGGCGAAGTTTACAGTTGTTGTGACAAAGTTGTAAAACTTCGAAAAGCGACGTGGATAGGATAGTTTTCTCGACTCCCATTCGCTTCCTAGTTTCGCTGAGGACCTGATGCTCATCCATGATTAAAACGCTTGAGCGATGGAATTTCTCTTCCTTGTATGATTATTCGTAACCGACGAGGTTTAGTTACTCATCGCCACTTAAAATTAACAGCAATTGTTGGAGTTCTAACTTCCACCATCGGTAAAGTTTGTTTTATTTATGGGGGCTCGAGGTGGAGGTTCAAAGTCTGCTAGCTTGCTAACTAACCGCCTGTTGCTCCGCTCGAGCATCCATATCTTCAGTGCACTTTGATCGAAGCCTAGCTACAGCTTAGTGGCCATGTGTCGGTATAGCTAGTTACATTTTGACCTTGTCAAGTCGTTTTCGAAGCTTATTTGTTTTTCAAGAGTAGCCTGTGTGTTAATTCGATTTGTTCAATGGTTCGATATCATTATTTCTTAATTGTTCAGGAAGTAAACATAAGTTATCCGTACTCATCACGCCGCTTGTTATCCTAGTCTATATTTGTCCTAATTATTACATCACTAGAATTAAGATCGTCATTATTTGTCTTTTCACATAATAAAATTATCATTCAGTGATATATGCTAATTAATTTGGGATCATCTACGAGGTTGATGTGTAAAGTGTTTCTTGGTGATCATTTATGGTTTGTTTTAATTTTTGTTACTCTTAGACGCTCAAAAGTTACTCAAGTGAAGTGATGAACTGATGCGTTTTTGTCTCTTGTGGAACTGCAAAGTAGCGAGGGCTGGTTAGATAATGGTTGCTAGGCATTTTTGTCATTCGTCCCTTTGCTCTCGTCGACTACTGTGCGCATATAACCGCATTGGGTAAAAGTGTAACTTTGTCTCTACTGTGTTTCTCTGTTTGCAAAAAGTTCTCTGGTGATAGAGAAATTACCTGTTGATATTTGCATTGCATACTGTTTTGTTGGTGGTTGAAAATAGAAGCAACACGGTTTTGGAGCGCTCAGTGGTCGATGTTCCTCTTCTCTTGAGCTCTCTGACCACTTGGAAGAAGACAGGGAGGAGAGTGCTGATCCGGATGAGCAGTTCGCATTCCATTACGAAATTCTACACTGTAGTCGAGTAGGCCTACGACGACAGCGGGATCAAACGCACTCATTTTGCTGTAGGGAAACTCGCCATCCAAATCTAGACTCTCTATCAAAGATGGTGGGTTTATTTCAGTTGAAGAAATACTGAAGTGTGAATAGTTTAGTTGAATGTGTGATGAAACTAACACCTCAAGGCAACACGAGGGGACGATGGTGATAATGGTGGGGGTGGGGGTAGTAAGCAGGATGCTCAGTTGACTTAATTGCTTGAAGTGAATTGAGGAAAGCCTGATATAGGCTAGAGACATAACTTTGGTTTTTAAAAGTAGTTTTTCTGTGGTAGAGAAAGATGAGTCTGTCCTGGTTTAGGCCCTGCAGTCATACTCAAGCAAGGCCATGTAAATAAAATGGCAGACTAGATCAGAGGAGAATGCTTTTGCACTGTCAAGAAGACAGTTGGTTTAAAAATAAATAATGTAATCATCCCTCATAAATTATCATGTTCTTTTTGGAGGAAGTTATATAGATGGTGTGATTTGAATAAATGATCAATACATTTATTCTATACTAACTATTTTCTATTGAATTCTGAGCCTGGAGATACAGTTGAAGTGGGAAGTTTACATACACTTAGGTTGGAGTCATTAAAACTCGTTTTTCAAACACTCCACAATTTTCTTGCTAACAAACTATAGTTTTGGCAAGTCGGTTAGGACATCTACTTTGTGCATGACACAAGTAATTTTTCCAACAATTGTTTACAGACAGATTATTTCACTTATAATTCACTGTATCACAATTCCAGTGGGTCAGAAGTTTACTGTGCCTTTAAACAGCTTGGAAAATTCCAGAAAATGATGTCATGGCTTTAGAAGCTTCTGATAGGCTAATTGACATAATTTGAGTCAATTGGAGGTGTACCTGTGGATGTATTTCAAGGCCTACCTTCAAACTCAGTGCCTCTTTGCTTGACATCATGGGAAAATCAAAAGAAATCAGCCAAGACCTCAGATAAAAAATTGTTGACCTCCACAAGTCTGGTTCATCCTTGGGAGCAATTCCCAGACGCCTGAAGGTACCACGTTCATCTGTACAAACAATAGTATGCAAGTATAAACACCATGGGACCACGCAGCCGTCATACCGCTCAGGAAGGAGATGCGTTCTATCTCCTAGAGATGAACGTACTTTGTGCAAAAAGTGCTAATCAATCCCAGAACAACAGCAAAGGACCTTGTGAAGATGCTGGAGGAAACAGGTACAAAAGTACCTATATCCACAGTAAAATGAGACCTATATCGACATAACCTGAAAGGCCGCTCAGCAAGGAAGAAGCCACTGCTCCAAAACTGCCATAAAAAAGCCAGACACAAAATAGATGGCATCTTGAGAGAGGAAAATTATGTGGATATATTGAAGCAACATCTCAAGACATCAGATATGAATTTAAAGCTTGGTCGCAAATGGGTCTTCGAAATGGACAATGACCCCAAGCATACTTCCAAAGTTGTGGCAAAATGGCTTAAGGACAACAAAGTCAAGGTATTGGAGTGGCCATCACAAAGCCCTGACCTCAATCCCATAGAAAATCTGTGGGCAGAACTGAGAAAGCGTGTGTGAGCAAGGAGGCCTACAAACCTGACTCAGTTACACCAGCTCTCTCAGGAGTAATGGGACAAAATTCACCCAACTTATTGTGGGAACTTGTGGAAGGCTACCCAAAACATTTGACCCAAGTTAAACAATTTAAAGGCAATGCTACCAAATACTAATTGATTGTATGTAAACTTCTGACCCACTGAGAATGTGATGAAAGAAATAAAAGCTGAAAGAAATAATTCTCTCTACTATTATTCAGACATTTCATATTCTTAAAATAAAGTGGTGATCCTAACTGACCAACGACAGGGCATTTTTACTAGGATTAAATGTCTGGAATTATTAACTGAGTTTAAATGTATTTGGCTAAGGTGTATGTAAACTTCCGACTAAAACTGTAGTTGATGAATGATCGATGTGGAATCACACTTTAAAAGAGGAGGTCCCTTTGTATGTCCTCAGCTCTCCACCCTCCACAAGGTCTCCAAATCCACTGCATTATTGGTACTCATGACCCTTGCCTGTTGACAAAATAGACTAGCTATGGGTCTCAGTTTAGCCAAGGAGTCTGGAGGCAATTCAGTTTGAACAGTTAAAAAAAAAAATAAAAATCCTTGATGTGGGATGCATAGAGCTCAATAATGTTTGATTTTATGTGATGTTGACCAGTTGTAGGTAGTTACACATGCCAGAAGGCTAAAGGCATATTTGATGTGATAGGCTTTAATGTAGAAATGTTTGTTTTGTCTTCGGCCTAGATGGTCCTAATAATAACAATGTCATTATACACAGAGTGTACAAAACATGGACACCTGCTCTTTCCGTGAGATAGACTGACCAGGTGAATTCAGGTGGAAGCTATGATCCCTTATTGATGTCACTTGTTATATCCAATCAGTGTTGATGAAGGGAAGGAGACAGGTTAAATTGAGACATGGATTGTGTATGTGTGCCATTCAGAGGGTGAATGGGCAAGACAACAGATTTAAGTGCCTTTGAACAGGGTATAGAGTACCACAGTGTGGTATGGCATTTATTAGGATCCCCATTAGCTACTCTTCCTGGGATCCACATGAGGTCATAATGCGCATAAAACCTAGCTGTCAAACAAGGAAATGGTTCCAATAGTTTTTCCACCATTCATTTTTTTCCATAGGGGATTTTAGAAACACTTAAAATAAGGGCTGTGTTTCGCGTAGGTTTACCCTGGCGTGACGTTTTGATTAACTGTGTAAATCTCTCTAGGACAAGGTGACTTTTATCAATATATTCACCTCTATTTACCCCCCAAAAATGAAATGCTAATTAGCTGCTAATGTGGCGATCATAACGAACTACAAATGCTATGATGATCTGCATGAGACCGAAGCAAAAGGTAAGAATCTCTGGATTAACTGTCTAATGTTAGCTAAATTTAGTAATGAGTAAATTGGCTACATTTATTTTAAATTGACAATACTATGAACTGCCTTGTGCATGTTTTAAATTGACACAATACCTTTTTAGTAAAGATGTCAGCTAGAAATGACATGCAGGGATTTGTAGTTTTTCTTGATGTCTACTTTGACGCTTATTAGCATTTTCGGATCTGAGAGTAAATTGAGCCGATTATATTGATAAACGTCACCTTGTCTGAGAGAGATTTACATGGTTATCAAAATGTCACGCCAGGGTAAGCCTGCACAAAACACCGCCCTTATTTTAAGAGTTTCTAAAATTCCCTATTGGATAAATGAATGGTGAAAAAACTATTGGAACCATTTCCCTGTTTTGACCGCTAGGTTTTATGGGTATTATGGCACCTCCGCTGTGAGGCTCTATGGTAGTTGGTGCCAGGCCCACAGGTTTGTGTCAAGAACTGCAACGCTGCTGTTTTTTTTTTTTTTTACACTGAACAGTTTCCTGTGTGTATTATGAATGGTCCACCACCCAAAGGACATCCAGCCAATTTGACACAACTGTGGGAAGCATTGGAGTCAACAAGGGCCAGCATCCCTGTGGAACGTTTTTGACCCATTGCGAAGTCCACACCCTGATGAATTGAGGCTCTTCTAAGGGTAAAAGTGGGATGCAAGTCAAAATTAGGAACGTATCCTTAGTGTTTTGTACACTTAGTGAATATGGGCTGGTTAAAGAATTTAAATAAATAGGCCACTCAAGGGAATGATTAGTCCAACTAAACACTCGATAATATCCAGATGTGAACCATGGATTTTGTAGCATCACTGAAACGATAACACAAGTAATTAGGAGTTTGGATAAGCTAAAAGGACAATCATTTATATATTCTTTGACAAAAAACCAAGTCCGCTGGTCAACATTCCTCCCAATGAGGTTCGGGCCAGACGAGGATGCTGTGAGCTCCCTCTAAGAGAGGTATTTAAGAGCCTTCAACCCCCTCCCCTCCAATCGGGTCCCTTATGCTCTCATTAGCCCACCATTTAACCTAATAATAACCCACCCATACCCCCAAAGACACCTACTTAAACACAATGTCCCCTGATGGCAAGCCGACAGTCAAGTCCCTTCAACAATGCAGGGCATTGGTATTAGGTCCCCCCCCCCCCCCCCCCCTCATTCTTTCTCTTCTCTCATTTAGCTGTTAACCTGTTGTTCTCTGAGGCTAAATCAATGGAATAGGAGAGGGATGTATGGGTCGAACCACCCGGAAGACACGGTCAAAATGAGAAAAGTTGTGGTATTAAGACACTTTTTCTCTCTCTTCCTGGTGGAGATGGGTCGTGGTTTCCCCAAGGGTACAAATGGGTTGGCCCTTTGGCTCCTAGAGCTATTTTTAACCCGCCTTTTTTAGATAAGATTAAGTTCCATCTCCTGGCTGGCCAGTGGGGCATGGAGGGGACACAGGGACTTACTTGTAGGTGCAGGAGGAGGAAGGAAAGAGGGAACCTGAGGAAGATGGTTTCCAAAATGGAATCTGGGGTTGGGCCTCACTGTGCCACAACGCCCCTCCTCCTCTTAAACCTTCTTTGCTCAGGAATTTCTCAAATGTAGGGTACTCGTAACTGCTACATTGCAAATTGAAGTAATTCATAACGTGTTTACTTTGCGATTTTGGGAAATGGCTAAGTTCATACATTTTACGCCTTGATGCAGTTGTTACTAATCATTGACAACTTGTTTAAATATGACAATGCACTGTATTGCACCTCATATGTTACATACCCAACATTATTGATGGAATTAGGGAACGTTGGGGAGGCTCCAGGTTTGTGGGGATGCGGTAACACAGCCAAGTGAGATGACAGAAATTTGAGAACTGGACAAAACAGCTAAGTAGGACGGTGTCGGTGCTTCCATTGTGTGCACATAGGCCGCTTTAAAGGGATGTTTTCATTGTGACTGAGTAGGGAATGGACTTCTTTCACAGGTGTGTGAATGTAAGCTGCAACTAACAAACACTCACGGAGGGACCTTACAGTAGACATTACAACATGTCCCTGGGGTGAGTCCTTAGTTAGCCCTGCTATACTCTGCCTGTGGTCTAGGCCCCAGTGTAAATATAGGCCTAGTGGTGAGGCTTGGTGATATTTGTAGGCACAGTTACACATTTGTGGTAGAAGTCCCAAATCTAGATTAATATCAGTCTTTTTTTATAGGCGATACTTGGCTGTACAGATAATGTGCAAAGTAGGTCCTAATGTTTATGGGGCCCGTCTCTCGAGGTACTATTGCATCACATCGCTGGATTCTGTAAACATTTGGATGAATTCATTGCTGACTACTCCAAGCCACTACTAGAAAATCCATACCATCCATCCTCCGTTGGTGAACATTACCATTTTTGTTGTTGACGAATGGATGGATGCCTTTATTTGTTGTTACGGGTACTAGGTGACCTATTTTACTAGCAACCCTTGCCTTTACAACCAAGTAGCACCTTGGTTGTCCAATAGTTCTCCTCTCTCTCGTCGATCCACAAAAGTGTGTTGTTAATATTGGCCAAGTCATCCATCTCACAGGGTGTGTCCAGGGTCTAACTGATAAGCTGCAGGGAGGGAGGGAGGGAGGGAGAGAGGGAGGGAGCCCTGCATTGGGGTGATGTCTGCCCTGTCTCAGTGCAGAGCCCTACGTGTTCTTTATCCCTCTGCCCAGCTCCGAGCTGTCACTACCCCCCCCCCCCCACACACACACACACACACACACACACACACACACACGTATACACCACAAACATACACACACCCTTCCCAACCACCGGCCACCACCTAGTCTTCAACCTCCAGCACAGGCTGCAAATAAAGCAGGTATTTACTGTGGGTTCAAAGTCTAGCTCGACGGCTGTGTCACTGATGTGAAAGAATGCCACAAGGAGGAGGGTGGAGGAGGAGGAAAGGGGTAGAAAAAATGAAAATGGAGGCTGCAGCAGGACCTGGGGTGAAGCATGGGGGAGACAGGAAGTTAAACTGCCTCCTTTTCAAAGTGGTGGGGGAAGAGATGGAGGAAGTGGAACAACAATGGGTCTGCTCTCCAGAGTTGTCCTCTTCTCCTAAGTCAGCCCGTTTCCAAGCAGCTAGCTCTGTCTTACGGGTGAGAAAAAAAGTTTAAAGTCTTGTTGTTTTGTTTACAATTCTTTATTTGAGTTCTAGTCCATTGACTCCTATTTACCTGCAAAATAACCCTAAAAATACTCTTACCACAAAGTGGATTGTCTTTCCCCCTCCACGAATAGCCATCTCTCTGTGTCGGCTGTCTCGGAGAGGAAAGGGTTAACACTGTAGAGAGAGTGATGGAGAGGAAAAGGGAGGCTAAATGGAGAGTGCGCAGTAAGAATGTCTCCAGCTCTTGCGCTGTCCCTCCCTCTCTCTCCCTTTCTGCCTCCTCGCTCTGTCTTTACCTTTCTCTCTCCTCCAGCCCCACCGCTCCCTCCCTCCATCTTTCTTGCTGACTAAACAGTTTTGTCAGCTGGCAGTTGCTCGCAGGCTGAGGATTTGCGATAGCTTCTGGAGGTTAGAGGGGGAGGGGGGAGGGGTGGTACTCACAGGCAGCACTTGTTGCTCACTGGAGCTAGGCAGGGGAGGGAAGGAGGAACCAATGATGTGTGTAAACCCTGGATGACTGACAGGGGGCGCTGTATTGAAGCCACTGCGCAGCCATCTTGGTACTCCTACTCCATTGTAAAAAAAGATTTTGGAAGCTATATAAATGCATTTTATAAATGTTTACATTTGTTTTTGACAAGTTTATTCTATTACAGACATCTTTAATGCATACTTATAAATGATATTATGTGAGCTAAACATAAAAAAAAAAAATGAAACAATATATTCCTTAAAGTATTTTTTTAGAGAGTACTAATGTTACTGTCCCCACTACAACAACAAAATACTTAAATACTGTAGAATTCCTTTCATTCCTATGGACGATTGCTCCTACTGGGGAGTGCCAATATGGCCGACCGGTGGCTTCAAAGCCTCAATGGCCAATAGATTGCATCAGCAATCCAGGGTTTATATACGTCATTGGGAGGAACAGAGTGAGAGACAGAGACAGAGGGAGAGGGGGAAAAAGTGCGTACGGCAACCGTATCGTCCAACCAGTTTTGTGTGTGTGTGAGAGACGGGAAGAGATGAGAGAACATGCAAATATAACATACTTTATCATCAACACAGCCAGATTACTGCAATCAAAGTTTTTGAATTTGGACATAATGTTTCAGGCAAATAGTTTTTTATACTACCTAACATTGTGTGGTGTCTTTAGAACGTAAATAAATGTCTTGAGAAATGTAGTCAAATGAATGGATGATTATAGGCTGTATCTGCTAGTTGTAATCGAGAGAAGGCTCTGTTAGTCTGTGTGTCTCAGACAGTCAGTCAGCTGCACAGAGACGATAAATATTGAAGGAAGAGCTGCCCTAACGACAGCCCACCTGAGCGCTGCATGCTGGGAAAAGATGCCAGTGGGGTCAGAGGTGACTGCTAATATGGTGCAGACGTGCTAATATAGCTTTCAGAGGCTTCTGACTGAATGTACACCCAATCTATTTCCTGCAGTTCTATATTTTCCTTCCTTGTGCATAACTATGGTGGAGCATTTCGACATGAATCTGATTCGTGTTACTTTTAACTCAAGGTTTGGAGGTTTAGGCTAACTTTGTTATGTTTTTCTGTATACCCTAGTTTCTGGAATAAAGGATAAACAATTGAAATCCAGGGCAATATTCACATTTCCTTTGCATTGTAATTGTTAAACCCAACTCCACCTTGGTAATCCCTATTAATCCTGCTAGGCTAGCTCTGCGTAATGCCTCTTCAAAACGGCATCCTTGGAAGAAACACTGAGCTGCCACTTCCTTGTCCCATTCTCTCTCTCACACACACACACACACACACACACACACACACACACACACACACACACACACACACACCACACACACACCACACACACACACTAGCCGTCTTCCCCTTCATCAGTTGAAAAGGTACCATTTGTTTGTTCTACAAACAGACGGCACACCTCGTCTCCATCGAGACCGGAGCACATGCCCCCAGACTTGTTGCTTGTTGCTCCTCCTTGGTCTTGAAAGGAAGTTAGCGCCACACACCTTCACTCACATCCCCCCCACACACACACACCTTCACTCACATCCCACACACACACACACACACACACACCTTCACTCACATCTCCCCCACACACACACCTTCACCCACATCCCCCCCACACACACACCTTCACTCACATCTCCCCCACACACACACCTTCACCCACATCCCCCCCACACACACACCTTCACTCACATCTCCCCCCCACACACACACCTTTACTCACATCTCCCCCACACACACACCTTCACCCACATCCCCCCCACACACACACCTTCACTCACATCTCCCCCACACACACACCTTCACCCACATCCCCCCCACACACACACCTTCACTCACATCTCCCCCACACACACACCTTTACTCACACCCCCCCACACACACACCTTCACTCACACCCCCCCACACACACACCTTCACTCACACCCCCCCACACACACACCTTCACTCACACCCCCCCACACACACACACACCTTCACTCACATCACACACCTGAGAGCATCCCTTTGCACTGCTGGGTGGGGGAGGGGACAGGGATTATGTGATGGGAGAGGCTTTTGTGTAGGAGGAGACTGGGGGGGGGGGTGGAGTATGACTGCTTGGTGTTACTGTTTTTTTCTTCCTGTTTTGAAATGATTCAGCGCTTACAGCAAGTAGTTTTGAACTAGCCTAGTTCTACATAAATGGACTATTTTTTTTTCAAACATTTTCAGGAGAGAAACAAATTTAGAGGAAAACACAAGAACTTTCATTCTTATTGACAGGAGGAACTCTGTTTTGAGTTTCAGTTTTCTCTTAAAAGTTCTCTCTGGTTATTAGACATGCTCTCATCATCAGCCGTGAGACAGACAAACCACACAGACAAGATGGGGTAATCTCTGTGACGTCGGCTACACACGTAACTCTGTATCATGTCGTTCCACGCCCAAGGATTGAGGATGACACTGGTTATAACTCAACCCCTCCCTGCCTGCTTTTGTCTCACATCACAGAAGGAAAACGGTGTCGCAAAAACAAACATTTGCTAATGAGATTAAACTATTTGTTTCGAGACAGCTTTTGATTATGATTGGACAATGGATAAAGATGCGCACTGTTTCCAAAATACTTCCTCCGTCCTGAGCAGAGCTGGAGAGGAGGAATGCAAAGAGGGGGAGAGGGGTGCTTAGTGGGGGGGATGGATAAGAGAGGTGTGGGGGGTGGGATAGGTGTGTTCACTCCGTTGATCTGAAGTTAACACTACACCCCACCACCACCACCACCACACACTGGGAGTAGAGTTGATGGGATAGGCTCTCTTCTGACATGCCCTGGAGGCAGGGCACACAAAGGCAGAAACGCGGTCCTTTCTCTGGGTTGAAACCTGGCCTCTTCTCCCTCCACCCCCCACAACAGGAGCAGCTCGCTCCCACACAATGGAGGGACCTACCTTAAAAACTTAAACCCTGCCCAGACAACACTGGTGATATATAGGCCGCACAGCTGCCACCCATCTCGCGGAAGGTGTACACACACACACACAGAAACACAGGACCACGTTTGCTGTTTCAACCATCCAGGGAAATGTTTTCTCTCCGAACTGAACAGCTCTGGGATACCTGTATAATGACGTAGGCCTAGTGCAACTTTTTTAGCCCCCCCTTCCAATCCAAGTATCACCAGCAAAGACCCTATATCATCCTCCCCCACCCCCCCATCACTCTCCTGAGCTGTGCTCTTCCCAGCATCCTCGGCTTGGTGCGAGGTTGCGGCACCTCCTTCAAAGAGGAATTATAATTAACCAGCCAGTCAGACCAGCTTGTCAGCCAGCTCTCCTCCTCTCTGCACTCTTCCCCCTCCCCCCAGGTACCAAAGTTCACCAAAGTGGAATCATAAACCCCGTCCAAGGAGAACATTAAACATCTTTCACAGCTTTCCCGCAGGCATTGGTGCCCAGTTGAAAACCAGGTTAAGGCTTTCCTTCGAAAGAGCAGCTGCATCGGGACAAAAGAGGAGACTTTGACCCCTTTATGTAGCTAACTACTTTCCAGTGAGATGAGTGCACTCCCTCCTAGCTCTTGCTCCTTCACTAGGTATTTAACAGTAGTTGGCCAGTTTCGTCTTTGTCCATCATTCATCCCTCCATGTCTACTGACAAACGCTTTGCTTGTTGTTTGTCGCCAAATACTGCAGAAATGTGAACTGTGAAACCACCAAACTTCCTCAGTCCTCTGAGTCATCAAGGCGGTCTCAATCAACACCGTCTCTGGAAGATGATGCCATTTCAGGTCCGTTATGTCCAGATATGTCTCCACTTTCTTATCTTTTCAGAGCAAGGTCACCAAGCTTGTGATGCAATGACTCAGTCAGCCCCCTCAGTGTTGAAGACTGTAACAGTGTAGCAAGGCCCCGGAGACGGGAGTGTTATGGCCCCGGAGACGGGAGTGTTATGGCCCCGGGGACGGGAGTGTTATGGCCCCGGAGATGGGAGTGTTATGGCCCCGGAGACGGGAGTGTTATGGCCCCGGGGACGGGAGTGTTATGGCCCCGGAGACGGGAGTGTTATGGCCCCGGAGACGGGAGTGTTATGGCCCCGGAGACGGGAGTGTTATGGCCCCGGGGACGGGAGTGTTATGGCCCCGGGGACGGGAGTGTTATGGCCCCGGAGACGGGAGTGTTATGGCCCCGGAGACGGGAGTGTTATGGCCCCGGAGACGGGAGTGTTATGGCCCCGGAGACGGGAGTGTTATGCTCATTGAGCCCTCTAATGATCCTAATGGAGATTGTCTGAGTAAAGAGAGACTCGCATGCTGACAATTTAAAGGCTCTAAGGAATTGTGTTGGAATACGTCTGTACCGCCATTTGGTTTGTTCAGTCATTGATATGTTTTGTTGTTGTAGTTGCTGGGACTTAGCATTGGTGTGTCATTTGTCAAGATTAAGACTACTTAATTCTGTCAGTGCAACGTTTTCATATTCTAAACTCAGCAAAAAAAGAAACGTCCCTTTTTCAGGACCATGTCTTTCAAAGATACTTAGTAAAAATCCAAATAACTTCACAGATCTTCATTGTAAAGGGTTTAAACACTATTTCCCATGCTTGTTCAATGAACCATAAACAATTAATGAACATGCACCTGTGGAACGGTTGTTAAGACACTAACAGCTTACAGACGGTAGGCAATTAAGTTCACAATTATGAAAACTTAGGACACTAAAGAGGCCTTTCTACTGACTCTGAAAAACACCAAAAGAAAGATGCCCAGGGTCCCTGCTCATCTGCGTGAATGTGCCTTAGGCATGCTGCAAGGAGGCATGAGGACTGCAGATGTGACCAGGGCAATAAATTGCAATGTCCGTACTATGAGACGCCTAAGACGGGGAGACAGGACGGACAGCTGATCGTCCTCGCAGCGGCAGACCACGTCTAACAACACCACCTGCATAGGATCGGTACATCCGAACATCACACCTGCAGGACAGATACAGGATGGCAACAACAACTGCCCGAGTTACACCAGGAATGCACAATCCCTCCATTTGTGCTCAGACTGTCTTCAATTGGCTGAGAGAGGCTGGACTGAGGGCTTGTAGGCCTGTTATAAGGCAGGTCCTCACCAGGCAACAACGGCGCCTATGGGCACAAACCCACTGTCGCTGGACCAGACAGGACTGGCAAAAAGTGCTCTACGTTGACAAGTCACGGTTTTGTCTCACCAGGGGTGATGGTCGATTTGCGTTTATCGTTGAAGGATTGAGCGTTACACCGAGGCCTGTACTTTGGAGCGGGATCGATTTGGAGGTGGAGGGTCCGTCATGGTCTGGGGCGGTGTGTCACAGCATCATCGGACTGAGCTTGGCTCATCCTGACATATGACCCTCCAGCATGACAATGCCACCAGCAAATCTGTGCGTGATTTTCTGCAAGACAGGAATGTCAGTGTTTTGCCATGGCCAGCGAAGAGGCCAGATCTCAATCCCATTGAGCACGTCTGGGACCTGTTGGATCGGAGGGTGAGGGCTAGGGCCGTTCCCCCTAGAAATGTCCGGGAACTTGCAGGTGCCTTGGTGGAAGAGTGGGGTAACATCTCACAGCAAGAACTGGCAAATCTGGTGCAGTCCATGAGGAGGAGATGCACTGCAGTACTTAATGCAGCTGGTTGCCACACCAGATACTGACTGTTACTTTTGTTTTTGATTTCCCCCCTTTGTTCAGGGACACATTATTCCATTTCTGTTAGTCACATGTCTGTGGAACTTGTTCAGTTTATGTCTCAGTTGTTGAATCTTATGTTCATACAAATATTTACACATGTTAAGTTTGCTGAAAATAAACGCAGTTGACAGTGAGAAGACGTTTCTTTTTTTTGGTGAGTTTATAAGTGTATGCTGGTTGTGATGTTTTTAGCCTAGGCCTGACTAGTCAGAATAGCATGCCACCAGAGACATTTTGAGATGGTGGGACAATGTCAGGGATAAATAGACCTCTGAGGGGGAAAAGAAGACTTCTTCGTCCTCATGTCATTCTTTGATGAGGAAATGGGTCATCCCACAAGACTGCAAAATCTTTTGGACTATCTGAACAGGAAATGGTGGCTAGTGGATGTTTTCAGGTTTTCATAATATGATTAGCACTTGTGTGCATCATTAGGGGAATTGTTGTCAGAAGGCGAGGGGAAATAAACTGGTTCAGAAAGAAGTAGTTAACAAAGAGAATAATCCAAATCTAGTCAAAGCTTATCCTTCGGGCACTCCCTAAGCCAGCACTTCTATCCCAGTAAACAATCACTTTTTCTTTATCAGGCCTTGTGCTCTACGAGGAGACACTTTGCTCGGAGCCTTGAGGCAGGTATCAGAGCAGGAGCCTCCTAGATGCTAACATGTCTAGCATTACTATTAAACATGGAAAGCAGAAACAAGCTTGCTGTCTTTGTAACTGTTCCTTACCGCTCCATTCTCCTCCTCCCATAGTGTGTTGGGGGGGTTGACTTTGAACACTTTCAAGCCCTGAAAGTAGCCCATCTTTCAAACTCCCATATTTTGCTCTGCTCGGTCACCCATCCTGCTCTACCACTCAATAATGTCTGACATGCAACAGGCTCCATCACTGCCTAACTTGGGCAAACATCGAGCTGGACAATGAGGATGTAAATGAGGTCTTTACACTCAGTCAGCTGAAATGTTACATGTCTTTTATTTCCCCACACAACACTGGGTAGAAGACCAGGGCTCATTGTGACCAGCCTCTGATGCTCTGACCCCTCTGGGCTGTAGGGGTCCCTCTGTTTGGGCCACAGGCTCTAATAGTTCTATGCATTGTGTGCTGGTGGGTGTATTTGTCATGCTTTCAGAAAATTATTCATCGCTTGTCTGTTTTTCTTGCTTTCTTTCTTGTCAAGGCTGACTCCATCTTAAGAATCACAATTCTAGACTGTAGATGATCACAAGTACTTTTCAAAAACATATTTTTTTATGACAATTATTGGATGGGTGTACTTTACCATAAGATGGCAGTTTATTTCTATGCCCCCCCCCCCAAAAAAAAACTGCTCTATGTGAAGTTCCAGCATCTCCACCTCCCACCCCACCCTCCAGATGAATCACTCCCTTGTAGGAGCCCATTTCCTCAGGCAGTAAGGCAGGCAGAGAATCCATGTAGTGAAATCCCAGCACTGCAGGAAGAGGGGGAAAAAACACAATGTGACTCTTATTTCAGAGGGGAGTAGTGGAGGGATATGAGTGGTGGAGGGGTAGGAGTAGTGTAGTGGAGGAGAGGGGGGGTGGAGGAGGGGGGGAGTAGTGGAGGGATATGAGTGGTGGAGGGGTAGGAGTAGTGTAGTGGAGGAGAGGGGGGGTGGAGGAGGGGGGGAGTAGTGAAGGGATATGATTGGTGGAGGGGTAGGAGTAGTGTAGTGGAGGAGAGGGGGGGTGGAGGAGGGGGGGAGTAGTGGAGGGATATGAGTGGTGGAGGGGTAGGAGTAGTGTAGTGGAGGAGAGGGGGGGTGGAGGAGGGGGGGAGTAGTGAAGGGATATGAGTGGTGGAGGGGTAGGAGTAGTGTAGTGGAGGGGGGGTGGAGGAGGGGGGGAGTAGTGAAGGGATATGAGTGGTGGAGGGGTAGGAGTAGTGTAGTGGAGGAGGGGGGAGTAGTGGAGGGATATGAGTGGTGGAGGGGTAGGAGTAGTGTAGTGGAGGAGAGGGGGGGTGGAGGAGGGGGGGAGTAGTGAAGGGATATGAGTGGTGGAGGGGTAGGAGTAGTGTAGTGGAGGAGGGGGGAGTAGTGAAGGGATATGAGTGGTGGAGGGGTAGGAGTAGTGTAGTGGAGGAGAGGGGGGGTGGAGGAGGGGGGGAGTAGTGAAGGGATATGAGTGGTGGAGGGGTAGGAGTAGTGTAGTGGAGGAGAGGGGGGGTGGAGGAGGGGGGGAGTAGTGAAGGGATATGAGTGGTGGAGGGGTAGGAGTAGTGTAGTGGAGGAGAAGGGGAGGAAGAAAGACAGGCAAGACATGATGTGATGCTGCTGCTGTGGGAGTCGTTTCAGTGTAGCCGAGCGGTGCTGCACGGCCGGTCATATACCCCCGGGGGCGCCATGGATACCCCCCACCCCCGTTGCTAGAAGTTGTGAGAGCCCCCTCCTACCCCCGCTCGCTGTCATTCACACGTGCGGCTCAGGCAAACAGCTGGCCGCGGAGTACCTGATTGGCCCGAGGCAGAGAGCAAGGGGGCCGGTGCCCATGTGGGTAGGAGGGGCTTAGGCACTGGGCGGCTCAGTGGGTGAGTGCGAGCTGGTGACGGCAAATAGTTGGCCGATGTTGTCTGGCCTTGTACTTTGGCCTGCATCCTCACTTTAGTGTTAGGTCATCTAAAATCAAGAAGCCAAATAAGGGGGAGGAGGATGGGGGTTAGGGGGGAGGGGTTGGAGGATGGGGGTTAGGGGGGAGGGGTTGGGGGGGAGGTGTAGAAGGACAGATACAGACAATACCTGGTGGTGCCTCTGCTGAACTGATCCATCTAGTTTTACACTTCGCTAAATGTTGGCAGACACACACACACACACACACACACACACACACACACACACACACACACACACACACACACACACACACACACACACAGAGGCAGTCCTCTACAAAGAGGAGGGAAGAAATGGTCTTGACAGCCACAAATTGTGTGTGTGTGTGTGTGTGTGCGCGTGCGCCTTAGTCCCCAGCCCAGATGAAGGGTGTATTCTTCTTGGCTGTACAAAGAGCTCCATTATGGTGAGAGTGGTGAAGAGGCCTATCCTCCCGACCTGGGCTGTGGTTCCTCTGCTGGGAGAACCCCCACCCCCGTCCAGTGGTTTGTCCTGCTCTGTCTCCTCATCAGACATGGTGGAACACAGACCGACAGACCGACAGACAAGCTGATGATGCTTCATGCTCTAGTTAAAAGAGCATCGCAGACTCATAGGGATACAGCATTTTAAACACAAAGACCAAGTAGCGTAAAAACATTTCACTCACATGTCACTCGCTGCATTTCAAGCAGTTATTGTGCGAAATGACTTACTGCGAATGTCTGAAGTGGCATACTTTTTACATCTGACAAACAAGTAGACCAAACTCATCCCAGATGTGTATGTTCACTGTGTACACTGCTCTATAGTAACATGAACACTACTGTCTGTAATGACTGACTGAATGGCTGAAATAATTGTCTGCTTTTTAAGATCTGATACAAGCAGTTCAGATGACTACATGGGTTGGGAGATGCTTTGGGTGGGCTTTTTGCTTTTTTGTGGTATGCCTTTGCACACAAGTTTTCATGTAGGATGGGCTAATCCGTGTGACGAGGGTGTAAGTCTTGTCTGAGGGACTTGGTGTGTTGGGTAAGTCCAGGCTTAGGCAGGTAGGGCGTGTATGAGCTTGTAGGCCTGAAGGCAGCCCCCCCCACAACCTACACTCACACACATATATATATATATATATATATATATATATATATATATATATATATATATATATACATACACACACACACACACACACACACACACACACACACACACAAGTGCTGAAAGACTGTGAGGGTTTGCGAAAGACAGCGACACACCCAAGTGCATTGTTGTAACACTGGGGATGTTGTTGAACTGAGCCCATCTCTTTTCACTTCATTCTCCCCCAAGATGTTAATGTTCCTCAACTGCTGGCATGCCACCATTTTATAAAGAATCTAACTAGTAGGCTTCTAGTTATTGGTGCTTGGCTTCATGTGGATACAAGGTGTCCTGGACCGTATGTGTAAACCTCAGCAACAAATGTTGTGGGTTGGCGTCGAGTTGGGTATCATGGCCTAATTCGGGTGAATCGAAATTCCAACTGGAGGATGCCCCATATGCAAATAGGAGCAGACCATCCCATACAGCCTTAGTAAACAAAGTGCTTTTAAAGGCTGTTCTGCTGTTCATTGGCTTGGAATACTGATACGGTAGTCAATGCCTGTTGGTAAACTAGACTATTAACTGACTTGAACTTAACAGGCCTTTTTAAGAGCTGCACATAAAGTGGATGGAGCCGAGCAGCATCAACACAGCAGGCTCTGTTGTTGGAGGTGGTGTGTGTGTGTGTGTGTGTGTGTGTGTGTGTGCGTGTGTGTGTGCGCGCGCACGCCCCAGAATTTATGGAGTGGTGCTGTCACTGCCGCCCCTGAATGAATGTGCCATTTGTTGCACAGATAGACAACTGTCAGTGGAGAGCAGTCCAGGTCCACTGTGTCCTCTGTGTGGAGAGAGAGAGACCCATGTGACTGATAACGGGGACGTACACTTTTTGTATTGATGAAACAAATAAAGTTGTGGAACTTGAAGTACAAGTAAGAGCTAGACTCATCTTTACCACAGACCTACAGTTTCTCACCGGCCCCAGAGTGTACTGTAAAGGTGCGTGTGTGTTTGGGGGAAGGGGAACGGTTGCCAGAGAGGAAAAATGAGCAGAACAGGATAGGTAGTATACAGACAGAGAAAGATGGATGGGTCTCTGTTTCCCTACATAAAAGGGTCTGGTAAATAAAGGACTGGGGGATGAACATAACAACAAAGGAGGGGGGGTTAAAAGCGAACCCTTTCTGCTCACCGCTGTGATTTACTCATGGCGGAGAGACGTGCCAAATAAGTAGCTTGCTAGCAGGGGCTATTTATTCTCAGCCTGTTGGGGATGTCAAGCCAACTCTCCCCTACATCTATCTGGCCTTCAGAGAAGACCTTGCTTCATGTCCCCTTTGATAAAGGTATAGGCTACACACACACACACACACACACACACACACACACACACATACACATATACACACACACACACACACACACACACACACACACACACACACACACACACATACACATACACATACACATACACATACACATACACATACACATACACATACACATACACATACACACATACACAGCAAAGGAACTCAAAAGTTATCTCTTTGGGAAGTAATCAGTCCCTTTTTTTCTCCATCACTTTTATTTGTAGGAATGTTTAAATGAGCATTAGTGTGTAACTGTAGTGTAGCTGTTATGTGTATGTGGCATTAAGGGCACATACCGTGCAGCCAGCTAGCTATCTGGTCGGTGCGGTTGGTTGGTGCCATGCAGCTGTCAGTGGGGCTGCATGGGATCTGTCAGGACACAATCTACATCTGCACTCTCACTCTATGTAACTGGCACCCACCACAATGTCTCTGTGTTTGTGTGGGGGGGGTATCTGTGTGTGTGATGTCAATATAGCCTAACTTACGTTCACTTATTTTATATAGGCCTAAAAGTATTTTGGTGTATGAGTGTGTTAAACTAGCAGTGGTAGCCTACTGCTTTGTCAATAGAGTAGTAGAATAATGTAGGATAATCTGGTTGACGTTATCTCTCCCTACATATTTTCCACTACTGAAGATGTGGCTGAAATATGAGCCTATCATGCCCCCCAACACAACCACCCCAACCCCACCCCCACCCTGGGCTCCCGAGTGGCGCAGCGGTCTAAGGCACTGCATCTCAGTGCAAGAGGTGTCACTACAGTCCCTGGTTCGAATCCAGGCTGTATCACATCTGGCCGTGATTGGGAGTCCCATAGGGCGGTGCACAATTGGCCCAACGTCGTTAGGGTTTGGCCGGGGTAAGCCGTCATTGTAAATAAGAATTGGTTCTTAACTGACTTGCCTAGTTATATAAAAACCAGGCTCATGTGAGCCTGTCAAACTATACTCCACTCTGGAGAGTCAACACTCACTCCCCAGAGTGGCCTTGCAGCAGACCTCCAGTCCCAGCCAAGGCAGCATATGTCCCATTTAGGGCTTGAATAAAGCCCTGTCTTTTCTCCTGGAGGAGAGGAAGGCCCCCAAAAGTCCCTGGCTGTCGCAGGCACCTGTGGCTGGCTGACAGCTGAGCCCCTGTGTTGCCAAGGACCCTTGTTTCCAAACCCTACTATGCCACCCTTGATCTGTGAAGTGTGTTTGTGCTGCTGGGCAGCTTGACAGCTTTCCTCTGAAGCATCCAGTGGCTTATCGTCTGTTTTTGTGTTAGTGAAATGGTCTACATTGCCTTCAGAAAGTATTCACACCCCTTGAGTTTTTCCACATTATGTTGTGTTACAGCCTGAATTTAAAATTGATTAAATTGAGATTGTGCCACTGGGCTACACACAGTAACCCATAATGTCAAAGTGGAATTATGTTTTTAGAATATTTTTTTATTATTATACAAATTAAAAAATGATAATGTCTTGAGTCGATAAGCATTCAACCCCTTTCTTATGGCAAACCTATGGGATCCCTGGCCACGGCCGGTTGTGGCACAGCCCGGGAATGAACCCGGGTCTGTGGTAATGCCTCTAGCACTGCTTTTTGACCACTTTGCCACTCGGGAGGCCCAACTCTCATAGCTTTTGATACAAAGCCAAGAATATACTGTATGGTACGTTTTCCCATGCTTTTATCAACCATACTTTTATCCATCATTTTAGCATTACACCATTGGCTAAGTGAATATTTATATATGGGAAGTTATAAAATTATCTTACAATCTGGGCTGGAGGCAGAATGGTAGCAGATGAACATGCAGTCTGTCACGCTTTCATAATGGGCTTTAGGTTGAAATGTGAGACATCCTGAGAGAGACTTTTTTTACCTCAGGAGAACTGCGATCTCTACCCATCAGTTTCTCAGTGGGTTTCACAACTCTCTTTTCAGGAGTCAAATTGATCGGGCTTCTCACAGTTCATGAGACTTTGTAAAGTTGCATCCCTGTGCGTTCTCAGCTTTGAGGAGAAAAGGGGAACCTGAAATCACAGCGATCAAGTTGTTTCTCGCTGGTGTTGTATAGAAGGAAGTTTAAAGAGCTCAGCTGCCGTCAACTTTTTCTCTGATTATAAAAAAAAAACGCGCACACAAGGAAGTCAAGACCACATTAGGAATTGTCACACGTTTGACACGTGTGCTGGTTGGTCAGATGACTTCAATTTTTTGCATTGCTGTCATTTTTGCTCTGAAAAAGTATTCAAATGACTTAGACTTATTGGAACTGAGTGATAAAAAAAACACTGGAAAAACATTCCCTACTCAATTCCTCATGACGCTGATCGACTAGTTTGATTTACGTAGCTTATTTAGCTGAGGGCAAGTCACAAATAAGCAACGTATACAAAACCTTTTGATATTTTGATGTCAAAGTTTTTGTTCTGAAAAAAATAAAACAATCATTAGAACTGTCTTGCTCATTGGAGAAAGCAATCTCTCCAAAGTAGTCAACATGATGGTGGTTGGGTGCACTGTTTGTCTCTACAAGGATGCTTAGACCAGAGCGAGGCATGGCTTATCCTGTAGTTTGGGTTAGACTTGCCTGGAGAGCCAATGAGCAGCTAGCTTCTCCGCTCTGGTGGCAGCAGAGAGCTGGTGGAAACAGACATGGGGGCTCTCTTCCTCTCTAAACCATAATGGAGGAAACCGGCTCGTCTAGTTTGTCCAGATGATCCTCCCTCCCTGCCTCCACCTCTTCTCTTAGTGGGCTGTGCACTGTAAAGCCATTCATCTCTTTCACCTCCCTTTCTCTCTCACTTCCCTTTTCTCGGCCTCCATCTTCCTTTTTGCATCTGTCTGTTCCCCCCCACACCCTCTTTCTCTCTCTTTCTCCTTTCTTTCACTCTCTCTCTCTTCCTCCTCTTTCTCTCTAGCTCTCTCTCTAGCTCTATCCACCCCCCCCCCTCTTCGCCCCCTCTCTCTGCTTTTATCTTAACCTTTCCCTGCTGTAACTGATATAGCGGGGATGCTGTCGTGTAGAGCAGGCAAAAAGTGATATCTCCCCGTGCCAACTGCTCTGCTCTCAAACCTCCAGGCTTTAGCACTTGTCTGTGCCTGTCAACCGGCTATGAGAGCAGCACAGCAGCATTCTTACACACACACACACACACACACACACCACACACCACACACCACACACACACACACACACACACACACACACACACACACACACACACACACACACACACACACACACCACACACACACACACCACACACACACCATTGTCACTGGCTCTAGTTCTACTCCCCATCCTCATCCTGTAAAGTTTATATTTTCTTCACAAGACTGTTCTCTACATAATAAAAATATACCAGTATGCAGTTTAGAATAATTGCCTATCTTGCATAAAATAAAGCTATTTTAGGCTACTTACTTACTAGCAGAAGTTCTATGTGCCCATAGGTCCCTCCATGGGTTTAAAGTGTCTTAGTGTGCTAATTAGGCTAGCCATAAGCAAGAGGCTACCAGTTTAGTGAGGGCTTTGTTCTGCCTGCTGATGAAACAAAGTGATAAACCTCCAACCAGTAACAAGCTGATAACTGGACAGCTCAGTTTACGTGCTTGTATCTCTCTCAACCAGATTCATGAGGTAGTCACCTGGAATGCATTTCAATTAAAAGGTGTGTCTTGTTTAAAGTTAATCTGTGGTATTTCTTTCCTTCTTAATGCGTTTGAGCCAATCAGTTGTGTTGTGACAAGGTAGGGGGTATACAGAAGATAGCTCTATTTGCTAACAGACCAAGTCCATATTATGGCAAGAACAGCTCAAATAAGCAAAGCAAAACAACAGTCCATCATTACTTTAAGACATGGTCAGTCAATGCGGAAAATTTCAAGAACTTTCAAAGTTTCTTCAAGTGCAGTCGCAGAAACCATCAAGCCCTATGATGAAACTGGCTCTCATGAGAAACACCACAGGAATGAAATACCCAGAGTTACCTCTGCTGCAGAAAACAAGTTCATTAATTACCAGCCTCAGAAATTGCAGCCCAAATAAATGCTTCACAGAGTTCAAGTAACAGACACATCTCAACATCAACTGTTCAGAGGAGACTGTGTGAATCAGGCCTTCATGGTTGAATTGCTACAAAGAAACCACTACTAAAGGACACCAATAAGAAGAAGAGACTTGCTTGGGCCAAGAAACACAAGCAAAGGACATTAGACCGGTGGAAATCTGTCCTTTGGTCTGATGAGTCCAAATTTGAGATTTTTGGTTTTAACCGCCATGTCTTTGTGAGACGCAGAGTAGGTGAACGGATGATCTCCGCATGTGTGGTTCCCACCGTGAAGCATGGAGGAGGCAGTGTGGGGGTGCTTTGCTGGTGACACTGTGAGGTTTTATTTAGAATTCACGGCAATTAACCAGCATGGATACCACAGCATTCTGCAGTGATACACCAACCCATCTGGTTTGCACTTAGTTCCACTATCATTTGTTTTTCAACAGGACAATGACCCAACACACCTCCAGGCTGTGTAAGGACTATTTGACCAAGAAGGAGAGTGATGGAGTGCTGCATCTGATGACCTGGCCTCCACAATCACCCGACCTCAACCCAATTGGGATGAGTTGGACTGCAGAGTGAAGGAAAAGCAGCCGACAAGTGCTCAGCATATGTGGGAACTCCTTCAAGACTGTTGGAAAAGCATTCCAGGTGAAGCTGGTTGAGAGAATGCCAAGAGTGTGCAAAGCTGTCATCAAGGCAAAGGGTGGCTATTTATATTTGGATTTGTTTAACACTTTTTTGGTTTCTACATGATTCCATGTGTCATTTCATAGTTTTGATGTCTTCACTATTATTCTACAATGTAGAAAATAGTACAAATAAAGAAAAACCCTAGAGTAGGTGTGTCAGCGTATGTATGTATGTATGTATGTATGTATGTATGCATTTTTTTTTCAGTTTGTAACAGGTAGCCATAACACTTTTTTTTTTTTACACACCTGCAAGTGTGTAGGCCTAATAAAGTAGAATTGAGAGTTTTTTGACGTGCAGTGATCAGTATCTAATCATCTGTATCGATCACTTTTTGCACCACTTGTATAGCCTAGTTCAAACCAAGCTTCTGTGATGGGTTTTATATGTAGGTTAAGTTATTGTCTGCTCCACAGTAGCATGGCCTTTCATCTGTCAGACAGCTAAGTCGCGTACGCAGCACGCAGCACGCACGGTGATCCTGCTGGACTTACCCTGGGCCACAGTTGGTCTCCTCTGACGTGTACACAGGCCAGGACGCGCATGTAGCATTTCATGTGAACAGGACTTGAGATGCTTGGGGACATAGTCCACTGATCGTGGCTAAACAGGCATTTGAACCGAAAATGTCTCCTCCGCCCAGCCCCATTATAACTGCCTCTTAATTAGGCCCTCTTACCAGCCACTAATCTGATAATCTCTGTTCTGTCCCTCCTTTCCTCTCTCTCGACCCCTCCTCCCTCTTGCTCATCCCTGTCCTCTCCCGTATCTCTCGACCCCTCCTCCCTCTTGCTCATCCCTGTCCTCTCCCGTATCTCTCGACCCCTCCTCCCTCTTGCTCATCCCTGTCCTCTCCCGTATCTCTCGACCCCTCTCCTTTTCTCCGTCTCTCTCATCCATACTCACTCATCTCATCTGTCCTGTTTTAGCTAGCCATCTTCATCCTGCCTCTTTTTCTTATCCATCCTTTACTCTCTCTCATACACAGATGCGTGCACAGACACACTCCTCTCGCGAGACAACTCCCCACAACACCCTGCTACAGCCACCATTTAGAATGTGTTCTCCCTCCCTTCCCCCCTCATCTTAGTTTTTCCCCCCCAAACCTCTTTCACAAAGTAGATAAGCTGTCGGTGGCTCTGCACTCTAATTCCTTCTTGTGTCCATCTATCCTTGTTTGCCTCACCTATTACCATAATAATCAGCTGTCAACAGCTTTTAGTGCTAGTCTGACATGTTGGAAATAAATGCCATAATGAGAATGACTGTCTTCGTTTCAACTCGCCATCCTGCAAAGGGCCACAGTTTCCTGGTTTCGCTGTCGGCAGTGTGTGTGTGTTGGTGCTCAGAGACACGTTTATGTGATAAGAGTACATGTTGTTTGATTCATTTACAGCTTAACAAGGCAAGAAATCAGTCTACTACCTCCGAGTGTCTCTCTCTCATACACACACACACACACACACACACACACACACACACAACAGCAGCCTTCTCATCTTAGACCAGAGCAGCATGCAATGACAGATTGTGTGTGTGTGTGTGTGTGTGTGTGTGTGTGTGTGTGTGTGTGTGTGTGTGTGTGTGTGTGTGTGTGTGTGTGCGCGCATGCGGGCGACATGACTGTGTGTATTGACGGCGGTCTCTGTGCTCTCCCTGCAGTGTGAGCAGTGGGGTGCTGACACTCGAGGTGGGCAGGCAGGCAGGCCGTGGTCTCCCACCCAGGCCCTGAGCTCCGAGCCCAGACGCGTTTTTGCCCTGGTCTCTCGACGGGTAAATATAAGGCTCTCTCTTCCCTCCATCCCACCACTCAATACTGTAAACTCCCCATATACTGAAGGCTGTGCTTTAACCTTCACTCAGCATGTCTACTTTTTTTCCTCCTTTATCCATTCGTCATCCGTATCCTTTTTCACATTTTCATATGTTCTTCCATTCTTGCGCTTTTTTTGAGTGTTTTGACATTCATCAGTTGCTTTCTGTAGACGTAGGTGGAGAACAGTAAAAGTTAAAGGCTCATTTTGCTTCATTACCGATTTTGGATGAAATCGTGTCATTTGTTTTCTTCCAGTAGTTTTGGTGTGTGCGTAGAGCACACTGATAGTCACTGTGGCTAGCACTCAAGTCATTGTCCAGGCTCTGCGCTATGTGCATGGCATGCTGTCATCTCTACCCTCTCTTTATCTGGCTGTGCTTTTGTTGAGAAGAGGAGTCCTTTTTCCTCAATTCTTTGTCTCACACACCCCACCTCCAACATGTGTGTAGGTAAGTCACACAGATTACACACTTTGAGTCACCGCTCTTTGCCTTGTTGGCAGTATGGTATTCCCACCTCCCTCACCCCTCTGATTGTTGGGTCGACCCTTGGATGATGGGAGTCAGGACTGAACCATTTTGGATGATGGGAGTCAGGACTGAACCATTTTGGATGATGGGAGTCAGGACTGAACCATTTTGGATGATGGGAGTCAGGACTGAACCATTTTGAGTATGCACTGATTTATTTCATGTTCTACCATTTTCTCAGTTCGTGTCATATTTAGACCTGAATATAGGCTACTGCCATGATTTTATTTACATATTATATGCAGCTGCAGCATTTCTAAATAATTTAATTGTAAATGTGTCCTATAAATTAATTATTGATGTCAAAATCCTGGGTTTAGATAAAATCCTGTGTTTGTCCATCCCATCTTTACACTGATTAATTAATGGTGTTCCTATACTTATTGTACTTCTGTTTTGTACAGTCTGCCTGTCCCTAGTTAGACTGAGAGCTTGTGTAGTGTGGTCTCCCCTTCTCCCCTTCTCCCAGTCTGCCTGTCCCTAGTTAGACTGAGAGCTTGTGTAGTGTGGTCTCCCCTGTCTCCCCTTCTCCCAGTCTGCCTGTCCCTAGTTAGACTGAGAGCTTGTGTAGTGTGTTCTCCCCTGTCTCCCCTTCTCCCAGTCTGCCTGTCCCTAGTTAGACTGAGAGCTTGTGTAGTGTGGTCTCCCCTTCTCCCCTTCTCCCAGTCTGCCTGTCCCTAGTTAGACTGAGAGCTTGTGTAGTGTGGTCTCCCCTGTCTCCCCTTCTCCCAGTCTGCCTGTCCCTAGTTAGACTGAGAGCTTGTGTAGTGTGGTCTCCCCTGTCTCCCCTTCTCCCAGTCTGCCTGTCCCTAGTTAGACTGAGAGCTTGTGTAGTGTGGTCTCCCCTGTCTCACCTTCTCCCAGTCTGCCTGTCCCTAGTTAGACTGAGAGCTTGTGTAGTGTGTTCTCCCCTGTCTCCCCTTCTCCCAGTCTGCCTGTCCCTAGTTAGACTGAGAGCTTGTGTAGTGTGGTCTCCCCTGTCTCCCCTTCTCCCAGTCTGCCTGTCCCTAGTTAGACTGAGAGCTTGTGTAGTGTGGTCTCCCCTTCTCCCCTTCTCCCAGTCTGCCTGTCCCTAGTTAGACTGAGAGCTTGTGTAGTGTGTTCTCCCCTTCTCCCAGTCTGCCTGTCCCTAGTTAGACTGAGAGCTTGTGTAGTGTGTTCTCCCCTGTCTCCCCTTCTCCCAGTCTGCCTGTCCCTAGTTAGACTGAGAGCTTGTGTAGTGTGGTCTCCCCTTCTCCCCTTCTCCCAGTCTGCCTGTCCCTAGTTAGACTGAGAGCTTGTGTAGTGTGTTCTCCCCTTCTCCCAGTCTGCCTGTCCCTAGTTAGACTGAGAGCTTGTGTAGTGTGGTCTCCCCTGTCTCCCCTTCTCCCAGTCTGCCTGTCCCTAGTTAGACTGAGAGCTTGTGTAGTGTGGTCTCCCCTTCTCCCAGTCTGCCTGTCCCTGGTTAGACTGAGAGCTTGTGTAGTGTGGTCTCCCCTGTCTCCCAGTCTGCCTGTCCCTAGTTAGACTGAGAGCTTGTGTAGTGTGGTCTCCCCTTCTCCCAGTCTGCCTGTCCCTAGTTAGACTGAGAGCTTGTGTAGTGTGGTCTCCCCTGTCTCCCCTTCTCCCAGTCTGCCTGTCCCTAGTTAGACTGAGAGCTTGTGTAGTGTGGTCTCCCCTGTCTCCCAGTCTGCCTGTCCCTAGTTAGGCTGAGAGCTTGTGTAGTGTGGTCTCCCCTGTCTCCCCTTCTCCCAGTCTGCCTGTCCCTAGTTAGGCTGAGAGCTTGTGTAGTGTGGTCTCCCCTGTCTCCCAGTCTGCCTGTCCCTAGTTAGACTGAGAGCTTGTGTAGTGTGGTCTCCCCTTCTCCCAGTCTGCCTGTCCCTAGTTAGACTGAGAGCTTGTGTAGTGTGTTCTCCCCTGTCTCCCCTTCTCCCAGTCTGCCTGTCCCTAGTTAGACTGAGAGCTTGTGTAGTGTGGTCTCCCCTGTCTCCCCTTCTCCCAGTCTGCCTGTCCCTAGTTAGACTGAGAGCTTGTGTAGTGTGGTCTCCCCTGTCTCCCCTTCTCCCAGTCTGCCTGTCCCTAGTTAGACTGAGAGCTTGTGTAGTGTGGTCTCCCCTGTCTCCCCTTCTCCCAGTCTGCCTGTCCCTAGTTAGACTGAGAGCTTGTGTAGTGTGGTCTCCCCTGTCTCCCCTTCTCCCAGTCTGCCTGTCCCTAGTTAGACTGAGAGCTTGTGTAGTGTGTTCTCCCCTGTCTCCCCTTCTCCCAGTCTGCCTGTCCCTAGTTAGACTGAGAGCTTGTGTAGTGTGGTCTCCCCTGTCTCACCTTCTCCCAGTCTGCCTGTCCCTAGTTAGACTGAGAGCTTGTGTAGTGTGGTCTCCCCTGTCTCCCCTTCTCCCAGTCTGCCTGTCCCTAGTTAGACTGAGAGCTTGTGTAGTGTGTTCTCCCCTGTCTCCCCTTCTCCCAGTCTGCCTGTCCCTAGTTAGACTGAGAGCTTGTGTAGTGTGTTCTCCCCTGTCTCCCCTTCTCCCAGTCTGCCTGTCCCTAGTTAGACTGAGAGCTTGTGTAGTGTGGTCTCCCCTTCTCCCAGTCTGCCTGTCCCTGGTTAGGCTGAGAGCTTGTGTAGTGTGTTCTCCCCTGTCTCCCCTTCTCCCAGTCTGCCTGTCCCTAGTTAGACTGAGAGCTTGTGTAGTGTGGTCTCCCCTTCTCCCAGTCTGCCTGTCCCTGGTTAGACTGAGAGCTTGTGTAGTGTGTTCTAGAGGAGGCCATGTATCCACTAAGAACATGTTTGGGTGCCAGCATGCATACTGTCTGTCTGAAACAACTACCCCGTAACTACCAATCACATTCATACTGAGGAGAGGAGGGGCGAAAGAGAGAAATTAACAAAGTCCTAGCAATCTACACAGTATTACAATCAAGTGTTTTTTTTGAATAACAATTGAGATTATTAGTATAAAGTGATGGTATCAAGATGAGCACCTCATTGAACTCGGTGACTACCTCCTTGAGTAATGTGTGGGTGTGTGTGAAAGTATGTATAATGTTATTCTGTGTCTTGATGCATGAACTGTGGCTGATTTAAAAAAAAAATATAACAATTGTGTGTGTGGCGACAGACAGACGGGGAGGAGGGGAGACAGACGGGGGGAGAGAGATGGACAGACGGGGGGAGAGAGATGGACAGACGGGGGGAGAGAGATGGACAGACGGGGGGAGAGAGATGGACAGACGGGGGGAGAGAGGGGAGACAGACGGGGGGAGAGAGGGGAGACAGACTGGGGAGAGAGATGGACAGACGAGGGGAGAGAGGACAGACGGGGAGAGAGGACGGACGGGGGAGATGGGAGGAGAGAGGACAGACAGATGGACAGACGGGGGAGAGAGAGGAGACAGACGGGGGAGAGAGAGGAGACAGACGGGGGGGAGAGAGGGGAGACAGACGGGGGGGAGAGAGGGGAGACAGACGGGGGGAGAGAGAGGAGACAGACGGGGGAGAGAGGGGAGACAGACGGGGGAGAGAGAGATGGACAGACGGGGGAGAGATATGGGAGGCGGGAGGAAAAAGGACAGACAGATGGACAGACGGGGGAGAGAGGACAGACGGGGGGACAGATGGACAGACGGGGAGAGAGGGTGGACAGATGGATAGATGGGGGAGAGAAAGAGGAGACAGATGGACGGACGGACAGACGGACGGACAGACTGGGGGAGACAGACAGACAGACTGGGGAGACAGACAGACGGGCGGAGAGGGAGGGAGGGAGGGAGGGAGGACAGACGGGCGGAGAGGGAGGGAGGACAGACGGGCGGAGAGGGAGGGAGGACAGACGGGCGGAGAGGGAGGGAGGACAGACAGACGGGCGGAGAGGGAGGGAGGACAGACGGGGGGGGAGAGAGAGAGAGAGGGGAGGATAGACAGGGGAGACGGGAGGTGAGAGGACAGACGGGGGAGAGAGGACGGACGGGGGGAGAGAGATGGACAGACGGGGGGAGAGAGATGGACAGACGGGGGGGAGAGAGGGGAGACAGACGGGGGCAGAGAGATGGACAGACGGGGGGAGAGAGATGGACAGACGGGGGGGAGAGAGGGGAGACAGACGGGGGCAGAGAGATGGACAGACGGGGGGGAGAGAGATGGACAGACGGGGGAGACGGGAGGAGAAAGGACAGACAGATGGACAGACGGGGGAGAGAGGACAGACGGGGAGAGAGGACGGACGGGGGAGACGGGAGGAGAAAGGACAGACAGATGGACAGACGGGGGAGAGAGGACAGACGGGGAGAGAGGACGGACGGGGGAGATGGGAGGAGAGAGGACGGGGAGACAGACGGGGGGAGAGAGGGGAGACAGACGGGGGAGAGAGATGGACAGACGGGGGGAGAGAGGGGAGACAGACGGGGGGGAGAGATGGACAGACGAGGGGAGAGAGGACAGACGGGGAGAGAGGACGGACGGGGGAGATGGGAGGAGAGAGGACAGACAGATGGACAGACGGGGGAGAGAGGACAGACGGGGAGAGAGGACGGACGGGGGGAGACGGGAGGAGAAAGGGACAGACAGATGGACAGACGGGGGAGAGAGGACAGACGGGGAGAGAGGACGGACGGGGGAGACGGGAGGAGAAAGGACAGACAGATGGACAGACGGGGGAGAGAGGACAGACGGGGAGAGAGGACGGACGGGGGAGATGGGAGGAGAGAGGACAGACAGATGGACAGACGGGGGAGAGAGAGGAGACAGACGGGGGAGAGAGAGGAGACAGACGGGGGAGAGAGGGGAGACAGACGGGGGGAGAGAGAGGAGACAGACGGGGGGAGAGAGAGGAGACAGACGGGGGGAGAGAGAGGAGACAGACGGGGGGAGAGAGGGGAGACAGACGGGGGGGGGAGAGAGAGGAGACAGACGGGGGAGAGAGGGGAGACAGACGGGGGGGAGAGAGATGGACAGACGGGGGAGAGAGATGGACAGACGGGGGAGAGATATGGGAGGCGGGAGGAAAAAGGACAGACAGATGGACAGACGGGGAGAGAGAGGACAGACGGGGAGAGAGGGTGGACAGATGGGGAGAGAGGGTGGACAGATGGATAGACGGGGGAGAGAAAGAGGAGACAGATGGACGGACGGACAGACGGACGGACAGACTGGGGGAGACAGACAGACAGACTGGGGAGACAGACGGGCGGAGAGGGAGGGAGGGAGGACAGACGGGCGGAGAGGGAGGTAGGGAGGACAGACGGGCGAGAGAGGGAGGGAGGACAGACGGGCGGAGAGGGAGGGAGGACAGACGGGGGGGAGTGAGAGAGAGAGGGGAGGACAGACAGGGGAGACGGGAGGTGAGAGGACAGACAGATGGACAGACGGGGGAGAGAGGACGGACGGGGGGAGAGAGAGGGGGACAGATGGACAGACGGGGGGGGGGGGGGAGAGAGGGGGGACAGATGGACAGACGGGGGGGGAGAGAGAGAGGGTGGACAGATGGACAGACGGGGAGACAGATGGACAGACGGAGGAGAGAGAGATGGGAGACAGACAGGGGGAGAGAAGGGAGACGGGAGGAGAAAGGACAGACAGATGGACAGACTGGGAAGAGGGAGGGGGGACAGATGGACAGATGAGGGGAGACGGGAGGACAGACAGATGGACAGACGGTGGAGAGAGAGGAGACAGACGGGGGGAGAGAGAGGAGACAGACGGGGGAGAGAGAGGGGAGACAGACGGGGGAGAGAGAGGGGAGACAGACGGGGGGGAGAGAGATGGACAGACGGGGGAGAGAGGGGAGACAGACGGGGGAGAGAGAGGGGAGACAGACGGGGGGGAGAGATGGACAGACGGGGGAGAGATATGGGAGGCGGGAGGAAAAAGGACAGACAGATGGACAGACGGGGGAGAGAGGACAGACGGGGGGAGAGAGGACAGACGGGGGGGACAGATGGACAGACGGGGAGAGAGGACAGACGGGGGGACAGATGGACAGACGGGGAGAGAGAGGACAGACGGGGGGACAGATGGACAGACGGGGGGACAGATGGACAGACGGGGAGAGAGGGTGGACAGATGGATAGATGGGGGAGAGAAAGAGGAGACAGATGGACGGACGGACAGACGGACGGACAGACTGGGGGAGACAGACAGACAGACTGGGGAGACAGACAGACGGGCGGAGAGGGAGGGAGGGAGGGAGGACAGACGGGCGGAGAGGGAGGGAGGACAGACGGGGGGGGAGAGAGAGAGAGGGGAGGACAGACAAGGGAGACGGGAGGTGAGAGGACAGACAGATGGACAGACGGGGGAGAGAGGACGGACGGGGGGAGAGAGAGGGGGGACAGATGGACAGACGGGGGAGCGGGAGAGAGGGGGGACAGATGGACAGACGGGGGGGAGAGAGAGAGGGTGGACAGATGGACAGACGGGGAGACAGATGGACAGACGGAGGAGAGAGAGATGGGAGACAGACAGGGGGAGAGAAGGGAGACGGGAGGAGAAAGGACAGACAAATGGACAGATGGGGGGAGAGAGGGGAGACGGGAGGTGAGAGGACAGACAGATGGACAGACGGGGGAGAGAGGACAGACTGGAGGAGAGAGGACGGACGGGGTGAGAGAGGGGGGACAGATGCACAGACGGGGGGAGAGAGAGAGGATGGACAGACGGGGGAGAGAGAGGGGAGACAGATGGACGGACAGACAGACTGGGGAGACGGACAGACAGACTGGGGGAGAGAGACAGACTGGGGGAGACAGACGGACAGTGAGGGAGAGGATAGACAGACGGGGGTAGAGGGAAGACAGACAGACGGGAGATGGAGGGGAGAGAAAGGGGAGATAGACAGGGGAGAGAAAGGGGGGAGGGAGGGGAGACAGGCAGACTGGGGGAGAGAGAGGACAGACAGGCAGGCGGAGGGAGAGAGAGGACAGGCAGACGGGGTGAGAGAGAGGGGAGACAGACGGGGGAGAAAGGACAGACAGACAGACGGGGAGAGAGGACAGACAGACAGACTGGGGGAGAGAGGGGAGGGGGGAGAGAGGACAGACGGGGGGGGGGGGGGGGGGTCAGACAGACGGATGGGGGTAGGAGAGGATGGACTTGGGGATGAGAGGACAGGACGGACACACGGAGGGAGGGGGGGAGGGAGGGACGGACGGGGGAGAAGACGGACAGACGGGGGTAGGGAGGGGACGGATGGACGGGAGAGGAGGAGAGACAGGGGAGAGAGGGCGACCGAGAGAGAGACACGGGGGGAGAGAGGGGGGGAGGACGAGAGAGAGCACAGAGGGAGAGAGAGGACAGAGGGAGAAAGAAGAGGAAATAAGAGGGGAGAGGAGATACTGAGAGGGCAGGAAAATATATAATAGGCTGGGCTGTGGGTCTCGACAGACATTTTCCGTGGCCACATTGTTCCGTGGTTGGTTGAAACACACCCCTCCCCCCATCTCTTCCTCCCTCCCATCTCTTCCTCCCTCCCTCCCATCTCTTCCTCCCTCCCTCCCTCCCATCTCTTCCTCCCTCCCTCCCATCTCTTCCTCTCCTCCCTCCTCCCGTCTTTTTCACACCAGAGCCCAGATCTGTGAGAGGAATGCAAGCGACTGGAGCTTCCACATTACTGATGCTATCTGCATGGCTTATCAGATCAAGTTTAAACTATTTGTGGGTATGTGCGTGACTATTGGTAGCCCTATGTAGGTCTAGATGTAGGTGTGTGTGTGTGTACACGTCTCCTTTATTAGTCCAAGGAGAGGGTTGAATCCGGTTATGTTAGCACTTTGTTTAGGAGAGATTATCCTAACTCTCATTTGTCACCGTGGGATGTGGTAACTCACTTCTCTCTGCCTAGCAACTGACTCTGTTGTGACATGCTGCTGCCGAAACTGAGCCAAGAACTTTCACTTTAGCAGGGAAACAAATATCCTGTTTTAGTCTATGAACTTTGCTGTGTGTGTGTGTGTGTGTGTGTGTGTGTGTGTGTGTGTGTGTGTTGACCTGAACACATGGGAAGATAGATACTTGCACACTGTCAAACCATTTGGGGAAAACTGCAAAAATATATACAAATCCCTGAACACAGCCATATAGTCTAGCGCGTGTTAAGCATTTACCATCGGTATAGCCTTGGCCTATTATGAAAGGAGGAGGAAGCGACTGAAAGAGGGATGGGGAGACGGCCAGAGTGAGAAAGGGAGACGATGAAGGGGAAAAACAGGATTATTGAGAGGAAGAGGAAACAGAGAAGAGGCTCTGTCCGTTCCTGTATGCCTCCCCCTCCTTGCCTCTGTAAACATCGTACTGCACCGACACCCTGACCTTTGCTCTGTGAGAGGGGGTGGAAGAGCACAGAGCTAGAGGCATGGATGTGGTGTGTGTGTGGTTAAAAGTGTGTGTGAATTTTCTCTACCTGTTGCATCTGTGTTGCATTTGAGTTGGCCCTACCTGTTGCATTTCAGTGTGTAGGTTGTGTGTGTGTAGGTTGTGTGTGTGCACGCATGCAACATGTCAGGGCAGGGTAGTCTGAGGGAGGGGAAGGAGAGGGAGGGAGGATGGGTAATGGCAGCTGAGTGTGAGCTGAAGGAGGAACCGGAGGAGGAGAGAAACAGGAGAGGGGGAGGGGTGGTCCTCTAAAAACTCACAAGAAGCTGGCCAGTGAGAAGGGGGAGAGAGAGAACACTCAGTCAGACACAGCCACCACACACACGTGCAGAGAGAAAGAGGGAAGTGGAACACTGTGACTGGCGAGTCTGTGCTTCCTGTTGTGATCGAGGAGAGTGTCATGCTCTGCCACTTTGTCTAAACGCCAGTCAGTCACATCTTCACAGGCAGGCCAGACAGGACCAACTGTACTTTACTGTTCTATCACTAACAAACACACAAAACTATGCTGCTATGTATTGGCCGAAAGGCTATTCTACTCTGCGTTTTCCATCAACGACCCTACATTAACTTGGATTAGGATATTGCATTTCTTAACCCTTACACTTGTGGGAATTGGCTTATAGTGCCTTCAGAAAGTATTCATACCTCCTTGACTTATTCCACATTTTGTTGTTACAGCCTGAATTCTAAATTCACAAAAAAACACCCATCTACACACAATACCCCAATAATGACAGTGAAAATATGTTTTTTGTACATTTTATAGAAAATAAAATACGAAAACATTTAATTTACACCCGAGTCAATACTTTGTAGAAGCACCTTTGGCGGCGATTACAGCTTTGAGTCATCTTGGGTATGTATATCAGCTTTGTACATCTGGATTTAGGGATTTTCTCCCATTTCTTCCTTGCAGATTTTCTCAAGCTCTGTTAAATTTGATGGGGAGCGGTGGTGAACAGCAATCTTCAAGTCTTCCACAGATTTCCAGTGGGATTCAAGTCTGTGGTTTGGCTGGGCCACTCTAGCGAAGACTTTCACATTCTTGTTATGAAGCCATTCAAGCGTTGCTTTGACTGTATGCTTGGGGTCATTGTCCTGTTGGAACGTAAATCTTTGCCCCCAGTCTAAGGACGTTTGCACTCTAAAGCAGATCCTATCAGTCTCCCAGTCCCTGCCCCTGCCCCATAGCTTGATACTGTCACAAATTTGCAAACATTTCTAAAATCATGTTTTCATTTTGTCATTAATGTGTATTTTGTGTAGATTTGTGAGCAAAAAAATTGATTTTAACAATTTTGAATTCAGGCTGTAACAACAAAATGTGGAATGAGTCAAGGGGTATGAATCATTTCTGAAGGCACTATATGGATGCGGCTAAATTGAAATGTTTCTTACAGAAGAATTCTGAAAAGCATATGCATTATTACACTGAGAAGAAAAATCCTATCAAATTGTATTTGTCACATGCTTCATAAACAACAAGTGTAGACGAACAGGGAAATGCTTACTTATGGGCCCGTCCCAACAATGCAGAAAGCAAAAAAGAGAAAGAATAGAAAAATAACACGAGGAATAAATACACAATGAGTAACAATGACTTGGGTATCACGGTGTACCAGCACCGAGTCGATGTGCAGGGGTACGAGGTAATTGAGGTAGATATGTACATATAGGCAGGGATAAACTGACTAGGCAACAGGATTAGTAGCAGCAGCAGCGTATGTGATGAGTCAAAAGAGTTAGTGCGAAGAGAGTCAATGCACATAGTCCTGGTACCTATTGGTTAACTATTTAACTATACTGAACAAAAATATAAACGCAACATGTAAAGTGTTGGTCCCATGTTTTACGAGCTGAAATAAAAGATCCCATTTGCACAAAAAGCTAATTTCACACAAATTTTCTGCACAAATTTGTTTATATTCCAGTTAGTGAGCATTTGACCTTTGCCAGACAATCCATCCACCTGACAGGTGTGGCATATCAAGAAGCTGATTAAACAGCATGATCATTACACAGGTGCACCTTGTGCTGGGGACAATAAAAGGCCACTAAATGTGCAGTTTTGTCACAATACAATGCCACAGATGTCAAATATTTTGAGAGTGTGCAATTGCATGCTGACTACAGGAATGTCCACCAGAGCTGTTGCCAGATAATTTTATATGAATTTCTTTACCATAAGCCCCCTCCAATGTTGGTTTTAGAGAATTTGACAATACGTCCAACCGGCCTCACAACCGCAAACCACGTGTATGGCATTGTGTGGGTGAGCGGTTTACTGATGTCAACATAGTGAACAGAGTGCCCCATGGTGGCGTTGGGGTTATGGTATGGGCAGGCATAAGCTACGGACACCGAACACAATTGCATTTTATCGATGGCAATTTGAATGCACAAAAATACCGTGACGAGATCCTGAGGCCCATTTTTTGGGGGGCGTATCTGTGACAAACAGATGCATATCTATATTCCCAGTCATGTGAAATCCATAGATTTAATGAATTTATTTAAATGGACTGATTTGGCATGCTTGTATGCCATCAAAGCTGTATTTATTATAATACTCAACGTCTCATCTTTCCAAATACATTGAGTCCTCATAATTAACAGCAAATCCCACTCAGACAACAAAAAAATTGCAAAACTTGCCCAATTAGCAGGAGGGAGGGGCACGTCTTGTCGCGAGCGGAGCTAAAGTTCAAAATGGCTGTCTGTCAAAACACTGAGCTCTGATGTCATGTATAGCATGTTACTGTACAGCTACTGCGTTCCAATGTACAGTTGGAAGTCGGAAGTTTACATACACCTTAGCCAAATACATTTAAACTCAGTTTTTCACAATTCCTGACATTTAATCCTAGTAATAATTCCCTGTTTTAGGTCAGTTAGGATCACCACTTTATTTTAAGAATGTGAAACGTTAGAATAATAGTAGAGAGAATGATTTATTTCAGCTTTTATTTCTTTCATCACATTCCCAGTGGGTCAGAAGTTTACATACACTCAATTACTATTTGGTAACATTACCGTAATTGTTTAACTTGGGTCAAATGTTTCGGGTAGCCTTCCACAAGCTTCCCACAATAAGTTGTGTGAATTTTGTCATTCCTCCTGACAGAGCTGGTGGAACTGAGTCAGGTTTGTAGGCCTGCTTGCTCGCACAAGCTTTTTCAGTTCTGCCCACAAATTTTTTATAGGTTTGAGGTCCGGGCTTTGTGATGGCCACTCCAATACCTTGACTTTGTTGTCCTTAAGCCATTTTGCCACAACTTTGGAAGTATGCTTGGGGTCATTGTCCATTTGGAAGACCCATTTGCGACCAGGCTTTAACTTCCTGACTGATGTCTTGAGATGTTACTTCAATATATCCACATCATTTTCCTCCCTCATGTTGTCATCTATTTTGTGAAGTTCATCAGTCCCTCCTGCAGCAAAGCACCCCCACAACATGATGCTGCCACCCCCATGCTTCACGGTTGGGATGGTGTTCTTCGGCATACCGCTGAGGAAGGAGACATGTTCTGTCTCCTAGAGATGAACATACTTTGGTGCGAAAAGTGTAAATCGATCCCAGAACAACAGCAAAATAACTTGTGAGATGCTGGAGGAAACAGGTACAAAAGTATCTATATCCACAGTAAAACGAGTCCTATACCGACATAACCTGAAAAGCCGCTCAGCAAGGAAGAAGCCACTGCTCCAAAACAGCCATAAAAAAGCCAGACTACGGTTTGCAACTGCACATGGGGACAAAGATCTAACTTTTTGGAGAAATGTCCTCTTGTCTGATGAAACAAAAATAGAACTGTTTGGCCATAATGACCATCGTTATGTTTGGAAGAAAAAGGGGGAGGCTTGCAAGCCGAAGAACACCATTGTTGGAAAAATTACTTGTCATGCACAAAATAGATGTCCTAACCGACTTGTCAAAACTATAGTTTGTTAACAAGAAATGTGTGGAGTGGTTGAAAAACTAGTTTTACTGACTTCAACCTAAGTGTATGTAAACTTCCGACTTCAACTGTAGATACTTATCAGTGTCCAAGTCTGCCATTTTCAACCCGTATACGGGTACAAGTGTAAAGGGCTACACAAAGACAATCCACAATAATCAACTTTGGTCTGCTGTCTCTCTTGGCATGTAAAATATTGTATTGAGTGGTGGTAAGTTGGTAGCAAGTTTTTATCTGGTGCTTTTGCATCTCTAGTCATGTTGAGTGTTGTGTGTGATCTGTGCTAGTTAGTGCTGGGCCAGCCGGTCCCACTGCCGTAACACTTCTCTTGGTGTCAGGAGAGAGACCGTTAGGAGGGGGAAGTTGACTTCTCTTGGTGTCAGGAAGAGCGAGACCAGCCTCGAGCTGGCCTCAAGCTAGGCCCATCTCCCGGCTAGCAAACGAAGTACACCAAGAACAATACCTCTCTTGCCAATTGGCCTGGACCCTTTGTCGACACGGAGCCCCGCCGATCCATCACAACTGGTCTGCTGACGTAATTCGGCCGATGTGCTCTTAACCGGCCTTTGCGTCATGGATGTAGGGGATGATTCATCTGATAGCCCCGGCCCGCTAGCTTCGTGAACGCCATGTCTCCCGCTCGCCTAGCATAGTCATCGACTACCAAACGGCTCCCTGTTTAATCTATTGCTGCTCATTGGACCCTATGATCACTCAGCTACACAGCTGATGCCTGCTGGACTGTACATTGACACAGTACTTCATTTTGTTTTGTCTGTCGGCCCCAGCCTTGAACTCAGGCCCTGTGTGTAGCTAACTGACCCTCTCTGCCCATTCATCACCATTTACCCGTTGTTGTTGTCCTAGCTGTTTACCCGTTGTTGTCTCACCCATTGTTGTCTTAGCTCTCCCAATCAACACCTTTGATCGCTTTATACCTTTCTCTAATGTCAATATGCCTTGTATACTGTTGTTTAGGGCAGCTCTCATTGTTTTATTTTACTGCGGAGCCCCTAGTCCTGCTCAACATGCCTCAGATAGCCCCCTTGTCCCACCCCCCCACACATGCGGAGACCGCACCTAGCTCAACTGGCGCCTCCAGAGATGCAACCTCTCTCATCGTCACTCAATGCCTAGGTTTACCACCACTGTACTCGCACCCTACCATACCCTTGTCTGTACACTATGCCCTGAATCTATCCTACCACGCCCAGAAATCTGCTCCTTTTATTCTCTGTCCCCAACGCACTAGACGACCAGTTCTTATAGCCTTTAGCCATACCCTCATCCTACACCTCCTCTGTTCCTCTGGTGATGTAGAGGTTAACCCAGGCCATGTGTGTCCCCAGGCGCTCTCAATTGTTGACTTTTGCAACCGTAAAAGCCTTGGGTTCATGCATGTTAACATCAGAAGCCTCCTCCCCAAGTTTGCTTTATTCACTGCTTTAGCACACTCCGCTAACCCTGATGTCCTTGCCGTGTCTGAATCCTGGCTTAGGAAGGCTACCAAAACTTCTGAAATTTCCATCCCCAATTACAACATTTTCCGTCAAGACCGAACTGCTAAAGGGGGCAGAATTGCAATCTACTATAGAGAGAGCCTGCAGAGTTCTGTCACACTATCCAGGTCTATGCCCAAACAGTTTGACCATCCCTCATCCATCTCTCCAGAAATAAGTCCCTCACTGTTGCCGCTTGTTATAGACCCCCCTCAGCTCCCAGCTGTGCCCTGGACACCATATGTGAATTGATTGCCCTCCATCTATTGTCAGAGTTCATACTGCTAGGTGACCTAAATTGGGATATGCTTAACACCCCGGCCATCCTACAATCTAAGATAGACGCCCTCAATCTCACACAAATTATCAAGGAACCTACCAGGTACAACCCCAAATCTGTAAACATGGGCACCCTCAGATATCATCCTGACCAACTTTCCCTCTATATCCACCTCTGCTGTTTTCAACCAGGATCTCAGCGATCACCGCCTCATGGCCTGCGTCCGTTATGGGTCCGCGGTCAAACGACCATCCCTCATCACTGTCAAACGCTTCCTAAAACACTTCTGCGAGCAGGCCTTTCTAATCGACTTGGCCCGGGTATCCTGGAAGGATATTGACCTCATCCCGTCAGTAGAGGATGCCTGGTTGTTCTTTAAAAGTGCTTTCCTCACCATCTTAAATAATGTCCCTCTCAACAAATTTGAACTAAGAACAGATATAGCCCTTGGCGTACTGCACTAGCTTCGAATAGTTCCCGCGATATGCAACTTTTCAGGGAAGTCAGGAACCAATACACACATTCAGGAAAGCAAAGGCTAGCTTTTTCATACAGAAATTAGCATCCTGCAGCACTAATTCCCAAAAGTTTTGAGACACTAAAGTCCATGGAGAATAAGAGTATCTCCTCCCAGCTGCCCACTGCACTGAGACTAGGAAACACTGTCACCACTGATAAATCCACGATAATCTAGAATTTCAATAAGCATTTCTCTACGGCTGGCCATGCTTTCCACCTGGCTACCCCAACCCCGGCCAACAGCTCTGCACCCCCCGCAGCAACTGGCCCAAGCCCCCCCCACTTCTCCTTCACCCAAATCCGGACAGCTGATGTTCTGCAAGAGCTGCAAAATCTGGATCCCTACAAATCAGCTGGGCTAGACGATCTGGACCCTCTCTTCCTAAAATTATCCACTGCCATTGTTGTAACCCCTATTACTAGTCTGTTCAACCTGTTTCGTATCGTCTGAGATTCCTAAAGATTGGAAAGCGGCCGCAGTCATACCCTCTTCAAAGGGGGAGACACTCTAAACCCAAACTGTTACAGACCTATATCCATCCTGCCCTGCCTTTCTAAAGTCTTCGAAAGCCAAGTGAACAAACAGATCACCAACCATTTCGAATCCCACCGCACCTTCTTCGCTATGAAATCTGGTTTCCGAGCTGGTCACGGGTGCACCTCAGCCATGCTCAAGGTCCTAAACGATATTATAACCGCCATCGATAAAAGACAGTACTGTGCAGCCGTCTTCATCGACCTGGCCAAGGCTTTCGACTCTGTCAATCACCGTATTCTTATCGGCAGATTCAACAGCATTGGTTTCTCTAATGACTGTCTCGCCTCTGGCAGTCTCTACTGGGGTGCCACAGGGTTAAATTCTCAGGCCGACACTTCTCTGTATAAATCAATGATGTCGCTCTTGCCCTGGGTGATTCTTTGATCCTCCTCTACTCAGACGACACCATTCTGTATACATCTGGCCCTCCTTTAGACACTGTTAACAAACCTCCAAATGAGCTTCACCGCCATACAACACTCCTTCCGTGGCCTCCACCTGCTCGTAAATGCTAGTAAAACGAAATGCATGCTCTTCAACCAATTGCTGCCCGCGCCTGCCCGCCCGACTTGCATCACTACTCTGGACGGTTCTGACTTAGAATATGTGGACAACTATAAATACCTAGGTGTCTGGCTAGACTGTAAACTCTCCTTCCAGACTCACATTAAGCATCTTCAATCCCAAGTTGAATCTAGAATCGGCTTCCTATTTCGCATCAAAGCCTCCTTCACTCATGCTGCGAAACATACCCTCGTAAAACTGACTATCCTACCGATCCTTGACTTCGGCGATGTCATTTACAAAATAGCCTCCAATACTCTGCCTCCAATTTGCTGAGTAGTCTATCACAGTGCCATCCATTTTGTCACCAAAGCTCCATATACTACCCACCACTGCGACCTGTATGCTCTCGTTGGCTGGTCCTCACTACATATTCGTCTCCAAGCCCACAGCTCCAGGTCATCTATAAGTCTTTGCTAGGTAAAGCGCCGCCTTATCTCAGTTCACTGGTCACCCACTCGTAGCACGCGCTCCAGCAGGTATATTTCACTGGTTATCTCCAAAGCCAACACCTACTTTTGCCGCCTTTCCTTCTAGTTCTCTGCTGCCAATGACTGGAACAAATTTCAAAAATCACTGAAGTTGGAGACTTATATCTCTCTCACTAACTTTAAGCGTCAGCTGTCAGAGCAGCTTACCGGTCGCTGCAGCTGTACACAGCCCATCCGTAAATAGCCCATCCATCCAACCAACTACCTACCTCATCCCCATATATATATTTTTTTTTTCTGCTCTTTTGCACACCAGTATTTCTACTTGCACATCCTCATCTGCACATATCACTCCAGTGTAAATTGCTAAATTGTAATTACTTCACCACTATTGGCCTATTTATTGCCTTACCTCCTTACTTCTTTTGCACACACTGTATACAGATTTTTCTATTGTATTATTGACTGTACGTTTGTTTATCCCATGTGTAACGCTGTTGTTTTTGTCACTGCTTTGCTTTATCTGGGCCAGGTCGCAGTTGTAAATGAGAACTTCGTCTCAACTGGCCTACCTGGTTAAATAAAGGTGAAATGAAGAAATAAATGAAAAGAACATTAGGAGGGAAAGTTGACTTCTCTTGGTGTCAGGAGAGAGACCGTTAGGATGGCAGGTAGCCTAGTGGTTAGAGCGTTGGACTAGTAACCGGAAGGTTGGACTAGTAACCGGAAGGTTGCAAGATCGAATCCCTGAGCTGACAAGGTAAAAATCTGTCGTTCTGCCCATGAACAAGGCAGTTAACCCACTGTTCCTAGGCCGTCATTGTAAATAAGAATTTGTTCTTAACTGACTTGCCTAGTTAAATAAAGGTAAAATATATATATATTTTTTTAAAGGATGGGAAGTTGACTTCTCTTGGAGTCAGGAGAGAGACCGTTAGGAGGGTTAGTTGACTTCTCTTGGAGTCAGGAGGAGAGAGACCGTTAGGAGGGAAAGTTGACTTCTCTTGGAGTCAGGAGAGAGACCGTTAGGAGGGTTAGTTGACTTCTCTTGGAGTCAGGAGGAGAGAGACCGTTAGGAGGGAAAGTTGACTTCTCTTGGAGTCAGGAGAGAGACCGTTAGGAGGGAAAGTTGACTTCTCTTGGAGTCAGGAGAGAGACCGTTAGGAGGGTTAGTTGACTTCTCTTGGAGTCAGGAGAGAGACCGTTAGGAGGGTTAGTTGACTTCTCTTGGAGTCAGGAGAGAGACCGTTAGGAGGGAAAGTTGACTTCTCTTGGAGTCAGGAGAGAGACCGTTAGGAGGGTTAGTTGACTTCTCTTGGAGTCAGGAGAGAGACCATTAGGAGGGGGTAATAAATAGCCAATATGTGGTCATCGGATCTCTCCCCTTCTCTCTTTTCCCCCAAGTCCCTACCTAACCCAGTCTGTGAACTGACAAGCCAGCCTTGATAAAGACGGCCCCTCTCTCTCATACACTCGCACGCACACACGCGCAAAAACACTCTTCTACGCAAGACAACTCCGCACAACACCCGGCTGTAGCCACCAGTGGAATGCTTTGAAAATGCGTCCTTGCATCCTCCGTCTCTCGCTCTCTCTCATATTTAACACAGTGCTAGCTAGTTAGCATGCTAACGTCGCGAGGGACCCAAAGGTGAACGGGTTATAAACAACACTGCTCTGTTAGTGCTGGGTGAGAGCAACCCCCCCACCCCCCACTCCCAATGTTTGCTTTGAAGAGCATGTGTCAGTTTTGGCAGTTTGGCTTGGGGCTCATTGTCTCTCTATCTGCCTTGCTGGTAGAGGACTCAACTTCCCTATTTAATGTATTACTCATTGAACATAAAGCTGCAATATATAACTTTTTGGCGACCTGACCGAATTTACATAGAAATGTGAGTTACAGATTTGTCATTCTCATTGAAAGCAAGTCTAAGAAGCGGTAATCACTAGATCTGTTCTGTGTGCTATTTCTATTCTTCCCATTCTTAAGTTTCGTTTTTGCATCTTTTGGTTTTGTACACCAGCTTCAAACAGCTAAAAATACAATATTTTGAGTTATTGAAAATATATATTCAGTTGTTTAGATGGTACAATGATTCTCTATACTAAAATTGCTTGTTTTGCCACATAAACTGAAATTAGGTGAACTATTATGAAATGGCAGAACGACTTCTGCATATTGCGCCTTAAACAATGGTTGTAGTTTGAGTCTAATACAAGTAGCAAAGTTGCTCGAGGTGATGCAAAGGTAGCCCTGGTTTAAACACAGTGCCTTCAGAAAGTATTCATATAAAAACCATAAACTCCCTTGTGTTGCAAGTAGCACCATGCCCAGACCACCGAGTCATTAAAACTGACCACATTATTAAATAATGCAAAAAATTAATGAAAGCCACTGCTTTACAACTAGCAAAGTATTGTGGAGTAGTAAGTAGCTAATGGAGTAGCAGCTCTAACTAGCAATACAAAGCACAGACTAAGTAGTATGGTCATGTTGAATAGTGGGGGTTTGGCCAAGGTGTGTGTGTGTGTGTGTGTGTGTGTGTGTGTGTGTGTGTGTGTGTGTGTGTGTGTGTGTGTGTGTGGTGTGTGTGTGTGTGTGTGTGTGTGTGTGTGTGTGTGTTGTGTTAACCGCAGATCTCAAGATTAGCCGTGGATTTGTTTTCTTTCATTAGCTGAGCATCACCCCCTCCCTCCATCCCGCACTCTGATTGGTGGATCAAACGCTTGGGCAGCACTTTTTATGGCCTGCTAAAATGAACTGCAACAGATGGTGGGAACCGAGAAGAGGGAGAGGGGAGAGGAGAGGAAGGATGAAAGAGGGATAGATGGAGGAAAGAAAGAGGGGGAGGAGAGACAGGAGGAGGGGGAGGAGAGAAGAGATGCAGAGGGGAGTTGGAGAAATGAAAGAGGGCCAAGCGGGGGAAAAGGTGTGGGGAGAGGAGAGATTGCACAAGGGCCGTGCTAGGTTTCCAGATTTCTGTTGTGATGTTTCAGAGCAGGCAACTGGAGGAGAGTGTTGCACTTGTTTGGAGATTCCAACACACGCTCATGGAGAGAAAGTGCTGTGTGTTACAGGAGAGGAGTGTGTTTGCATGCGTGTAGATGGTGCGGAGGAGGAGGGGCAGCAGTGGCTGCTGTTACTACATCTGTTCCCAGCCATCACTCTCACTACAGCTTTGACCCCCCCCCCCCCCCCATCCATAACCCACCATCCTACACACAGACACTACACTGCGTGTGTGTGGATGGAAAAGTCGCCACACTGTGCCAAAGAGCAGCAAACAAGAATGCCTCTCCACGCCTCTCCTCTCTTCTTCTGTCCTGTCCTATCCTGTCCTGTCCCCTCCCCTCATCTATCCTTGGGCCCCTCGCAGCTCGCACTCCCTTCCTCTCACAGACTCCTCCCACCTCCATTTGCTCTCCCTCTCTTCTTCCCCCTCTCTCCATCTTGTTTTGTCTGACTGCCTGGCTGGGTCCTTCCCTCCATCCTCTCTCACACTCGCTCTCTCGGTTTCCCTCCTTTTCTTCATTGTAACTCCTGTCGTTTTAACCTCAATCTGAACAACACATCTGTATTGGTTGTTACACTTTATTTGCAAAACTTTATAATCGTGTTCAATTAATTACAAGGTGCTCATTCATATTACTTATTTAGCCAGCTAAGTTCATGAAGTTGGATTGATTAATGGAAGTATTAGGCTGTGCAATCAATTATTTTAATAGATTATTGGAAATGGTAGCAATTTTTTTTAGGTTTCAAGTCCTTTTAGGTTTCAAGTCCTATGTGAAAATACTCTCAATCAATCAACTTGCAGCAGCCAAAGACATAGATTTAAATATAGCAACCTCCACCACCATCCCCTTCCACACACAGTCAGTCAGCCACCAATCTGGCAACCGCATGAGTCAGCTGACAAGGTCAGAGGGGTGGTCACACCGCAACCCTCCTGCTGGGCTAGAGGGGACACCGGTGTGAGGACAAAACGCTGGTGACAAATCACTTGTGACACGTTTCCATAGATTTAAAGCCACCATTCAGTCTCCCTTACTTTATTAAAAATCAGTGCCTTCGAAAAGTATTCAGACCCCTTGACTTTTTCCTTATTTTGTTAGGTTACAGCCTTATTCTAAAATGTATTAAATACATCAAAATCCTCAGCAATCTACACACAATACCCCATAATGACAAAACGAGCAGGTTTTTAGAAATGTTTGCTAATTTATAAATACATAAAAATGTAAATATGAAATTTACATAAGTATTCAGACCCTTTACTCAGTACTTTGTTGAAACACCTTTGGCAGCAATTACAGCTTCAAGTATTCTTGGGTATGACGCAACAAGCCTGGCACACCTCTATTTGGGGAGTTTATCCCATTCTTCTCTGCAGATCCTCTCAAGCTCTGTCAGGTTGGATGGGGAGAGTTGCTGCACAGCTATTTTCAGCTCTGGAGCAGGCCTTATTGGAGGAGTGCTGCAGAGATTGTTGTCCTTCTGGAAGGTTCTCCCATCTCCACAGAGGAACTCTGGAGCTCTGTCAGAGTGATCATCGGGTCCTTGGTCACCTCCCTGACCAAGGCCCTTCTCCCCTGATTGCTCAGTTTGGCCGGGCGGCCAGCTCTAGGAAGTAAATAAGAATTTGTTCATAACTGACTTGCCTAGTTAAATAAAGGTTAAATACATTTAAAAAAAACATCTTGCAAATCACCAGCAGAGGGCCAGCATTTTGAATCCATTTTCACGTTCACTCTGTTAGTAGTGCTTACAAATCGGATCATAACTCTAAAACTAGCAAAGATCCCACACTGGAACTTTGATATGCCAGTAGAGTATATTATGTTCAACAATATATACAGCGGCTTCGGAAAGTATTCAGACCCCTTGACTTTTTCCACATTTTGTTACGTTACAGCCTTATTCCAAAATGGATTAAATAAATACAAATCCTCAGCAATCTACACACAATACCCCATAATGACAAAGAGAAAACAGGTTTTTCGAATTTTTGTAAATGTATTAAAATAAAAAAATAGAAATAACAGACTTAAGAATTCAGACCATTTGCTATGAGACTCTAAATTGAGCTCAGGTGCATCCTGTTTCCATTGATCATCCTTGAGATGTTTCTACAACTTGATTGGACATTATTTGGAAAGGTACACGCGTTTCTATATGAAGGTCCCACAGTTGACAGTGCATGTCAGCGCAGTCCGTAGAGCTCCGAGACTTTTGTCGGAGGGATTTTTGTGGGATTTTGTCGAGACACAGATCTGGGGAAGGGTACCAAAAACATTCTGCAGCACCTAAGGTCCACCAAGAACACAGTAGCCTCATCATTCTTAAATGGACGAAGTTTGGAACCAAGACTCTTCCATTTTTTTTTTATATAACCTTTATTTAACTAGGCAAGTCTGTTAAGAACAAATTCTTATTTACAATGATGGCCTACTCCAGCCAAACCCTAATGACGCTGGGCCAATTGTGCGCCACCCTATTGGACTCCCAATCATGGCCAGTTGTGATACAGCCTGGAGTCGAACCAGGGTCTGTAGTGACGCCTCTTGTACTGAGATGCAGTGCCTTAGACCGCGGCGCCACTTGGGAGCCCACGTGATGTGCAGTGATGCAAGTAAAAGGACATTGTCTACTATTGGTTACATTGCCTACTATGCCAATTTCTCTGTATAAAATGGCCCATAACTGTTTTAAACTATCACTCTGGAACTTTGATATGCCTGTAGAGTAATTTATGTCAATGGAAAAAAAGCTAAATATTTTGTACATGGGATGCAGTAGCAGCAAGACTTGGAGTGAGACATGCCCACACCCCCCTCGCACTCTGACAGAAGGGTTTGTGACACTGCACCTGCTTAGGCCATGTTGCTGTTTGTAAATGGGGTGTTGATGAGTAATCGTGTTTTCAAATAAGAAAATACATAGTGTTGGTATTCCGTGTTGGTATGCCTTCATCATAATAACTCCTTATTATACAGTACCAGTCAGAAGTTTGGACACACCTACTGATTCCAGGGTTTTTCTTTATTTTTACTATTTTCTACATTGTAGAATAATAGTGAAGACATCAAAACTATGAAATAACACATATGGAATCATGTAGTAACCAAAAAAGTGTAAAACAAATCAAAATATATTTTATATTTGAGATTCTTCAAGTAGCCACCCTTTTCCTTGATGACAGCTTTGCACACTCTTGGCATTCTCTCAACCAGCTTCATGAGATAGTTACCTGGAATGTATTTCAATTAACAGGTGTGCCTTGTTTAAAGTTAATTTGTGGAATTTCTTTCCTTAATTCGTTTGAGCCAATCAATTGTGTTGTGACAAGGTAGGGGTGGTATACAGAAGATAGCCCTATTTGGTAAAAGACCAAGCCATATTATGGTAAGAACAGCTCAAATAAGCAAAGCGAAACGACAGTCCATCATTACTTTAAGACATGAAGGTCAGTCAATACAGAACATTTCAAGAACTTTGAAAGTTTCTTCAGGTGCAGTCGCAAAAACCATCAAGTGCTATGATGAAACTGGCTCTCATGAGGGCCACAACAGGAAAGGAAGAACCAGAGTTACCTCTGCCACAGAGGATAAGTTCATTCGAGTTACCATCCTCAGAAATTACAGCTCAAATAACTGCTTCACAGAGTTCAAGTAAGAGACACATCTCAACATTAACTGTTCAGAGGAGACTGCGTGAATCAGGCCTTCATGGTCAAATTTCTGCAAAGAAACCACCACTAAAGGATACCAATAAGAAGATGAGACTTGCTTAGGCCAAGAAACACGAGCAATGGATATTAGACCGGTGGAAATCTGTTCTTTGGTCTGATGAGTCCAAATTTGAGATTTTTGGTTTTAACCGCCATGTCTTTGTGAGATGCAGAGTAAGTGAACGGATGATCTCTGCGTGTGTGGTTCCCACTGTGAAGCATGGAGGAGGAGGTGTGGGGGCGCTTTGCTGGTGACACTGTCAGTGATTTATTTAGAATTCAAGGCACAATTAACCATCATGGCTACCACAGCATTCAGCAGTGATACACCAACCCATCTGGTTTGCGCTTAGTGGGACTATCATTTGTTTTTCAACAGGACAATGACCCAAAACGCACGCCCAGGCTGTGTAAGGGCTATTTGATCAAGAAGTAGAGTGATGGAGTGCTGCATCAGATGACCTGGCCTCCAGAATCACCTGACCTCAACCCAATTGAGATGGTTTGGGATGAGTTGGACTGCAAAGTGAAGTGAAAGCAGCCAACAAGTGCTCAGCATATGTGGGAACCTCAAGACTGTTTGAAAAGCATTCCAGGTGAAGCTGGTTGAGAGCATGCCAAGAGTGTGCAAAGCTGTCATCAAGGCAAAGAGTTGCTACTTTGAAGAATCTCAACCAACACTTTTTTGGTTACTACATGATTCCATGTGTTATTTCATAGTTTTGATGTCTTCACTATTTTACAATGTAGAAAATAGTAAAACTAAATAAAAACCCTTGAATGAGTAGGTGTCCACACTTTTGACTGGTACTGTACATGGAATCAGGAATACCAGCCCTTTGTATTTTCTTAAATAAATAAAAAATTAACTACAGTAACTGTTGGCATTTTAATTCCCTGTGTACCAAAATCGAACCTCGACCCCACAACCACAATAAGTACCCCATCCGTGGGTTTGGCGAACCATTACACCCTTAGTCTGTAATGTCACTTCTCTACTCCCTCCCGGCACTCACTAGAATAAACACAACCAGCCGTCACCAGTCTGTTCAAGCTCACCTCTTTCACCCACTCTCCCCCCTCTCATCTCCTCCTTTTCCTCTCCTCCATCTCATCTCTCTCTACTTCTCCATTTCCAAGGCTTTCCCCCCTTCCTTTTCTCGCTATCATCCTCAACTCATGTCCTCCATCCCTTTATTTCACTCCCTTTTTTTATTCACTTTGGTTAGGGTGAGTCATTTGGAAAGCCAATGTAGAGGAATGTAGACACTAAAACACACACACACACTCCAACCCTCCCTCCATGAGGAGGAGGAAGTGGCCTGGACCGGAGAGGAGCTTCCTGTGGGGCTGTGAACGGGAATCTGCAATTAACAGGGGGGGGGGGCTCTCTTGTTTGGGCTCTCTCTCTCACCCCTCTTCTCTCCTCTTTCTTGCTTATTCTGCGTCTGTATCTCTCTCCTTCCCCCCTTCTTTCTTTCCTTTTTCCATCTACCCCTCTCCTGCATCCTTCTCTTTTGTCCTCTGTCTGTCATTCGTCTGTTTCTCGGTCACCGTCTGTATTAGCTGGAACTCCTGTGATACTGTGTCATAGCACGTTAGCTGGGCCAGATAACAATAGTAGGCATAGTTAGGGATGTGTGCTGGATACAGGATGGGCCTGGGGGGATGGTACAGAAAGCGCCCGTCTAGCATGGAGTTAGAGAGATTAGCCCCCCCCCCAAACCCTCCCATCGGGGACTGGCCCTGGTGCAGAGAGAGGATAGGGAAACCAAGGGCTTGAATCTGTGTGTGTTTGATTGGGTAGTGGCTGGGGGCCTATGGGTTTACCTGACCATGGACCATATACACTATTGGTGGCCTGCTGTGATTGGTTTCTTACTAAATTGTTATGCTGAGGATAGAAAGGGGAGGATATTTCATCCTCTTTCTCCCTCCCGCCCGCCCGCCCTCTCTTGTCTCATACGAGACAGGTTTAATGCCATAAAACACTGGCTATCATGTCTAGCTAGCGACATCAACTCAGCCAGTATTCTTTCGCTCTCCCTATCACAAGGTCACCCTCCTCCTCCCCTCTGCATTAACCTTCAGCTCCCTCAACCCCTCTAGGCCCTCCTTCCACTCCATAGCCAACCTATGCTCTAGTGCACACTGTGAAGTGCACTGCATACTCACTTCATTTACCATCTTCTGACTCCTCATGTTAACATGTACGTATGTGGCATCTGTATCTCTTTGCGCATGCCTTGTACCTTTTTTCATTTGTTGTAGTGAAAAATGCTAATACTGGTAGCTAGCTACAGAACATTGTGCTAATGCTTGTAGCTAGCTACAGAACATTGTGCTAATGCTTGTAGCTAGCTACAGAACATTGTGCTAATGCTTGTAGCTAGCTACAGAACATTGTGCTAATGCTTGTAGCTAGCTACAGAACATTGTGCTAATGCTTGTAGCTAGCTACGGAACATTGTGCTAACGCTAGTAGCTAGCTACGAAACATTGAGCTAACACTAGTAGCTAGCTACAAAAAATTGTGCTGTATTGGAATGTTGGCAACATTATCCTTACGTTTTTTTGGACTGGCAACATGTTGCTAGTAAATGTTAATTTAACTTCCTGAATTTAAATGGAATTGACCCCAACCCTGCTAAGTACCAACGCCTTCTTAGTTTTTGTGTATGTCCCATGTCACTAAGTTTGTGTGTATGTTGTGTTCCTGCAGTGATGGAGAGCGCCACAGAGGACAAGCGTCCGGGGGGAGGGGTGAGCGCTGAGCTGAGCGCTGTAGAGACTGAGCACTCTGAGGGGCAGGAAACCCCCGACTCCACACACACACAGGACGAGCACACAGGTGAGGGTGGTGTATGTGCCTGTGTCCGTGTCCGAGTGTTCTTGTGTGTGTTGCAGAGCTGGTGTGTGTTAGTTTGCTTATACTAACTGCGGTTTCCTCACTCTTCCCAGGGAGTAACGGAGCTATGGAGGAAGGAGAGGAGGAAGATGAAAATGGAGAGAATATGATAGAGGGCGTGGACTTGTCATCCATCAACGCCATGATGTCGACGGTGATGAACGCAGGCCAGCTCAACGGAGCCATGGAGCCCTCCTCAGCCCCTGCCTCAACACCTTCCATCCCCATTAGCAAGACCACCCCACCCAGACCCACTAGTGTCAATCGCAATGCCAGGAGAAACACGGTACAAACACACACACGCGCGTAAAAAAACGAACCGAGGACAGGGAGGAGACTGAGTCAGTGTGGCATCACATTTGAAATTACGTGTCAACTGGTTGAAGTAAAAGCTAGTTTTTCACCAGGCTCCAACAATGGTGTGTGTGTGTGTGTGTGTGTGTGTGTGTGTGTGTGTGTGTGTGTGTGTGTGTGTGTGTGTGTGTGTGTGTGTGTGTGTGTGTGTGTGTGTGTGTGTGTGTGTGTGTGTGTGTGTGTGTGTGTGTGTGTGTGTGTGTGTGTGTGTGTGTGTGTGTGTGTGTCAGGACCGAGGGATGGGGGGTGGGTTGTAAGGGCAGGTAGAGAAGCATCCTCCCGTCTCACTCCACAACTCTTGTGTCCCAGCTTCAAACGAGTAGTTACAAGTGGTCCTTGCCTCTCAATTCCCCTTTTGTCCCCCCGGCCCTGCGTTACGTGGCTCCTATTAAAGCGTGGGATTGGGGGCCATAATGCTCGGGTGTAGGACAAACAGTTGTCACTTATGACGCGAGCACACACACACACACACACACACACACACACACACACACACACACACACACACACACACACACACACACACACAAATACACAGCCTGGAAGAGCCATCCAGGACCAGAGTTGTAGGCCGACCTACCCCTGACATGCATAGTGTACTTCACATCCCCTTAGCCAGGTTCTCAGCTGCTCACCTCTTGAGGAAACCGGCTTAAGGCCTATTACGTCATTTAGCAGATTGTCAGCTCTAACATAGGCCACACACAGCTATAGCATCAACGCATGCTACCAGGTGAAGAGGTTGGCACCAGTGGCCAGCTTGCAGAGTTCACACTGTGCTGTGGTTTAGAAAGAGCAGCAGAAAAAAGGATATGGGGTCACATCTTTTGCTGAAAACCTAAACTCAATTCAGCTCTCGCACGCTCGCTGTCCATCCTGCAGTCTAGACACACACACACACACACACACACACACACACACACACACACACACACACACACACACACACACACACACACACACACACACACACACACAGGAGAATGAATGAATGATTAAGGATGTTTATTGACCTCCGTTGCCACACACTATACAGTGGAGTTGAGCACCAGATCACTTGAGTCTGTGTGTAGAGAGAAAATGTCTGCAATGCACTGGATGCCAGCGAGACGATGGGCTGTGAAACAGACTTGAGCCCAAGCCAGCGGTACAAAGGAAATGAACAATTCCTTTACTAGGCCTCTCCAAGAGAGGAAAAGGAAGTGCTTCCTAAAGATTGTTTTTGAAGATTATTCTCTCTGTCTATGTGTGAAAGAAAGTATGCATATTTGTGTGCTAGTCGGTTTTCTGTGTGCATGCATCTAATTTTGTTTCTGCCACCTTTACACTTATACAGTGTGTGCGTGCATGTGGCGATCCATGGCAGTCCAGTGCTATGTTCAGTCAGTCGGAGTTAATTATCAGCTGTAGTGTCAACAGGAGAGAGAGAGGAAGGTGGGACCTGGGGTGTAGGGTTACACTGAGCTCAAGGTGAAACATCCCCCTCACCATTCTCCACAAACAACACAACACACATACATGCAAGCAGACAAACGCATCAAACCACACACACACACCCGGGTTACAGGCGAATGAGTGACAGGGTCAAATCCAAAACTCGCTGGGACTAGCAGGTGCAATACTCTGTCTGTAATTTTGACCGCAGAATACAGATAATCAATGGGGGGGGCGGGTCTGCCACACAAAAGCAAAGTACATTTTTCACTTATATTATTTTTCCCTGACCATTCTGGTCTTTATTATCAAAAGAATATAAGTAATGATGACATTTCTGTATATCCCTCCACTCATGCACAAGGATAGGATGGCAGACCCTATGGTGAATGAAGCCACCATCAGTGCTTCAGGCCGCACCAACCACAGCCCAACTATACAATAGTTATGAAAGCCACGATGACCAAGTGTTTTTATGGTATAGACTGGTTGGTTGTTTAGCAACAAAACCGATGAATGCGCAACTGTGGGGCAAAACAGATGGGGTTGGCTTAGATTGTTAACTATTTCGTCACCAATGTTTACTGAAAACATAAATAAATTTGCACAATGAGCAATTGTTTCTCAAATACATCGTTAAAGTTGTTGGTTAGCTAACTAGCGAATGTGAGCCATATTAGCATTGACATGAAATCAGTTAAAACGCCTCAAAATAAGACATGGTGTCAAGAACAAGATGAAACAAGCTGAAATGAGCCACTTATGATTCCCCACATGGCAGTTCCTTGTCATCGTTGCTAGCGATCTGGCCATCCAGAATTACAACACACAGACATCTGCCCCATTTGAAGCTTGCACATCGTTTTTGTGACTTTGTCAGCCAACCCATCTATAGCCAACCCTCTCAAACTTCTCCCAACGATCAAAGCTTAACCATTTGTACCATACATAGCGATCCACATTGCAGTTTTTATTTTTATTTATTTTCATGCATCTTTATACTTTCCAATATCAAATTTAGCCGCAGTGGTTAGTTCTTGTCTCACCTGTCAATGGGATGAATCCCAAAGTGCATAACCCAGATCCTCCATTGACACAGTATGCTCCCATCTTGCCTGTCTTATTAGTTGTAACTTGTGGTCTCTTGTGTCTGCTTTACAGGAAGCCAAAGACGTCAATACAGATTTCATCTGTCCGCTGTGTGACAAAGACTGTATGACCCAGCACCAGCTCACTATGCACATCCGACAGGTAACACTACTATTACCATTACTACTTCTGCTGCTACTTCTACCTCTACTACTTCTACTAATGCTGCTACTTCTACTCCTACTACCACCACCACCACTACTACCTCTGCTTCTACTACTACTTCTGCTCCTACTCCTACTACTTCAACCACCACCACTACCACCACTATTACTTCTGCTGCTACTTCTACTACAACCACCACCACTACCACCACTATTACTTCTGCTGCTACTTCTACTCCTACTACCACCACCACCACCTCTGCTTCTACTACTACTTCTGCTGCTACTCCTACTTCTACTCCTACTACAACCACCACCACTACTGCTTCTGCTACTTCTACTCCTACTACCACCACCACTACGACTTCTTCTGCTACTTTTACTCCTACTACCACTACTACTACTTCTGCTTATACTTCTACTCCTACTACCACCACTACTTCTGCTTCTACTACTACTACTTCTGCTGCTACTTATACTCCTACTCCCACCACTACTACTTCTGCTTCTACTACTACTATTACTTCTGCTGCTACTTATACTCCTACCACCACCACCACTACTACTTCTGCTTCCACCACTACTACTTCTGCTTCCACCACTACTACTTCTGCTTCCACTACTACTACTGCTACTACTGCTACTACCACTGCTGCTACTACTGCTACTGCTACTACTGCTACTACTACCGCTACTACCACTGCTACTGCTACTACCGCTACTGCTACTACCGCTACTGCTACTACCGCAACTACTACTGCTACTACCGCTGCTACCACTACTACTGCTGCTACTGCTACTACCACTACCGCTACTACCGCTGCTACCACTACTACTGCTACTACCACTACTACTGCTGCTAACGCTACTACCGCTGCTACCACTGGTACTACCGCTGCTACCACTGGTACTACCGCTGCTACCACTGGTACTACTACTGCTGCTACTACTGCTACTACTACTACTACCACTGCTACTACCACTGCTTCAACTACTACTGCTACTACCACTGCTACTACTACTACTACCGCTGATACCACTACCACTACTGCTGCTACCACTACTGCTACTACCGCTGCTACTACTACTGCTACTACCACTACTGCTGCTACTACCGCTACTACTACCGCTACTACCACTACTGCTGCTACTACTGCTACTACTGCTACTACCACTACTGCTACTACCGCTACTACTACTACTACTACTACTGCTGCTACCGCTACTACTACTGCCACTACCGCTACCACTACTGATACTACTGATGCTACTACTACTGCTACTACCGCTACTACTACTGCTACTACCGCTACTACTGCTGCTGCTACCGCTACTACTGCTGCTACTACTGCTGCTACTACTGCTGCTACTACCGCTACTGCTACTACTACTGCTACTACCGCTACTGCTACTACTGCTGCTGCTACTTCTGCCGCTGCTGCTACTACTGCCACCACTGCTGCTACTACTACTACTACTGCTGCTACTACCGCTACTACTGCTGCTACTACTGCTACTACTACCGCTGCTACCACTACTACTACTACCGCTGCTACCACGACTACTACTGGTACTACCGCTGCTACCACTACTACTACTACTGCTACTACTGCTACTACTGCTACTACCGCTACTACTACTGCTACTACCGCTGCTACCACTACTACTACCGCTGCTACCACTACTACTACTACTACTACTGCTACCGCTGCTACCACTACTACTACTACCACTACTACCGCTGCTACCACCACTACTACTACCGCTACTACTGCTACTGCTGCTACTGCTACTACCACTACCACTACTGATACTTCCACTACTACTACTCTAGCTCAGTTGGTAGAGCATGGTGTTTGCAACACCAGGGTTGTGGGTTCGATTCCCACGGGGGGCCAGCACAAGAAAAAAAAATGAAATGTATGCATTCACTACTGTAAGTCGCTCTGGATAAGAGTGTCTGCTAAATGACTAAAATGTAATGTAATGTAAAATGTACTACCGCTGCTACCACTACTACCACTGATACTACCACTGCTACTACTACTACTACTGCTGCTACTACTACTACCGCTGCTACTACTACTACCGCTACTGCTGCTACTACCACTACTGCTATTATCGCTGCTGCTACTACTGATACTACCGCTACTACTACTGCCACCACTACTAGTACTACTACTGCTGCTGCTACTACTACTACTGCTACTACTACTACTACTACCGCTGCTACCAATACTGCTGCTGCTACTACTACTACTGCTGCTACCACCACTACTACTACTACCGCTACTGCTACTACCGCTACTGCTACTACTACCACTACTGCTATTATCGCTGCTACTACTACTACTGCTGCTACTACTGATACTACCGCTACTACTACTGCCACCACTACTAGTACTACTACTGCTGCTACTACTACTACCGCTACTCTACTGCTACTACTACTACTACTACCGCTGCTACCAATACTGCTGCTGCTACTACTACTACTGCTGCTACCACCACTACTACTACTACTGCTACTACTACTACTACCGCTGCTACCAATACTGCTGCTACTACTACTGCTGCTGCTACTACTGCTGCTGCTACTACTACTGCTACAACTGCTACTACCACTACTAAGACTGCTACTACTGCTACTACCACTACTAAGACTGCTACTACCACTGCTACTACTACTGCCACTACCGCTACTACTACTGCTACTACCGCTACTACTACTACTACTGCTACTGCTGCTACCGCTACCACTACTGCTACTACCACTACCACTACTGATACTACCGCTACTACTACTGCTACTACCACTACTACTACCGCTACTACTACTGCTACTGCTACTGCTACTACTACTACTGCTACTACTACTACTACCGCTACTACTACTGCTGCTACTACTGCTACTACCACCACTACTGCTACTACTGCTACTACTACTGCTGCTACTACCGCTACTGCTACTACCGCTACTGCTGCTACTACCGCCACTGCTACTACCACCACTACCACTACTGCTATTATCGCTACTGCTACTACTGCTACTACCACTAGCGCTACTGCTACTACTACTGCTGATACTACTGCTACTACTAATATTACCGCTACTACTACTGCCTACCGCTACTACTGCTACTACTATTGCCACCACTACTAGTACTACTACTGCTACTGCTACTGCCACCACTACTAGTACTACTACCGCTACTTCTGCTGCTGCTACTACTACCGCTGCTGCTACTACTACCGCTGCTGCTACTACTACTGCTGCTGCTGCTACTACTGCTGCTGCTGCTACTACTACTGCTGCTGCTACTACTGCTGCTGCTGCTGCTGCTACTACTGCTGCTACTACTGCTGCTGCTGCTGCTACTACTGCTGCTACTACTACTACTGCTGCTACTACCACTACTACTGCTGCTACTACCACTACTACTGCTGCTGCTACTACCACTACTGCTACTGCTACTGCTACTACTACTACTGCTACTACTACTACTGCTACTACCGCTACTACTACTACTGCTACTACCACCACTAAGACTGCTACTACCACTGCTACTACTACTGCCACTACCGCTACTACTACTGCTACTACCGCTACTACTACCGCTACTACTACTGCTACTACTACTACTGCTGCTACCGCTACCACTACTGCTACTACCACTACCACTACTGATACTACTGATACTGCTACTACCACTACTGATACTACCGCTACTACTACTGCTACTACCACTGCTACTACCACTACTACTACCGCTACTACTACTGCTACTACTACCGCTACTACTACTAGTACTACTACTACTACAACTACTACCGCTACTACTACTGCTGCTACTACTGCTACTACCACCACTACTGCTACTACTGCTACTACTACTACTGCTACTACCGCTACTGCTACTACCGCCACTGCTACTACTACCACTACTGCTATTATCGCTACTGCTACTACTGCTACTACCACTACCGCTACTGCTACTACTACTGTTGATACTACTGCTACTACTGATACTACCGCTACTACTATTGCCACCACTACTAGTACTACTACTGCTACTGCTACTACTACTGCCACCACTACTAGTACTACTACCGCTACTTCTGCTACTACTACCGCTGCTGCTACTACTACTACTACCACTACTACTACTGCTACTACCGCTGCTACCAATACTACTGCTGCTGCTACTACTACTACTACTGCTACCGCTACTACTGCTGCTACCACTACTACTACTGCTACTACCACTACTACTACTACTGCTACTACCACTACTACTACTACTGCTACTACCGCTACTACTACTGCTACTTCTACTACTTCCTCTCGCTCCTCTGACATTCAGTAATGGAAGTAATAATGTATAATGTGTCGTAATAATATCTCTTTCGCTGTCTCTCCCCTCCCAGCACAACTCGGACAACGGGGCGACGGACCACTCATGCAGCATCTGTGGCAAGGCCCTGAGCTCAGCCAGCTCGCTGGACCGCCACATGCTAGTGCACAGCGGAGAGAGGCCCTACAAGTGCTCCTTCTGCGGCCAGACCTTCACCACAAATGGCAACATGCACAGGTCAGACGCACGCACGCACACACACACACTAACTCATTCTCCACCTCGCTCCGTATCAAAGGGCTACCTACTAATGTTTAGGCATTGTGGTAGGGGCGGATGTAATTTCTGCATTTGGCGTTGTTTTTACTTTTGCGCATCACACAGGCTAGAAGAAAACGTCTCATTGCTAATGTTGTGCGCCTGTACAGTACCTCACAAAATGGACATTAAGAAATGTAGTGGACTGTTTAAAGATTGTATGCCGTTGAAAGGCCCAGAGTATTACCAACACTAAAGCTTTGGTCTTTAAGCCTTTCTGTAAGTGGTTCCCTACCCAGGTGTGATAGCAGCACCACCCAAACACATGTGGGGTACTGCTCACATAAAGCCAGCAAAAATCCAAGCGTTAGCACCTGTCGCTAACTGCAGACACGCCCTTTAGAATAGCCCAGCAGTTGTTATAAAACAAAATAATCTGTAAACAAACAAATCTTTTTAGTGCTCAGTTTTTCCCGGAGATAAAGCATTTACAAAAAATGATTACCGAAATATTCTGCTTTTACAAAATGTTATACTGTTTGTAAATAAAATAAAATGTCTTGCTCTTGTTATATCTTTTAGAATTGACACGCTAACGTTGGTCAGGGCAGACCGTTTGCCTGGAGGGTGATGGGGGACTGTGGTACAGAGATAAATATATAGGCGTTGTCGGGGGTTGGGATGCTCTGGGTAAGGTGTGTGTGTGTGTGTGTGTGTTGACGCTGTTTAGGCAAAGCAGAGTACAGGAAGTAGGAAAATGACTTTGCCCCACTTCAACACACACACAACAACAACTGTTAGGGCATCTGCTCCCAGCATACTTGACTGATGGCAGGGTTAAATACCGACTTCCTCTCTCTCTGCGCTCTTAGGGGTTTTATTGTGGGTGTGGGTGTTAGAATTGGGGGCTTGAGGTTTAATTGATGTGATGTGAGAAGCTCCATCCCTTTTGAGTTGGCCAGCCCTTCAACATAAGCTTCTGAAGTTATCCTGATAAAGTGGTGTTGTGAAATCTAAACGGTTGGCTGTTGAATCTATCTGCATGAGAGGGATGCACCAGGACAGTAATCTGCCTGCTCCATCGTTGGAGAGTTCATCTTTTCACCCTCATGTGTATGGAATGAAGAGGTGTGGGCAGGAAGGAATGAGTGTAGGCCGAGTCAATCTGAGAGAATACGAGAGTGTGTTTATGTGTTGGTCTCTACTGTTAAAGAATGCCACTGAATTCTGTTTAGACGATACTAAGATTGTTGCATAAAAAAAAGAAAGTTGTTTTCTTTGCATATTCGCGTTCTTTTTCACCATTCTGTTTAGCATTTTCTCAACACTCCAAAAAGAAGCAATGCTTTGGGGCAAGAAAATGAAAGCACAGGGGTGTATACATCAGCGAGTTGTAACATTCAGAAATTGAGTGGTCTCTATTCATCCTATCTGCGACCTTCCTTGTGAATGTTCCACGGTACTGAATTGATCCAGCCCTAGTCTGATGTGATGGAGCTGTCCATGTGGCTGGCAGGGGAGCAGCCATTTTGTTGCCAGAGCATCACATGAAATGGGGCCTGCTGTTGTGAGCCTGTTGCCAAGGAGAGGCATCCTAACCCTATGAAGGGTCTGGCGAATAGACTGAGCCAGGGGGTAGTGGATGGGCACTCTGCTTTAACTCTTTACAAGACAGTGAGAACACTAAAGGGTGGTGGGGAAGAGCGGGATAGAGAAGGTGCGATGGTAAGGAGAAGTGCCCTTGGTGTGACATTGCACAAAAGCAGGCAGCATCATTTTGATGCTACAGTGCCCCCTGTCCACCCACTGTGGTGGTGCAGTGGATTTTTTTCAGTTTGGATGAGAAGGGAGCTGTTGAATCATCAACCCCGCTGTCAGTTTGATCTCTCTCTCTCTCTCTTCAGTAGACTTTGTTGACATGGCAAGTTACTTACATTGTCAAAGTATACATATAACAAAAAATGGTGGGACCAACAGCAATAAGGCATTAATAGTAGTAGTGGAAATATTAATGAGAATAACAATACATTAAAGCAATAGTAGTAGACCAGTCTCGCTCGACTGGCCATAAGAATAGATTACTTTTTGAATTATTAAAAATGACATCTTATGTATCTTGATAATGAGTTTTGTTGTAACGCTCATACTGTTTGAGTTGTTTGAGGTCTGAGTGCCTCAGTAAAATGACCTCTTCAGTCCTGAAAGTAGTGTTTTTGCAATTTACAGACAGTCAAACCATCAATCAACTAGATAGACTGATGGGAAATGTTTTTTTAGGCAGGTGAATTTAGGAGGATGGCTGAGGTGACACAAAGACAAGTTGGTTTCATCCAATCACGCTGTGCTGACATGACAGCTTAGCTCTCTCGGGATTGGCTGACGCCAGCGGTCAGAGTCCAGGGGATGCGGCTGCTGTCTGTCAGGTCCCCAGATGGGTGGCCAGCTCGCTGCCTGCCTGCTATTTCTAAACCAGGCACTGACGGCAGAGTGAAAGCTGAGACCTGTGCTGCCGACCCAACACTGGCTGACCTTTCCTCTTTCGTGCTGGCGAATGCGCGCACGGTTGCTCACACACACACAGGCGTGCACACTCACGCCACGGACATACAGTTTTACACAGACAAACACACTTATTGACGCAAACTCACACGATCGCAGTCACACTCACGCAAACACACTTATACACAGATATAGCTAGAGTACAAATCCATGCATACACACACTATCAAAGTTACTCGCAAACAAGTTCACCCACACAATTGCACAATAATGTACCCACCTTTATTCAAGCAGATGCGCAGGGACAACTTGTGAAGTATGGGTGCACAGTCGCGCACACACAGAAATGTTAGTACACTCACAGAGGCCCTATGACTGACTACTGATGCAGGGCTCTGTGTGCTAGGCCAGGCCTGTCAGGGATGTACTGATGCAGGGCTCTGTGTGCTAGGCCAGGCCTGTCAGGGATGTACTGATGCAGGGCTCTGTGTGCTAGGCCAGGCCTGTCAGGGATGTACTGATGCAGGGCTCTGTGTGCTAGGCCAGGCCTGTCAGGGATGTACTGATGCAGGGCTCTGTGTGCTAGGCCAGGCCTGTCAGGGATGTACTGATGCAGGGCTCTGTGTGCTAGGCCAGGCCTGTCAGGGATGTACTGATGTGTTTTCCAGGGTCTTAGTCCTCCTGTCCCCCCTCCCTTCACACACACACACACACACACACACACACACACACACACACACACACACACACACACACACACACACACACACACACACACACACACACACACACACACACACACAGACACACATACGTCCTTAAATCAACTGATGGCATTTGACCTTTCACCAGACAGAGTAGAGGGGGGAGGAGTCCTGTATGGTTTAGCCCCCCCATTCGTTTCTCTTCTCCTAGCTCTGCCGTTATCAGTGACCCCTTCTCAAAGTTTAAACTAATGTAATCAGCTTAAGAAGGACACACTCAAGTCACATACACCTTTGCCTCTATCCCCCTCCCCCAGCTATACATTGTCCCCTCCAGCCCGACAGCTGAATGTTGTGTAGTGAGGAGGAGGAGGGGAAGAGAGGAGGAGGAGGAGGGGAAGAGAGGAGGAGGAGGAGGGGAAGAGAGGAGGAGGGGGGGAAGAGAGGAGGAGGAGAGACAGGAGGTGAAGGAAAAAGGGGGAGAGAGATTAGCAGCAGGAACAACAAATGCTTCCAGAGGACTCTGTCTCAACAGAATTCTTTTTGTGTTCCAATCATCCACCACAGGACTAATAAACATACTCTATGTCCAACTGTATTACTATATCTGAATGCCATGAATAGAGAAATAAATAGCTGAACTACCCCTGTAAACGTTACTAGAGAAGGCACATTTGATAGACATAATATTACAGGGATGGAGATGACTGCCCTTCATGGTACCCTCGACCCTTTTCCCTGGCCCGGAGTTAGGTCCTTACATGGGCCTGCTGAGCCTGCTGGATAATTTGAGCAACTTAGACTATTACCGCCTTCCCTGCCCTCCTCCCAAGTGTGTGTATTTGGTGTGCTCACGGGCCAGAGTATGTGAGCGGAGCTGGATCAGAGCGAAGAGCGGAGCATGCCCAATTTGACTAGTGCTTAACTTCACAAGCTCAGGGCATGCCCGGCCCAGCATGCATTTGTAGTCTACTTGTGTGCTGCTATAGCCCCTTTCTTTAGCTACTGTCTTGGAATTCATGAATATTTTCATAAAGAAACTGATAAAACATGTATCCCGAAAGCATGATGGTGTCCTAGGTGCACATGCGAACAGAAAGGAACGAGGTGGGTAGCTAACTAAGTGTGTCATTGTAGCAAAGTATTTATAAACTCAAAATCAGATCTCTTAAGTTTCCTTCATTTTGGTTCTATTTACTATACAATAGGCGATCACTGATTTTGGCCCAATAGCCCTGACATATTACCTCTTTCAAGGAGATTTCTGTTTTGATAAGGTTATTTTGCCTGAAAACCTTTAGGCCTACCTAATAGATTTAAAAAATAACTCTGCATCCCTACACAGCCTGGCATGAGTGGCCCGAAGGGTGTTCAGCATCCGCAGTGCCTGTGCAAGCGCGGAGAGGGTCTTCTCCCCTGTTGGCCTGCTCTCCAGACTCTGTCACATGAGCCTGAAGCCACAGACTCTGACCAAACTTGTGTTTCTAAAAGTGAATTCAAAGGCACTTTTTATTTCATTCTAACTTAGTCAGACTATATGCACAATTAGTAGACTATAATGATTTAATACAACAAACTGTTATTTAAATGCTGAGCGTTTAGTGTTCCTGCCAGCCGAGTGTGCAGCACACCCAAGTGCTTCACAATTTATTTCTTTGTAGACTATAGCCTGGAAATAATAGGCTAGTAATATGGCCTAAATAATGAATTTTTGTTCCTTCTCAGGCTACATGTCAGTGTTGATATGCTGTTTTATTATGACATGTGGCCTATTTGAAATGATGAGCACTTCTTACAGTCACCTTTTTCTGTTGTTTTAAGAAATACTTTTCATAAACATTATATGGTTTGGTTTCAATACTTCAAAATCAAATGGTAGGTTCAGGTAGTCACACAAATAGTGTTGCTTAAATGGGGATGCTAATGAATGGATGGAATTTGGAACAGCATTTTTTTTCTGTGAGCGAGAAGCGGGATTTCCGACCGCTCAACCCCGCTCACATACTCTGGCGTGCGTGCGGAGATTATTGAGCCCAGCTCCCCAATCTGGCAACCCTCCAAGCTGTCTCTTCAGTAGATCTGAAGTTCTGGGAATTAAATAAGTGGTGTATATCAATCCAGCATTTGTTTTTAGGCTCTTTACTGTAATACACCTTTCAAACCATTCTGGTGGCAGAATTTGTTGTAACTTCTCAAGGGATATGTTTTGTGTTGGACTGTGATGTTATGCCTTTCATAGATTCCTGTTGGCTCATCTATTAGCACTGGGCAGAACATTTTGCCTGCATGTTATGTGGCTTAACAAGTGGATTATTTTGTTGTTCAGTTGCTTAGTAACCTGGGCCTACTGCCGATCAAAAGCCTGTGACTTGTCTTAATCAACCAATGGGATTTTGTTTCACTGAATCTCCGTCTGCATATTTGGTTAATTCTCTGGCTGGCCAAATAAGTGGAGGTGGTATATCACATCTATCACTGATCAGAAACATTTAGAAATTCAATAATGTGGCCTAAATGAAGAGTAGGCCTATTATTTTACTCGATGGTGTATAGGCAACTCCAAAAGCCTGCGGAGGTTGTGAAATATGAACTCAAATCATTTGGAAAATATAGACTGCTGTTATTTTCTATAGGTGTAATGATGAAGATACTCTCAATGTAAGACCCTACACCTGCTCCCTAACAAGGCAGAGTGAGGGTAGGAAAGAGATGAAACAACTTTTTTTTAATATATATATATGACCGCAGTTCCACACGTTGCCATGAAGTTGTGTGGGAAACATTTAGTTGTCTTTTATTGTGTTATATTTCATAATATTCTTAGCCTATTATAACATGTGTGTTGACTGTGATCAGGGTAAGTGTGTCTTGTCTGTTTAATGAACATAATAACTATTGATTTCATGTGCATGCCGCAGCCATATAGGCTGTACAGACCAGTAACAAATTAAACTCAAAATATTTGATTAGTTTTAGGTTTCTTAGGACCTGCCTAAACGTGATATCCAATTGGTAGTTACAGTTTTGTCCCATCGCTTCAACTCCCGTACGGACTCGGGAGAGGCAAAGGTCGAGAGCCATGCGTCCTTCCGAAACACGACCCGCCAAGCCGCAGTGCTTCTTGACACACTACTCAGTTAACCCGGAAGCCCGCCGCACCAATGTGTTGGAGGAAACACAACAACGGGCGACCTGAAGTCAGCGTACATGCGCCCGGACGCCACAAGGAGTCGCTAGAGCGCGACGGGACTAGGACATCCCAGCAGGCCAAACCCTCCCCTAACCCGGATGATGCTGGGCCAATTGTGCGCCGTCTCACGGGTCTCCCGGTCGCGGCCGGCTGCAACACAGCCCGGGATCGAACCCAGATCTGTAGTGACGCCTCTAGCACTGTGATGCGGCGACTGAGACCGCTGCGCCAGTCGGGAGCCCATGGATTTATTTTTGATGGTGTATATTCTCAATGGATTTATTAAAATAGACGCCCACCCACATCTTCACACCACTACTGCCACTCGTCCCCAGCATGCCGACATGCGCACGGGCCATATATAAAAGGCATATGCAGGCAAGAATGTAGTAAAAATGGGTCTGTTTGTAAAGGGGTCATATATATATATATATATATATATATGGGCAAAATATCATAAATCCTATGTGAAAGCGGTATAATACTACTAGCAGGGTAGACCTGGGGTGGGTGGGGGGTGTATGTCATGAACAGGATCACGGAGATATTCAGCTAAACCTTTCCTCAACGACCATAGTTGTAGCCTGGGTGCCAGTCTTTTTCTGCTCTCCTGCCAACTCCTAATGGAATTGTCATGCCAAATAGCTTGCCAATGGGACCTGACTATAGGAGTTGGCTTTAAAGCACAAACAGATCTGGGACCTGGCTACTTGTTCTGTTCTGATGTCTTTTCTCCTTCTCTCCTCCCTGCAGACACATGAAGATCCACGACAAAGACCCAGCCGGCGTCATTCCTATTAGCCCCCCCTCGCCCACCAAGAGACGCCGCCCCTCCGCCAAGAGGAGGTCAGCCATGGACGAGGACACAGAGCGAGGCGACGAACCACCCAACAAAAAGGTAATGCACACATACACACACACAGTCCACTCCACCGCATTACATTCCCAGTTAAGTCATTGTTATTGTTACCTGTGTGTGTGTGTGTGTGTGTGTGTGGTGTGTCCAGGTGCAAGAGGAGAGTGTGTTGGAGGAACTGGGATCAGGCCGGGGGGATGATGAGGTGTTGCCGTGCCCGATCTGCTTCAAGACCTTTGGCTGCAAGTACGACCTGGAAGTCCACATGGACACACACCCTGACACCACTCTCAGGTACTAGAGCCTAAAACACACACACACGCACACAGAGTGGCATTACATCACAGATTTAATAAATTGTCACCAAACTATCAAGCAAATCAACAGTTAGAATTAATGACAGAATGTGTGGTGATAAATCCTGTAACAGTAGTGGTTATAAAGCCCCCCCCCCCCAATGTCAGGGGTCAATGCTAGGGTCACAGGCTGAATGACCTCTGCCCTCTCTCCACCCAGGTCCTAAACACCTGGTTCTCCATCACACTGCTAAAGGCCACCTCTGTGGCCTCTTCCTCATTGGGAAGACATTTTCATTTAAAATTGTTTTAAACGCTTTGTTATCATGGATAAACCCATCAAATCACCTTCAGACTAAATGTTTCACTTGACAGAGTTTAACTTCAAAGCACTGTGCTGCAAGGCCAATTTTACCCCCTCTCTTCAGGCCCTGAGGCCTAAAAAGTGGGAAAAGTCGGCAGGAAGGCTATCCCCGGAAAGGGCGGGAGGGATGGAGTTGGGGGGTTAATGAGTCAGAGGGGAGGCGTTGTGATGCGGTTGGCTGGACAACGGAAGGGGGGAGGGGAACGGTTTTCCATGGACAAATCAAAATCTCCAGATCACCATAGCGACTCAATTCCAAACTCAAACCCCAACTTGGGTTGAATGGATAGCCGCGCATAACTCACATAGGAATGTATTTGTCTGAACTGAAAAGAAGACAGATGCAGCCTTTCTGTAGTTGAGTTGGGCAGCAATCTGATTATTGTAGGAAGTGCTGCAAATTTAGCCCTAATCCCAGTTAATCACAAGAGTTGAGAGGGACAGTTAATAGGATATGGCTGCACTGGCTGGCTTGGGTACCTCGGTGTACACGATAAGAAGCTGAGAAACGACGCATTCGGCGTGCAGTAACACACTATTATATTGTATTATACTAATGCTAACATTTTTATTCTATTCTATTGAGCCATTTACTTTATCTTTGTATTCTAATATTTTATTTCTTATTGTTGTCGAGGGGGAACCTGCAACTAAGCATTTCGTTGGACGGTATATAGTGTGTGTATCCCGTACATACGACTAATAAAACTTGAACTTGAAACACAAACGCACACCCTGTAGTTGCAGCAGAATTCTCTGGGCTTGAGCCAACCTCTGTGAGATTAGACGGCTCTCGCAGACCTGTGTGAGAGACCAAAAACACAGTCTTTCTCACAGGCATACACAAGCACGCACAGGCATACGCAATGAATGTGTACACAGAGTGCCCACCACATACCCACAGAGGTGTGAAACCACAGGGAAGGGAGGAGGGGGCTGGGTGTGTGGGATGAGGGGTGGCTGGGCAGGTGTGTAGTGCTGGGGGACCATTTTCAATTTGAGAATATACAGAAAATAAATTATGATCCGTTCTAAATAAATAATATTTAATTACCACAAAAATTCCATGAGAAACAATAGAATGACAAACCAAATAAATACGTAGGTTACAGCAGCCTAGAGGTAGGTCTTCTCTCTGGTAGTGGGAAGAATGATGAAGAACTGTAGGTTACAGCAGCCTAGAGGTAGGTCTTCTCTCTGGTAGTGGGAAGAATGATGAAGAACTGTAGGTTACAGCAGCCTAGAGGTAGGTCTTCTCTCTGGTAGTGGCAAGAATGATGAAGAACTGTAGGCTACAGCAGCCTAGAGGTAGGTCTTCTCTCTGGTAGTGGGAAGAATGATGAAGAACTGTAGGTTACAGCAGCCTAGAGGTAGGTCTTCTCTCTGGTAGTGGGAAGAATGATGAAGAACTGTAGGCTACAGCAGCCTAGAGGTAGGTCTTCTCTCTGGTAGTGGGAAGAATGATGAAGAACTGTAGGTTACAGCAGCCTAGAGGTAGGTCTTCTCTCTGGTAGTGGGAAGAATGATGAAGAACTGTAGGCTACAGCAGCCTAGAGGTAGGTCTTCTCTCTGGTAGTGGGAAGA